>NC_051334.1:38562285-39212829 GCF_015220235.1 Choloepus didactylus | reverse complement strand
TACTGCTCCAGAAAACAACACAGCAAGTTGCCGGAGCACGGACATGGCGTGGAGGAGGTTTGGTGGGCAATGCTTTGCCATTTCACATGCCTGGGTTCCCTGGTTGGCGTCTGCCCAGCCTGTCTGGAGCCTCGCGCTAAATGGGCCGCTTGAAGTATCTGAGAAAATTTCAAATTCTGATGCACACTCCTGCCATCACCCGTACTCTGCTGTCTGGGCAATGGGCTGTGGGTAACAACTAAGTGAGGCCCAGCTTCCTGTGAATTTTGAACAAATACATCTGCTGAAAGGGGGTTTTGAGGAGAGAATGAGGGAGAAAGAAGGATTCTGCACGGTTGCAGGGTCGTGGGTTCTAATTTAGTGGTCACCGTTCAGAGTGAGTTCTGTAGAGTTTGTGCCGGGGGCAAAGAGATCCTTTATTACCCTATGGAGTAGCTGCCAGGTGCTTGCTTGCCCTGGAGAAAGCCCCTGAGAGGTCATTGTCCATGGACCCTGCGTCATGAACTGGGTTAAAGAGTGTCTCTCCAATCCCATGTCCACCGGGATCCTGCGAATGTGACCTTATTTGGAAATGGGGTGTTTACAGATGGAATTAGTTGAGATGAGGTCATGCTGGAATAGGCTGGGACCCCGATCCAACATTACTGGAGTCCTTCTAAGAAGAGGGAAATTTGGACGCAGACACCCACATGTGCACACACAGAGGAGAAGGAGATGGGGAGGCACAGGCGGGGACTGGAGTGGTGCATCCACAAGCCAAGGAAAGTCAAGGATTGCAAAGGTCCACTGGAAGCTGGAAGAGGCCAGGACAGACCCTCTCCTGGAAACTTTGGAGGGCACATGGCCTTGCCACTGCCTGGAGTTGGGGCTTCTAGCCACGTGTTTGACTTTCTGCGACTCTCCTGCCAGCCTTTTACTTCCCCTAGCGATGTCCTTCCCCATCCTCTCCCCCCACCCCAGTAACGGAGTGGCTATGTAAGGGGACAGCCTGGAAGGACGAGGGTGTGCCGATCGCCATCCTCCTACCCGGTGGCTGGGCAGCAACATTCTTAATGATAATTTTTAAAAAGTGCCAGGCCTCTGCTCATTTGCAGATCATTGTGTCTCATTTGCAAATCAGATCCGGGAGGCCCTGAGTCCCCATGTAGAAAATGGAATACAGTATAAATAAGATAAATGGATTAGGTCAGCTGATGGTAACTGTAGCCATGGCCAACCCATGGTGCACAGTGCACGTGAGCTACAGAGGAGCTTTGTCAATCAGGCCATTTCTTCCTCTCCGGGAAGTGGGGTAGCGGGATGTGCATGCACGCACGCCCCGCAGACTCGCCTGCAGCCCCTGCTTGGAAATCGACCACCGGGCAAGCCCTGCAGGCCTTGAAGCCTCCAGTGGAGGTGAGGGCAAGTTCCCAGACACCACCTGCCTTCCAGGATCATGGTCCAAAAGCAAGTGTCTCCTGCAGACTGGACCATGGGTAGTCAATGGAAAGCCAGCCCCCTTGAACTTTGCTGACCGAGGGGCCATGGCTGAAGGGGCAGAGAGAACAGAGGCTGGAAGGAGGGAACTGGAGACCTTTCAGGCCTTCCCACCTGTCCTTATCCTCAGAGGCCCGGCCATCCTGGGGCAGTGGTCTGGGCTGCGTGTGGGTGGGGGCTGGGACACGGGGATCCTCGGCTCCCACTCTGCTGGGGACACAATTACCCAGGCCGCTGGCTGCTCGCTCCTGTCCACCTGTCAACCCCCTCCTCTGCCTGACACATGAGTCGCTGAGGCTGACCCACACCCTTGCCGGACACGGTTCATCCATCATCGCGGTGCCATTCGGGGCCTGAGCGGGCAGCTCGTCATTTTTATCAGCGCAAGTCATGGTCGCAGGGGCTGCTTTAGCAGGATTAATTTGATGTGGTGTGGGCACCTTTTGTAATTAGTTAATGGGTTGGGTATGTGGGGTAGGCTTCTTTGGCCTTCTGTCCTGGGATTAATGACCTAAGATGACAGATGGGAGCCTAAATTCGCTCAGGGAAAGGAAACAGGCCTGGGGTGGGGGGAGGGGGGATTGGTGCTCTGACCCATGACGGGCTGGGGCGGCGGTGGGGCCCAGAAAACTGGCATTTGGTCAGCGAGGAAGAAAGGGGTTTGATTGAGGATGCACCCAAGAAATTGCTTTGTCAACTCGGATTTTATAAGGCATGTGTGTGAATGGGTGTCTACGTGTGTGTGTGTATGTGATGGTGTGTGTTCATATCTGTGCAGGAGTGAGTGTGGTGTGTGTGTGTGCATGTGTGCTGTGTGAATGTATGGTGTGTGTGTGCTGTATATATATGTGGCACGTGTGGTGTGTTTGGGTGGTACATGTGGGATGTGTGTGGTATGTGTGTATCTGTGTGTGATGCATGGGTGGATGTGTGGTTTGGTGTGTGGATGTGGTGGATGTGGTGTGTGTGGTGTGTGTGCGTGTGTGTGGTGTGTGCAGGTGCATGTGGTGTGTGCATGTGTGTTATGTGGATATGTGGTGTGTGTGCTATATATATATATGTGGCATGCATGGAAAGTATGTGTGGTGTGTGTGGGATCTGTGTGTGATGTGTATATCTGTTTGGAGTGTGTGTGGCTGTGTGGTACATGTGCTGTATATATACGTGGCATGTGTGGTGTGTTTGGGTGGTATGTGTGTGGTGTGTGTAATGGGCATATCTGTATGTAGGTGTGTGGTGTGTGGATGTGTTAGATGTGGTATGTATGTGTGTGGATGTGGTGTGTGTGATGTGTGTATCTGTGTGTGATGTGTATATCTGTGTGGTGTGTGTGTGGCTGTGTGGTGTGTGTGCTGTGTATATATGTGGTGTGCATGGTGAGTATGTGTGGTGTGTGTGGGATGTGTGAGTATAAGTGGTATGTGTGATGTGTATATCTGTGTGGTGTGTGTGTATGTGTGATGTGTGTGCTGCATATATATATATATGGCATGTGTGGTGTGTTTGTGTGGTACATGTGTGGTGTGTGTGTGGGCATATCTGTGTGTGGGTGTGTGGTGTGTGTGGGCATGTCTGTGTGGGTGTGTGGTGTGTGGATGTGGTGGATGTGATATGTATGTGTGTGGATGTGGTGTGTGTGATGTGTGTATCTGTGTGTGATGTGTATATCTGTGTGGTGTGTGTGTGTGGATGTGTGGTGTGGGTGCTGTATATATATGTGGCATGTGTGGTGTGTATTTGTGGTGTGTGTGATGTGTATATCTGTGTGTGGAGTGTGTGTGTGTGGATGTGTGGTATGTGGATGTGGGGTGTGAGTGTGGTGTGTGAATGAATGTGTGTGTGTCCAGTTCTGGGTCTGGATACACAGAAGCCAGGCAGCCTGCAGCCAAGGCTTTAACTCGCCAGGTCCCTCCCTGCCGGCTGCGCTGTTTGCCCAGGGTCCCTTTTCTGTCCACAGCGGGCTGTCCCCTGGCTGCCTCCTTCTCCCAGGGTCCCGGGGCTCAGCCTGCTCTCTCTGTGCCTGCTGGGGCACCATCCTTCCCCTGCCCAGGCTGAGCTGTGAAACAAGTCAAAGTGTCTCCTCTTCCTCCTTTTCTCTCCTAGAAGGAAGACCTGTGGAACCTTCTGGCATCAAGGTTTCGAGACCAATCACAGTGGGGGGAAAACGATGGCGAGTGGGGTGGGATAGAAGGAGCAACCACCCTACAGCAAAAGATGGAGGTATTCATGATGGGGGTGGGGGAAGTTGGGGGGATGGCCCAGAAATAACACAAGTGGGGACTTTGGAAAGGTTCAAGGGTCTCACAAAGTTTGAACAGCAACAGGGTGCCTCTGAGGCTGGGATTGCCTGGGATGCCCTTGGGGGAGGTGCTTAAAATGCAGCCTTCCCTCTGTTGGGGTGGAGGCTGCCGGCTGCTTAGGGCGCGCCATCTTGTTCCGGTGTGCAGACCTGGCTTGGGCAGACAGAGCTGGCAAGATGGATGGATTTGGAGGCCTCCTGGCTGGAAAGGGGCCAATTCTCCTACAGTTGCGTCCTGAAATTCACAAGAAGGGAGACCAGAGGGTCTGACCTTGGCTTCATGATGGTGGTGGTGGGGGAGGTCTGTGAGCTGGTGACCTGACTTCTGGAAGTTGGGGGGATGGCTGGTTCTGCTCCTTGGGGGTGCTGGGGCTGGAATTCCCCCAGCTGGGCTAAGGGTGTGAGTCTAACACTGGAGAGCCACACCCTAGATGCTCTGCATCCTGGCTTGGCAGGGGCTGATCAAGCTCCCTCTCCTGCCACCCCGGAATCATGAGAACGACCCTCCTTTCAGGTTCTCAGTTAGCTTCCCTTTTTATGGTGACAATTTTAAGGAAGGCCTGAGAGGGAGATGATTTCTCCTAAGCCCCACTTTTTTAGGTTTTTTAGGTTGCTTGAGGGAAAAACCCAATTCAAATTAGCTAAGGCAAAAAGACAGTTTTTTTGTTTGATATAACTGGGATGGCTTGAAGTTCAGGCATGGCTGGATCCAGGGGGCACACACCATCTTGTTGGCAGTCTCTCTTTATCTCCTCCACTCTTCTTGCCTCTGCTTCTTTCTGTGGTGCCTTCATTCTCTGCTGCTGCCCAAGAAGTTGCTGCCTATGCTATTGTGTGCTGGTCAGTGTTCAAAAACTGGCTCTACAAAAGAAAAAAAAAAAAAAGCTTTGATTTTTAGCACCTGCTGATTTCTCCCTGGCACAAATAACTCCTGCCATGGCCAATTTTAAGCAACAAAGTGATGCACATATTTGGCTCTTGTGAGCCAATGCAAGGGGGGTTCCAGCCCATTACTGCCCCCCTGTCTGATAGTCCCTGCTTGGCACTCTGGCCTGGATCAAGCCCTTTGTCCAGAGCAATGCACCATGCTGATTGGCCAGGACTCGGTCCCTCATTGGCCTGTGGCTGGGGTGGGAGATGGCTCACAGGGTGGGACTAAGAACTAGACTAGATCCATCTGGAATGGGGAGGGGGGCTCCCAAAGAAGGTGTTCTAGTTTGCTAATGCTGCCGGAATGCAAAACACCAGAAATGGATTGGCTTTTATAAAAGGGGGTTTATTTGGTTACACAGTTACAGTCTTAAGGCCATAAAATGTCCAAGGTAACACATCAGCAATTGGGTACCTTCACTGGATGATGGCCAATGGCTCCCAGAAAACCTCTGTTAGCTGGGAAGGCACGTGGCTGGTGTCTGTTCCAAAGATCTGGTTTCAAAATGGCTTTCTCCCAGGATGTTCCTCTCTAGGCCACAGCTTCTCAAAAATGTCACTCTTAGTTGCTCTTGGGGTGTTTGTCCTCTCTTAGCTTCTCCGGAGCAAGAGTCTACTTTCAACGGCCATCTTCAAACTGTCTCTCATCTGCAGCTACTCTCTCAGCTTCTGTGCATTCTTCAAAATGTCCCTCTTGGCTGTAGCAAAGCTTGCTCCTTCTGTCTGAGCTTATATAGTGCTCCAGTGAACTAATTTAGACCCACCCTGAACGGGCGGGGTAACACCTCCATGGAAATTATCCAATCAGAGTTATCACCCACAGATGGGTGGGGCGCATTTCCATGGAAACAACCTACTCCAAACGTTTCAACTTAATCCCCACTAATATGTCTTCCCCACAAGATTGCATCAAAGGATATGGCTTTTTCTGGGGGACATAATACATTCAAATCGGCACAGGAGGGGCCCAAACAGCATGTGTTCATGGAAGGCCTTTTCCACTGCTGATCCTCCTTGGGGCCTCTCATCCATTACCCGAGCAGCTCTTTAGCAAAGATGGAAAAGAGGAGCCGCTGTTGGGATGCTGTCCTCAAAGCAGGAAGTGAGGAAAGGGATGGGTCAGCTGGGGAGCCGGGTGAAGACAAGAAGGGGAAGAGGAGAGCTGTCTGATGGGTCTCAGCCTGTCAGGAGGCCGAGGAGGGGGTGGGACACAGTTGGCCCGAGTTTGGCAGGGACCCGGGAACGTTCTCGGTTTTTTCCCCCTAAAACAAAGATGTCAGGGACAGCCACGGAGTGGCAGGGCTGCCTGCAGAGAGGCAATGTTGCGTGACCAGGAATTGTGACCTCCTGGCCTGAGCACAGAATGTCACAGGGCCCCAAGGAGTGATTGACTCATCTTCCCACAGGAAATGGGCCAGGCATCCAGGTGCAGCTAATCGGAGTGTGCATGTGTGTGTGTGTGTGCGTGTGCACGTGCCTGTGTGGTATCAATATGGAGTGACTAGGCAAACAGGACAAGGAAACTTAGCAAGGATCAGGCAGAGAACAAGGTCTGGAGACAGGAGAGACAGAGTGAGTGAAGGCAAGAGATAGTGACAAGGTGAGGGTGGTCTAGCTGGCTGGCAGTGTTCGTGGCTCTGTGGCTGGCTGTCAGGTGAGCACAGCTGCAGATGGCTGCTCTGGATCTTTCCAGAGGCCTGAAGCTCCCCCATGGGCAGAGTGGACCCAGTTAAATGCTGAGTAGGGAAGAAGGGAAGCTGCCCTCCAGCAAGCTCATGTCATAAAGCAGTATGCAACTCGGACCTGCAGAGTCAACATCACCTGGGAACTTCTCAGGAATGCAAATTCATAGGCCCCAGCACAGACCTATGGAGTCACAAACTCTGGGGATGGGGCCCTGCCATCTGTGATTTAACAAGCTCTCCAGAGGATTCTGATGCACACTCAAGTGTGAGAACACTGTTACAAAGGAATAGCTGAAATCTAGAAGTGTCTCAAGAGCACATATCATGGTACATGTGTGAGCTGGTTGTTTTCTGTTTGCCCCACAAGATCCATTCTTCAACCATTCCGTGCCGGGCTCTGTGTCCTGGAGACCAAGCTCTATGGATTGGCTCACTGGGTTCCCTTGCTGGTTGGTGTTCTGTTGGGTTTGGCCAATGGGAGGGTCACATTTCTTTTGAGGTTGAACAATTGGGAGCAACAGATCAGAAGCAGGAGGAGAGAAAGGTTGGGGTATTTCTTACTTGCTCCCTCCCTAGTACACCACCTGTCTCTGGTACTGTCTGTGCCCCTCTGTCATTACTGCTCCCACCATAGCCCCTTCCTCCAAGGTTCCACCTCTCCATGGACTCCCATATAACACTTCCTCCCTTTCCCTGCAAGGTGGTAATGGCTTCCAGCTGTTCCTAGTCTGCAGCTGCCTCGACATCCTCTCTTTGTTCTTTTCACCTGTCAGCAGCTCTGCAAGTGTCCCCCACATTATCTGTTTCTCCTGAGGTGAAAGTTGATTCTTGGCAGGACCTGACTGGTAGATAGGAGGTGTGGCATAAATGGAGTCCCTGGGAAAGATCAGCAGGTGTTGATGCTGTCACCAGCTGGCCTTCTGGAGATGACAATTCATTACTCTGGTGCCTGCAGGAAAAGAGAAGGAACAGTAATTGCACAGCACCCACTACATACAGGGAGCATTCTAGATGCCAGCCTACATATGATTTAATTTGATCCTCTCCCCAACCCTCTGTGGTAGGAACTATAATTTTCTCCAATTTAGCAATGATGAAACTAAGGCTCAAGTTCTAACAATTGGTAGAGGCAGAGCCAAGTTTTGCATTCATGTCTGTCTGGTTCCGATGTTTATGCGTTTCCTGCAACATAGGGTGCCTCCCACAGATTACAACAAATGCCTGGAATTTTCTAATGTCAAGATTATGCTCTCAATATAGATACAGAACAAACAGACCTGGAGGTTCCAAAATGCCATAGGGAAGGTGTTTCTTCTGAACATTCTCCAAGGGGTAAGGGAAGAATGGGAAGGGCACAAGTATTGAGTTCCTCTTAAGGCCCAGGTGCTATTAGTCCCTGTATCTATACTACAGTGTAATTTACACAGTGTAAATATCAAAGGAATCCAAAGAGGTAGACATTATGACCTATTTCACAGATGAGAAAATTGAGGCTCAGAAAGGCCAGCCATTGGTCCAATAGCAACTCTCTCCCCCACCCCTATGCTTTTCTTCCCTGCTTTATTTTTCTTCAGGGCACTGAGATATTGTATATATTTACTTGTCCATTGTCTGTTTTCCCCCACTGGAATGTAAGTCCTTGAGATTAGGGACTTTTGTCTATTTTTTTCCACTGCTGTATCCCTGGGACCTAGAATGGAGCCGGGAACCTAGTAGATGCTCAATAAATATTTATCGAACGTGCCAATGAAGGTACGTTACACAGCCAGTGAATTGTGAATTTGGGATCGGAATACAGATCTATTGGACTGAAAAGTCATGTTTCCCCATTATTATCACCCTGCTTCCCCCCAATTAATATCTAGGAACAGATACTGATTAAGCATTGACTGTGTGCCCAGCTCCGTTGGTGCATTTGTATGCAAGCCCACAAAGGTTGGGTGCTGGGGATTGTAAGTGTTCTTTATGTGATTCTGAAACTTACATTTTTTTTTTCTCTAAAACATCTCAGGGTTTATATTTTCCCCTAATTAATTTTAATCTGCTTATGCCCGCTGTGCTTGTTGGGTGGTGCTTCCATTTTTTTGCTCCTCATAAAGGGCCTGAGGTCATCAAGTCATCTGGATGAATGACTTCATTCATTATACTTAACCTACTCTTGACTAAAGTATTAACCATTTCTTTTCAAAGAGATGCCATGTTGGCTGCACAACTCTATCCACTAGAGTGGGCAAAGGCACAGAGGGGGTGACAAATGTCCCTCTAAAGTCCAGGTCTCAGATCCCATGGGGATCCTTGCTACCTCTTGTGTTGTTATGGTGGCCACTGCCCCTGACCTTCTGCTGGCACAGGGCCAGGTCTGTGTAATGGTGGTTGACATACAGTGGGCGCCCAATAAATATATGTCAGAGACATGATTAATGATATAATTGAATGATCATGACAACATTATGCATTGTCATCCCCATTTTATAGATGAGACCACTGAGGATCAATGTGGTAAACTAGAGGGTTGTTGACTTCCCAGTTGTCCTCTTTGACCCCTGGCACAGCATCACTATGCATCTGGAATATTTCTGTTGAGGATTTGGACAAAGGATCTTTTCAGCTGCCATCTTTCGTGGTTGTGGTGTTGAGACCATCTTCGAATGTAAGAACTTTTTGCTAGAAGAGCTAAAACATCCTTTGGCAACTCATTTCTGGAAATGTGTGCCCCCATCCCTCCCACCCCTGGCCAAATGTTGGGGGAAACCCTGGGAGAAGAAAGTTCCCACCTTTGGTTTGATGACCTTGCTGGGACATTCTACATGATGGACCACCTGCCACGTGACCACTCTAGCCACAAAAGATGCAACCCTGCTCTTGTCTTCTAAAGTGGGAAACTTGGTCCAGGCTCCCCTTCAGACCACCTGGTCGGAATTCCTGGGAGCCAGGAATTCTGGGGCCTAGAGCTGAGTAGGGGGCTAAATCCTTGTCCTTGGCACAGAAGTATGTGTCTCTGTCATAGCCCCTGTCATTTGAGGAGGAAAGAAACTTAAAACCACCAAACCTCACTACCGAGAGCATCGAGGAGACCCAATGTTCTGTTTCGTTAATGCTGCCGTTATGCAGAATACCAGAAATGGATTAGCTTTTATAAAGGGGATTTATTAAGTTACAAATTTACAAGTTCCAAGGCCATAAGAGGGTCCAAACTAAGGCATCAACAAGAGGATACCTTCACTGAAGAATAGCCTATGGCATCCGGAACACCTCTGTCAGCTCCCAGGTGTCTCTCCAAAAGTCTCTCTCAGCTGCTCTTGGAGCGTTTTTTCCTCTCTTAGCTTCTCTGGGGCAAACTCTGGGCTAGCTTCTCCAAGTGTTAGCAAGCGTCTCTCCAGA
The DNA here is from genome assembly GCF_015220235.1 of Choloepus didactylus. NCBI lineage: Eukaryota > Metazoa > Chordata > Mammalia > Pilosa > Megalonychidae > Choloepus > Choloepus didactylus. The sequence goes on along the minus strand of NC_051334.1, from coordinate 39,203,058 downwards.
ACTCTCCCTCAGCTGCTCTCTGTATGAGCTCCCTTTAAAGGACTCCAGTAAACTGATCAAGACCTACCCTGAATGGGTGGGATCAAACCTCCATGGAAGCATTCAATCAAGAGGTGACACCCTAATAAAAAAGATGAATAAGTCTGCCCCTACAAGAATATGGTGTTTGGGGGGACATAATATATCCAGATCAGCACACACAATAAATTGAAGTCAGAACCTGCAAGTTGAATGAATTAGAGTGTAATTCCTCACATTCCATTAGAGAAGGCCTAACCTCAGGGTACCTTAAATGGCAAGATCCCCCCTAGGGCATTTAAAATATAATTGCTCATTCATTCATTCATTCAACATTGGCTGAGCTCTTCCAATATGCCAGACACCCAGCTAGGTGCTGGGGGTTCAGAAATGAGATAAAATGTCATTTATACCCTTTAGAAAAGATACCCATGATCATGCTCCTGCTTGTCTTTCTGTCTATCCCTTAAGTTGGATTGGAAATGATTTCAGGTGGCTCACATTAATATATACACTACACCAACACAAAATAAAAAGGATAAGGAAAGAAAGTGAGGTGGGCACCCATGGGATTGCCCCCTCTTCTCCTATCCCAGCATCTATTTATGCGAACTATAGTCCCCCAACCCCAAACCAATGCCTGCTGCAGGAAGCGCCATTTTGTAGAGCATGACCCTACCCCCTGCCGCAGCTGATTGCCACTAAGCTCGGCACCTGCCCCAAACTGGGCCCATCAGAGCTGTCCTTGGAAGGTTTTAAACCTGGGATAGAAGCAAGCATCAGGCCAGCCAGGTGAGTCTCTTTCAGTGGTGGAGGCTGCAAGAGGTGAGGCTCAGGAGCCACAGGTGACCACTTTTCCCACCCTGTGGAGAAAGCTGAGCTGCAGTGAGAGAGGGCAATGAAGATGAAGTGAGAGAGAAGCCAAGATGAGAGGCCGGGGACCATGTGGCCCCTCACCCCAGCTGTTCCTGGGCCTGACCACATACCTCTTTCTTGTGACACCCTGGTATTCTTATAATGAACCCCCTCTTTTACTCAACAGAGTTCAAATTGGTTTTTGTTACTTTCAACCAAATCAGTTTTTAGACGAAGGGGAAAAACAAAAGCAGGAAGGGTTAACTTCAGACTCTGCAGCCCCACAGACCGGCTAGAACTGGGCCCCACATTTGGTGCCGAGCTTCCCAATGGCCAGCGCAAAGAGGGAGACATGATCGATAAGATTCAACATGTCTACAAAAATAAAAACGAGCCGGTTGGTCAAATGCAACACTCATCACGGTATTATACTGAGACCAGACAGATTTCTCGGTGGGTCTTTTTAAAGAAGGGCGTTAGGCAATATGTCAGCAGTTCTCAAAGTGGGATCTGGACCAGCAACAGCAGCATTTCCCAGGAACTTGTTAGAAATGGTACATTCTTGGGCCTCACCCCAACAACTCTGGGGATGTGACCTATTATCTGTGTTTTAACAAGCCTTCTAGGTGATTCTGAAGCAAGCTGATGTTTGAGAAACTCTCCAATGTAGTAAGCACTGTTCTTCCAAAATTCCATCGCAATGGTCAGCCCAGCAATGACTTTACAGGGCTATTTCTTCTAACAGTGCTCAATAACTGTAGTGGATGTCTGCTGCTTTTGTCTGCCGTGCAACCCTCTTTCCATTGAAGAAGTCTTCTCTGCCATCCCTGGTGGTTTTGAGGAGATTGCCAGTCACGATGCCCAAGGATGGACGTGTGTGACCCAGGCTTGGCCAATCATAGGACACTACTGGTCCTGTGCACCTCTGGTCCAGGGTGACTGATCCAAGGGGGAACCACATGACCTGAGGAGGGGCCCTTCATGAGATTTGAAAAATGAATGCAGGTTGAGGGGGTGAGAGAGTTTTTCGTCTTTTCTGATGGCAAGTTGAAAGATGGAGGCTCGGGCTGCCAGCTGCCATCACTCCCCACTGCGGAGAAGAGCCTGTCTGCGGCAGGAGAGAACGAGGCCAACATGGAAACTGAAGTAGAGACAAGCAGAACTGAGAGACAGGGGCAGGGAGTGAGCTCCGGAGAGCACGCGTGAGATCTGAATCATTTTTATGCTCCCGGCCCTACAATCTGTGCTCCTAACGGCTACAGTCTCCTGCCCAGCACGAAAGAAAAGTCCCTAACACTTTCCTGCCTGGATTCGGGCCAGAAATGAATCATTCTGAAGCTGCGGAAACTGAAGTTCCCACGACGGGTGCCCTCTGCCTGGCTGCAGGAGAGCGGCGAGGCGAGGTGTGGGCTTCCGGGTACATCTTCGGAGTAGCTGGGATGAGGCCAGAACAGAGGGGCGAAGGTTTCTTCTTCAAGGAGGCTCCCTTCCTTGACTCGGAATCCAGCCAAGGGTAGATTTTGCCAGAAGTTCATCTCGCAGAGTATGCCAGGAGGTTACCCAGCCTATCTGAGCGGAACGGCCCATCACCTCTTTACTGAAATCTGCAGGGCTGACGTGGACATGTGCTTTACAAATTGCAGCCTGAAATTATTACAGCCCAACCCTGCTGCAGATGCTGGACTTGGAACACACTTGAGCTCCTCAACACCCCTATTATCTATTACGTAGAGAATTCTGGAGTGTGGACATTTTTCTGAAGGGAGGGTCCTGAACTTTTATTGATTCTCAAAGGGTCTATGACCCCCGAAAGGTTAAGATCCACGACTCAATGGCAGGGAACTCTAGGATTGTCTTTTCTTCCTCTGCACTAAAAAGGATCAAAACAGTATTTGCTGAGCAGAAACTTGGTCTGGCAGATGACACTGCATTTGAACCCCTCCCCAGCCCCCTGCTCCCCCTTGGCAGGGAGAGGGGCCTTCATATCAGGCTGCGTCTTCCCCAGGCTCTCCAGCTTACACAAGATGTCAAAACTCAGCTCAGCTAATTGCTAAAGCATGTGGCTCTGCATCCAAATGGTGACACTTAATTTCCAAACTCTGGGAATCTGACTAGGAGTCTAACCTTGAATGCACTGTGGCTTTAATGCCTGCCAAAGGCTGGAACTAAAAAAAAAAATCATGTTTATGGAGGATTTCCTGAAGGAGACACAGCCCATATATCCCATACTCTTAAATTTATCTTTGGATTAAGCCAGAGCTGAGAAATGAAATGGTAAAGAGGAATGGGTAAGGGCATATGGCCTGAGGTAAGTTCTGGATACACCAATTACTAGCTGTGCTACCTTAGATAAGTATCTTAAACATTCTGTGCTCAGCTTTCTTGTGTAAAAATGAGCTTAATGATAGGACCTACTGCTTGTTTGTGGTAGATTATGTTATCTGTTCCAAATCTTCGGCCCTCCCTGAATCCCTGCCCTTTGCCTTGTGACTTTCAGTGCCCTCCCACTGTGAGCAGAGTAATCAACCCCACCCCTGGAGCCTGTGCTCGGCCATGTGACTTGCCTTGGTCAATGGAATGTCAGCAGATATGACCCAAGAAGAAGCTTGGAGTGGGCTTGTGTGCTGGAGCTTGCTCTCTTGTGCCTCTGCCCAATTTGCCATAAAGACATGCCCGCTGGAGGATGAGATGATATGTGGAAATGAGCCGAGTTACCCTAGCTGAGGCCAGCCTAGAGCAGCTCACCCCTGCCGACCCCCAGGTGCATGAGCCGGCCCAGGCAAGATCAGCAGAGCTGCCAGCCAAGCCAGCCTAGATCAGCGGAATCCTGCCGATACTTGAGAAATAAGGGTTTACTTTTGTATAGCACTGAGGTTTTGTGATGATCTATTCTGCAGCAAAGGCTTACTACTCCACTCTTGGTGATGCTGTGAAGATTGAATTAATGCATGTATAATGTTCAGAACAGTGAATGGTATGTAGAAACATTCAATAAGCATCAGATTTTGTGCCGGATTGTAAATATTATGTCCCCCAGAAGAAACTATACTCTTTGATGCAATCTTGTGGGGGCAGATTGATAAATCTTTTTGATTAGGGTGTGACTTCCTGATTGGATGTTTCCGTGGAGATGTGACCCACCCAACTGTGGGTAATATCTTTGATTAGATTATTTCCATGGAAGTGTTACCCCACTCATTCAGTGTGGGCCTTAATTTAATCACTGGAGTCTTGTAAGAGTGCACAGATAGAAGGAGCTCAGTGCTGCAGCCGAGAGAGACATTTTGGAGATGGCCATTGAAAGTAGACTTTTGCCACTCCAGAGTTTGCCTGGGAAAAACTAGGAAAATACCCCCAGACACCCAGAGAGACATGTCCTGGGAGAAAGCCATTTGAAATGTAACCTGGGAGCAGGCAGATGCCAGCCATTGCTTTTCCAGCTAGCAGAAGTTTTCCAGATGCCAATGGCCTTTCTCCAGTGAAGGTATACTCTTGGTTATGCCTTGGTTTGGACACTTTTATGGCCGTAGAACTGTAAATTTGTAACTTAATAAACTCCCTTTATAAAAACCAATCCATTTCTGGTATTTTGCATAATGGCAGCATTAGCAAACCAGAACAGCTCTTATTCCACTTATTTTGCACTCCTGCCAGGGGAGAGCTGGGCCTGCTCCTGGGGACCCCATCTTTGCAGATCTGGGGTTTCTTTCCCAGGAGGCTGACACCTGTGCTGTTCTGCCTGTCCCAGTGCCTTGGAGGAGGGCTGGTTGCAGTGAGCAGCTGAGATGGAACAGACCCCACAGGACCTAAAGTGCTGCTTGGAATTTGAAGAGTTTCCAACCTCTCCTTTGGGATAACCCCTCTGTACGATGTCTTTGGATTCCAAGCAAGTGGCTCAGACCCCAGCTATAAGCTCCATAGGAGCTGTTGCTGTATCCCCAGTGTTCAACTCAGTTGTCAACCCATTTAAAATTCTCAATCAACATTGGTTGACTAATTGACCTCAGTTCCTCTTTGACCTGGGTCTCGTTACTTTTCCCAATTTTGTGAACTCCTTCTAGCTCTTTTTCCCTTTTCCTAAGCATGGCAGAAGCCAGTGAGGCAGTGGAGTCCATGACCATAGGGTGGCTAATGAAGATCTGGGAAATGGAGCAACTCCCACCAGCTGTCCTCTATCCCCAGGAGCCACAGACAGGACTCCTAGCCATATTTGTATGTAGAGTCAAAAGTTGCCCTATCATGCAATTTGAGGAATATGGGGAGGGAGACTACTTTCTAAAACAGCTGCCCGTCAGTGATTCCAAAAATTTCACCCACAGCTTTTGTTTATGTTGAGCCATACCTCTTACCTGCTGTGCCAGTTTGAATGTATTATGTCCCCCCAAACGCCATTATCTTTGATGTAATCTTGTGTGGGCAGACGTTATCAGTGTTGATTAGATTGTAATTCTTTGAGTGTTTCTTTGGAATGTGCCCCACCCAGCTGTGGGTGATGACTCTGGATAATTTCCATGGAGGTGTTGCTCCACCCATTCAGGGTGGGTCTAAGTTGAGTCACTGGAGCCATACAAATGAGCTGACAAACAGAAGGAACTCAGTACAGCTGAGAGTGACATTTTGAAGAGGAGCAACAGCCAAGAGGGACACTTTGAAGAATGCACAGAATCTGAGAGAGGAGCTGCAACTTTGAGAGACAGTTTGAAGTCGGCCGTTGAAAGCAGACTCTTGCTCCGGAGAAGCTGAGAGAGGACAAATATCCCAAGTGCAACTAAGAGTGACATTTTTGAGGAACTGCAGCCTAGAGAGGAACGTCCTGGGAGAAAGCCATTTTGAAACCAGAACTTGGAGCAGATGCCAGCCACATGCCTTCCCAGCTAACAGAGGTTTTCCGGACACCATTGGCCATCCTCCAGTGAAGGTACCCGACTGCTGATGACTTACCTTGGACACTTTATGGCCTTAAGACTGTAACTGTGTAACCAAATAAACCCCCTTTTATAAAAGCCAATCCATTTCTGGTGTTTTGCATTCCAGCAGCATTAGCAAACTAGAACACCTTCCATCAACTTAGACATGCAAATACTCTTGTGAGGCACGACGCTTTGAGTACTTACCTCTTTAGTATGAATGCATTTCTAGAAGTATTGCTTCTTTTATCAATTCATTGAGAAAACATCTTTTGAGCACCTACTATGTTGCTGGGTGCAAGAGATGTAAAGATATCCCGCTCTTATGGAGCTCTAGACTAGTGAGAGAGGGGTGTCATGTCACCTCTATTGCTTTTCTTGGGGTGTAACATAAGCGCCTTCAGAGAAATGATGATAAGAGTAAGAACTGCTGTTGATGGCAAAGGTGGCCACAGATTTCCCCCTCCTTGAATTTGCGTGCTTGCAATGTGTATTTGCATGCATTCCCATCAGTAAGTGAAGCTTTTCTCTACCCCGTGAATCTGAGCTCTCCTTGTGTCTTGCTCTGGCCAGTGGGGGCCCCTGGCAAATATGCTGCACGCAGAGCCTGGACAAGTGTTTGCAAACCAGGGCTTGCCCTCTTGCTACTTTTGGAATCCAGCTGCCATCCACAAATCTTGGCTAGTCTGCTGGAGGCTGAGGGACACAAGGCCCCATCAGCGTCATTGCCAGCAGCCAGCCAATGTTCAGGCGTAGAAGTGAGGCCACTCAGGACCAGCCAGTCCTCAGCTGACCCTCTGACTGACCACAGGCACGTAAGTGAGCCTAGCTAAGATCCACTGAGCCCAGCCCTGCCCAGAAGAATTGACCAGCTGAATCATGATTGTTTAAGCCACTGAGTGTTTTTTTAATTAAATGCAGTTTTATTGAGATATAGTCACATACCATGCAATCATCCATGGTGTATAATCAACTGTTCACAGTATGATAACATAGTTATGCGTTCATCACCACAATCTATCTCTGAACATTTTCCTTACATCAGAAAGAACCAGAACAAGAATAAAAAATAAAAGTGAAAAAAGAACACCCAAATCATCCCCCCCATCCCACCCCATTTGTCCTTTAGTTTTTATCCCCATTTTTCTACTCATCCATACACTAGATAAAGGGGGTGTGATCCACAAGGTCTTCACAATTACACTGTCACCGCTTGTAATCTACATTGTTATCCAATCGTCTTCAGGAGTCCAGACTACTGAGTTGGAGTTTGATAGTTTTAGGTATTTACTTCTAACTATTCCAATACAATAAAACCTAAAAAGTGTTATCTATATAGTGCATAAGAATGTCCACCAGAGTGATCTCTCGACTCCATTTGAAGTCTCTCAGCCACTGAAGCTTTATTTTGTCTCATTTTGCATCCCCCTTTTGGTCAAGAAGATATTCTCAATCCCATATGCCAGGTCCAGATTTATCCCCGGGAGTCATATCCTGCGTTGCCAGGGAGATTTACACCCCTGGGAGTCAGGTCCCACGTAGGGGGAAGGGCAGTGAGATCACCTGCCTAGGTGGCTTAATTAGAGAGAGAGAAGCCACTGAGTTTTGGGGTATAAGTTTATTGCACAGCAATCGATAACTGATATAATATTAATAATAACAATAATAATGGTGATGGCTTCCATTTCCTGGTTGCTTATGAAGTACTGGACATGGAACACTCATGAATTTAACATACATTGATTTACTAATTACTACAGCTCTACCAGGAAGGTACGAGTTTACCACTATTCCACAAATAAGGAAGCGGAGGCACAGAGCAGTTAAGTAACTTACCCAAGGCCACACAGCTAGTCAGTGGTATAGCCCAGACTCAAACCCAAGTTTCTGAGACTCCAAGCTGGCATTTGTAACCTGGCACCAGGTGATTTACTCTGGGGCTATGGGGACAGTGGGTTTGGAGTCTAGACAGAAGTCCTTCCCCCTGCCTGCCTCAACGTCATGCCCAGTGCAGGCCCTTGCTGTGAGGACACCCCCTTTTGAGAGTAGCCCCCATAAGGAGGAAAAGGCAGGGCCACCTGTCCTGCCTCCTTTCTCTCAGTGATAAACATCCTCCCTCTTCACTGTGTGAAATCAGCCCCTTTCTGGAATTTTACCTGGTTCTCCCTCACTCCTCATTCCCTGGCTGGTTCTGCTACCTCTCAGCTGCCAATCCTCAGTGGCAAGCACCCCACTCCAACCCCCGGCGGCCGTTCCAGTGATTTGTCAATAATAAATTCTGAAGCAAATTGAAATATTTTGCGACGGCATAAAAACAAATGGGAGAAAACGGTTCCCACCCCGAAATGCTGATTGAATCAAATATTGCAATATCGATTGTATGATACATTTTCATATTTAATTCAATGAAAACCATGGGGTTTGAATGCTTTCCATTCCCCACCAGAATGTTTTCAGTTTGCTGGAGAATTTATTATTGGTGTGCCACCCAAATCGGATTACGATCGAATCAAAACCCTGCCATGTTATTCAATCAAAGACCGTGATTCTAACCCCAAGAGTCGATCATTACCACTTTCCCGAAGTGTGTTTCTTTCTCCCTGTTGGACTTGTGAACGGCCAGTTCTTTCGTCTGTAGGTACATTAACCCCCACCCCCACCCCCAGCCAATTAAAATCTCCTGCTGAAAAAAAAAAAAATAGCAAAGGGCTTTTCAACATAAATCTAGGCTTTTCTGGGAATTCACACTCTCACCTCCCAATTTTGGTCTCTTCTCTGGGTCCACCACCAGTAGCGGGTAACTCATAAAACAGCCCATCTGTCACCTCCGGGGATAAATGGAACTTTGGGGTTCACAGCAGACACTGTGATCCTCTCCCCATTTTTGTGCCCACCATCTTCCGGTTGCTTTTTGTGCCCAATGGCAGCCACACCTGGATCTCTTTTTCGGTGGGCTGCCCTCAGGCTTCCAGGACCCTATTGGCCTGCATTTTAGGGGAGTTGAGAGTGCCTGGGAATTTCCATCTTCTGGGGGCCTCCTTTAATGGATACCCTGGCTCCCTTGTTCCCTAGCAGGGACGACTTGGAGCATATGCCTACCTATGCCACCTCCAGGAATCCCCTGTGGGGTCGAGCCACAAGAGTTACCTTTGCGGGACTTTGCTTGACATTGCAACCCTTGCTTGTCCCCCTTCCCTCCCCAGGCTCACTGCCTCCCTCTCGTACCCAAGTCTCCTGGCAGAACATCTAAATAAAATCACTTTCATGCGTATCCTTGTCTCAGGGGCTGCCATGGGGAATTCAACCAAAGCAGGCCCATACCCAAAACCGTCCTGTCCTTCAATTCCAGTGCTCCATGTTGTGGATGCACATTTACACATTTGACTGTGGTCGAATTTCCAAAATCCGATGAGAAAACATCAACTTGGAAAAAAAAAAAAATCCTGGGCCAACCTGTCTGATGGCGGAGGGCATTTCGCCAGGACAAACCTGGCAGCGCCGGGCAAACTGGGTTCCTCACTCTCTGGCCTCCTCCTTGCACACATCTCTTTCTTTTGTGCCCCTCATAGCAGTGGCCCTGGCTGCCTCACCAAAGTTGAATTGAGTGTCCCTGAAAAATATAGCGTAGCATCCTTTCCCTGCCGCGAGACACTAAACCAATAAATTATAAATCAGCCAGCAGCCCCGTGACATGCGGATGTAATGAGAAATGCAAAATAAGAAAAGACACGGGAAAGAGAACATGCTCCTCTCTCTCCCCCATCTCAGCTCCAGAGCACCAGATCTGCTCCCTTTGGGGCTCAGAGAAAACAATTGTTTTCTTTTCTCTGTGTGTTTCTGTTGTTAAATAGGCACAACAAACATGCATGCACGCGTGCACCCATGCACACACACTCACAAAATATTTGGTTCCCAGGGCTTATGAAACTCTTGGGTTAAAGGGCAAATCGGTTCCACAGGCCAATTTCCTTTGGCAAATGGTCAGCTCAGACATGCTTCCTTCTTCCTCGATGGTTGGCAGCCAGGCAAATTCTCGCTTGGACTGGCACTTTCCACCAGAGTGTCCCAGTGGCCCCCCAGTGCACCTTCTGCATGCTTGGTGGAAAGGGGTGACCGCTCTCTCAGGGTGCAGAACCCAGCGGCTCTCCTCTCCTCTCTGTTTATTTATTTATTCATTGCCTTGCATCCATTTATTCTGCGATTCAGTGGCTGATAGAGGGGGGTCTGGGAATGAATGTTTTCTAGGTCTCTGGAGAGCAAAATTATGCTACTAGAAATGCAGGAACAATCTGTCTTCCTTTCCCACCCTCTGCCTGATGGCTAGTCTCCCATTCGCCTTCTCTCTCCTCCTGCCCCCAGAAGGGTGGCTGTCGAGCCCCAAACATAAGAGGCTTTCAGCTCAACACCCCCAGCCTTTTCCACTCCTCAGCTGTGCACAGGAGGCCCCCTCTCTGTCACTCACAGTCAGAATATTTGCAACCGAATGTCATCGTGATCGTGACTTACCTGCAGTACTAAAATCCCCCAAACCCTGAGAACTGACAGAGTCCTCTTGAGGTTTGGCAAGAACTTTTGATGGTGCAACCTGGCCTGAGCTGATGTGAGGTAAGTTTGGCCTTATTTAACCCCAGTTAATGTGAATGTTCATATATTTTGAACGTGTTTGATCATGAGGCACAGTCCCAGACACTGCTGGGGTTTCACATACTATACAATAACCACACCATACGCCCTGCCTAACACTGGAAAAATCCAGAGTTCTGAATTCTATCTGTCCCCATCGTTTGGATAAGTGACTGTGGACCCTACCTGGCTCCAATTTACTGAGCGTGTGTGCGCCACAGGCCAGGGACAGCGCCGAGCTCTCTCCAAAGAACGTTCACTTTGTATATTAACAAGAACCTGGTGTGGGGAAAGTATGGTGTTATTATTTCCCCTTTATGGAGGAAGAAACTGAGGCCCAAAGAGTTAAATAACTTGCCCTCGGTCCCCAGCTAATAAGGGGTGGGGCTGGGAATTGACCCCACCTGTGAACCCCAAAAGACTCATCTTTAACCACCGCGTCCATGGTCCTGCCTCTCAGTGGCTGCCTGACAATTGGCCTGTCCAAAATATCTCGGTGACTGAGGGCGTCGAAACTCTTGACGCCCAGCCAAGACCCTGGCACTCGCTAGGACTTGGGAAGGACTGCCAAGAGGAGAGTGGTGGGGAGGGGCAGCTCTGATCTAGATGATGAGGGGATGGGTAGGATAGTGGCGGGAGAAGTGGGCCCGGTTCAGCGTTGGAAAGTGGTAGAGAAAGAGCAAGATGTCCTACCTTCACCCTGGGTGGGGCCGTGGGGGAAGGATGTTCCCATGAGAACTCTCTCCTGTCTTGCTCTCAGTGGGCTTGCTGGGTGTGAAGAGGGCCGCATGGATTTGTGCTTCTGCTCATTTTCCAGGCCGTGTTGCTCCCCATCAGCTCTGCCCAGTACTGCCTTTCTCTGTCTTATGAGGGCATTCTGTTCCTGGAAAACCTCTTGTAGGATTAGTTTTCATAGGCCCAATCTTAATTACCAAAGGAGAAGCAAAAACATTGGGTGCATTCCTGAGCCCCTGAACGAATACCACCCTTAGGCTAAAATAATACCCAAATCCTATGAAAATGGAAAAAACAGTTTCAATAGTTATCATTAGTTATTTCAACTGATGAAGAATTTTCTCTTCATTGACTGCCCTACAGCTTGGCCCTCTACTTGTTCTGTTTCATAGGTCATATGCGCTGTCCTCCTAATGCTGTTTTCAAAAAACCAAACATACATGTAGCACTCAATGTTTCGTTGATTCAAAATTTAATGGAAAAAAATCATAAAGATGGAAAAAAATCAATGAAAAGTATGCAAACAAAACGCTAGTCCCCGAACAAATTGCTGTCATAGGGATCAGGAGAACTGAGGTGATCATTTTACAAACCAGTGGGCCACCACGTGACTTTTAAGCACCTCCCAGAAGATTAGGCAGAATATATTTCCTTACCTCTTGACTTTGGCCTTGGCCATGTGACTGGCTTTGGCCAATGGAACATAGGCACATGTGACCTAGGCCCTAAGAGGCATCTTGTGTTTCCACCCAGACCCTTTGCACTTCTGCTGTCTACACCAGGAGAATTCAGGTAGTCATTGGTTCAAGGAGAACGAGAAGGCAGGTAGAGCCCCCCTGAACCCACTTGGGAGCCTGAAGCAGAACTGCCCCTGGTGACTTGCAGACCTATGATCATGAAAAAAGAAATGTTTGTTGGAGAAATCACTGAGTTTGGGGGCAGTTTGTTATGCAGCATTATTACAGCAATAGCTGACTAACACACCTAGTATAGTATTCTTGAACTGAAATGGGCACACCTTAGATATGTCTGAAATCTCTGCAACAGAACTGGGTTAGAACCACTAGCATCCTTTGAGCCTTGCTAAAAGCCTTAGTTAACCCTGGAGAGTCTGAACAAACCCCTCCTTATATTTGTGGGTTGGTTTGACTCCTGAGTAGGTCTGGGTTGAGTTGCTTTTACTGCCCCATATCCTACTGCCTTTTGAGTCAACGAAGTATCAGCATCTCCATATTTGAACAGCATATTTCAGTTTCCAAATTCTTTTTAGATAAATTGTTTAAATGAGAAAGACCAAGGCTCAGAATGCTTGCCACGCTCACAGCTTTCTCCTGAGAAATTTCTTCTGAATAAGTTTCCATGCCAGGGCCACAGGTTGTTGCCACCTTGGCCTGTGGATAGACACTTGCCCAAGAGCAGCTAAGTCACAGGGCTGGCCAGCAGCCCACGTGATGGCCTGCTTCCAAAGCTCCTCCAAACAGGAGCATAAGTGACAGCTTTCTGTGCCCACACTGGGGAGGGTGTCATCGAGTCTGTGGTTTATCAGAACCAAGTCATGGAAGATGAAAACAGGCCTATGTAGCCATGTGCCCTCTATGATGCTGACGTGACAGCGTCATCAGCCTCGTCAAGGAGCTTAACAGAAATGCAGCCTCTTGAGCCCCATCCAGATCTGCTGAATCCGAATCTGCATTTTAGCAAGAGCCCCAGGTGATGTGCATGCATAATAAAATTGGGGAAGTACAGCTCTGAGACATAGGTCAAGTCCTCCTCTTCCATGAAGACTCCTCTGACGACCTGCTCCCACCCTCAAACTGGAGGAGTGTTGGCTCCTTCCAAAGAAGACTTTGCCATAAGGGCAATGGGTACAGGTTGTTTTGGTGGGAGATGATGGCAGGAAGCACAAAGGAAAAAGGACCTAAGTGGTACAGAGAAGGGAGAAAAGCCAATAGAAGGAGCATCAACGAGCAGGGCACTGCCAGGGACAGCTGAGGCTCAGTCACCCCTGAGTTCCTCTGATTAAAGCACCCGGGATGAGACTCAGAATTGTTCCACTGGAAGATAAGAAGGCATAACTCCATTGACTCCAGTCCCCATTGCTTGAGGGTTGCCCCCGGGACCATTAATTTCCTCCCACTTTAGGATTGAGCCTACACGTGACTGAGCAAGCCCTCCTGGTCAGGCTCGGCTTCATGGGTGTACGATCAGCCCAGAAGGGGACCACGCAGTTGAGGTTTAACGCTCTGCAGTCGCCATCTTGAAATTCTGAATATGTGTTTTGTAAGAGAATCCGAGGGGATAATGGAGCATGCCCCGGGCTTTGGAGCCTCAGCTCAGGTAGGGTCCCATCTTCCAATGCCTCCCTGTCTCCCAGGGGTGGGTTTTTCCAGCCGTCCTCTCCCCGGTGACTGCTGCTGCCCTCTACTCCCAGTGGGGATCTGGGCATGGGTGCCAACTTGTGGGGGACGGCTCCAGTGAGGATCTGCATTTGCTTTGCTGGTTTCTCCCTGTCTAAGGGAGCATGACTTTAAGTCGCAAATGAAAAACACCATGCCATGGAGAGAGAGAGAGAGAGAGAGAGAGAGAGAGAGAGAGAGAGAGAGAGAGAGAGAGAGAGAGGCACTGCGGAAGAAAGGAAAAAGCTCTTTTCCTGTTTTTTGAACAAAGGGCCCCACATTTTCTTTTTGCACTGGGTCTGCAAATTATGTAGCCAGCCCTGCCCCTGCTCCTGGAGGAAGCCCTGAGATAGAGAGCAGAGAGGGGCAGGCAGTTGAGGGCGGAAGTTGGTAGCACCCAGGGAACCAGCCACAAATGGCTGCAGGTGAAGTCAGGTGTTCTGGGGGCATAGGTAGTGGGGCACCAACAGTGGCTGCTGCAGGGTCCACCCCTTCTTGAAGCAGTTGCCTTGCATATCTTTATGCTACCTTCTGGCTGTTTAATGGGGGTTGGTCTCCACCAATCCGATTCTGGGTTCCATTAGGACTTGCGATTGCCTTATAGCTCCCGGGACACCTGGCTCAGCACCTGGGGTGGGGGTGGGGTGGGCATGGGGACTCATGACCTGCTTCTAGAAGAATGAATGAAATGTGCCAAATCAACAAAAGAGATGATTGCAAAGCCTTGGGAGGAAAGTGCCCTAAAATGCAGAATAACTAATAGGTGTTTCTTTTTTCCACTGAGAGCGGAAGCAAGGACTACCCGAGGCCCCTGGCCAGCATGTGTCCTGCACAGCAGCACTGGGACATCGGGGCAGGGGAAGCTGCACAGTGCATAGGAAGTGCTGCTCAGTGCAGCTTCCAGCTGGGACCCCAAAGTCAGTGGAGGACACCCAAATGCAGGGGGATGGGCAGGGGCATGCAGCTTGGAGAGAGAGGCAAGGAGACCGAGCAAGGGGAAACGAGGGTGGGGACGGGCATGTGAAGGGGAGATGGGGGCGCAATGAGGGAAGAGGGGATCTGCCTAGGCCTAGTCTGGGGTGGGGTGAGGTGGGTGGTTAGATACTGGTGCCCTGGAGCCAGCCCTGCCTGGGTTCAAACCGTGGTCCTGCCACTCGCTAAGTGCAAACCCATAAGGTGAAGGTCAGGGGTGGCATCAGGGCTAAATGTGCTCGGCGCTGTGCCTGACACAGAGCAGGGGCTCCCCAAAAGCCCGCACTTACACCAGTGCCTGGGCAGAAGGCACCGTACCGGGGTGTGCAGGCTGGTGCCTCAGATCAACCGCCCCACCTCCCACCCATATCTTTTCGTCTTTGGCCTCTTCTGGGTGAGGGCAGATCACGCCAACCTGGCACCTTATGTTTCTTCGGAGAAAAGGGACGTGACCAGCATGAAGCCCTGCAGGGCGAAGGTGGCCCAGATCTGGCTTGCCTGGGGCAGAGTCCCGTCCATTAACCACGTCTCAGGGCAGCCCCTCCATCCATGCAGTCAGGGATTTGATCTATCTGGTAATGGTAGAAAGGGCAGAGTCAGACTGCTGGGCTCAAATCCCAGCTCTACCCTTTCCTAACTGTGTGACCTTGGGAAAGTTACTGAACCCCTCTGGGCTTCCATTTCTTCATCTCTAAAAAAAAGTGTAAGAATATCGCCCACCTCATGGCCAGTGGAGTAGGGTTTCAATTAGCCTCTATAATGTAAAGTGCTTAGAACAGTGTCTGGAAAACAGTAAAGTCTACATTAAAGCGTGAGCTATTATTACTGACGGGTGCAAGAGATTGCTAATGAGGGCTCTCAGCCAAGGCCTTCTGGGGAGTTAGCCTGGGAAAAAATTGTTTAGCAGTTTTTTTTTTTTTTTTTTTTTGCTCAGGGACCTGGAATTTACCTGTCTAGCACTGCTTTTGGCAGTCCTGGGGTACAGGGGTCAGAGGGCAAGGGTCAGAGGACACAGGGAAAAGGCAGAAGGAAAGTCTCTTAGAATGAGAAGGCATCAGCCTGCCCAGCAAGCAGTGGGGGAGGCAGCCACTGGGAAGTGAGGCCAATTGGGAGCAGTAGGGTGGTGGTGATGAAATGATATATATGAACTTCAATCATTCATTCATGCATCAAATATTTTTTGAGCGACCACTACCAGCCAAGCACAGTTCTAGACCCTGGAGATACAAAAGTGAACGAGACAGGCACGTCTTGGCCTTCAAGTTTGAAGGCTGAGGGCTTGATAAACCTGCAAGTGACAACACGCCTGAGCCCTGCTGGGCCACAGGCCATAACTTTGGATTCCCCTTCCTAGGATGGGGCTTTTACCTCTGCATCAGGACCTGGAGGAGAAACCTCCTGTGGATTGTGGCTTCTTGGCAATTCTTCACCAACGAAGCCCTGCAGCCACCATTCTGGAAACTCCTCAAAGAACTATCCGATTTTAAACTAGATTTCTTCCGAAGGCACATGCTGGGTTTTGCCAGCGACCAGTTCAGAACGGCTTGACGTTTTCCCTGCAGTGGCTATCCGTCACCCCAACCCCCACCCCTCGTCCTGCCTCCAGTGTTCCTGGTACCCAACCAAGCGCCTGATATATTTTCACTGAATAGTCACTGAAGATAGCTGGAAGTAGAGTTCTAGAAAGCCGTTTTGTGGGAAAAAGATCTGTCTCGGGTTGGGTTCCCCAGGAAGCAGACACTGAGATGGAGTCAGTGATTGTGAGACATGATTGAGTCCTTCAGTGGCTTCCAGAAAGGACAATACATGTTGAACACAAAATAACCTGTGCAAGGAAATGGGTGGAATTCTGCTAGATTGGGCCGTCAAACTGCAAGGCCCCTCTGACAAACGTCCCTGCCGGCCCAACGGGGAGCTGTGAGCAAAGGGTGTCGTTAGAGGATTCCCACGTTGGGCAGAAATGGCCAGGCCCTAGTACCACCGCCTTGCTCAGCCATTGGCCCGGAGGCTACCATAGGAAGGGCATGACCTCGGCTCAAACGCTAACAGCTGGAGGCTGTCAGCAAAGCACACTGTGAGCAGCTGGGCAGCGAGCCCTTTCCTGAAGGGGCATCTGAGTGACACCTCTCTCTGTGTCTGTCACAAAACCCAAAAGGGGAATTTGGAGCCGACCCTGGCAACACGTGCATAATTCAGGCCAGGGCTCTCTCTGCCTTCAAGTTCCCATCCAGTGGAACTTATAAGAATTCATAATATCTAGAAGGCAAACCCGGGCCCCCAAATCCCCGATTCCAGTTTGGGAGAGGCCGAGTTGACGTGTTGGAGGCTGCTAAATACGCCTGATATTCTGGGAACTTCTCCACCCAGACCGATGGAAATGATCCTTCTTCCAGAAAAGGAGAAAACCTTTTTCTATTTTCCTTTTTCCTAATTTGGTGGAGAAGATGCAAATGGATACAGATGCCATCAAAATGCTCTCGCCAATGATAGATACCCCCTATTTTGTTGCGCTCCCATTTGGGTTGTTAGCGTGGCAGCAATTAAACGTGACAAAATAGTGATTAAAAAACAATGAGAGGCAAATGTACCAGCCCACGAGCGCACATCTAGACCATTCCGAAAATGATCTCTTAAGTGTTTGAAATCCGCTTTATTTTCCTACCACAGGAATGAGTTTTCAAAAAACAGCACTTAGGAAGGGCAATTTGCCACAAGCATTCCACGGCCCCAACAAACAGTATTTCTTTCTAATGGACTCTTTCCCCCTCCAAATTTAGGTGCAGTCTCCAATCAGATTCATTAGATGAAAGAACGAATGAAGGCCACAGAATGCCCCCAAACCGAGCCTTTTCCTGCCACTTTGAATAATGCAAAAGGCAAAAGAAACTTCTCAACTGTAACTTTGCTTCCTTGGGTTTCTGGGGCACCCGCTGCTGGGCTGCTCTTGTCTGAGAGGTCATGGCCACCGCGGAGCTGGGAGGTCATGGTTACTGCGGAGCTGGGAGTTTTAGCTGTGATCAACCCAAAGAGCTGGCTGGCTGTCACTGCCTTCTGAGCAGGGTCTTTATAACATCTGGCTGCTCCTAACAGAACTGAAGTCTGGGGCACAGGGGAACCTTTTGGAAGGAAAAGAAGAGAGCACAGGGCATTTTTAGCTGCAGGGGTTTCGTTCGTTCGTTTCGTTTGTTTGTGGAAATCCTGATGCATAGCTGGCTCGGGCTAAGCCACGGTCATGTCTTTCTCTCCCTTTCTGATGTGCAAGCAGCTTTCCGGGTCTAATTATAGATGCAGTCTGTGCATCCTTGATCAATAGTTCCGAGCGTCCTCCTGCTTTAAGAGCTGTTTAGTTCTTGCTGATGGGTTGGCATTTCAACCTTAGCTCTGAGCAGGAGTTTTCAGACTCCTAAACCCCAGCAGCAAAACCCCGGCTTCTCCGCGAGCACCCTTTGAACTTGGCAGAGTGTGGTTCGTCCTCCCCTCAGGAGGCCCCACCTGGCAGAGAGGCTGCAGACAGCCTGGTAACTGGGCAGACGACCTACAACGAGGGACTGGGGTTCAAAGCGGGGCGACAGCCAGAACCTGGGACAGTGTCAAAAAATGGAGCGTCGCCCCTGAGGCATCCCCTCAAAGGAGGGGCCGAGGAGATCCGCTGACAGCAGGGAATTGAGTCCTTGGGAGCAGCCATCCCTGTGCTCATTCTCAATTATCTCTAGCAGAGTTGCAATCGTGCTGGCTTTGGAGATCCAGAAAAGCCCTCTGTTTGCAGGCTTCTGTTTAATAATGAGAGCTGTACAGCTTGGGGTTGGCAGGGAAACGAAGAGGCAGAGCACAGTTTGACCTGCAGGGCACATGAAACCGTGGTGCAGAGAGGTGCTCAGTAATAGGGTTTTATGGATGAAAAAGCCAGGGCTGCTTCGCGTGGCTTGGCACCTCTTCCGAGAGAGTCCTCGGACAGGCTCTCTTCCAGGCTGGTGGGCATGGTGGGAAAACGAAACTGGGCATGACGTGGGGTGTCCAGGGAAGGAAAGGACTGGGGATCAGAGGGAAACAAAGGTTCCGAGCAAGGTGCCCCAGAGTTCAGAGTGCTGGAGGAAGCGCCCCAGCTCCCCTGTACTTTTGGTGCCTTTCCAGAACCGTAGTCCTTTCCGAGGCAGACCTGAGCCCAGGGAGGGCAGGGCAGGGCAAGTACTTGAAAAGCAGCCAGCGTGGGTAACACTCCCATGGCCACCAATCCCGGGCCTGCCCGTTCCTATGGAAACAGGCGCTAAGATGGGAGCCTGCTGCTGGGAGCCGAGTCCCCGGCTGCTGTCAGACTCAGCTGCCGGCTGTCCCCACCCCGGGGACCTGGAAGTGCCCTTTTCCCCAAACCATCCCCGCTGGCTCTGAGTCAGAGGGGTCTCCTGCCATCTACTGAGCTCAGAGCCTGGGTGGAAGAGGAGGGAGGAGAAAGAGGTGAGCGAATAAAAATATTTACACTTAACAAACACTTTGATGTTTGAAGACTGTGTGTACAAATGAGGGCTGGGAACATCGCTGGTGAGGGGTTGGCGTTTCCAAGCAAATCTCTTCATGTGCACACACACACACACAATCTCACTCTCTTTTTCTTTCTTGATGGGTTTAAGTTGTCACCACTGCAGGATGCAGAGCTGGCCTTGGGAAGGGTGTGGGCTGTGCTGGAAGAGAACCCAGGGACCACAGCTGGGCACCAGGTTGGCCTCCTTTGCCAGCCCACGGACTGCCTGGCATGGCTGGTTGGAAAGTGCCAGAGGCAGCTGGAGCCGCCGGGCGCGATGAGGCATGCTGGGAAGGGTGCTTGTTGCAGCTGCTGCTTGGGTGGGGGCCCCATGGCTCGGGAAGCCTGTGTGCCAAGCACAGTGATGATGAAGGCAAAGCAACCAGGCCTGGCATTCTGCTGCTCCGTTGAACACAAAGCCCTCTCTGGGGGAAGCGTGTGGTAAGGACTTGTGTGGGGGATTACTTTTACCATTTCCCTATCCTGACAATTGGATAGGGCGTGTGGCGGCAGAGACACCAGCACCCTGTTTGGGCAGAGGCAGTAGGGCGATGATGAGATGTGTGGGCTCTGGAACCAGATGGCCTGGGTTTCTAGCCCCCGATCTGCCACTTCCTGGCTGTGTGACCTTGGGAAACTCATGAAACCTTTCTGATCCTCAATTTCTTAAGCTGGAGGTAATAATAACTGCCTCATCGTGGTGGTGTGATAATTACATACATTAAAATATATAGCACGTGAGGAAATTGCATAATAAATGTTAGTGAGTATTATTATGTTCACCGAACAAATGATTGAATGTGGACAACGTGCAGGGAATTGTGTTAAGTCTGTGCTAATGCGACCATTCCTCAGGCATGTAATCCGCCCTCACGGACTTCATAGACTGGTGAAGAAGCTAGGATGTAAACATAGATAATTATAAATATAGGTACAAAATATAAAATGAAAGGTCAACGCTATCCACTCAGCCCTCCCTCAAATCATTCACAAAAGGTACGAATAAGATAATGGTAAGTGTTATTATTTGGGGAATGCTAGCTGCTGTAACAAATAGCCCTCAAATATTGGTAGTTAAACACTCATTGTAGTCGACTGTGAGCATTTGGCACACAGCTTTCCATCTTTTAGTTCTTCCATCTTTCAGAGCTTTGGAGTCTTCCACTGCATCCTTTCCATCAAGTGGGCAGAGGAGGGAAGGGAGAGAGCATATAGGACAGTGTGGAAAGTTTTAGAGACCAGGCCTCAATCTGTCCACATTTTATCATCTGGAACCCAGTCATTGGCCCCACCTGACTACAAAGGTTGCTGGGAAATGTAGTCTTCCTGTGTACCCAAGGGGTAAATAAAATGGGGTTTTGTGAACACATAGCATTGTCTCTGCCATAATTGGAAAGGGCTTTGAGAATCCAACCACCACACAAGTTTCAGGAGTGGGGATGTGTTCTTGTTACTTATTACTGTGTTATAAACCACCCTAAAGCCTAGTGGCTTAAAACAACAACACTGATGTAGCTCATGAGTCCCTAGTTTGGGCAGGGCTCATTGGTGGCAGCCCTTCTCTGCTCCAGCCAGTGTTAGCTAGGCTGGCTTGAAAGCTGGGGGCTGGATCATCTGAAGGCTCCTTGGGCATCCTTCTCTTTCTCTCTCTCTCTCATTGGTCTTTCCATGTGGTCTCTCCAGCATGGAAGCCTTAGGGTAGCAGGACTTCTTACATGGAGGCTCAAGGTTCTCAAGACATACACCCTAAGAGAAAACGGCATGAACCGCATGACCTTATCCAACCTATCCTTGGAAGTCGATCCCACCAACGACACCAAAGGACAAATTCATATAAGCATTTGCTGCCCAATCTTGAGGGCAAGAAATCTCATGTTACTTCATTTTGCTGGCTCTAAAGCCTGCTTTCCAGGGTCAGTAATTTCTGGGAGACCTCTTTCCTGCTCTAGAGTCTTTCAAGTCCCTAGGACTTCTGCAGACTAGAAATTGGAGAAAGGGCCATGGATGATGGCCACTGAGCAGCTCATTGTTGAAGCTTCCTGTTCACACTCCTCATTTTCTCAGAGCCCACCAGCGTCCCCAAAACAGAGGCTCCCAGGAACATAGAGTTTAGGGCCCAGGCCCCAGGATCCACACAGCATCCCTAGCAGAGACTCTGCCATCCCAGGGTCAATAGAGGAACTTGGCAGTGGCCTCCCACTGACACACCTGACACCACCAGCACCATCCTTTAAGTCTCGGGTTCTCTTCCATTCCTTTCTCCTGCCTGGTATCTTCTTTCTAACCAGGCCCTTACATGTTCCCCACTAGTAGCCCCCATCATCCAGGCTTTGGAAAACAAATCTTTTTGGGGCAGATACCCACCTTTGGCCAATTAGCATGGCCAATCATGAGAAACCAGCACAGGGACTTGTGCAGAAAGAGATGGGGTACACGAGAGGATCCCTGAAACCTGGTCCATCTTGAATAAACATGATGTTTACTTTTAGCAAAGCCCTGGCCTTCCAGGACTTAAAGGTCTCCTTAATTTCCCCGTCAGGCTCCCTCTTGCCAAACTTCCAAAACTTTTTAAGAAGAAGTCTGTCCAGAATCTTCCAGAACCTAGATCATGTGCTCCAGAGGCTCAGGGGAGGAAGGCATCACTTCTAAGTAGGGGCAGAAGGGATGCCTTCACTCTGACGGTAGAATATTGTCTTAGATTGACTTCCTCCAGAAAAGGGCCTGAGACTAGAGTTTGTGTGTAAGTACTTTATTTGGGAGGAGATTCTGGGAAACTCGAGTAGGGAAGTGGGGAAGTGAGGCAGGGAAATGGAGAAAGCCAATACAGAGTGTGCTAATGAGCAGCTGGGACTCAGGCCCACTGGGGACTCCTGGGAGATGGTGTGGGACACGCCTCACTGTTATCACACCCAAGGGTGAGGAAGCAGAGTAGCCGCTAATTCCATGCATCCACGCTGGAGAGTGGCTTGGGGGAGCGTTAGCTCAGGGCACCCCAACCTGCCCTGCATGGGAGCTGAACATGCTCCCACCCTAGACAAGGCCCACAGACAGACAGTGGCGGGTGCTGATGGTGAGAAGGCCCAGGAGCATATGAGGCCTTGTGGGCAGGACACCAACATCTGTCACACATATGAGCTGATTTGGGGTTTTAGCTTTTTACTGTGGAAAATGTCAGACACATGCGAAGTATAAACAGAGTAGCATAAGCAACCCCCTGTGTTCTCATCCCCAGCTTCAACAATCATCAACATTCTTTCCTTCTTGTTTCATCCATACTTCTGAACAGATTTTTGTAAGTTAGGGGAAACATGTTACGAAAAGGAGGGCAAGGTTCCAGGTAAAACGGACAGCTTAAACAAAGGCATGGGGATGGGAAAGCCGGAAAGGAGCAAGTGGTGCTCCTTGACTTCTGCGTCATGTGCATGATGGAGAAATGAAATTGGAGTGGATATTATGGGTTGGGACCAGCCTTGGAGAGTCTTGGATAGCAGGCTAAGGAGGGCATGGGGAGAAATTTTCTGGCAAGTTGTACCGATGGGTAACCTGATTATCTAAGCTTGGGTTCTCCAGAAGTAGATCCTGAGGCAAGAATTTGGGGGCCAGTAGTTATTTGGAAGATGATTGAGGGAAGTGCCAGTAGGCAGTGGGGTAGGGAGGCAGGGAGGGGAAGGCAGAAGTAACGGGTGTTACCATCAAGTTGCCACTGTGGGCAACTGGATCTCAATCTCGTGGGGAGCTCTGGGGAACAATGTAGAACACACATCTCAGAGTTATCTCAACTGAAGGGCAGGGAGCTGGGGCATTTATCCACTGTTTTAGTTTCCCGGCTGCTAAAACAAATAGCACCCAATGGGTTAGCTTAACAACAGGAATTTATTGGCTCATGGTTTCAGAGGCTAGAAGGCTTGTTTCCTCCCAGGGTCAGTATCTTCTGGCTGGCCGGCAATCTTTGGGGTTCCCTGACTTTTCTGTCACGTGGCAATGCACATGGCGGCATCTCCTCCTTTCTCTTCCTGGTTCTGTGGACTTCCAGCCTCTGGCTGCTCTCCATGGCTTCTCTCTCCATGGCCTTCTCTCTAAGGCCCCCAGTAATGGGATTAAGACCCAACTTGGTTCAGCTGGGCCACACCTGAACTGAAGTAACCTCATCAAAAGGTCCTCTTTACAATGGATCCATACCCATAGGAATGGATGAAGATGAAGAAAAAGTTTTTCTGGGGTACGTAACCCCGAGCCAACACATCCACCAACCCCCCTTCCATTGTTGCTTGAAAGCTGTTTCCTGGGAGTGCTAATTCTGCGGACCTTCCAACCTGTGGTTCTAGAAAGAGCTCTCAGGAAAAGAGATACCGATACTGGCAACTGGAAGTCAGCTGAAAGATGCCAAACTGGAAAGGTCTGGAGGAATTTGGATGGGTTTTCGACAGCCTCTCCTACACTGATCTTAGCTGGAGTTCATTAGGAGACAGGCTGTCAGATGGATTGGAGGAGGAGACACCACCAGGAGGCTTTTGTTGTGTTCTGGGTGGGAGGCAGTGGTGGTCTGAGCTAGGAGAGTAGGAAGGAAGAAGAGGCAACAGATGGGGGAGAGAGAGATTCGGGAGGTATCAGCAGGATTTGGCAACTGATCTTGCATGTACGCACGCAGGAGGCAAATTACCAGAGCTAGATTCTAAACAATGCTCAACCATAATAGCTACATTTTAAAACTTCTGGTAAAGC
Source organism: Choloepus didactylus (assembly GCF_015220235.1). NCBI lineage: Eukaryota > Metazoa > Chordata > Mammalia > Pilosa > Megalonychidae > Choloepus > Choloepus didactylus. The sequence continues at coordinate 39,179,314 of NC_051334.1, read as the reverse complement.
AATCAAATTCATCAACAGTCCTGCTGGGTCTCTCTTGATTCCAGCCGCTCAATCAGGCACTCAGAGGCTCAGGGGTAAAAAATTATGCTACCGAAGCAGCTGGCATCTTCTCAGGTGTGGCCGCAGGCCCAGCACATTCCGGGCTGTTCTGAGCCATGCTGTGGCTAGGTGAGGGGCAGCAAGGGCAGCATTGGATGTCAGGAGATTTGGGAGCAAGTCTTTGCCCCTCCGCTGTGTGACCCCAGGGCAAGTCACTGGGCCTCAGTTTCTTCAGCTATAAAATAGGGAAAATTATGCATACCCTCCCCACCATCGGATGTTTGTCATTAAGATCCAAGATGTTTCGTTGTGTCAGTTTGGCTCTGTTAATTGTTCTGACAACTGGATTTCTCTTTAATGCCTCAATGTAAGGAGTTCTGAGGCTGCCACAGACACCTGATCCACCTCTGCTGACTCAGTGTTTTCCCTTGCACATCTTTGCTTTCTTCTGCTCCTGCTAACAACAGCTAACTTTGCACCCTGCCCATACCCCCCTTCAACCTTCCAGCATACCTGCATGTCTGTATCTGAAAGCTTCTCCCTCCCAAAGAAGCAGCTCTGTCTAAATGGGGAAGGTCAGAAATGCCCAGTGTGGTAGAATGTCCTGAAGATGTCCACACCCTAACCCCCAGAACCTGTGACTATGTCACCTTATGTGGCAAAAGGGACTTTGCAGATGTGATGAAGTTAAGGACCTTGACATGGGGAGCTTATCCTGGGTTATCCTGATGGACCCAATGTCATCATAAGAGTCCTTATAAGAGAGAGGCAAGAAGAGAAGGTGATGATAAGATGACAGAAGCAGAGGGGAAGAAGGAGATGTGACAATGGAAACAGAAATCAGAGTGCTGTGGGGCCACAAGCCAAGGAATGCAGGCAGCCTTTAGAAGTCAGAAAAGGCCAGGAAACAGATTCTCCTCCAGAGCCTCCAGAAGGGCCCCAGGCCTGCCAATCCATTTTGGACTTCTGACCCCTAGAAGATTAAAAAATGTGGGTTGTTTTAAGCCCTGCAGCAGCAGCAAACTAACACACCCAGGAATTAACATCATCCAGGGAACAGCTCTCAACCAAGGACTGATCAGAGTTGATGTGTAAATACCTCAACTCTCTCATTTCTCAGGTGGGATAACTCTGAGGCACCTGCTTTTTACCATCTCTCAGTTTTCCCATGGGATTAAGTTTCTGTCACCGTTTCTGCAGCTGGCTTAAAAACGCATCCTTTATTGCTTTTCTTCTTTGCTCATATCACAAAATTTCCTGGGAGCATCTCCGAAATAATTACTTGCCCTGACATCCTGGTCTCAGGGTCTGCTTCCAGGGGAAACCAGCCCAAGACTGCCCACAGAGAGGAACTTCTATGGACCAAGGGCAATGGTAGAAACATTTAATCCTACCAATCCCATGAAGTGGATTGTGTTCCCATTCTTCAGATGAGGAAGCTAAGCCTGGCACCTGGAAAGAGGCCCAGCCCATATTTGAAAGAAGGTGTGCCTGACTCTAAAGCTGTACCTTGTTTGTGGGAAAGTTGAGAGAGGGATCACATGACTCCTGGGAAGTCCACATCAGGGGACCCTGTTTCTGCCATGACCACCTTGACTTTTGATCATCACCATGGGCCAGCTGCACCCTTAGTCTTCTTGTCTCATAGAACTGTCTCAAACCATATTTGCACCTGTGGAAGAGCCCTTCGGAAAAGACTTTTGGAGCCATGGGTGCTCTCTGGAGCCTGATTTTTCTTTTTTCAGAGCTCCAGAATGTACCACCTTTTATTTTTCAGGGATCAAAATGTCAAGACCAGACATGGATGAGGCAAAGAGGTGCCTCTGGTGTCTGTCTAGGTGATAGGAAGGTGTCCAGGTTATGAATTGATAACTTCCTGCAGGTGGGTGGGGAGAGAGGTCCCTTCCCCCCACCCCCCCAAAAAAGAAAAAAAACATACACCCACATTTTGGAAACTGTGAATGTGACTTTATTTGGAAAAAGGATTTTTGCAGATGTAATTAAGTTAGGAATTTCAAGATGAGATCATCTTGGATTAGGGTGGGCCCTAAGTCCAGTGACAAGTGTCCTTAGAAGAGACACACAGAGAAGAGATACATAGAGAAGAGGAGATGGCCACGCGAAGACAGAGGCAGAGGTTGGAACAATGTGGCCACAAGCCAAGGCATGTCGGGGGCCACCAGAAGCTGGAAGAGAAAAGGAAGGCTTCTTCCCCAGAGCCCCTGGATTTTGGACTGCTGGATTCCAGAATTGGAAGAGAATACATTTCTGTTGTTTTAAGCCACCAAGTTTGTGGTAATTTGTGACAGCAGCCCTAGAAAACTAAGACTCTGTGTCCGTGCCCTCCTGGAGCCTGAAGGAGGAGGTTGGGCTATGCAACCCTGCCTTAGGGCAGTGCCCAGTCTTTCTTGTTCACAATTCTGTCCCGTGCCTGGCGCTATGGACAGGCACATGGCAGGGCTCAGCAAGCACCTTCGATTGTGTGAATGGACAGTGGGCTTCTGGCTACTTGGTAGAGTTGCACGTGCCTTGGGTGTGTGGGCAGGATGTAAGGTCGGAGCCAGAAGGACTGACTGTGGGGGAATAAAGGAGCTGAGAGGCAGGCTGTGCCCCGGAGAAGATGAAGAACCAAATCCAAGTGGCGCCATGTTGAGTGAGCCCAAGCCGTGTCAGTGTGGAGTTGGGGCACATCCATGGAGTCGGAGGGGCAGCTGACCAGGCAGCTGTTTGCTTGTGTTGATGTGCCTGGGGAAACAAGGGTCAGGGTCGGGGAGGAGCCCTCTAGGAGAAAGGGAAAGAGGAAGATGGAGGTTGGCTAGAAGGAAGATGAACAGCTGCTACTGGCCTTTGTATTAGTTTCCAAGGCTGCCATAACAAATGATCACAAACTGGGTATCTTACAACAGCAGAAATTTCTCCTCTCACAGTTGAGGAGTCCAGAAGTCCAAAATCACAGTGCTGGCACGGTTGGATCCTTCTGGAGACTCTGGGGAAGAATCTCTTCCACGTCCTTGGTGTTCCTTGGCTGGTATACATTTCACTCTAATCTCTGTCTTCTCATGTCTTCACATGGCCTTCTTCTCTGTGTCTCTTCCCTTTCTCTTCTCTTAGTAGGACACTTGTCATTGGATTTAAGGCCCACCCTAATCTAGGATGATCTCACCCTTCATTACCTCTGCAGATGCTTTTCCAAATAAGGTCACATTGACAGGTTCCAGGTGGACATATCTTTTGGGGTGGCTGCTATTCAAGCCACTAGAGTCTTAGATGTTGGCCCCAGGCCAGATCCTTTGAACTTGGCCTGAGGTTTATGGAGAGAGAGGTTGTGGACCGAGGGGGGTATAAGCTGTTCTCGGCGATGATTCTGCCATGCAGAACGCCACCCGGCTATTCTGGGTGCTGGGTCAGAAGCGGGCCCTGGGTGAGGAAGAGGGCACGCCCCTCCCCTCTCTGCAGAGCCTGGTGGGGGGTGGGGTGGGGGCGGGGGTGGGGGAGCAGGTGACGCTTTGCCATCTCTGGAGTTGCACCTCTGCGTCAGCCCGTTAAACCTGGGGCACCAAAGACAAGAGCTAAGAAATTCCCACGTGAGACCCAAATGCATGTTTCTCAAGGGAAATATCAAGGCACGGGGTAAAGGGCTCTGAACCCGGAGGAGGATATAAAAGGCTGACAGGGGAGACCTTGGATTTTTTGTGAGCAGATCTCCCTTGGAGAGAACTGCTCCCCTGCTGGGAGCCCCAGCGCCCCCACCAAGAAAAGAAGGTTAGGGTGTGTGTGTGTGGGGTGGGGGGAGGGCGCTAACCGAGAGCCTGGGAGAGTGGAGAGGTGCCTCCTTGCAGTTATCTAACACATGCCTGCCTTATCTGAGAGGCGGTGGCTATTTGCCTGAGGCAATGAGGAAGGGAGAGAAAAAGAGAGCACGCCGAGCTGCTTCCCAGTAGAAAATAACTGCCCTTCCGTTGGTTGGCAGGTCAATGGTGCGTGAATCTCAGGCGCTGGCGCCGAACCACAGAAGGAATGTTGGCCTGTTTTATCTCTAAAAAGGATTCTGCCAAGACAGCTGCAGCAGACGCTTTTAGTTCCCTGGACCCACCCCTTAGCACGGATGCCTTGGGAGCCTGTCGCTTTCTGGCTGAGGGCACACACCCTAGCCGGGGCCATGGGCTTGGCTGCTGGCCGGGCAGTCCCCAGGTGTCAGGGAGCTGATGCCCCTTGGGGGGCAGCCGTAAAGCAGTGACAGATGGAGTGGGTCAGTGCATTGCTCACTGTCTCTCTGGGTCCCCAGTGGGATGAGTCCTGGTGACCCGCAGTGGTAACCTGCTCACCAGTGAACTCTTTATGACTGTCTTTCCTTCCCTGTCTCACTTCCCCTCTCTTCTCCTGGTGTTTCCTGGGACTGCCTCCCAAAGAAACGACCAGCACTCAAGTGCTTGTCCCCATATCTGCTGGGGGAGCCTAAACTCAGGCAAAGGCTTCTGCCAGAGGATGAAGGAACCACCACCAAGAGTCCATGTGGAATGGGTCCCTCTGAGGGTGGTGGACGGGACCTCCCAAGGAGACACAGGCGGAGCCTCTGCAGAGCCCACCAAAGCAACCATGAATGAATGAGTAACTCTGAGCAGAGGACATGCTCAGGATGTCATCTTACAAGAGTACCATGAAGTAAGAACTTTGCCCCTTTCTCCTCCTTCCTCTCAGCCCTCTAACACTGGAGTGGGTAGAAGCCTCAGTTAGTATGGGCAAAAGAAGCAGTCCATCCCACCCTGGGCCCCCAAAGCCATGCTGTGGCTGGGAGAGGGGTGCAGCTACAATGCCAAATTATGTCAGGGGTTCTGGTTGTCAGCTAAGCTTGCAAGGCGAATCTGTTCCATGCTTCTCTCCTGCTCCTGGTGGCCATGGGCGTTCCTTGACGTCCATCCCTTGGCTTGCAGATGCATCACTGCAATCTCCCTGAGGACCTGGCTGTTGTGGTGGGGGTGAGGTGCATCCTCGACTGTGGCCGTGGTCAGCAAGGCGGGATGGATGCCCTCACGGAGACCACAAGGAGGAAGGAAAGAGGCCTCCTATGGCCTCCCCGAGGACACCCTCTGGGGATGCCCCTATGCTCTCAGGGAGGGGTTTGGCAGGGGTGGGATTTTTCTGTTGGGGACTTAACACTCATGGTCTGGTGAGGCCTGGGGACACTTGGGCTACCGAAAAATCTGTCTGGGGGGGGGATGATGTCTGATTGCATAAACCTCCTGGAGTCCTGTGGCCCTGTTGGCCAAGACCCTGCTTGCTGGGCCAGGGAGAGATGGTTGGCTGCTTGGCTCTTGGTGGGCTCCAGGGCTCCGAGTTTGGCAGGGCTTCATCTGAGACCTTTGACAACATCGTGCAGCTCCCCCTGGGGTGAAGAGGGGCCCACGCTCTCAGCAGCCCCCTCACCGGGACTTGCTCTGACCCTGCTGATTGTCCCCTGGGGCCTGTTTGTCTGGGTTAGACAGAAAGCCTGCCAGGAGCTGGGGGGTGGCCAGGGCAGCTGTGCTGTCAGGAAAGGCAGGTTCCAACTCTCCCAGGAGCTGGCTGAGAGACCTTGGTCTCCGATTCTATTTCTGAGAGCCTTTGCCTTTCATTGGGAAAACTAAACCCAGGGATCCTTAACTGGGCTCCACGGACCTTAGGGCTTTAGAGGGTCTCAAACCTCTGAAAATTCTATCCACCCATGTACAAGTAGCTGCAAGCGAGTGTTTATCTGGGGAGAGAGTTCCTAGGATTCGCTGGATTTTCAGTGGAGCTTGGGATCCCCAAACGGCTGAGGCTGAATCAGATGTGCTTTCGAGCTGATTCAGCCCAACATTCCAGGACCCTGTGACTTGGAGAAGAGGGCAGATCCTGAGCACAGGTGACTCAGGGGTTAGTGGCAGATCCAGATGGACCTGCTCGTGTCCACCTCCAGGGCCCACTCGATGAGCGGCATGTTGTAGGCTGAAGTAGGTGCCCCCAAAAGTATGCTGAGGTCCTAACCGAATGTCACCATATATGGAAATAAGGTCTTTGCAGATGTGATCACATAAGTTTAGACGAGGTCAGACTGGACTTTGGCTGGCCTTAAATTGAATGACTGGTGTCCTGATAAGGAAAGAGAGACTTGGAGACACACACAGACACACAGGGGAGAAGACCATGTGGAGATGGGGGCAGATGCCTCTACAAGCGGGGAACGCAATGCATCTACAAGCCAAGGAATGCAGGCTTGCCGGTAGCCACCGGAAGCTGGGAGAGAGGCATGGACCCGATTGTCCCTCAGAGCCCCCAGAAGGAGCCAACCCTGCAGATGCCTTGATTTCAGACTTCTACCCTCCAGAACTGGTTTTTTGTTTTGCTTTGGTTTTGTTTTAAGGCCATCCAGTTTGTGGTACTTTGGTACAGCAGCCACAGGAAACTAAGGCGTAGTGTTTCCACATCTTGGCTTTCCTCCTTCCAAGACAGGACCACATTTGGTTTACTTGACTTTATGACTCACCTCCCAACTTGGAGATTATCCAGAGTAACTGAAATACCTCAGAGAGGGATCCCTCCATCAAATATTTAAGAGGTACTTCTACCCCACATGCCCATTTCCCCGTTTCCATCTTCCTCTTCTGCTCGGGAAGCAAGCAGTTTGCTTCCTTGGTTTTACTCATCCAGAGGGTCATAGGAGATCCCTATAAGCCCCGAGGAGGCCAGTTTTAGGCCCCAAGGCCCTACATGATCTAGTGCCCTCTTTCCCCTGCCCCATCGGGACACTTGCTTTCTTTACCCTCCGTGTTCCAGCCATGCCAGCTCACCTTCGAAACCTGGATTTGCAGGCTCCTTCCTGCACACGCTGCATACTTTACCCTGGATGCCTTTAAAAAAAAAAACCAACACCTTTACTTCTGGAGATTTCAGCATATGCAAAAAGTAGAAGAGAATAGTAAGATGACTCTCCATGTACCTAAAATCTAGCTCCAGTTATTACCAACTCAGGGTCAATCCTGTTTCATCCATACCCTTATCCACTCCCCTTTCCCCACTACATTATTTTGAAGCAAATTATAGCATTACATCATTTTACCCAGAAATCTTTTGGTATCTATCTCTAGAAGATGAGTAGTTGTAGAAACAGATAACTGAAATACCAATAACATGTCTAAAGAAAATCAACCATTTCTTAATAGCATCAAATATCCAGTGAGTGTTGAGAGTTTATAATTACTTCAAAAATGTCGTAATGTTTTTTTTAAATGCTTTGTTTGAAATGGGATACAAATAAGAGCTACACATAGCAAATCACTGACATCTATGTTCTCCCTCCATGGCTCGCTCTCTCCCGGTGCCATCTATTTGTTGAAGGAGATCAGGCTGTTTGTTTTGTAGAGTTTTCCAGTCCGATTTTTCTTGATTACGTACTTGTAGTGTCATGACGCACTCCTCTGTCACCCGTATTTCCTGTAAATTGGGGAGTTAGATCTAGAGGCTTGATCAGATTCAGGTGCATTTGGGGGGGAGTTGGGAAGGAGGGGGAAGTATGTCTTAGATGGTGCTGTGAGCTTGACCAGGAGGGGTGTGGAGTCTTGTAGATGGCTGTCCTCCTTTCGTGGTGGGCCTCTGTCTGTGTTGATGATCATTGCCTACATCCATTATATCAGGGGTCCCAAGATGTGCCCGGAATGTTCTTTACCCAATTAATTCCTACACGATCCTAAGATCTCAACTTAAAAATTACTTCCTTTGGGAAGAATTTCTTCACACCCCGCCCCCCCCCCCCCCACCTTCAAGGTCATGCTCCCTTATTAGAAATGCTTATAGCACCTTCTACTTTTCCAACCAAGCTCATACATTTGTTCAGGATGCTAAATGCTCTGCCTTCCCCCACCCCCCACCCCCACTGGACTGCAAACCCCTCGAGGGCAGAGACTGTCTCTTCTCTTCTTTCCTTTATTTGCAGTGTCTGGCACAGAAGAGCTGCTTAGTGAGTATTTGTTGAATGAATGAATGAGTGAATGAATGAATGAGTTCTTTTGTTCCCATCATGGCACCCAGGAAAAGGCTGGAGAGTGTTTGCAAAGAGGTAGCCATGGTGGTCCTCTGGAGAAGAAAGACCGGAATCTCAGAGGGTAAAGTTCTCTGTCATGACCCAGGTTTTCCACGGAACACGTTTGTTTCTGTGGCCAGAGCGCCGGCTCCGCCCCTCTGAGAGCCCTGACTGACGTCAGCACCGGCAGCCCCTGGCCCCTCCAACCTTGCCGCTGGCTTTCAGAGTGCTACTTGCCCCCTTGGGCACCGGATGGCATTTAAAAAAATAAATCATGCCTCTCTTTCCTCTTCCTCAACCCTTGGAGATGTGGACTATCCCCATCTTTCAGCACTGCCGAAAATGCAGGGTTTTTATTTCCGGAATTAGAAAATGTTTCCCTCCCCCGAGAGGCCTGATGCACCTTCAGGGGAGCCCTTTCCCTCCTCTTTTGATCTCAGAGCTCTCCACCAGCCACCGGCTCCTGATGAATTAAACAAAAGGGTAGACACTCAAGATTCTGCAAGAAGCATGTCACGTGGTCCAAATCGGGTGAGGAGGGAGCCTGAGAGGCTGCTGGGAACACACCGGGAGGTGACTGCAGGCTGCCCCTGGCTGCCGCCCCCCTGGGGACCATCTCAGACTGGAGGGCACCGGAAGGTCACGTCTCCCTGGAGTCCTTTTTGGTGACTGGCAGGAACAGGGACTCCTTTACTTGGTCCTCATCTGGTGATAACTGTGCTTAGCACCGGGCAGGCTTGAGGACGGCCTTCAGGCTGCCCTGCCAAGAGCTCAGCGGCTCAGAGAGCTCACGGCTCCCTGTGGCCAACAGCGCCAGGATCCCCGCCTGCTGGGCAGAGGGTCCTGCTGTCCATCAGAGGCTCAGCCAAGCATGTGAGGGGGAATTGGGGTCAGTCAGGCCACTGGATCAGTGGCTGGCTTCAGCCAGGTTTGGTTTTCTGGGCAGTTAGGCTCATAGTAGCGCCCCCCCCTCTGGTAGATGGTATGTTCCATGGAACAGAGTGGAAGGAGCCTGCTACTGCTTGCTCACTGGCCTGGCTTTTTTTCTGGAGCCCTTTGTGGGAACAAGGATTATTTATTCTTCATCTTTTGTCTGTCTGCCTGATGTAGGTTGGTTTGTCTGATTGGGGTAAGAGCAGTAATTGAAAAAAAAAGGTGTAATTGTAAGATAGTCAGAAGTACTCTTAAAAACAAGCATCCTAGAGCTGGTTTTGGCTCCTGAGAGTGGTGGTTTTCTGAGGTAGACACCTTGGGAGGCATTTTCCTTATTATTGGGTGGCTACCATCACTCAAAAATGCTTTTGGAACATGTCTTGTGGATATGTCTTTGGAGCCTGGGCCATATTCTTTCATATGGCTTCAGTGGTGGCAGATTTCAGTCTCTGGGCCACACTTTGGTGATCAGGTGAGAGAGGGGCCCCCAATGCGGAATCCCACTCTGCCTGGCTCACAGCCCTGTTCCCAGCACCCAGCAGGATGCTCAGGAGATGTTCGTGCAATGAATGAATGATCAAACCCTTTCTAGGATCAAACATGAGGTATGATGAATCACAACAGCAGAATGAGCTTGACTTTTTTACTTGGCTTGTCAATGATTCTGGAAGTTGTTTTCAGAAAATCACTTGCTGATATGTCACCCCACTGGCACATCCCCAGAGTTCGTAGAGCTGAGCCACACTTCCCGAGGGAGTGCCACATTTCTGAGGGAGCTGACTTTCTAGGTTCCTCAATTGTTGGGCTCGGAGTTCTGTGACTCTGGCTTTGTCTGCTCTGAGTCTCTTACTCCCAGTGCAATGCATATAGCGCTTGGCAGGTGTCCTGGTTCAAATTGTCCCCAAGCAGACCCTGAGACAAGGATGTGAGTCATTTATGCCGGAGGTGATCCCAAGAAGCACAGGGAGAGGGTACAGAAGTGAGACTGAGAAGGAAAAAAAAGCAATAAAGAGAGAGCTAACAAGCAGGTGGAAAACTGCTGGGGACCCTCTGGAACACTGTGGGGTCCATCCCCCAGAGTTACCCTCCACAGAGGGCCCAGGAAGTTGGGATACTTATGCACCAATTCCTGATACCTCCCACTTGGCTGGGGGTCATTCTTTGGGTGTTATCTCCTAGAATGTCCAGTCTGACCAGAGTGCAGGCCAAACACTCTTCTGTGGCCAGAAGAAGCCCGAAGGCAGAGAGATGAGTGCCTGAGACAGAAAGCTGTAGGAGTGTCTAGAACTCTCCACCATGCCGCAGGGAACCTCTGGGGTGGGCTTGGGGTGGGGGTGGTAAGAACAGGGCAGTGTTTTCTATAATAAGCAATCAAATGTTTGCTGAATGAAGGTTTGTGGTGTGAACTTCAGATCCTTATAACATGGGGATAATGGTTTTGGCCAATATCACAGTCAACAGGAACTAGCTTTCTCAATTACCTTTATCTCCATCATCTCTATCTCTATCATTTCTAAATCTCTCTCTCCCTCTAGCATCACTACCTCTATCATCTCTATCTCTATCTCTTTCTATCTCTATCATCTCCATCTCTTTCTATCTCTATCATCTCCATCTCTGTCTCTTTCTAATTTCTGTCATCTCCATCTCTATCTCTATATCTCTAGCATCTCTATCTGTATCTCTAGCATCTCTATCTGTATCATCTCTATATCTATCTCTACCTCTAGTATCTCTACCTCTATCATGTCTATTTCTATCTCTTTCTATCATTACCTCTATCTCTATCTCTATCATCTCCATCTCTATCTTTCTATCTCTATCATCTCTATATCTATCATTACCTCTTTCTATCTCAATCATCTCCATCTCTAGCTCTAGCTCTCTATCTCTAGCATCATATTAATCATCTCTATATCTATCTCTACCTTTATCATCTCTATCTCTACCTCTAGCATCTCTACCTCTAGCATCTCTATCTCTATTTCTTTCTCTTTCTATCTCTATCATCTCCATATCTATCTCTGTATCTCTAGCATCTCCATCTCTGTCTCTATCATCTCTATAGCTATCTCTACCTCTAGCATCTCTATCTCTATCTCTATCTTTTTCCTTCTCCATCTTTATCATCTCTCTCCCTACTAAATCTATATCATCTATATCTACATATCTACATCTTTATCTCTATATACACACATCTCTATCTATCTCTATACACACACACAGGTGCCAAACTTACAATTTTGAATATTAAGCATATAATAGAAGATTTATAATTAGCTCTGCTCATCTCACAACATCAGTTCACATAAGCTTGGTAACCTCCTAGCAATATTGCCTTGCACATGTATATGATAGAAAGTATGTGGGGTTTGGAGTCAGTCAGGCTTGAATTTGAATCTTACTTCCATCTCAGGTAAATTATTTAGTCTCTTTGAATTTCCTTCTCTGTGAAATGAAGCAATAATGTCACCTCCCAGAGCTGTCATGAGGATCAAAAGAGATAATGTTGGTAAAGGCAGTCAGCTACTTATAAAGCATCTCAGAGTATGAACTATTATTTTCCTTAACGTTCTTATTGCACTCAGATCATTCATTTATTTATGAAATATTTATCGAGTGCCTACTATGAGTTGGGCCCTATTCTACATGTTGCAGAAACAGCTATGAACAAAATAATAAGAATCCCTGCCTTCCCGGAGCTTCATTTCTAGTGGAGGAGAGATTATAGACAATAAATAAAAGAAATAAACCCATTTAATAGAATTCTGGAGGCTGATGAATACTACAAAAAAAAAAAAAAAAAATAGAGCCAGGAAGGGAAGTGAATGATGCAGAGGGGGTATGTGGGGCTGTGTATTTAGGTGGAGAAGTACAATGAGGCCTTACTAAAGAACTGATATTTGAGCAGACCTGAAGGAGGTGAGGGAGTGAGCCACGCTGGCATCTGTGGGACGTGCATTCCCGGCAGAGAGAATAGCAGGTACAAAAGCCCCGAGGCAGGAGCACGGACGTCTTGTTTGATGCACAGCAAAGAGGCGCTTCTATTTAGCTTCCCGTGGCTGCTGCGACAAAGTACCACAAACTAGGTGGCTGAAAACCACAGCAACGTCTTCTCATACGGCTCTGGAGACCAGAAGTCTGAAATCAAGATGTTGGCAGGGCCTGACAGGAGAATTCTTCCTTACCTCTCCCAGCTTCTGGAGGCTGCCAGTAATCCCTGGCTCTCCTTGGTTTATAGCTGCTTCAACTCTCCCTCCACCTCTATCTTATGGAGGTACTTGTGATTGTACTTGGGATCTGCTCAGATAATCCACGGTGATTGCTATCTCAAGATCCTTTCCTTCGTTACATCTGCAAAGACCCTTTTTCCAAATGAGGTCCCATTCGCGAGTTCTGGGGGTTCGGGTGGGGAACTCTATTTTAGGGGACTGCCCATTGCACCAGCATAGCTGGAGTGGAGTGAGCCAGGCCATGACCTGTTGGAGTGAGGCTGGAGACCCTGATGGTCCCTGGTGACCCCCCTGGGCAGAAGGCAGGCCTCTGCCCCCCGACCAGATTGCAGAATGGATCCTTGGAGTGACCTGCTCCCCGTTTGCCAATTGCCTGGTTCCCACCCCATTAGCTTTCTGAGCTCCTACCTTTCTCTTGATGCCTTCCTGGATTGCTCAGAGGTCAGCTGATGTAGGACAAGGGCTTTTCTGGCTGCAGAACCAAGGCTCGTCTCCACTGACCCGGGGATGGACGTCACACTTCTCAGTCTGTTCAAGTGGGAGGTCCGAAGTGCCTGGTGCAGCTTGTGTGATCCCTGCTGCCGCTCTGTGGAGCGGGGAGATCCTGCCAGGCTGGGGCCACATGGGTTAAAATCTACACCAGCCCCGGCACAGCACTGGGTGGTACAAGGTGCCAAGGAAAGGCCTTTGCTAACTAAGGCAATGGCTCCATTCAACTTGATAGTTACAGGTCAGGGGTTTTTCTCTACCAAACCTTGTACTGAAGTAAAGATGCAAAAAGGAGGAAGGCAGGATGCTTGATGTCAAGGCTCTTAAGTTATCACTGGGGAGAAAAACACACAAATAAACAATGAGATTCCTACTACATGTAGTGGATGCTGTTCGTTCACCTGTATCCTACTCCCCCACTCTGGTCCACTGGAGTTCCTGAGCCACTATGGTGGACAGTTTCCATCACATTAACTGCTCCCCATTGCAAGGGCCTGTGGCTCTCAGCTTCCCTGCCGGAGGGCTTCGTGGGGCCCCAGGGGAGCTTACTTGGGCCTATGCAGAAGCAATTGGAAAATGTGTGTGGAGGGGGCTAATGCCCCCCAAAACACCCTTGGCCAATGACAGATGGGGCTGGCAGAAAAATGCTTCAGCTTCCCTACCCCTCCCTGGTGTGGGGGGGTGCTGATTCTGAAGCATGTGCTACCTGGTTTCACAGGGGGTTCCCAAAGGGACTGAGCTGCCATTGCCCACAGGGACAATCTCCTCATTAATGCCCCCATTATTGGCTTCTCTCCTTGCTAGGTCTCACTGTGTGCGTCTTGAGCTCACTTCCCAAATAAATGACCTGCACCCAAATCCTTCTCTCCAGCTCTGCTTTTTGGGGGAACCAAACTATGACTCAAGGCGATGTGTGACAATAGACCTCTGTGCTGGTTTGAAACTGTTATGTACTCCAGGAAAGGCCATGTTCTTTTAATCCAGTCTTGTGGATGAAGATTTATTGTGGGTGGGCTCTTTGATTAGATTATTTCCATGGTTACGTGATCCTGCCCATTCACGGTGGGTCTCAATTAGATCACTGGAGTCTTTAAGAGAACTCATGGAGAGAAGGAGCTCAGAGAAGCTGAGAGAGACATTTTGGAGAGAAGCTAAGATATGTAATCCAGAGTTTGCCCCCAGGAGAAGCTAAGAGCTGACACAGACCCAGACACTTGGAGATGCAGTCAGGAAGATGTTTGGAGATGCTGAGCTAAGAGATGAAGCCCAGTTTGCCCTGGAGAAGCTAAAAGGACCGCCAGACACTTAGAGAGAAACGCCCTGCAAGAACAAGCAAGGATGCACAGGAGCTGAGAGAGAGAGAAGCTAAGAGAGACAGAAGCCCAGAGACATTTTGGAGAAAGCCGTTTTGAAACCAGAACCCAGGAGCAAAGGACCAGCAGATGCCAGCCACATGCCTTTCCAGCTGACAGAGGTGTTCTGGACACCATAAGCCTTTCTTCATTGAAGGTATCCTCTTGTTGATGTCCTAGTTTGGACACTTTATGGCCTTAGAATTGTAAATTTGTAATCTAATAAATTCCCTTTATAAAAGCCAATCCATTTCTGGAACAACCTCCAAACATCATGCTAAGGGATAATGAAAGAGGAGGAGGGAAGACGATGGGGAGATCTTAAAAAACTTCTTGGAGGTGGTATAATCTGATCTGGGTTTTGAAGGTAGTGCAGGAGTTTGACAGGCAGCAAGGATGGTGTTCTGGTTGGAATCATGCCCCCCACAAAGACATGTTCAAGTTCTAAGCCCTGGTCCTGTGGGTGTGAACCCATTTGTAAACAGGATCTTTGAAGAGGTTATTAGTTAAGGGGAGACCAAATGGAATCAGGGAGGGCCTTGATCCAATATGACTGGTGTCCTTGTAAGCAGAGGACATTTGGACACAGTAGTAAGAGACAGATGGGGAGAGAGATGGCCATGTGACAGAGGCAGAGAATGAGCTATGGATTCCTGGCAGCCACCAACGGAACACTACAGACTTCAGAGAAAGCACGAACCTTGCCGACACCTTGATTTTGGACTTCTGGCTTCCAAAACTGTGAGACAACAAATTCCTGTTGTTTAAGCCAAATAGTCTGTGGTCTTTGTTACGGCAGCCCTGACAAACTAAGGCCGATGGGAAAGGCAATCCAGAAAGAGCGGGTAGTTTGAACAAAGAGAGAGGAGGGAGAATAGAAGACGGACTTGGGGAATGGTGAGAGGGAAACTGGAGAGCAGGGTGAGTGGATAAACTAGGCAGGGGGAGGATAGAAGATAAGGCTGGAAAAGTGGGTGGAAGCTAAATTGTGACGGGCTATACTTGCAAGGTGAGACATTTCCCCTTTATTCGTAAATGTATTTACTTCACTCTACAAATATTCAGAGCATCAGTTCTAGGCTGCAGTAGAGCACCCAGGCAGGAGCAGGAAGGAGCCCACTTTCTACAGTCAGCTGGAAAGAAGGAAAGAGAAAAGCCCATTCACAACTAGCACGGTGCTTCTACTTGCATGATTTCATTTTCTGAGTATTTCCCGTCCTTTTCTTCCCTCAACAGCCTGGCTCCTGGCAGCAGGCTGGGGTCCTGGGTGAAACTGTGAAGAAAGCTATATTCATCTTTGGGGGGTAACTTTCCTTTCTCTTTTCCTTCCTGAATCTCTCTGCCTATCCTTTATCACCCCTCCCAGCTCAAGGCCCTCATGTCCTCCTCCCCCACTCCTCCCCCTTACAATTTATTCTCAAGCCAGCTTCTGATAGTATATTCATTTATACTAAAGTGTAAATGACTGATAAGCAATCAATGTATTGATGTACATCAGGGGAGGGCATAATTACAACTGAAAAGGGGACAAGGCCCTTGTTTGGCTTGAGCCATAAGAGTGCATCTAGTTGTGGAGTCAAGTGGGAGTGAGTGTTCGCTGGTCTCCCCAAGCCATATGAAGCTGCACATAAGTCGCTTCCCTTTTACCTCCTGGCAGGAGGGGTGGGGTGGGGCTTCCTGCCGGACTGGTGTAGATTTGATGTCAATGCTGGTCCCTGCCCCATCGGGGCTGGAGACATCTTAGCTGAACCTCCTGCCAGAGTCCTCATTGGAGGAAAGAATAGCTGGAACAAGGGAAAAACCAAACTCCTATCTGTTCGTCAGTTATTCTGGCCTTTCCACAAGTCTTGCGGACAGCTTCCCCCTTTCTCCCATGTGAGCTCCTTACTGGGGTGCCCTCTCCCTGATCCGGAGCCCTCAGAGAAGCCAGGGATCAGAACTGCCTCTTTGGTGCTTCCCCAGAGCACAGCTCAGCCCCGCTTCCCTGCCAGGGAGTGATTGGCCGTGACAGCCGTGTTGGCTTCAGCAAGACTTTTTTTCTTTTTTTTTCCTAATGAAAAAGAGGAAAATTAAAAACAGAAAGAAAAGGTGAAAACTCGGCCCTGAATCTGAAATTACTCGCAAAGTCACCTTTTCCAGTGCTCGCAGACACACGACGCGCTCTGCCTCTGCTCTCAGCAAACCATATGCTGCCACCGCTGCCGGCCCTGTCCTGGGGGATGGCTTTTTTCCCCTTCAGCAAGCCTCCAGAAATGTCATCGAAATTTATATGCTTATTCACAGAGCCGATAAAGCAGAAAACCGGCGTTTCAGCTATTTTTGTTTTGCTTTGCAGATGGAGAGGAAGAGGCATAAATCTCTCCCTCGTTGGATTCTGCACCCCGCCCCCCCGCCTCGGTTTTGCAGCAGATGCTCAGCCCATGGGAGTGATTCCCCGGGACTTGGGGTCTAACCCTCCTCTGCCACCACCCGCTTAGAGGGGCCGATGGAAGAAAGGATTAAAAACCAAGTGATGGTGAAGGTTCCTTGGGGCACTGGACACCCAGGGTCACATCTTCCTGGATGACTGATCGGAATTATCTTGGAGGAGAAAAGAAGCCCACAGCGGCACGATGCTGGCCTTGAGATGGCTGCCCCCCACCAGCAGGTAAGTGGGGGACACCACGTGACCAGTTTTAGTTGACCTACTGACTCTTGGCAGTGGGTCTTCAAAATCAACCAGGGGTTCAGTCCCGACTTGCCCTCAAACTTTGTGGCTTTGCTCCGCTCACACTTTTGTGGGTCAGGGAGTTTCAAAGGGCTCAGCTGAGCAGGTCTTGCTTTGTGTCCCTCAAGCAGTTGTGGCCGGATAGTGGCTGGGGCTGGCTGGAGACCTCCGAGGGCTCTGGTGGCTGGACATCCAAGATGGCAGACTCATAGGGCTGCGGCTGGCTGTGGGCTGGGGGCTCAGCTGGCACCATTGATGGGAGCTCCTACATGGGGACTCTGTCACCCGTATCCCCCAGAGTGAGCGTCCCAAGAGAGCCAGGTGGAAGCTGACCTGTCCTCGGAAGTCACCTGGCATCACTTCCCCTGCATTCTGGGGGTCCCAAATGAGGTACTAAGGTCAGTCTGGGTTCAAAAACAGGGAGCATAGACCCCACCTCTTGATAGAGGGCTTGTTGAAAAATACGCAGACATGCTCCCAGCCCATGACAATGGGGAAGGCTTACCCCGTGGTCAGGCTGGCTATGCAGCAGGGTTCTCGTAGGGTCCAGAGCTGGTTCTGGGGCAAACAGGCTTGACAGAGTAAATAGGGCTGGGAGTGGGGTACAGCAAAAACCTCTGTCATCTTCACTACCCACCGGAATCACCTTTGGGGAGAATAAACTCTCCCACCTCTGCCCCATTCCTGACAGGGTGAGTTTCTGGGGTCAATAAATAAATTCCCACCAAGCCAGACATCCAGAAAATCACTTCAGGGCCCAATACCCACATTTGAGGAAGAGAGGAGGAAAAGGCAAAAAAAAAATTCCATCCTTGTCCCATTTCTAGAGCAAGCACACTTGCCTGTTGGCTCTACCCTTGAAACGCACCCAGCTTCCCAGCTTGGTTGGAGCCACTCTCCCCTGTCACCCGCATTGCTGCAGTTTGTCTCCTCACTGACTTCCCTGCCTCTAATCCTGACCTCTACAGTTTGTTCCCCACACAGCAGACACAGGGATCCATCAAGCCAAGTCAGACATGTCCCTCTTCTGCTCAGAGCCCTCCGGTAACGTCCCCTCTCTCTCAGAGTCAAGGCCACCCTGGCCTCATCTCCTCCCACGCCCCCTCTCGCTCCCTCCACTTCGGCCACACTGGCCTCCTTGTGTGTTTCTAACATACCAGCCGAGCTCCTGCCTCAGGACCTTTGCACTTGCTAGTCCAGCTGCCTGGAATGTTTTTATCTCCAGCTACCTGCATAGCTCGCTCTCTCACTTCCTTTGGATCTCTGCTCCAATGCCGCCTCTTCAGAGGCGCCTTTGCCAACACCCCCCAACTTAAAAGCGGGGCCCCACTCCACCTCTGTTCCTCTCTCCATGCCCCGCTTTAATTTTCTTCAGAGCATTTATCATCCTCTGACGTATATTTCATTGCTTGCTTGTTTACTGTCTGTCCCCTCCACTGGAACGTAGGCTCTGGGAGAGTACGGCCTGCGTCTGCTTTGTTCGCTACTGTGTCCCCAGGCCCTAGAACGGGGTCTTGCATGAAGTGAATGCTCAATAAATATTGAATGAATGGACAGCCTCCCACTCCTGGCTCTTGGGACAAGAAATACAATAGCACCTAAATCCGTTTAGGCCAGGGGTTGGCAAACATTTTCTGTCAAAGGCCGGATAGTAAATATTTTAGGATTTGCCATCCAGGCAGTGTCTCTTACAACCACTTGACTCTGCCACTGTAGCATGAAAGCAGCCACAGAGAGTACGTCAACAAATGGCATGGCTTTGTGCCACTAAAACTTTATTTGCCCAAACAGGCAGTGGGCCAGATTTCCTCCATGAGCTGTAGTTTGCCAACCCCTGGTTTAGCTACAAAAATGTCCTCTGAAGTTGAAATCAGGGTTTCCCCTTTCTAGTTCGAGTGTTCGAAGCACGGTGAAGTTGAGTGGCTGGGCTGAGGTCACAAGCAGGCTAGAAGCCAAGGCGGGTAGGGAACCCCAGCTTTCTGACTTCCGCTCAGGGCTCAGTTTACCCCGATTGCCTCCTGTGGGCCACTCGGAGAAGGCCAGGGCCTACCCTAGCTCAGGGCCCAGCTGGGAGGCTTTCATTAGCATCACAGGAAGCCCACATTAAGTGCTAATTGCATTAGGTGCTAACTGCAGCCAGCCTTAGGTGTCAGTGTCACTGGCTCTAAGTTGCTATTAAGAGATGGAGAGAGGGAAAGGAGAGGCTGAAAATTGAGACCATGTCCAGGAGTCAAGAAATCAGGGACTGTCACGGGTTGGGTTCACCAGGACGCAGACTCTGAGATGGAGCTTAAAGTGCAGAAGAATAAAATTAGAGAGGGTCCTTGGGATCAGCACCTGGGAAAGGGAGGGGAAGGAAGCAAGGATGGGCAGGGGGAGAAGTCAGGCCCAGATGCCCAGTTCTTCTAGTTCTCATGTTAGTGGGTTATCGATGTTGGTTATATCAGGAAGGGCCTCCCACCTCCACCCCTGCCCAGGGGCTGACAGCCAAAGCCAAAGGCTGTTTGCTGACCCCACTCCCATCAGCTGGGGCAGCCAGTCAGTCCATTCCTCAAAAGGGGTCTGGTCAGTACATCCACCACAGGGATTAAGTGAGAGGAAAACAGAAGAGCTAATGGGAAATTGGAGGTGGAAATAAAAATTACGCATATGAGTCCAAGCTAGAGCCAACGTAATCCACTACCAGCATGTTTGGAACAGAATTGCCCTGCCCTCATTTCTTCTTTACCCGTTAGGATCAGGTTTGGCAGTGAGTGACAGGAAATCCCAAATAACAGTGGCTTAAACAAAATCGAAGTATTTTTCTCCGCAAAAGAAGCTGGAGTTACGCAGCCCAACAAACAGCTTCATGGAGTCAGTCATCAAAGACCCAGGCTCCTTCTCTGTTGTTCCACCATCTTCAGCACGTAGTTTCACCTCATGGTCCAGGGTGACTGCTCAAGCTCCAGCCCTTACCTCTGCATTCGAACCAGCAGGAAGGAGGCAGGGATGGAGAAGGACATGGTCCTTCCATGTAAGGACACATTCTGGAAGTCACATGGAACATCTTAATCCCCTTGGCCAGAAAACCTAATCATATAGGCACATCTAACTGCAAAGGAGTCTGAGAGTTTTTTTATTTTGGGTGTCTTTTGTTCAACTAGAAATCAGGAAGTAGTGGAGAACAGATATTGGGGATCAACTAGCAGTGTCTGCTTTAACTCCACGAACTCTTCATCTTTAAACATCAGACTCTCAGGGAAAATGTCAAGTTCCCTCTGCCCCCAGCACCCTGCCCCCCAGTTCAACTGATGCCCCTTCATCTATAAATCTGTTCCCTGTATCTGGCTTGCCCACTGGAGTGTGAACTCCCAGAGGACCCTATTCATCTTTCAATCCCCACCACCCAGCACCCAGTCACCTGGTGTATAGTAGGCATTCAACAAATGCTCGTTGAACAAATGAATGAATAAACCTGATGTGAACCTTAGGAACATGTTGACTTTTCACATCTCTATTTATGCCACAGTAATGTTACTTCTCTAGGTGTGAACTAATAACTTCCATTGGACTTGATACACCACCAAGGAATCACAAGGTGCCGGCACTTGCATTCTGAAAAAGCACAACAAAAAGAAAAATGCAAAAACCAGATGGTGGATAAGAGTTACTGATGGGCGAACATTTTCTCATTTTTATTAAAGCTCGGCTAAATGTAGAACGTGGTTGGAGGGTCTGATGAGGAGTTGTTGTGCTCTGTGTTGTTGATGCTCACAGCCACAAGCTGAATCTGGGGCCATTTGCTCGTGCATGGACGAGGCATCGGTGAGAGGCTTGACCGATGATGCCATTAGCACCTGCGGGAGGAAAGGGACTGCACCTGCCTCCCCCCAGGCACCTCCCCCCTCTGCCTTCTCAGAAGAATTGCCCTTCCACAAAGGAATCCACTTTACCCAGAAATATCTCGAAGGTGTTGCACCCCACCCAGGGAGTGGAGGGAGAGGGAAGGAGGCACAGCCAATGACCTCTGCCAGGGGTACAAGAACCTGGACACTTTGCTTCAATTGGGGGGGGGCGACTCTGTGGTGACATTCATGACCCAGAGCACCCTGTGGGATCAGGCTGAGGCAGGGTAACCAACTTGTCCCAGGCTTCCCGGGACTGTTCCGGTTTAAGTAGGGAAAGCCCCGCCTCCCGGGAAACCCTTCCGTCTTGGGCAAACCAGAACAGCTGATTACCTGGACTTTGGCTGCGTCCACCTGTCCATTTTCCTGCTTGCCCTGCCTTCTCTGGCTTCCTTCACTCCTTGACACGTTTTCTCCCAAGAGCCCTCCCTCCAAGCAATCTCTCTCAGCCTCTGCTTCCAGGCAACCAGATCTAAGACACCTGGTGAAAGCCTTTTCCGGTTTGCCTTCCTCACTGAGTGTGGTCCAGTTCTCACGAGGGCTCTTTGCTGCAGGCAAGGGGCTCCTGGAGTTACTAACCGGGTTCACTGCCCGTTCTAGTCTGCTAATGCTGCCGGAATGCAAAACACGAGAGATGGATTGGCTTTTATAAAAGGGGGTTTATTTGGTTACGCAGTTACAGTCTTAAGGCCATAAAGTGTCCAAGGTAACACATCAGCAATCGGGTACCTTCACTGGAGGATGGCCAATGGTGTCCGGAAAACCTCTGTTAGCTGGGAAGGCACGTGGCTGGCATCTGCTTCAAAGTTCTGGTTTCAAAATGGCTTTCTCCCAGGATGTTCCTCTCTAGGCTTCAGCACCTCAAAAATGTCACTTAGTTGTTCTTGGGACGTTTGTCCTCTCTTAGCTTCTCCAGAGCAAAAGTCTGCTTTCAAAGGCCATCTCCAAAATGTCTCTGTAAACTGCAGTTCCTCTCTCAGCTTCTGTGCACTCTTCAAAGTGTCCCTCTTGGCTGTAGCAAGCTCGCTCCTTCTGTCTGAGCTTATATAGTGCTCCAGTGAACTAATTCAGACCCACCCTGAATGGGTAGGCTCACACCTCCATGGAAACTATCCAATCAGAGTCATCACCCACAGTTGGGTGCGGCACATCTCCATGGAAACACTCAAAGAATTTCAATCTAATCAACACTAATATGTCTGCCCACACAAGATTGCATCAAAGATGATGATGTTTTGGGGGACACATAATACATTCAAACTGGCACACCGCCAAACTCAGCTTTCTGGGTTTCGTGACTCAGCGCAGGTTTAAGCCATCAGGCTGCTGCTCTTTGCAAGGGCTTCATGGAGTTGCCCTAATGTTTCAGTCTCTAGTTTCCCTCACCCTTGTCCACCCTTGGGAGGTGCCTGTCTGACAGGGGTACAACATGGAGTCAAGAGGACAGACTGAGGAGGCTGTGGGCTGCCTTCTAGCCCTGGCCCTCAGGCAAATTCCTTACCTCGTCTACTGCTGAAAAGTTTCAAGACCCCAGAAAAATAGGATCAGCAATAGCTGGTTCATTGGATAGTTGGCAGGAGCAGCATAGGGGCTGGCCAGAGCTGGCGCTCAGTAAGGGAACTCCCTCTGGGCCTCTGGTCGCGTTTCCTCACTTGTGAGAAGAGGTGGCTGGCTTAGAGGTCCATGAAGGCTGCCTCCACTTCTAAATATCTATGGGTCCATTCTGTGTGAGCCTCAAGAGGACAACTGCTGCCTTGGTCTCCTTGTTTGATCAGCCTTAAGTTTCTGTCCTACCGCTTGGAACTCTCTGGAGTTTTGCCGTGAGCCAGGTCCTCTTCTCCTCTCTCCTGGGCCAGTGCAGAGCCCATAACTGGTCCCCCATCCTAGACTTTTCTCCTGTACACCTTCCCCCAAAATCACTCTACTGACACACTCCCCTTTTCAGGAACTTTCAATGGCTCCCAATTAACTACAAATCAAGTCCAAGTTTATTAATATGATGCTAAAGAATTTCCACCCAGGAGCCAGCTCCAGATGCATCCCCTTTGACACAGGTCATAGCTTGACCTCGTCTGTCACCTCTTCTATTTGGGTTCTTCCTGGTGAGAGGTGGAAAGGGACCTTAAGAAGAACAGTTGGTTCCGTGAAGTCTGATCCTGCCCCAGAAGCAGGAAATGCCTGGTGCATGGATGCTGGAGAGAAGCACCCCGTGGCCCCCTTGCACATCAGCAATCTGCTCACTTTGGGGACATTCAGCCCAGAGAGAGGGTCCAAGGCCTGGGATTCATCTTGTCAATCTCAGGACAAGCACCCGAAGGAACTTGGTCTAGAATCGGTGAAGGAAGGGAATGGAAACTTGCAGAGTCCTTAGAGGTTCTTTTCAGGTCCACTTCTGGGCCATGATATGGGGTGGGGGCAGGTATGAAGGGGAGGGCAGGGGTAGCCCTGAGGAGCCGCGAGAGGAATGGAGGGCTCAGTGGAGGCAGCTGTGATGAATGGAGACGGGCTGCACATGTCAGGAGCACAGACGGGTTAAACGTGGGGTTAGCCGAGTGACTGAGTCACTGTTTCCCCCTCCCCGAGTTGAGGAAGGCTCTGTCTGCCACCTCAGCCCTGGAGAAGAAGCCATTCTGATGGTTGGATGTGTGCCACGCCATACATCAGCAGCTGGCCCTGTGTGCGGCTGTCGGTGCTCCCGGGGTGGGCATGTGATAATAGATGGCTGTCTGCAGCCTCTTCTGCAACTCCCCTCTCTGCCTGCAACCAAACTTCAGAATCTGTTGGGGTTGCAGAAGGGGTTTGGGGGCCTGAATCCTCCCCATCTGGGGAGCTGGACACACAGGGACCCAATAGCTGAAAGGGAGACAAAGCTCTGTTTTATTAATGGCAAGACAGATTGATCCTGGCTGGAGATGGTGCTTGCCAGGGCCTTCTGCCCTCCTCCCAGGGAGCGAGTCATGGGCGGCCTTTCCTACTGGGCATTGACTCAGTCACCTGTGGGCAGGGCTGCCGTGTTGCACAGCTTTGGGGAAAGCAAATCTCATAGACTACAATGTGTTTGGTGTCCCCTGGAGTTGTCCTTCAGTAACCTGTTACTTCCGGAATGTTCACTGCGCAGGGAAGGTATCTCTTTAACCTTTAAGGAGCCAGTTGGCCTTTGGGTCCTGCCAAGGTCTAGCTTGGACACAATTATGAAACGGGAGAACTTTCCAGCATCTTCCCTCCCAGCTGGTAGCCTCTGGCAGAAGGTACACCTGGTAGCTCTTGATGGTCCTGTGGTCTACTATGTAAATACGATAATAGTCTAAAGGGGTACTTTATATTAGGACCACATAAAAACAGTATGCCTTCTGGAATAAAAAATAATGCATTTAATCTTCCATTAACAGATGAATAAATGTATACATCAAACCCAGAATCATTGACAGTGGGTTGTACCATCACTTATTAAGATGTTCCCGCTGCCACCACCACCACCCCAGCCCATGTAACCCAGGGAAGAGTACTTTGCTAGATCTTCTTCTTCCAGGCTTCCCAGAGAGGTGTTGAAGCAGGACCGTGAGGCCCTGTCCCATCTCAGAGGGCAAAAGGAGCTGGATCGATTAGTGATGTCTGTTGGGGCTCGGCAAGGAAATTGGGAGCACGCGTGCTGTGCATTTGCTATCCCTGTCTCATGAAGCTGCTGGGTATGCCTGGCTTGCTCGGTTGCTTATTCCCATTCTCAAAGACCCCTCTCCATCCAGGTATTTGCGGTTGACATCTAAGGAAGTCTATTCTCCCAGGAACTGGGCTGACCAGCTTTTTCGTTTGGCTGCACAGCAGCCCTGTGACCCTGGGCTCTCCATGCTGGGTCCATGTTTCTGGGCTGTGAGCCATTCCCTGCTCTAGAGTAGGGAGGGCTAGTTTAATTTCCTTTAGGGGCAGGATGAGTCATTTTCCAATGGGGTCTGGGTTAAAATTAGTCATCCCGTTGGACGGATGTGGCGATTCCATGATACTTCCTGCAAAATAGGATCAACAGGGTCCCCCACCCCACCTCCCATCCCCACCCCTGCATTACCACGGCAGCTTAGAGGCTCTTCCGGGTCGATCATTTCATATCCAATATCGAGTATGTTACAACAGTGGTGATCAATATATTAATTCAAACTGATAAATGAATGGTCGATAATGGCCTCCACGTGGTAGCCCAGTTGGAGAGCATTCCGTTGAATGGGCCTCAACTTTACTTTTTGGAAAAAAAATAGTGTAGATTTTGTTACAAATATAACATCCTGATGAAAAGTGGATATATCATCCGCACAGAGCTTGATGAAGTTTCACAAAATGAATACACCCAGGTAACCACACCTGGATAGATCAGGAAACAGATCATTCCCCAAACCCTAAAGACCCCTCATGCCCCCTTCCAGTCTCTACTCACCCCCAGGGGCAAGCGCTATCCCGACTTTGAACCCCAGAGATTATTTTCAGTTTTGGAACTTCATCCGGAAACGAGATGCACGGTATGGACTCTTTTGTGTCTGGATTCTTTTTCTCAGCACAAAATGTGTGAGTGTCATGCACATTGTTGTGTATTGTAGGTCGATCTTTTGTGTTGCTGTAGAGCATTCCGTTGTATGAACACACTGCAATCAATTTGTCCATTCTTTCCTTGAAGGGGCATTTGGGTCATTTTCCAATTTGGGCTATGGGCTGTCATGACCTAGTGCTGGGATGACAGTTCTTGTGCACGTCCTTTGTTGGGCACAAGTGCACACTCTGTTGAGTATATACCGAGGGGTGGAAGGGCTAGGTCATTGGGTGGGCTGGCATTCAGCTTTATTTGAACTTTTAAAAATCATTAAAACATTATTTAAAATTAAGAAACATTCTGGTGATGAATGCTCACTTATGTGATGATACTGTAAGCCACTGATTGTAACTTTGGATGGATTGTATGACATGTGAAGATATCTCAATAAAATTGCATTAAAAAAAAAAGAAACATCCCTAACACAGAAAATTATGGGAAGTGAGACGAAACATCCATGAACCTGCCATGGAGATTAGATGAGTGTTAACATTTGGCCATACTATTGTTATTTCTCTCTTTTATATCTTTAAAAATATATTTTTCCATGTGTAATTAAGACCCCATCTTTCCCTCCCTCCCTCTCTCCCTCTCCCTAGGTCAGCCTCACTCAGGGACTGGTGGATCATCCCTCTGCACGTTCTAGACTCTTTACCACATATGTACAAATCTGTGAACCTTACACACCGTTGTTTCAAATGTTTGAATGTTTTACAATTTTACAAAGTGAGTAGCATCTGTACATGTCCTATTTGTAACCTACTTTTTCCTTCATTCAATATTATTTGTTTGTAATAACAAAACAGTGGAAACCCCCAAAATGTCCTGCAGTCGAAGGTTTATTACACTGACTCAAGTAAATTGACATGTATCAATGTGTATAAATATAAAAACATAATGTGTGATTTGATGTCTAAGGGCTGGGGCTTTTTTGCACTTTGGCAGGCAAGGTATGAGAGGTGTGTGTGTATGTATGTGTGTGTGTGTGTGTGTGTGTGTGAGAGAGAGGGATTGTGTGTATGAGTTATGTGTTCCTGTTTGCTAAAGCTGCTGTTATGCAAAATACCAGAAATGGATTGGCTTTTATAAAGGGGATTTATTAGCTTACAAGTTTACAGTTATAAGGCCATAAAAGTGTCCAAACTAAGGCATCAACAAGTGGATACTTTTGCTGAAGGAAGGCCAATGGTGTCTGGAACACGTCTGTCAGCTGGGAAGGCACATGGCTGGCGTCTGCTGGCCCTTTGCTCCTGGGATGTGTTTCAAAATGGCTTTCTCCAAAATGTCTCTGGGCTCCTCTCAGCTCCTGTGCGTCCTTGCTACTTTCTCCCAGGGTGTTTCTCTCTAAGCGTCCTTCTGTCTACATCTCCAAGCATCTCTGAGTTTCTCAGTCAGCTCCCAAGCGTCTCTCTAAAAGTCTCTCTCAGCTGCTCTGAGCTCCTTCTGTCTGTGAGCTCTCTCATAGGACCCCAGTGAGTTAATAAAGACCCACCCCGAATGGGTGGGGTCCACATCTCCATGGAAATAATTCAATCAGAGGTTCCACCCTAATCAACAGACTAATCAGTCTGCCCCCACAAAATTTGCATTAAAGAACATGGCTTTTTGGGGGACATAATATATTCAAACCAGCACAGTCTGTGAGGGTGAGAATGTGTGAGTGTGAGATTATGTGTATGAATGTGTAATTGTGTAGAAGTGTGTGAATGTATGCATGAGTGATTATATGAGTGTGTGAGTGTGAGATCGCCTGTATGAGTGTGTGTGTATATGAATACATGAGTGTGTGTGATTGTGTGTATAAGTGTGGCAGTGCATAAGCGTGTGGGATTGTGTGTGTTAGTGTGTGAATGTGTGAAGGTGGGAATGTGAGTATAAGATTCTGTATATGAGTGTGTGTGTATGAATGTATGAATGCATGAATGTGATTGTGTATATGAGCATAAGTGTGAGTGTGTGAGTGTGTGCGTGGGTATGAGATTGTGTGCAACGAGTGTGTGAGATTCTGTGTATGACCGTGTAAACGTGTAATTGTGTATAGGTGTGTGAATGTGTTCAAGTGGTTATATGAGCACGTGAGTGTGGGTTAGGGAGTGTGAGATTGTATGTATGAGCGTGGGTATGAATGTGTGAATGTGATTGTGCATATGTGTGTGTGAGTGTATGATTGCATGTGTAAGTGTGTGGGATTGTGCATATGAGCATGCGAGTGTGTGTGCGTGTGTGTATCAGCCCTTCCACCTGAGTTCAACGTGTACCAGGCAGCCCTGTTGAGGCCTGCTAAAAAATCTGGGAGCCCGAAACGCCGAGTGTCTGAGATGTTGTTTGATGGCCAGGCATATCTCCCTGCTCAAACCACCCCAAATCAAAAGGGAGTTTTGTCGCGAGGACCCAGAAAGGCCTCACAGCAAGCTCTGGGCCTCAAGAAGGAGCACAGGGGCAGGTCCAGGCCCAGCGCCCCGGTGGCAGGGATTTGTGTCCTCCCGCCCTGTGCTCTGCCATCGCCGTGGCTTGGCAGCACCCCACAGTTGGGCCTCTTTCCACTCAGATACCTGTGGCTCAGGCTCTTGGCTTTGTGCCTCAGTCAAGGCCCTGCGGCTGCCACAGGCAAAGCCGGGTTATTTGTCAGGCCGCCGCAGGCCCAAGGACCAAAGTGCAGCCGGGCTCTTTGGACCAGGGGCTGGCAGGTCCGGAGCTGCAGCTGCACGCTCCGTCTCAGGGACTGCACGGGCCTTCCCGGCCGGCTCCTCTTGGTCTTTGGCCCCTGACGTCCTGCTTCCATTTTCTTCTACTTGCATGTGCTCTCAGCATGCGCTCTTGCTGGACCCACCGCCTCCTGGTTCGAAGTCTCAAGGGAGAAAATCTCCACTCTGCCTTGGTCAAGGTGATGTGTGTCCTGAGTTCCTGGGGTGGCGTGTGGTGGGGCAGGCTATGGACAATTATGCCCAGAACACAACAGTCTGCTCCCAAGGGTCTTTGCCCAGCAGCCACAGATATGGCGCAAGAAGAAAATAACAGGGCCAAGAATGTGAGCCCATCACATGTCCTCCTATCCAAGGGGTCCTTTCTTGATGAAGTTGCCAAGAATAGTATACATTGCCAGGGTCCCTCCCAGATTTGTTCGGATTCCTTTTCCCGGGCCTGTGGGTCCATCCGCCCCCATCAGCTTGCTTCCAGCGAACCATGGTGGCCTTCAGAGGGTCACCTTTGGACCCTGGCACCTCCTCAAAGGTCTGGCCAGCAGGAACTTTTATGCAACCCTCCCCCCACCCCTCCACACCCCCCCCACCTCCACTGCCCCACGGCATCCATAGTGGGTGGGGTTACAAACAAAAACCAACCAACCAAACAAATCCAGTTTCTCTTTGCCTGGAGGTGGGACAAACCTGGATGTACCTGACACCCCAGAGCTCCCTGGGCAGGATCAGGCTGAGGCTGGGGCTTGGTGTTTGCACCCTCACTTGACTTCCCCCACCCTCTTCCTGGGTTCTCTTGGGAGCACATTATTAAGCCACTTGCACCCGGACCCTTAGCTCAGCACCGCTTCGGTGGGAACCTCATGCACAAAGCCAAGGTCTGGCATCACCTCCTGCAGGGGGAAAGCGGGGACCAGGGAGCCAGGCAGATGTTTCTTAACCTCTTTAAGCCTCAATATCCTCATCTGAAACATGGGGACACTAAAATAATGCACATCAGAGAACTTTGGGAGGATCTAATGAGGGAATGCATCGGAAGCACTTAGCTGGCACGTAGTAAACACTTAAATGGTAGCTCGCGGGGTTGTAATGAGAATTAAGAATATAATGTTTGTCCGATGGGCCTGGCACTTAGGAGATGCTCGATGTATTTTCACGCCTTTCCTCTCTCTCTTTCAAGGCCTCCAGCTCAGGTACTTATGGTTAATTTTTTATGCGATGAACACGCAACATAGCAGGACTGATCAGGCTGTAACCGTCCAAACGGCAAAAGAATAAAAAGGCAAATGATAAAGAAATGCGAGATGCTGACCCTCTGCGTAACTCATTTCTGGGTTCTTTTTTTTTTCTTTTTGTTTGTGCGATTTCCCCAATAAAAGTTTTAATTAAAAAAAAATCCAGGCCCTGGGGACTTAAGATAAATTTGAGTGCAAAGCTCCTTGGAGAAAATGTCTTGGCTGGATGCACGGAACAGATTATTATTATTTATTATCATTTCCATTCCAAGAAATGGCAAACATTCTTCTGCACTTTTCATAGTGATTTGTGGCTTCTGCAACTGTGGTCCCTGCTATGGGGAGAGGAGAGTGATGCCTTTTAGCTTTTAGAGATGCCCCGGGTTTGTGCTAATGGAGGGGGAAGGGGGCATGCACAGCTGGCTTTGCTCCTCATTTATTACTGTGGCTCTCTTCCCTCCTGGGGCCTCTGCCTTTTGCAAACCAAATAATTCAGACCCTGTTGTTTACCTCTGCAGAGGGATCAAGGTTACACCCACGTTAGACTGGTGAAAAGCGACCCAGAAGCTTTGCCCTGAGTCCCCGCCCTGACTTGGGGGTGGCTTGCCAAGTTATTCTCGGCCCTGGGAATTACCTTCTAGGCTTGGGAACTCTGGGCCTTGCAGCTGCAGAGTGATTTATGTGCTCCAAAGCACCCTCTCCTCCTTTCCCATGACTCCTTGTCTGGAGTCCTTTTCCACCCTGGCCAGACTGAGTCCCCAAGCAGTGGGGAAACAAGTGGGGAAATCAAGGCAAGGCAAAGAGAGAAAGAGTGGGGGGTGGGAAAGGGAGGGAGAGAGAGGGGGATGGGGAGAGAGGGAGGGGGAGGAGGAGGTAGAGGAGAAGAAGGAGAAGAAGAAGGAGGAGGAGGAGGAAGGAAGGGAGTAGAAAGAGAGTGAAAGACCTCTTTGCTCAGAGCAGATGGCAGGCAGTGAGGAAGAGAGGACACCAGCAGCAGGGAGACCTCAAACATGCAGCCCTGCCTTTGCAGGATACTTATCTTCTCTCTCCCCTTTCTCCTTCCTTTCCTTTGTCCCAAACACTACTTCTCCCTCCCTGCTCAAGCCCTAGCATCTTCAGAGAAACCCCCTCCAGACCATCTGTTGTGCATGAAGCAGGAGCAAAGATGCAGATTTGAGTGCAAACAGCTTATTCAGAAGGGGATTGCAGGGGAAAAAAACCCCAAACCTGTAGGGGAGTAAGGAATTGAGACAAGGAAGGGTAAGAAGCCAACAAAGCACACGTTATCAAGTCAGCAACCCGCGTGGCAACTGAGACTCAGTCTTCCTGGGGAACTCTGGGAGACATTCTGAACATGCACCTTGGAATTATCCCAACCCAGGGTTGGGGAGATGGGCTGTTTGTTCAGTCACCTCTTGTCAGGCCCTGGTAGCAAGCTGGCCGGAAAGCTCTCAGGCAGATGGGCAGGTGCTGGCCTTAGAAGTCAGGGCCAGAGGGCATGGATAGGACAAGTGCTGAGGGCTTATGGAGCAGGGCACAATGGCTGGAGGCCACCACTCTCCAGCACAGACTGGTCTTTCTTGTCCACGTGTTCTCAGTCCAGCATACTCATTTACTTATTTATTTTGACACCACTTTTCCCAAGAGTTCTCTGAGGAACGCTGGCTTTGGGAGATGTTCCCATGAGCAGAGAGAGTCCTGGGATCAAAAGTTGGGGGTGGGCCACAATGCTGCCCATCAGATCCCCTTTTGGAGATTTGCAATGCCCATGATTCTCTTCAAGGCTTTGCGATATCTTCCCGCCAAGGGACCTGTTTGAGTTGGCTCACCTAGAGTGTCTCAAACGGAATGACACGCGAACCCTTGTTTAGC
Organism: Choloepus didactylus; assembly: GCF_015220235.1. NCBI lineage: Eukaryota > Metazoa > Chordata > Mammalia > Pilosa > Megalonychidae > Choloepus > Choloepus didactylus. The sequence continues at coordinate 39,148,266 of NC_051334.1, read as the reverse complement.
TGCAATACGGACTTACCGTCTATGGAACTAGAGTTCCATGGAACACCCCAGAAAGCACAGGTTCAGCAGTTCTGTCAATGTCATGTCTTGGGGTTTCCCCTGTGATGTTGCCTTACATGAAAGGGGTGTTGTGGGGAGAGGTGGGCCCACTGGAGAAGGAAGGGGAGGCCTTGTCTGAGGAGCCCTTCAGAAAATCCGGCTCAGAGAAAAGAAGGCTCAGGGCAGAGGGGACCGCTGCCTGCGAATGTTCCAAGAGGGTGCGCATCACAGGAAATGGATTTCAGCTCCAAGTCCAAGGGAGATTTTTTTTCTCATGACAAGAACTGAAAAGACCTGGCCACCTGCATTGCCAGGCACCGAGCTCTCTGTCACAGGCTCATCTCAGCTTGGGTGGGAGTTGGGCCCAGACACTTTGGGCCCCTCACCTCTCTCAGATTTACCAGATTTGTTATGGAGGCATCGATTTCTCGTTAGACTGAGAGGTCCTTGAGAGACGGATTGTGTTTTTCATTCTTTATATTGCCCTCTGTGTCTGCAATGGTTCTGGGCATATAGTGGGCCACCAATAAAAAAAATTACTGAATGAATGGATGAACAAATGAATGGGTTTATGGGTGCCCACTGGCAAAGCTGCTCTTCTGCAAGGCTCATGCGAGACGTTTAGAACCCTAAGAGCAGGCTGTGCCTGTGTAGATTTGGCGTGAGGTTCAACCCAAGTATCTTAAGTCCTAGAGACATATAACAAAGACAGCTATGCATTTTAGAGGATCATTGTGGTCCAGCCACTGTAGACATTTTCCTCATTTAATCCTCTCAGCATCATTCCTAGGTGGTAGCTGTTATCATGAGGACTGTTTTCTCGATGAAGATGCTGAGACTTAGAGAGCCCCCCCAGGCTGGACAGTGGTGAGGCTTGGGTTGAGTTCAGGCCTGCCTGACCCCAAAGCTGGACCTCAACCTGCTTTGTCACACTTTACGGGCTCCACTCCACAAGCACTTAGCACCGCTGCTACACACATCCTGCATGACTTCTGTCTCCAGAGTAGGAGGTGAGGAGGACTGTACACCTGTCATTACAAGTGGGGAAACTGAGGCCGAGAGAGAGACGACAACACACCCAGAGCAGGAAGAGCTCAGCTGATCCTTTGACTTCATTTTGCAGCCCTGTATGGATGGAATTTCTCAAGAGGGAGGAAGAGGAGGAGGAGGAGGAGGAGGAAGGCAGCTGCAGCAGCAGCAGCAGGGAGAAGTACCATCACACGATGCAGCACGGCCATCTGGCTGTCACTATGGTGCATGGGGGTGTCTGGGCCATCCGGGCTCAAGCCCCTGCTTTCCTCTGCAAGCTCTCCCGAAGTGCTGAGGGCCACAGCACCTAAACAGGGTGCACTTGAAGACGTCTCTGATCTAATGGTGTTAATTGCTGTACAAATCGTGGTCCAGCCATTTGGCCCCACATTCCCTGTCCCGTCCAAAATCTTCTTCCCTGTCTCCCTCAACCCTCCCTGGAGACCTGTGCCCAAGTTCAAAATGAAGTACGTGAGAGGCGGGGCAAGATGGCGGACTGGTTAGCTGTATGTTTTAGTTACTCCTCCAGGAAAGTAGGTAGAAAGCCAGGAACTGCGTGGACTGGACACCACAGAGCAATCTGACTTTGGGCATACTTCATACAACACTCATGAAAACATGGAACTGCTGAGATCAGCGAAATCTGTAAGTTTTTGCGGCCAGGGGACCCGCGCCCCTCCCTGCCAGGCTCAGTCCCGTGGGAGGAGGGGCTGTCAGCTCCGGAAAGGAGAAGGGAAAACTGCAGTGGCAGCCCTTATCAGAAACTCATTCTACTGATCCAAACTCCAACCATAGATAGACTGAGACCAGACACCAGAGAATCTGAGAGCAGCCAGCCCAGCAGAGAGGAGACAGGCATAGAAAAAAAACAACACGAAAAACTCCAAAATAAAAGCGGAGGATTTTTGGAGTTCTGGTGAACATAGAAAGGGGAAGGGCAGAGCTCAGGCCCTGAGGCGCATATGCAAATCACGAAGAAAAGCTGATCTCTCTGCCCTGTGGACCTTTCCTTGAATGCCCTGATTGCTTTGTCTCTTAGCATTTCAATAACCCATTAGATCTCTGAGAAAGGCCCCCCCTTTTTTTTTAATCCTTTTTTCTTTTTGTAAAACAATTACTCTAAGAAGCCCAATACAGAAAGCTTCAAAGACTTGCAATTTGGGCAGGTCAAGACAAGAGCAGAACTAAGAGAGCTCTGAGACAAAAGGCAATAATCCAGTGGCTGAGAAAATTCACTAAACACCACAACTTCCCAAGAAAAGGGGGGTGTCCGCTCACAGCCATCATCCTGGTGGACAGGAAACACTCCTGCCCATCGCCAGCCCCATAGCCCAGAGCTGCCCCAGACAACCCAGTGTGACGGAAGTGCTTCAAATAACAGGCACACACCACAAAACTGGGTGTGGACATTAGCCTTCCCTGCAACCTCAGCTGATTGTCCCAGAGTTGGGAAGGTGGAGCAGTGTGAATTAACAAAGCCCCATTCAGCCATCATTTCAGCAGACTGGGAGCCTCCCTACACAGCCCAGCAGCCCAGAACTGCCCTGGGGGGATGGCACTCACCTGTGACATAGCACAGTCATCCCTCAATAGAGGACCCGGGGTGCACAGCCTGGAAGAGGGGCCCACTTGCAAGTCTCAGGAGCCATACGCCAATACCAAGGACTTGTGGGTCAGTGGCAGAGACAAACTGTGGCAGGACTGAACTGAAGGATTAGACTATTGCAGCAGCTTTAAAACTCTAGGATCACCAGGGAGATTTGATTGTTAGGGCCACCCCCCCCTCCCTGACTGCCCAGAAACACGCCCCATATACAGGGCAGGCAACACCAACTACACACGCAAGCTTGGTACACCAATTGGACCCCACAAGACTCACTCCCCCACTCACCAAAAAGGCTAAGCAGGGGAGAACTGGCTTGTGGAGAACAGGTGGCTCGTGGACGCCACCTGCTGGTTAGTTAGAGAAAGTGTACTCCACGAAGCTGTAGATCTGATAAATTAGAGATAAGGACTTCAATTGGTCTACAAATCCTAAAAGAACCCTATCAAGTTCAGCAAATGCCACGAGGCCAAAAACAACAGAAAATTATAAAGCATATGAAAAAACCAGATGATATGGATAACCCAAGCCCAAGCACCCAAATCAAAAGATAAGAAGAGACACAGCACCTAGAGCAGCTGCTCAAAGAACTAAAGATGAACAATGAGACCATAGTACGGGATACAAAGGATATCAAGAAGACCCTAGAAGAGCATAAAGAAGACATTGCAAGACTAAATAAACAAATGGATGATCTTATGGAAATTAAAGAAACTGTTGACCAAATTAAAAAGATTCTGGACACTCATAGTACAAGACTAGAGGAAGTTGAACAACGAATCAGTGACCTGGAAGATGACAGAATGGAAAATGAAAGCATAAAAGAAAGAATGGGGGAAAAAATTGAAAAAATCGAAATGGACCTCAGGGATATGATAGATAATATGAAACGTCCAAATATAAGACTCATTGGTGTTCCAGAAGGGGAAGAAAAGGGTAAAGGTCTAGGAAGAGTATTCAAAGAAATTGTTGGGGAAAACTTCCCAAATCTTCTAAACAACATAAATACACAAATCATAAATGCTCAGCGAACTCCAAATAGAATAAATCCAAATAAACCCACTCCGAGACGTATTCTGATCACACTGTCAAACACAGAAGAGAAGGAGCAAGTTCTGAAAGCAGCAAGAGAAAAGCAATTCACCACATACAAAGGAAACAGCATAAGACTAAGTAGTGACTACTCAGCAGCCACCATGGAGGCGAGAAGGCAGTGGCACGATATATTTAAAATTCTGAGTGAGAAAAATTTCCAGCCAAGAATACTTTATCCAGCAAAGCTCTCCTTCAAATTTGAGGGAGAGCTTAAATTTTTCACAGACAAACAAATGCTGAGAGAATTTGCTAACAAGAGACCTGCCCTACTGGAGATACTCAAGGGAGCCCTACAGACAGAGAAACAAAGACAGGACAGAGAGACTTGGAGAAAGGTTCAGTACTAAAGAGATTCGGTATGGGTACAATAAAGGATATTAATAGAGAGAGGGGGAAAATATGACAAACATAAACCAAAGGATAAGATGGCTGATTCAAGAGATGCCTTCACGGTTATAACGTTGAATGTAAATGGATTAAACTCCCCAATTAAAAGATATAGATTCGCAGAATGGATCAAAAAAAATGAACCATCAATATGTTGCATACAAGAGACTCATCTTAGACACAGGGACACAAAGAAACTGAAAGTGAAAGGATGGAAAAAAATATTTCATGCAAGCTACAGCCAAAAGAAAGCAGGTGTAGCAATATTAATCTCAGATAAAATAGACTTCAAATGCAGGGATGTTTTGAGAGACAAAGAAGACCACTACATACTAATAAAAGGGGCAATTCAACAAGAAGAAATAACAATCGTAAATGTCTATGCACCCAATCAAGGTGCCACAAAATACATGAGAGAAACACTGGCAAAACTAAAGGAAGCAATTGATGTTTCCACAATAATTGTGGGAGACTTCAACACATCACTCTCTCCTATAGATAGATCAACCAGACAGAAGACCAATAAGGAAATTGAAAACCTAAACAATCTGATAAATGAATTAGATTTAACAGACATATACAGGACATTACATCCCAAATCACCAGGATACACATACTTTTCTAGTGCTCATGGAACTTTCTCCAGAATAGATCATATGCTGGGACATAAAACAAGCCTCAGTAAATTTAAAAAGATTGAAATTATTCAAAGCACATTCTCTGACCACAATGGAATACAATTAGAAGTCAATAACCATCAGAGACTTAGAAAATTCACAAATACCTGGAGGTTAAACAACACACTCCTAAACAATCAGTGGGTTAAAGAAGAAATAGCAAGAGAAATTGCTAAATATATAGAGACGAATGAAAATGAGAACACAACATACCAAAACCTATGGGATGCAGCAAAAGCAGTGCTAAGGGGGAAATTTATAGCACTAAACGCATATATTAAAAAGGAAGAAAGAGCCAAAATCAAAGAACTAATGGATCAACTGAAGAAGCTAGAAAATGAACAGCAAACCAATCCTAAACCAAGTAGAAGAAAAGAAATCACAAGGATTAAAGCAGAAATAAATGACATAGAGAACAAAAAAACAATAGAGAGGATAAATATCACCAAAAGTTGTTTCTTTGAGAAGATCAACAAGATTGACAAGCCCTTAGCTAGACTGACAAAATCAAAAAGAGAGAAGACCTATATAAACAAAATAATGAATGAAAAAGGTGACATAACTGCAGATCCTGAAGAAATTAAAAAAATTATAAGAGGATATTATGAACAACTGTATGGCAACAAACTGGATAATGTAGAAGAAATGGACAATTTCCTGGAAACATATGAACAACCTAGACTGACCAGAGAAGAAATAGAATACCTCAACCAACCCATCACAAGCAAAGAGATCCAATCAGTCATCAAAAAGCTTCCCACAAATAAATGCCCAGGGCCAGATGGCTTCACAGGGGAATTCTACCAAACTTTCCAGAAAGAACTGACACCAATCTTACTCAAACTCTTTCAAAACATTGAAGAAAATGGAACACTACCTAACTCATTTTATGAAGCTAACATCAATCTAATACCAAAACCAGGCAAAGATGCTACAAAAAAGGAAAACTACCGGCCAATCTCCCTAATGAATATAGATGCAAAAATCCTCAACAAAATACTTGCAAATCGAATCCAAAGACACATTAAAAAAATCATACACCATGACCAAGTGGGGTTCATTCCAGGCATGCAAGGATGGTTCAACATAAGAAAATCAATCAATGTATTACAACACATTAACAAGTCAAAAGGGAAAAATCAATTGATCATCTCAATAGATGCTGAAAAAGCATTTGACAAAATCCAACATCCGTTTTTGATAAAAACACTTCAAAAGGTAGGAATTGAAGGAAACTTCCTCAACATGATAAAGAGCATATATGAAAAACCCACAGCCAGCATAGTACTCAATGGTGAGAGACTGAAAGCCTTCCCTCTAAGATCAGGAACAAGACAAGGATGCCCGCTGTCACCACTGTTATTCAATATTGTGCTGGAAGTGCTAGCCAGGGTAATCCGGCAAGACAAAGAAATAAAAGGCATCCAAATTGGAAAAGAAGAAGTAAAACTGTCATTGTTTGCAGATGATATGATCTTATATCTAGAAAACCCTGAGAAATCGACGATACAGCTACTAGAGCTAATAAACAAATTTAGCAAAGTAGCGGGATACAAGATTAATGCACATAAGTCAGTAATGTTTCTATATGCTAGAAATGAACAAACTGAAGAGACACTCAAGAAAAAGATACCATTTTCAATAGCAACTAAAAAAATCAAGTACCTAGGAATAAACTTAACCAAAGATGTAAAAGACCTATACAAAGAAAACTACATAACTCTACTAAAAGAAATAGAAGGGGACCTTAAAAGATGGAAAAATATTCCATGTTCATGGATAGGAAGACTAAATGTCATTAAGATGTCAATTCTACCCAAACTCATCTACAGATTCAATGCAATCCCAATCAAAATTCCAACAACCTACTTTGCAGACTTGGAAAAGCTAGTTATCAAATTTATTTGGAAAGGGAAGATGCCTCGAATTGCTAAGGACACTCTAAAAAAGAAAAACGAAGTGGGAGGACTTACACTCCCTGACTTTGAAGCTTATTATAAAGCCACAGTTGTCAAAACAGCATGGTACTGGCACAAAGATAGACATACAGATCAATGGAATCGAATTGAGATTTCAGAGATAGACCCTCAGATCTATGGCCGACTGATCTTTGATAAGGCCCCCAAAGTCACTGAACTGAGTCATAATGGTCTTTTCAACAAATGGGGCTGGGAGAGTTGGATATCCATATCCAAAAGAATGAAAGAGGACCCCTACCTGACCCCCTACACAAAAATTAACTCAAAATGGATGAAAGATCTCAATATAAAAGAAAGTACCATAAAACTCCTAGAAGATAATGTAGGAAAACATCTTCAAGACCTTGTATTAGGCGGCCACTTCCTAGACTTTACACCCAAAGCACAAGCAACAAAAGAGAAAATAGATAAATGGGAACTCCTCAAGCTTAGAAGTTTCTGCACCTCAAAGGAATTTCTCAAAAAGGTAAAGAGGCAGCCAACTCAATGGGAAAAAATTTTTGGAAACCATGTATCTGACAAAAGACTGATATCTTGCATATATAAAGAAATCCTACAACTCAATGACAATAGTACAGACAGCCCAATTATAAAATGGGCAAAAGATATGAAAAGACAGTTCTCTGAAGAGGAAATACAAATGGCCAAGAAACACATGAAAAAATGTTCAGCTTCACTAGCTATTAGAGAGATGCAAATTAAGACCACAATGAGATACCATCTAACACCGATTAGAATGGCTGCCATTAAACAAACAGGAAACTACAAATGCTGGAGGGGATGTGGAGAAATTGGAACTCTTATTCATTGTTGGTGGGACTGTATAATGGTTCAGCCACTCTGGAAGTCAGTCTGGCAGTTCCTTAGAAAACTAGATATAGAGTTACCATTCGATCCAGCGATTGCACTTCTCGGTATATACCCGGAAGATCGGAAAGCAGTGACACGAACAGATATCTGCACGCCAATGTTCATAGCAGCATTATTCACAATTGCCAAGAGATGGAAACAACCCAAATGTCCTTCAACAGATGAGTGGATAAATAAAATGTGGTATATACACACGATGGAATACTACGTGGCAGTAAGAAGGAACGATCTCGTGAAACATATGACAACATGGATGAACCTTGAAGACATAATGCTGAGCGAAATAAGCCAGGCACAAAAAGAGAAATATTATATGCTACCACTAATGTGAACTTTGAAAAATGTAAAACAAATGGTTTATAATGTAGAATGTTGGGGAGCTGGCAATAGAGAGCATTTAAGGAAGGGGGAACAATAATCCAAGAAGAACAGATAAGCTATTTAACGTTCTGGGGATGCCCAGGAATGACTATGGTCTGTTAATTTCTGATGGATATAGTAGGAACAAGTTCACTGAAAGGTTGCTATATTATGTAACTTTCTTGGGGTAAAGTAGGAACATGTTGGAAGTTAAGCAGTTATCTTAGGTTAGTTGTCTTTTTCTTACTCCCTTGTTATGGTCTCTTTGAAATGTTCTTTTATTGTATGTTTGTTTTCTTTTTAACTTTTTTTTCATACAGTTGATTTAAAAAAGAAGGGAAAGTTAAAAAGAAAAACAAGGAAAAAAAAAGATGTAGTGCCCCCTTGAGGAGCCTGTGGAGAATGCAGGGGTATTCGCCTACCCCACCTCCATGGTTGCTAACATGACCACAGACATAGGGGACTGGTGGTTTGATGGGTTGAGCCCTCTACCATAGGTTTTACCCTTGGGAAGACGGTTGCTGCAAAGGAGAGGCTAGGCCTCCCTATGGTTGTGCCTAAGAGCCTCCTCCCGAATGCCTCTTTGTTGCTCAGATGTGGCCCTCTCTCTCTGGCTAAGCCAACTTGAAAGGTGAAATCACTGCCCTCCCCCCTACGTGGGATCAGACACCCAGGGGAGTGAATCTCCCTGGCAACGTGGAATATGACTCCTGGGGAGGAATGTAGACCTGGCATCGTGGGACGGAGAACATCTTCTTGACCAAAAGGGGGATGTGAAAGGAAATGAAATAAGCTTCAGTGGCAGAGAGATTCCAAAAGGAGCCGAGAGGTCACTCTGGTGGGCACTCTTACGCACACTTTAGACAACCCTTTTTAGGTTCTAAAGAATGGGGTAGCTGGTGGTGGATACCTGAAACTATCAAACTACAACCCAGAACCCATGAATCTCAAAGACAGTTGTATAAAAATGTAGCTTATGAGGGGTGACAATGGGATTGGGAAAGCCATAAGGACCACACTCCACTTTGTCTAGTTTACGGATGGATGAGTAGAAAAATAGGGGAAGGAAACAAACAGACAAAGGTACCCAGTGTTCTTTTTTACTTCAATTGCTCTTTTTCACTCTAATTATTATTCTTGTTATTTTTGTGTGTGTGCTAATGAAGGTGTCAGGGATTGATTTAGGTGATGAATGTACAACTATGTAATGGTACTGTGAACAATCGAAAGTACGATTTGTTTTGTATGACTGCGTGGTATGTGAATATATCTCAATAAAATGAAGATAAAAAAAAAAGAGTTAGAAAGAAACAGATAAGACTTAAAAAAAAAAAAAATGAAGTATGTAATCCTGTCCCAGCATTGGACTAAAGGTGATGCCAGTCCCTTTTCTTCCTCCTCCCTCCTCCCCTCCCCCATCTTTACAAAAGAAAAAAAGTGTCGATGCTCATGTTTTGCTAACTTTTGGAATGACCCCCGTGGTAGGTTGCATAACTGTTTCTAATTCCTCACCACTCCTTCTAGCCATGCCCATTGCCTTGTGACTTGGCTGTTCCTCCCATCCCATTGCCGTTGGACTTGGTCTTGTAACTTGCTGGATGGAATGATGATGGGCCAGTTTCAAACCTAAGCTTTAAGTGGTATTATGTGCTTCCACTTGCCCTCTTGTATATTTCTGCCATTATCCTGAGAGAATGTGCTCCAGGGAGCCAGCTGGTTGCAGAAGAAGGAGGAGACACGTAAGGCAGACCTGAACTGAACCCATAGCTTGGAGTCCATGCAGTCTTGGTCAGCTGACCTGCAGATGTGCAGCTGAAATAGAACTCCCCCTGCTGCCCCTTGGACCCATGGGCCTGGGAACAAACATTTATTGTCAGATGCCACTGAGTGTTGGGGTGGTTTGTTATCCAGCAATAGCTGACTGATACAACCCATATCTTCTACAATCCATTCCCACTTCTCTGAGGTTGTGTCTGCAGCACAGTCATCAGAAAAAAAAAAAATAAATAAGGGGAGGAAAAAAAAAGTTACAGCACAGAAATGCTCAGCCAATAGCCTGCTCTGTGAACTTCTTTCGGCTAAGCATGTCGGTCTGTCTATGAATGCTAATTTACTTTGAAAGGCTGTGTTGATGACACTCTGACAGGAGGGACTGGGACATGGGAAGGGGCAGTAGCTGGGTGCCTGGAGCTGTAATCACACCACATGGGTTCAGATCCTGGTTCTAGCATTTCCTGCCTGGATATCTTTGGGAAAGTTCCTTTTCCTCCCCATGCCTCAGTCTCCTCATCTGTAAAATGGGTACCTTCTAATAGTATTATTTAGAGGTTTAAACACGAAAGAGCATGCTGAGTGTAGCGCCCAGCTGGCAGCAAGAATTCCTGAAACCAGTTAGCTAGTGTTATTTTTATGTACTGTCACAGCAAAAGCACCAAGTGATACTTTAAAGGGCTATGACTCATCCTCTCTCTCCAATTTCCATACAGATTTTGTTAGCTTTCACGATTCGGCCTTTGCGAAAGCAATCTCCCCAAATCGTAATTTTGTGCAGAAAAAAAATATGGGCATAGTAAGCCGCAGCCCCTGCATGGGTGGCCCTGGTTCTCCCATCAGCTTGCTGGGTGACCCCAAGCGAGCCTGCTCCAGTTTCTGAGATCTGTCCCCTCCACGGGCAAAGGTCAGGATTCGACTCATTTCTAAGGGCCCTTGAAGCCCATCATTTTACAAGTTCCCTTTGGAAAAGATCTAGAAGAACTGAAAAGTACTTTCCCGAAGATACCGATTACGCTTCTGGTCTAATAAGGGAAGAACTTTTCTTCACACAGAGGGTCATGTGTGGAATTGAAAAATCACAGACTCTCTGACCTGGAAGGCCTCAGAAAACTTCCAGTCCAGTGATCTCCCTTTACGGAGGAGAAAGCTAAGGCCCAGGGCAGCTGAGTGGCTCTCACTAGGGTTTTCTTGAATCCAGCAAGTATTTGTTGCTGCATATCTCGGGGCGTGGGCCCCGGGGTTGGCAATCGGGCTCAGAGCGCCTAGGATGTCCTCCAGGGCCTCCCAGCCTTGTTGGGGCAAAAGACAATAAATAGCTGATTGTAATCCAGACTGATCCATGCTGTGTACAGATAACTGTATCTGGTGCTAAGAAGCACTTGGGATGAGCACCCAATCTAATCTTCAGAGTGGTATAGAAATAACGATAATAGCTAACTGATCTTTACGATGTGCCAGGCACTGTTCTAAGCATGTTGCAAGTATGAACTCATTTACTCCTTCAAAATAACCCTGTGAGTTTAGGTCCTAACATCATTACCATCATCCCAGTTTATTGGGGGAAGAAATGGAGCCACAGAGAGGTTAAGTAACTTGTCTGAGGTCACACAGCCAGCAAGCAGCCAAGTCAAAGTTTGAACTTGGGCCTTCTGGCTCCGGAGCCTGTGCTTTTTATCACCCCATTATATGGACACTCTGGGGAAGACAATATCAGAGCTGTGACCTGAGGAATGAGAGGGAGCTGTCCGGGAGAGAATAGCCAGCCAGAAGGAAGGGCATGTGCCAAATCGCAAAATTCTGGAGGTGAGAATGAGTCTGGGGAACTGTAGGCTAGAAAGTATGTGTGTGTGTGCATATTTGTGTACATGTATCTCTGTATTTATGTGTGTCTGTGTATGTGTCTGCCCACATGTGCCTGTGTGTGCATGTATGTATGTGTGCATGTCTATCCATGTGTGTCTGGGTATATGTATATGTTTGTCCATCCGGGAGGGCCTGTATAACTGTGTGCATGTATGCATATTTGTGTGTGTCCAAGTGTATGGATATGATGTCCATGTATGTTTGTGTGTGTGTGTGTCTGTCTGTCTACATATGTTTATGTATGTGTCCATGAGTGTACACATCTGTGTATCTGTGTTTGTGAGTGTATATGTCTGTGTATCTAGGTGTGTGCATGAAAGTATGTATATGAGTGTGTGGTGTCTTTCTTACTGTGAGTGTGTGAGTTGTGGGATGGTTGGGGTGAGGACACAACTAGAGACACGCAGAGGCCAGATCACAAAGAGCTCTGTCGGACCTTACCTTAGGGCTAGGAAGTGTCATTCAGTGAATTGATGGGTCAGGTTGACATTTTAGAAAAGTTGTTCACTCATTTCATAAATATTTATTGAGCACCTACTACGTGGCAGATCTTACTCCAAATGATGGGGGTGAAATGGTGAATAAAAACAAAGCCTCTGTCCTTAGAGGGCTTACATTCAAGTGAGGGGAGCTGGACACTAAAACATAAACAAATATGTACCACAATGTCAGGTCCAACACTCGAGAGAAAAGAAAAGCTTGTCAAAGGCAATGATAATGGAGGGGGGGCATTTGAGCAGAAGCCTGAATGAAGTGAGGCATGAGCCCAGGGATGTCTGGGGGAACAGCATTCCAGGCAGAGGGAACAGTCAATGCAAAGGCTCTGAGGCAAGGGTGGGCTAGGCCTATTCAAGAAACAGCAGCGCGGTCAGGGGTGCTGAGGTGAAAGGAGGGCAGGGGGAATAGCAGGCCCTGAGGTTGGGGATGTAGCTGGGGCCGATGCCTGCAGGGATTTGTGGCCAGGCTGAGGGCTTTGGAGTCTGTCCCCCCACGTGATGGGAAGCCACCCCTCTGACTGTTGTGGGACAAACGTGGGAGGAGAGCCTGAGTTGCCACATTCCCAAGTCACTGCTCCCTCAACACCACCACCTCGAGAGCCAAAATGAAGGTCGGCTTTCTTTCTGATGTCACGTACAAGTCATATTACAAAGAAAACAAATCTGTTTTCAAGATATTTTCCAGTCCCAATTGATTATTCACTTGTTTCAAGTCCTTTCAGTACAGTTGATGTTGATCACAGTCAAATAATGTGTACAGATTCTCGGAGCCCAGCTTGGCTTATGGTGGCAGAAGTTTGTTCCAGGCTTCCAGGCAGAAGTAAGTCTGGGTGGCAGTTTCTGGAACATAGAGAGCACGCGATACGCAAGCGTTGTGATCTCGTCTAATTTAACATTCCCAAACCCCTTGAGGTGGGTGCTAGCCATATTTTACATATAAGGAAGATGAGGCTTTGAGAGTCTATGTAGTTAGCCGGAAGTCACACAGCTAATTACTGGCATCCCAGCGCCAGAGCAAAAAGCGGTTTAAGAAGGAGTTAGTGATTTGGGTTACTAGAACATGACTGTGGAGTTTTCACTCCGGACATTAGGAACCGGAAGAAGCCTAGGGAAACAGGTTTACACGGGTGTCCTCTTAGCCAGGTGTGCATGGGGAAGGGTAATGAGCTTGGACACTTGACATCATCGTCACTGTCGTCATCACGGTTAACGCACCATCTGTCCCCAGGGCTGCCTGGACCCCGGACAATGCGTTGCTGCCTTTTGAGATTCTTTCCAGGGCGAGTGGACCACACAGATGGGAACAGCTGAGAGGGAGATTAAAAACATCTGAGCAAGCCCTGGGGCCGCCCAACCTACAGATGTGAGGGACTCAACAAATAACAAATTCCGCAGACCCCTCGTGCCCCCCTACTCCGCTGTTTTGCTTCTGTCGACGTGGTGAGTTCTCTGAACTTGTCAAGTCAGCTTGGGGTTGTTATGGACTGGGCAGGGGAAGTGGAGAGTGCCACCCTGGTTATAAGTCCTGGGTGGCATTGTCCTGCGGTTATTGCCAGAACTAGGGAAGATAGAAGGTGTGACCCAAAGAGGGGCTGCAACTTAACAACATCAACCCTGCTCCATCTTATTAACATCAGATGGCCTTCTCCATCTCTTGTGGTGGGGTGTCACTTGAAGAAGTGCCAGGCATGCTTCTTTCAGATCTGTGAGTCAGGAAATGGTGTCAGGAAGAGTGTGATGGGGGCTGGAACCCCTCCACACGAGATGTTTTCCTTCCACTGGAAGACTTGAAGTTGGGGGGCTGGAATCATCCCAAGGTGGGGCACTCACACGTCTGGAGGCTGGGGCCATCATCCTTCTCTCCTTAGGCCTGCCTTGGGGAGTGGCAGCTGTTATTAGCGTGTGGACCCTCTGCCTGAGTTGATTTGGGCTTCCTCTCAGCAGGGTGGCTGGGTTCCAAGAGTGAGCTTCCGAGAGACTGAGTCAGGTAAAAGCGGTCTCCTCAGGACCTGGCCTTGGACGTCACAGTGCATCATTTCGGCTATACTCTGTTGGTCGGAATGGTCCCAAGCCCCACTCGGATTCAAGAGTTGGTGACACGGACTGCCGTCTCTTGGTGGGACAAGTGCTAGTCACATGGTTAGAAGAGCATGTGGGGTAACTATATTTTTGTGGCCATTTCTAGAAAATACCATTTGCCACACTGAAAGTCTCATCATGCTCCCCCCACCCCATCCCCTGTGGAGGGCTTTCTCTGGAGGAGCGAAGTGATGAGACCTTCCTTACCCTTTCCCCTCCCTTTGAGGAGCCCAGGGACAGAGCCCAACGCTGGCACAAACCCTCCCTCTAACCTACTAAAAGTGGTTCTCTTTTCTGCCCGTGAAATGGGGGCCCATGGGCCCCAGCTGTGAAGGCAGTGATAGAAAGAAGGCCAGGAAGCTGGCAGTGGCCAAGTTATGTGACATTTTCGCGCTGACCTTTGCCGGAGGGAGGATGGAAAAGTCCCAGCTTCAAACAGAGCTCTGAAAAAGAATCCGAGTGTGACCTTCACGGAAACTGCTGGGCCACCCGGGGTGTGCTGGGTCCTCGGGGATGGCTGAGGCTTGGTGGGGGTTGGGGGGCAGTGGAGAATTCGGACAGTGACGGGGGACCCAGGAGCCCCTGGCTGGGGAAGAACACACACTGAGACCTGCACGAATGATGACCAGGCCGCATCAGACCATCTGTCTCACCTGGGTACCAGCTGGTCCCCTTATTTGGAGTGCTACCTCCCCCACGTCCTGATGTGGGAATTTTACCTGGCCTCAATCCCATCTCCTCTAACAAGGATTTGAGTGAAATTAGCTTATGTGGGAGGTGATCCCCGGAAACACTAGTCGTATGTTGGGGACATGGGACATGAAAGGGAAGGCAGCAATTCAGGGTGTGTTTTCAAACATGTTACCACCGTGGGTGACTGAGGCTCAATGGGAAACTCTGGGAATAATTGTGAGACACACGTCTTGCAATTAGCTGATCCTAGGGGTGAAGGAGCTGAGGTATTTATTTATTTATCCAGCCACCCCCAGGGGTCATTGTTATATAGGGGAAGAAGTTGCAGACCCTCGAGGGTGCACTATCTGGGTTTGAACTGTGGCTTTACTGCTTTTTAGCTGCGTTATTGTAGACAAGTCAGGTACTTAGCCTCTCCGTGCCTCAGTTTCCTCATCTGAAAATGCAGATAATAAGAGTACGGTGTTGTGAGGATGAAATGAGTTAACTGAAGAAAACTACTTCAATCAGTGCCCGGCACAGAGTGGGCACGAGGTAAGGGATGGCTGTCATTATCATTCCCAGGTTTACCCATGGCTCAATGGCGCCCCCGGAGGCTGTTGTCATGAGCTACGGGCGCCCCTGGCGGCCATGTTCTACACTCGTGTCTTCACGCATGCTGCGAATTGCTTCCCTGCATTTACATGGAACATTCCACGCATCCTGCGAGGCTCCAGCAACATGGGCTGGACATGCCATGCTCCATCCTGCCTCTGAGCCTACGCACATGCTATTCCCTCCTTCTGGAAGGTTCTCTCCCACCCTCTTCACCAAACTAACTCCTTCTCAGCCTTCAGCCGCAACCTTCCCTGGCTGTCCCCATGGGGTCACATTCCCCTTTGTACCGCCCCTCTTGGCACTTCTCCCAGGCCTCCTCAGATGATTAATTAGGTGATAGATGTTTATTGTCCACTTCCTCAGCTGGAATGTAAGCAAGCCAGAGGAGACCCCCAGCCTGCCTTGCTGACCCTTTGTAGATTGGCTTGCTCCACATGCCGTGAGGGCTCTGGAGATGATTTCGGTTTCATCAATGAGAGAACTCAGCAAGTGTTTGCCTTGGGAGACAACTCACAGGCGTGTGACAAGAGGCAGCCCTTTTTTGTATCTGTTTGTTGGCTGGTGAGTGGCAGAGGCAGTGTGATCCACCAGCAGGGATGGTGGCTTTCTGACCGTGGAGCCCAGTGCTGTGGTTTAGCGAGTCAGCTGTTCCTGAAAGCTCAATCTAGAACTTGCTTCATCAGCCCGGCCAAATATTCAACAATTAACATCCCCCAATAAATTCCTTTCTGCTCAAATTAACTAACACAGATTCTGTTCTCTGTGGCTGACCACAGACCTCTCCACTGCTGCACCCCCAGGGTCTAAGGTAGTTCCTGGTGTAGAATTGGTGTCCAATATAAATAAATAAATGATTGAAAATCCAAAACCATTTATCCTGCAATCTGAGGACTGGCCTCTGGGTGTGCTTCAGAAAGTTTGCGTTTATCAGATCCTTCCGCATCTCCACCTTCCTCTAACCATGAATGACCTCTCGATGGCGGTTTTGGCAATTACCCGAATGACAATGTCTTGACTTATTTCCTCAGGTTGAATTAGTAGGGAGACCTGTCTTTTGCAGCTCTGAGCCAGCCGTGGGAGCATCTCTCCTTACTTTGAGTAAAGCTCAAGAGCCCAGAAATGGACCAAGTATTAGCTGCCCCAGCCGTGGCCCACCGAAGGATGCACAGCCGGCCTTGAGTTGAGCCCCCTTCCCTGAGCACATTCCCTTCCCCCTCTTCTGTGCACCTAATGGTCAGAACCATATCATAGATACCTGTGGTCAGAAACTGGAAGGAAGGTGACAGGGGTGGAGAGAAGGGCCCCAACTGGCAGGAACCAAAGGGTCCTTCCCCACTGCAGAGAAGCATGAAGTCTCCTATAAACCCCCAGGGAGGGGGTGGCAGGCAGAGCTGGGCGAGGTGATGACAAGCACGTGGCCAGAATTGCTCAGCTTGGGAAAGGCATCCCAGGATGCATGTAGGTGAATGAAGGGGATTGATGTTCATTGCTTTAATACTTCTACTGTTCTGCTCCTGAATTAGCTCAGGGACCATATGGAAAGCTAGGCAAGCTGAGGGATGCTTATCACAGTCCTATAAGAATGTCAAGGTAAAAGCTAGAAAATTCAGTCCCGGCTAGGTCACCGATTCAAGGAGCTAGTGGGGGCTGAGACCAGGGTGGGGTGGAGAGGCTTGAAGGGAAGGGGCATGGAGGTCCCTGATCACTATGGGATGGAGGAGATGCCATCCTGCCCATATTGTCAGTTGGGCATGTCCCATATACCCAGGTAGCATGGTCCAAAAATACAACAATTGGTGGGGCACAGTCCCCAACAAGCAGAATGGACACTGGGCTGTGCTTTGTGGGCACTGGCTGTTTACTTGCTGATCTGCAAGGAGGTCCACTGGCCCTAGAGGAGGGTCTGGAGAGGGCTGGGTTGGTGGGAGGGAGTTGCCGGAGGACTCAGGGCTGTAGTTATTTACTAAGGGTCTGAATGTACATCAAGAGTCTAATAATTAGAATATCTGCACCTGTGAGTTCGAGATGACTAAGAGCCCTGGCTATGTCTGAGCTGTTGGGTTGTTGTTTTTTTTTTCTCCACCAAGGGCATTCCAGAGAAAGGCTTGCTGGGAAGCTGAGACTTGGGTGTTTAGTAGGGGGAAGTAGGGGCTGGTCCTGCCCTGACTCTGATGCATGGTGGGCTCTACCTCCAGCCTCAGCCCTGAGCCTCACCCTGGAGTTGGCAGGAGTCCAGTCTGGCAAACTAGTTGGCACCATCTCCCCACCAGCTAGCAGGATTTGTGAGAAGTTGTGTGTTTCCACCTGGGCGCTGAGGAGTCCGGCGAGTAGAGCCTTCCAGCCTCCCTGCAACTCTGGCCGACGCTGCCCTTGGCTATGGCTGCCTGAGTCTTTGAGTTCCTGGCCATGTCCCGCCTTCCTGGGTCTCTGGGGCTTGAGCTGGGGCTGGGCCCCTTCCCAGGGTTTGGCCACCTTTTCCCAGGATAGCTCGACTTGGCTCCAGTACCTGTCCTGAGGCTGTCCATATCCTACTGCCTCAGATCTAGTCACTCTGGAATTCCGATGGCTGCTCAGAATTGTTGTGGCGCTTTGCCATGCCTCCCTGTGCTGTTTGCTGTGTGGCTCACTAGAACTTTCCAGGGTGAGAGCTGCTGCTCCGGCATGAGATTTTCCCCCAGCCTCCTTCTCCAGGGGTCCCTGGGTTGCAAGGCTTTCTGCAGCCAGGCCCGGCCTTTGGGCAGAGTCCCTCTCACCCACCCTACCCACCCCCCTTTTCATGAGCCATTCGAACTGTCGGGTTGCATGGACTTTGAAGTCCTGGTTTGGGGGTAGTTCAGGCAGCTGGCCCTACCTTCCCGAATGTCTGGCCCAGCTCCTGCCTAGGGGTAGGTTCTTGACTGAAGAACAGCTTGGGGACCTGTTGGTGGCCCACATGGAAGCATGCCGCATCACCTGGACACTTGGGGAGGTCTTGTGGATCATTGAAAACAAAAAGAGTCTGGGTCAAACATCTTTGCATTGTCAAAGGATAGTGCCCTGGGCATGGCAACATAATAGATAACCTATGTTCTGGTTCCGTGATCCCCTTTTTCTTTTCACATTTTACTATCTTTGAAATGACTATGCCATCATTTACATCGTATATATCCCTTTAATACGGTAGTCTGGCTTATACATTGATGAATCAACTGATCATGGGCTCCCCTTTCTTCTCCAGTATTCTCGATCCCTTTTCCCAGTTTTTTAACTCAGTGGCCTGGTGCAGTGATTCGGGAGCCCCTCTTCTTTGGGGGATGCAAGCCGCTCTCCCTGCTGAATCTGAAGTCCGCTTCCTGGAGGATGGCACTGCTGTCACCTGGCAGCCATATTTCTTTCTGGGGGTGCTTTGCCCAGCACCTAGCACATGAGGGGTGCTCAGTAAATATATGAGTGACAAATGAATGCATAATTAGGTGCTAATGTCCCTTGCCCCAAAAAGGGCAGGGGTGGAACTTAAAAGACATCCTTCAGAATCGTTGCAATGTGTGCCTTCTTTTCAAAACACCCAACACAGGCCAGCCACTGGTGGGGGAGGGATGTCATCAACACCCAAAGGTAATTCATAAGTCAGGTCTGCCCCACCCAAAGGAAGCTCTTCTCATGGGATGACACAGATACACGAGACCTAGGCTTGGGATGGATTTGTTGTCACTTCTGCCTCATTCTATTGACCAAAGCTGGTCATATGGTCAACCCCAATGTAGTAGGTTGAATTATGTACCCCAGTTTAGACTTGTCCTTAATCTTAACCTGCATTCCTGTGAGTGTGAATCCATTATAAACAAGATCTCTTGGAGATGTTATATTTGGTTCATTTGTGGCCCAACTGAATGAGGGTGGGTCTTAATTCTATTATTGGAGGCTTTATAAAGGGAAAGTCACAGGGAGGAACCAGAAGCCAGAAGCCAGCGAGAACCCAGAAGAGGAAGGAGGGGACATCACCATGTGATGGGAATGCCAAAGAACCCCCAAGGATTACCAGCCAGCCAGCACAGAATGCTACCCACCCCGGGAGAAAGCAAGCCTTCTTTCTCCGCAACCGTGAGACAATAAATTCCCATTGTCAAGCCAACCCATTGCGTGGTATTTGTCATAGCAGCTCAGGCAAACTAAGGCACCCAGAGTCAAGAGATGGCGAAATATATTTTGATCCTTTAGTGACGGGAGCTGCAAAATCTGATGGCAAAGAGCACGGGTAGAGGGAGGGGCAAAGAGTTGGGGCCCATGCAATCTGCCACACACGCGGCAACATTTTTATTGACTATTGCCTACCACGTAGTGCTGGAGTCTAGCCCGAAAATGGCACTAACACAGAGGGAAGCAGAACAAAACACATGGACAGAGCCTAGGGCAGTGCCTGGTATTTGGAATTTGAACCCTGGTCTCCTGGCTCCCAGGCCCGGGACTAATCCCTCACACCACGTTTTGCTTCCTTTCTACAAGTTCATCACCCACTGCCGCAGCTTGTCAAACCCAGACGAGTCCTGTGGCTATTTTTTTCCGCTGACTTTTCACCAGGGGCATGCCAGCCAAACAGAGCTGGTGTCACGGGCCTGACGGATGTCAGACCTTGTGTATGAAGAACGTCCGCGTCATTCTCTCTCCCTCACCCCCCAAACACTTATCTCATTACCGGGTGGGGAGGTGGGAGAGGGAGGCAGGGGAGGGAGGGAGGTGGCTTAGAAGTGTTTATTCTCTTCGGGAGTGTGTCTTTTCCTCTCTCCTAATTAGTAGGTGATTCTGCGAGATGAAGCCCAGGTGGGGAATCAAGATGGGGGGGTCTGGAGAGGTGCTCCAGCCGCCCCTGATTACCCAAATCCCCAGCTGGGGTGAGGACCCCTCATGTGGGGCGGGAAAGCGGGAGGGGGGGGGATATTAGTTTCGGATACAACGAGAGACAGAATAATTCTGCGAGGCCGTGTAGAACAAGCGGAGAGAGAAAAGCTCTTTGAGTGCAACAAGGAGCAGGGTTTTAAAATTTCATTTGCACAGCGGCAGGTCTTGCCAATTGGATCCTTTCCAGAAAGCAATCTGCTAAGTCTGACAGTCGGAAGAAATGCCGGGCTGCTGAGCAAGGAGAGGCTGGCTTTTTTTTTTTTTTTTTTAAGGGTTTATTTTTCATCCAGGTCCTTTGTGAGCAATGGCTTTTTTTTTTTTTTTTTTTAAATTCCATTTTAAAAGAAAAAGACACACAGTGATCCTCTTTGTGAGGCGGGAAAGGGCTTCCCTGACCATCTGGGCCTCAGAGGGACTCGGCGAGAGGCGGCCTTTGTGTCGGGGCATTCAATGCCCGCGCGGCCGCCGTTTATCTCTGCTGCCACTCACATCAGGCTGGCCTAGCTGCCGGCTGGCCCAGGGCACACGCAGGAGCTCGGAGCAGTCCTCCAGGTCCTTATCTGTATCACGGGCAGGAGGTAGGGGAGGGGGGCTTTCTGAGCCCACCCAGAGGCCCATTGTGTTGGCAGCTCGGAGCAACAGATCAGTGCGACAGACATCTCTTTGCCCAGCCTCATTCTTCGGCGCACAGCTCTCTGTCTGTCTCTTCCCTTCTCTCTCTCGGGCTCTTTTTCTTCCTCACTCCTCCTGCCAGTGGGGCTGGGGGCTGTAGGACGGGCATAGATTCTTGGCCGAGGCCAGCTGTTCCACGTTCCCAGAGCATTTCACTGAGCACGTGCACACACACACACACACACACACACACACACACTCACACACACACACACACACACTCCCAGCCCCGCCTGCCAGCCAGGCTCCAGATCCCAAGCAGTCTTTTTATAGAAATGCTGAGGTGACGCGACTGTCTCGTGGCGGGTCCTCCCCCGAGCGCCGGGGCTGTTTTGTCCTCGGAAAATTGCACTTTGTTCGGCAACGCCGGCCAAAGAAACTTGGGTGCATTCTGCACCCCAAGGGCACAGGGTCCTGGCTCAGGGCAGTCTCGGCAGGGAAATAGACAAACCCGTGCCTCCAGCTACTTGTCCCCTGGCATTGCAGCTGTGCAGGGACTTGGGCTATCTCCCGGCTCACGTGGGGTGTCATTTTTCACAGTGTATGGAGCTCATTTTCCCTCTGGACGCCATCTGATCCCCACAATAACCCTGTGATGTGGGTATGATACACATCGGCCCATTTCCGGGATGAGTGAACTGAGGGGCAGAGAAGCCAGACTGGCCTGATTTTACTGGTAGGGATATTGAGAAAGAGAGACGGGAAGTGAGTTGCCTACACTTAATTTATTTCCATCCCAGCCCAGGAGATTTCAAGATACACTCCCTGCGTCCTTGCAGGCAGCTCTTTACAAGCTGAACATCTGTTGCTTTAAAACCAAGGTCGCTGGAAGTTGCATCTGCTTTAGGTGGCCACGGGCCTTGGAAGACCCAAACATCCAATCCTGTCCCGACGAGAGCGTGTTCCTGTCTCTGGAAGTTTTTGGCTCGGGGTTGTCCTGGGCACCGAAGGGATGGGGTGCTATGAGCAGGAAGGGGCTTCTGGACCACTGCCCTGCCAGTCGCTAAAGTATTGCAATGCTTCTGTGTTCGTTGAGTGCCCCTCCACCCCTGCTGCCCTGACACAGCCAGAAGCACCTGGGTCCCTGCCCCGGAGCTAAGGCCGACGAATGGCCAAGTCCCAGGGTGCACCAGTTGTTAAGTATTTCAAATGTCACCCCCATGGAGGCATGTGGCTCCCTCCTGCAAGCAGCTTGGGTTGTGCCCCCCTTCTCCCCAAGGCCTCTGAGCTCAGAAATGCCAAACTTGCAGCAAATTCGGGTTAAGCTGGCCTCGCTGCTCTCCATGAGCTGGGCCACCCGGAGAATAATAGCATCTCCCGGGATGTCAGGAAAGCAGCGCCTGTTGATTTTCGCAGCCCTTGAATAGCAGCTTCATGGAAAACGGTTCTGATTTGTGCAGAGGCTCTCCCCTAGCCTCAGCCCCCCACCCCCACCCCCGAGAGGCCTGTGTAATGCTGCTTTTCATGTGGCAGGATCGGATATGACCAGTGTGGGTTCTTTCTGTCAGATATTACGAGTGGTTATTACCGAGACAGCACAGCTGTCGTGCAGGGCTCGGCCCTCGTTCCGGGTCTGGCGAGGCACCGCCGTCGTCTCTGAATTTCTTCATCTACAAGATCTGAATCCAATCTAGTTGCTGCGAGCCTGTTTGTGTAGCAGAAGGGAGGTGAGGGGGCTGAGGGGGAGGGGGCCCATGTGAGTTCACTCATCCTTCCGGGAGGCTTTGCTGGTTAATGAAATCTCTGATTTGTTGGCTGGGGGAGGCCCCCTTCGGCTGACGTTGAACAGCTGATGGGAACATCGGCATGTCAGGATGCCAAATGGTGACAGTTTGGACCTGCACCAACGGAACAGGGTGTTTTCCACCCTGATTGCCTCCAGTTCACACGAGAGTGGGCTTATGTGAATCAGGTGGATCTGGAAAACAATCACAGGGAAAAAATGCAGAGGCAGCCTTCAGAGCCTGGCGGGCACGTGTGTGCGCGCGCGTGTGCCCGGTGGTGGGCCGTCATTTATAATTCCACATTTATAGAATTCTTGGGGCTGCGGTAGGGTTTTTTTTTTTTTTTAAAGCTTTATTTGAATCCTGATTCTCTATAGACAAGCTGATTATTTCTCCCCTGAGGCAGGCAGGCCCCTGAGGGTGGTGGGGCCTGAGCCCCCATCGGGGGCTGCTGCATTGCTTTGTAGGGCAGGAATATTTCTCTGGCTGGGAACCCATCCCTACCCCCGGGGTGGGGTGTTCCCTAGTGTTCCCTAGTGTTCCCTAGCTGAAGGCCTGCTGGGAGTGGCTGGTTCTCTTCTTCTCTGGGGGAGGTAATCGGGTCGGGCATTAAAAACAAATAAGCGCCCCCAAACACAAGCTGCTGTCTGAAAGGCCCTTCAAAGGGCAGGCGTGTTTGTCTGCCTCAGCTGCGGTTTTAAGAGGGAGGATTAGGAGGGATATGGTCGTGCCCAATTCTTCCCACCTACTGTGCCTCTCTCCTACACCCCACTCTCCCCAGGGATGCGAGGGAGGGGGGACTGGGGGCTGCGGTGGGGGCAGGGAGGGCGCCCTCGGCAAAGTGAGCCTTTCTGCCTGGATTTGTTTAAAGTGAAAATCTGTCGCCCCCTCCCTCCCCCCCATGCACCCCCAAACATACATCCAACTGTGTGTTGATAAATTGGTGGGAATCACGCCTTGCTCTGACAGTCCGCAGCAGTGCGGCAGTGCAGACAGGCCCCATACCCAGAAGGATGAGGGAAGCCAGCAAGGAGGAGTGGGGTGTCCCTCCTCCGTGCCGGGGCAGCTCATTTCCAGGCTATTCTGAGGTGCCAGGAAAGCCGGATACTTTGTATTCAAGGGCCACTGAGCCAGTGTGGGGGAGGTGGGGAGCCAGGGGCCCGGGTGGTGGATCTGTTTGCTTCCTGAATGCTTGTAATCTCACAAGTCCTTAAGGCTCTAGAGGACAGGGTCCCTGACACCTGGATAAGGTGTTTTCCCTTTGTTTTCCATTAATTCATCCTGTATTGATCGCCTTGCGTAAACGCCTAACCCAGGAACTGGGCATGGCCCCTGCCCTCCAGGCGATCGAGATGGGGTGGGGGGTTGGGGGGGGGCAACTAGATGCTATGGGTGGTCAGTGCGGGAGACTGATGGGCAGGCGGGTGGGGGGATGGGGCGGGGCGAGCGGGTGGGGGAAGCGCATCACCAAGCTGACTTTGGCACTAGGCCTTGGAGAATAAGGATTTCACAGTGGAAAATGACATTCCAGGCGTTAAGCACGAAGGAACGGTTCCGCGATGAAGAAGGGAGAGTCGCTCTAATTATAACTGACACACTGATTTAAACATTTGTTCACTCCAACTGCACAGACACACACACGCAGGCACAAACAGCAGGGGCGGGGCATCCTGCGCGCTCTACCTCCAGCCGCCGCTGGGTGCCTCCTGTTGAAGATGACTCTGCTTTTTCCCACCTAGAGCTTGGCGTCTGGTACCACACAGCACAGCGCCCGGCATGCTTGCTGGTGATCCGTGGTCCGTAGGTCCAGGGACGATGCTCAGATACGCAGGGCTCCCAAGGTGATCTCTGGTTTAGGTGAAGGGGCCCTTTGTCTGGTCTCTAAAGAACCTGGTGTATATTCCTCCTGGGGTGGCAGGGGCGAGGACTGTCCTAGGTCAGGCTCCCTGGGAAGCAGATCCTGGTGGGAGATTTGCACGCAGGCGGCATTTCGGGGAGTGCTCTTGGAAAGAACGCCTGTAAGGAAATACAGAAGGCAGGACTGGGCAGAGGAGGAGTCAGACGTGATGGGATGCCGCCAAGGGCTCAGCTGACCCCACCTGAAGCCTTGGGGCTGGAACAAATGTGTGTGAGAGCACACTGCTTCCTCTCCACCTGGCCTTTGAGGAAGATCATTGTAGCATCTCAAAGAATTACATCCAAAGCCAGATATGATGTGAGCACCCTGGGTACTAGTCCCAGCGTGCTTCTGTTTCCTCCCGCAATGGAAGCAAGGGGGCAGGGCCTTGGTACTCCAATAAGGACCAGGCATTGATGGCTGCCCGTGGGGAGGGGCTGTGACCTTGGGTGCAAATGGCTCTGCTGCAGTGCGTGCCTCAGCTGGGAAGGGGGAATCTGGGAGGTGCTTCACGGAGTCCACTACGTGTGCCTACAGAATCTGCTACTCTAGGTCAAGGCCTCCAGTTGGGGAAGGTGGGGAGAACCCACACTGGCCATCCAGGCCCCATGCAGGCTCCCCGCATCTCCCCAGGCCCATACACGGTCTGGGAGATGCTGGTTTGCCGAGGGCCGGCCTCAGCAACGGTCAGGGTCCTGATAGGGGGGCTGGAGTCGGCAAAGAAAGAAGACAGACACCTTGTTGTGTCCGGGTACGAAGATGAAATCTCCGACCAAGCAGAGCATCAGAGCTTTATTTTTATAATTTTCTGTAACATACGCACTAGCATTTAGGCAAGCAATACTAGAATAGTTTGGCTAAATCTCAGACATTATTTATTCTTACACAATGATCAATGGGCTAGCAGGGATAGACTCCCTGAAGCGTAGCAAGACACAGTGTTTTTGGCACAGGCATAACAGTTCCTGTTATTTGGTACCAAGCAATCTATAACTATTTTTTGTGTTCATGTTTTTGAATCTGTTAATCATTACCTTTTTGTTTCTTCTAGCTAACTCTTTCAAAGCTGGGGAAGGGGGATTACCGCCTAGTTGACAGGTGGCCAGTGGGAGTGAGCAGAAAGGGTGACCTATTGTCTTCTAAGAAAGGAGCAGGCATTTTCACTACGCTGACGCTAATGCAGGGTAAGCCGTTGGCTCATTAATGTAGCTAGGTGTGGGAGCATTTCACCACCACAGAGCCCAAAAGACACCAAATGGGAAAAAGAGGCAGTAAGAATATAAGAAACAGCAGCAAGAAGCAAATTCCTTTTAGGCAGGAGTCATAGGTGCCACTCGGTGCTCCGCCTTGCGGAACGGTCACCGCGACATGTACTGAAGGCCCAGGGACCGTGCCACTAGGCCGACTGCCAGGTGCTGAGTTGGCTGCCCACACTGGTTCATGTCCCTGCCCCAGGCCCCTGAGCCACCTTCAGGTACCTTTAGCAACTCCCAGTCACACGTGTGACTGGTGCCCAGGGTGCTCACGGTGTGTCTGGCTTTGGATGTAATTCTTTGAGATGCTATAATGATCTTCCTCATAGGCCAGGTGGCGAGGAAGCAGTGTGCCCTCACACACATTCGTTTAATTTTGCCTTTCCCCTAGCCCTCTGAGAGAGCCAACTTAGGAATTACCATTCCCATTTTACACATGGGGAAACTGAGGATCTGGGAGGTTAAGTGGTTTGCCCATGACTCATGGCTAGTAAGTAAGGGATCCTGGACCCCATAAATAGCTGGATCCTTTTATAAAAAGCCACTTGGGGGAAGAATTAATCTTTATCCTACAGGTTGGCAAGTCTCCACTGTGGAAGATTAGATTATTGTCTCCAATTCCCTAACTCTGTTAAGGAATTCCCTGTCTGTTAGGGAATGATATATCCATACCCTTTGCTATGCAATCTTCTGGCACTTTCTGCTATAGTCGGTAATATTTCCTTCCCCGCCGTCAATGTCGGACTTGGCCATGTATCTTGTGTTGGTCAGTGGGATGTCAGTGGCTGTGAAACGAGCTGAGGCTTTGCTTGCACAATCTGGCTTGGCCTTTTAAGCTCCAGCCATCACCAGGAGGAGAACTCACCCTGCATAGTCAGGATGAGACAAGCATCACAGGCCTGAACCCAGCTTACACTCTGGGGAAAACCAGATGTTTAATATTGCAAGCTACTGGGATTTGGGGAACTGTTTGTTACGCAGGAGTATTGCATTGATAGCTGACTAATACATTAACTCTAGTTGGCCCTTAGAACCCTTGGGAAGTTTAAAAATATACCTATTCTCAGGCTTTACCCCAGAGATGCTGGTTTAATTGGTCTGGGGTGTGCCAGGTGTCAGTTGTATATATATATTTTAAAGCTTTCCAGGAGATTCTAACAGGCAGCCAGAGTTAAGAACCATGAACCCATAAAGACCATGAAGTCTTAGTAAATAAGCTTCTCTTTTTAGAGCTCCTTTTGCTTCATTACTCCTGCTCCTCCCCACCCCCACTGCACCCCTTCCTTTTTCCTTTAGATGCCCTTCTTTTCCTGGTTCTTTGCACCTTAGTGTGAATTCAGACACAGGAAGGACCCTCCTTGAGGTTATTTGCATTTCCAGCTTCACCTCTACCTGGAGATTTGTGGGTAAACCTTTGGGCGGGAGAGTTATCCCAAATCCCCTCAAAACCAGGACATTGGAGCTTCTTGGAGGCGGGGGGAGGGGGATGGGGTGAGGGTGGGGTGGGCACCCAGGCGGATCCCAGGCAGCTGGCCCAGGACTCACAGGGCCACCAGAAGATTAGGGAGCTAATCAGACTGTGTTTCCAGGGCACAAAGATGGGCGGGATCCGGCTTTCTTGGTGGCCTGCCTGTGTGAGGGTCTCCGGGAATGCGACAGAGGAATCCGGCCACTGTTCCGGGCAGCTGCATGATGCCTGCTTCCCATGCCCACAGGCCTCCAAATCCCCTGGGTTCCAGACTCACCCCGAAACAAGCAGGGGCAGGGTCCTCTACTACCTTTAGGACCACCAGCACTCCCCCTTCTCCCCCACCCCCCCCTCCATTCTCTCTCCCCTCTTCCTTTTCGGGGTCTGCACACTCTCCCACCCCAAAGGGCTGCTCTCACCCTCTTTTTCAGGCAACAGACCTTGATTATCTATCTACACCTGGGCCCGGACCTTTAAATCACAAAAATCCCTTTGCACGCTGGCTTTAGGGGGAGGCCCCCAGAGGCCTGGCTGCACTCCCTCCCCTTTCTCTCCTAAACCACGAAAGGCTGATTCCACCTGGCCTGGTGGGACTCCATGCTTCAGCGGTGACTGGCACCCCTAAAGGAAGCCAAAGATTTCCCCTTGGACTTCTCTCCATAAAGTAGACGCGAAAGCCCGTGTTTCATCTGCAACGCGACATTCCGCCACGACCTGTTTTCCTGAAGGTCGTGGTGTTACAGGAGACAAAATTCGATCCATGGCATTTAAGGCTATAATAACAAGCAATGTTGTTGTTAGATATCTGATATTTTCTGCGAGGTTTGGTATGAATGATAGCATCTGGCGTGGGCCTTGTGACGCACCTCCCAAGTGCCCTTCGGTGAAAGGCTCGTTGACCCAGCTGTGGTATGGAGGTTTCCGTGGTCAACATCTCCAGGGACTGCCTCGGCTGTAGCAACCTGGCTCAGTTCCCTCCCGCGGCAGCTCATCATGTCCAGTGACTAATCTTTGTGGAGGTGTTAGGCCCCCGGCCATTTGTGTCCAATAGGGGACAACTTGGAAGGGCCATGCCCACCCCAGAGTTCCCTGTGGGGAGATCTTTCTTCTCTGTCCAGAATGGACCAGACCCCCCTTTTGCTACCAGTGCCCTGAGCCCCTCACTGATTTTGTGCTGAAATCATATTTTCTTTGGTTCCATTTCTTCCCTGGAGATGGGGGAGATACCTCATCTCTTACCCTGTTTCAAGGGGATATTGGTCCAGTGCTACCTGAAGAAAGGCGCCATATCCTTGGCTTCTGGAATTTTCCACTGGGCTACAACGTGTCTCGGAACTGCTTGGCATCTGAGACAGCAGTTCAGTTCACAGAACTTGTGTCAACAGGTTTCCTGCTGTCAGGAAATTTCCCCCACTTCTTAGCAATCGTTTCATATGGATGCATTCTGTTCTTTGTCGTCAGAAAGAGGAGCGTGTGCAAGCCTGGAAATAATTAATTCTTCACAAATGATGGTCTCAGAAATGACTGTATAACACACATGAAATCACCAGGTGATGGCGATAATAATAATAATTATAACAAAACAATTGTGCACTGTTTATTTTAAATAGTTGTTTACCTTCTTCTTCCTAGAACTTGGAAGCAGAGTTACTAGTAAATAGGAAAAATTTACTGATTTGAGCTTTGCCTCTTCTATCTCCCCCTGTAAGAAGGCTTTTTCGGAGCGCTGAAATGCTCAAAAAGCATGTAGCAGCAGAGGGGGCATGGAGGGGGAGCAGAGGGGAAGCCCAGCTACCTGGGAATTGGTTTTGTTGAGCTCTGCCATTTATTTTGAAAGTCCACCGGGTGTTTGTGTTTTTCTCTCCCAGCACCCATTCCCCACCATCCCTCCTTTTTTTTCCCCCTGGTAATAGCATTCAATTATCCTTTGAGAAATTACCCCTCTCCCATTTCAGGGCATGGGGTTTGCTTGGGGCAGATGCCACACCCTTAGTGCTAGGGGTGAGCACACGACCCATGTTTGACCAGTCAGCAGAGATCAACCACCAATCACACAGTGATGTGTTCACAGATAGGCATGTGACCCACGCCTAGCCAATGGGACTTAATTTCGGGACTTTGTTTGGAAGTATTGGGAAAGAGAAGTTCTGTCATGGCTGCGATTTCTAAGGTACTAGCATGGAAACCTGGAGTTGCCAATCAGACATCTTTGCTGCCACTTTAGAGATGCTTTCCTGACAACAGAGCCATCACAGAGGAAGACAGAACCAATAAATGGGCGCACGTAGAGAGAAGGAGTACTAATGATGTCATTTGAACACCTAAATCCAGCCATGCCTGAAGCTACCTCTGGACTGTTTCATTGCATGAACCAATAAATTCACCGTTCCAATTGAGTTTCTGTGACTTTAAACCAAAAGAACCCTACCTTATACAGTAACTGGGAGGCTTTTTCACCTATTGTGTGTCTCTGAGGGTGTTGGCTTCATCAGGGGACAGATACGTGGGACGATGGGGAGATGATGATGGAAACCCCTGATTGCTTTGACTATATATCCCAGGAGGTTGGTACTGTGCGAATGGTTGACTGAGGAGGCCTTGGGAAGCCAGAGCCCTCTGGAGGAGGCTGTCACATTGGTGGCCCCCAATGAACCATGGCTTCCAATAGTCACACCCTGTGCAGTCCCTTGCCACATCAATTCTGTGGGCTTGTGCATGTGATTTGGCTTTGGCCAGAGCGACGTTTGCAAGCATGATGCAAACAGAGACTTAGTAAGCATGCCCACATTGAGCAGGCAGGTCCCCTTGGAACGCTCCCTCTTGGTTCTCACTAGTCATGCTGTGAGGAAACCAAGCCTGCCACGTGAAGGAGTTGTGGGAGAACCATGGCACCCTGGCTAACAGGCGGCTGATGGTCAATACCCACCTTGAGTGAGGCCATGCCAGCCCTGGTTGGGCATTCAGATGACTGCAGCCGCAGCCTGGGTGACCCCAGTTGAGATCTGCCCAGGCAGTCCACAGACTCCTGAGACGAAGAATAAATCACCACTGTTTTAAGCCACTACATTTGGGGATGGTTTGTGATGCAGCGATAGATAACTGAAACACCCTCCAAACTGAGCGTTCACAGAGCACGAATGATAATTGACCAAGAGACCTACTGTGTCATTGGTGGGGAAAATCAGAACCGTGTGTGTGTGTGTGTGTGTGTGTGTGTGCGTGCATGTGTGTGTGTTTCTACACATGCTAAAGCTGGCTTGGGCTTTGCAGTTTGGTGAGGGGGCCATGAATTTCTAGAACTCTGGGGAGGTACCACAGAAATTAGCACTCCCTTTCAGGGCTTGTGTTTCCCTGCTGCCCAGGACTCTGCTGGCTTCCGGGGAGACACAGGACAGAGAAGAATTAGGGGCAGGGCTCAACTGTCTCAGAGAGTTTCAGCAGCAGTACTTCTCTGTTCTTCCAGTAAAGAAGTCAAAGGCAGTGGTCTTCAAGCCCCCATACCTGGAGATGCCAGCTAGGACTGTTCCTGGGCACATGAACTTCCCTGGCACCTCCATCCTGTGCTGTAGAAGGTGCAGTTCCCTTCTGCAGCCAGAGAAAGCCCCCGGGTTCTTGCAGCGAGGAGCTGCCAGCTTGCACAGGAAGAGTGAGTGTCAGAGCACATCGGCCCGTCTGCAACATTAAATCCGTGCCCAGGGTCACAGCGATCCAAAGTGGGGGAGCTGCCATCTGAACTTGCTCGGCCCGCCTCCAAGTGCCTGCCCTTAACCTCTAGGTTCCTCAGTTTCTCTCTTGATAGGAAAGAGCAGACATATAGACAGAGCCTTTACTGGAGACCCATTTTAAACGGTGTCAAAATAATTATTCCTTCGACTGAAGGCAAAACCGCAGCTTCCACACCTTGAAAGAACACCAGTGAGCCTGTAAAATAAATGCATGCCGACACAGCCCTGAGCTGCTGCTGTTGTAGAAAAATGCTCCCTGCAGACCCTCGCCTGCTGCTCAGGAGGCCCTGGGAGACCAGGAGCTGCCAGGTGTCAGCTGTATCCCATGTGTGAGGGCGTGATTGGCCCCTGGCCAGGTGTGGGTGTGTGTGTGTGTCGGGGTGTGTGTGTGTGTGTGTGTGTGTGTGTGAGATCAAAGGCCCTGTGCAGTTTCTCATTTTGAGAGCTTGGTGAGCTGGGCCGCTATAAATGCTTCTAGTGGGCTGCAAGGGGGCAAATGTGCAAACCCAGTGCAGTGTGCCTGATTTTCTAGGAGGCTTTGCCTCTGGCCAGCCCAGATTTTCACCGTGGGCCAGGTCCCCAACACAGCCCCCACTCCCTCCAAGACACGTGCACACAGGCTAGGGAAGTGGGCAGGATGTAAAGCAGAATCCAGCAATGGAGGAAGGAGGGGGAAGGAGGCAAGGCGGCCTGGAGAGGAGAGCTGGGCCAGCAGAGTGCTGCCATTCACTGGAAAGACAAAAAAAAAAAACAAAAAAAAAAACACAAAAATCCTTCAGCCTCAGGAAAGAACAGGCCCCACGGAAGCAGAGGAGGTTAACCCACTCCTCTGGAGGGAGGTTCTCGAATCTGGGTCTTTGGTCATAAGTGTTCTGGAAACTTCCTCCGAGCCTCGGTCCTAGTGGGCTTGGCTTGGAGAATCACTGTGGCTCAGTGGTGGCTAGATGGAGAGTCAGCCTCAGGGACCCTCTGGGGTCCGAGGGGTGTCAGAGTCTTGGTTCTGGGAGGGCCTTAGGAGAATACCAACCCAGCCTTTCTCCTCAGCAGGGAAACTGAGGCTTGAGTGCCCAGTCCCATAGCTGATGAGTAGCAGGGCTGGAGACTCGAAAGCGGTGGCCGTGAGGGGCAGGCTGAACGGTGTTCCTGGCTTCTGCTGCTTCCCACTCCATAAATCAGCTCTTTTTTCTTTCTTTCTTTCTTTCTTTTCTTTTTCTTTTTTTTTTTTTTTGCCTGCCTCGTCCCTCCCTCCTGCCTCGGAGCTGTCAGGTTTCCATAGTAGGCGAATTTAGGAGTAGGCAGGGAATGCTTCACATATCTCTCTGGAAATATATGTTCTTTGAACCAGTCTAATCAGTATGATGAAGAAATAGAGAGCAGATCTAATCTATTGGCGTGTTTTTCTAATTACCAGATTGATTTACCAGAGAAATCTCCCCAGGAATTTTACTTCTCTGCAAGGTCTTTGCAAGCTCTAAATTTGTTCTTTGGGAAAAAAAAAAAAAAGCTCAACCAAATCCACACAGATTTGGGGAACCAGGTTGCTCTAAGCAGGGCCCAAAGCTTATTTGTTTTCTAATGGAATCTGAATAGGATTTAATGCACAGCCGTTCCGTGTGGAATGCATTCATATTTTTAATTAACAAATTAGGAGCTCTTTTGCTCCCCCTTTGAATGGCAGTCATGTGGGCTTGGGTCCTTTTCGGCCAATTTAGTCAACTCGGATGATTTTAATTACAACAGTCACGAGCACCAGAAATCCCTGCGTCTGACAGATTCGCGACCTGGTCCATTGACTCTCATTTAAAAACAAGTTTTCCATGAGCAGAGATCGCCAAGGGGTGCCAGGGGGCGTCAGGAGAGGGGGCCAGGGACGGGGGGGCCTGGGGCTCAGGCATGGAGGAACCTCATATCCCACCCTGAGAACCGTTTGCCCTGATTATGAAGATGCCAATTCTCCCCGGCCCCAACTTCGCCTTTTTCAAAAGCTTCTGGAAAACACCTGGTCTTCCAGGAAAGCGCTCCTTGCCGACTGGAGCTCTCGGCCCTGGAATTCTTTCCTCACGAACTTGTCCTCGCTCCCACGCTTACTCCAACTTAACTTGACTGTGCACACAATCCCCTGGGGATCTGATAATGCGCTGAGTCTGACTCAGGAGGCTCAGGCGTGGGGCCTGAGATTCTGCATTTTTAAAAAGCTCCCAGCGGTTCCCGGGCCACACTTTGAGTAGCAAGGCTTTGGCTGACGGATCTGTTTCTGGAGGGCTCCAGCTTCTAGAAGGGGGGCAGCTGCCTGAGATGCAGTCACACAAAAACTAGGCTGCGGTGTGGGAAGAGAGCTGTCGGGGGACAGTGGCAGCTGCTGCAGCTGCAGTATATCCTTGTGGGGAGGGGGCGGGTAGTAAATCCCACTCGCCTTGACATGCCCTCGCCCTCCTGTAATTTCAGTGGCCTCAGCAGGCCATCACAGAGCAGCCACCTGGGTGTGTGAAGAACTGATGAGTGTCCTGGTCGAGCAGAGGGTCTGGATGAGGCCGGGAAGTTTGTGGGGGTCGATGGAGCCAGAAAACCACTTTGGAGGCAGAGAGCGTCCGTTCTGGAAACAAATCTGTCCCCCAGCCCTCCCTGTGCTGGCAGAATGTATGCTGAATGATCAAAGCAGAGAGAACCCGGGAACACAATGTTCTGTATGAGGTTGTAATCAAACGGTCCCAGCAACCCACCCGCTGCTGAGAATTCTGTGAATTGATGTCGTGTCGGCAGTTTGAGCCCCAGCACATAGCAGGATGATGGGCTACTACAATTAAGAGAGAGTGCTAAGCCCCTCCCTAGCCCTCCATCATGTATTCATGGAATTTATGTGGTATCAGCAAAGCAAACGATGTGTACATTTGGGGTGGGAACTTCAGAACTATGATGGAATCGTCCCTAGAGAGATGGCCATGGGGGCAGGGATGGGGGGGAATGGAGAAAAAAATAACAGCAAAGATGATTCGATAAAAGCATATTTGGATCTGGATTCAAGCAAACTAAATAATTATGGTATTTTTCGAGGCGACTGGATATTTGAACACTGTCTATCTGATGATATTAAGGAATTTTTGTTAATTTGGGGGTGTGAGAATAGTTTGGCCATGTGAAATAGGGTGTTCATCTCTTTAGCGATGCACACTGAAATATTTATGGATGGAATGATATGATGTCTGGGATTTGCTTTAAGATAATACAGGGGTGGGAGAAGTGGAGGAGGGTATAAAGGAAGATTGATCATGAATTGATCATTGTTGGAGCTGGGTGATGGGTACCTGCAGGGTTATTACGTAATTCTATCTGTGTTCAGATTCTCCATATTAAAAAGTTAGAAAAAAAATCCTACTGCACATCCTTCATTTTGCTGATACCACATAAATTCCATGAATTCAAGCTGGAGGCGGGGGGGGGGAGGAGATCCAAGATAGCAAAAAAGCTCCCCTCTCCCTTACCCTCCTAGGCTGGGAAAGGAGAGAAAAATGATCGGAACACGAGCCAATCCAACCACACCTTGCTGATGTACTGCAAAGGAAAATTAATGAGACTTCACTTTTGAAGTGAGGAAGGGCTTAGTCTTTTACTCTGTCTGAGAAGAAGACACTAGTCCGTTCTGGAATAAAATCACAGCTCTGATTTATTTCAGAGCTATTTATCTAGCTCTGTGGATCTCCTTCCAGCTTGTCAGGTGAGTAGGACATTGGGGGGGGGGGCATCTTGTTGATTTGGGCCCCAGTGGAAGATCAGTTGCCCCAAGCAGACACTGCTGCTGCCTTGGAGAGTGTGAAGGTTGAGATTCTGAGCTGAGAAGGTGGGCTGCACTACGTTCATCATAGCCAAAGCTAGCCCAAGGTCAAAATTATTATTTTGCTTCAAACTGAGTTGTCCAGGAAATGGTGAGGTGAGCGATGACCGTGTAACTGAGTGGCTGGTGGGAGGGGGAAGAGGTGTGGATTTCAGTAATTTTTGCTCAGGATCCCCAAAGTTTCCAACAATGGCACTGTTAGCAAACATCCGATTTAATTATAACGTCGGTGAAACTTTACTGAGCATTTACTATGAATCCAGTGCTGTGCCACCACCATTTTATATGACTAGTATCTGGGAAGTAGATATTAATATTATTTCCATTTTTCAGAGGAGGAAACTATAGCCTAGAGAATCTAAGCAATTTGTCCAAGATATACAGCTAGGAAGTCAGGAGCCAGGGTCAGGCCTGGGAGTAGGGTGGGGCATGCGAGACACTTAGGGTGCAAAATTTAAGGATGTCTTCATTCTTAGGGTTGTGCAAGTGCCAAATCTTAAGGCACCTCGGCTGCTTCACCCTAGTCCAAACCCCAGTGAGGATTCAAATCCAGGTCTGGGCAACTTCAGCATCCACACTCCTAAATGAGTGCCCAGGGATTTTTCTTCTTTATTGGAGTATTGATTGGGTGGGTGGGTGGAGAAGCAAGAACTTCAACTTGGAATTGGTGGGATAAAGAGGGTAGGAGTGGAAATAATCCCTTTGTACTCCCTAGTGAGGGGCTCATCCCTGGTATTGATATTTTAGGATTATAGTTTTTACTGCAGGGCTCTGTTCTCCCTATGCAGTAACACCTTACCAGCCCCTTGAGTCTGGATACTGGAGGTTCAAGGGTTCTCAACCTATGCCTGTCCAGCCCAGCATCTCAGCAAATAGAGTACTGGGGAGGGAGGACATCTTTGGGGCCATCACCGCAAGCCACCCTTAAACAATATCACTTGCACTGATGATCCGTCATGGTAGTTGGGTCTTCCCAACTGTGTGTAGCTATTTTAAAATTAGGCAAAGACCATTGACTAGGTCTTTTGCCCTATACATTGCTGGTGGAAATGGAAATTGGTTCAACCCCTAGGGAAGGCTGTTTAGCAATATCTGCTAAAGCTAATCCTATACCTACCCTATGACCCAGGAATTCCATTTGTAGGTGTGAAGTCATAGATTGTTCTCAGCAGCTGTATTCATAGTATCCAGAGAACTGGAAACATCTCAGATGTCCATCCATATGAGGATGGAGAAAGAATTTGTGCGGAATACTACACAGTGACGAAAAAGAAGGGATTCCTACAACTTGCAACAGCACAGATGAATCTCAGAGAAACAAACATTGAGCCAAGAAATCGGACCCAAAATAGTACATAACGACTGACTGATTCCTTTCATATTAAATTCAAAAACAGGCAAAACTAATCTGTAGTGATAAAAGTCAAAACAGTCATTACCTTTGGGGGATTATGGCTCAGGAATGGGCACAGGGGAGTTTTCTGGGCTGCTGGCAAGGTTGTATCTCTTAATTCTTATATCTTAAAAGAAACTCATGGGTTTTATCTCTTTTGCATTCAGAGGAATATTCAAATTGCCTCTGCAGTAGCTCAAGTTTCTTGCTTGCAAACAACAGAGTCCACCCTAAATTATATAAGCAGAAAGGGACTTATTAAAGGATATTAAACAGCTAATGAATCCCCAGGAAGACCCAAGAACTGGCCTTGAATGCTTCAGAGCCAGGACAATGCAGCTAGGACGATGCCCACCACATCAAGTGGAATGTTCTGGTGGAAATGTCCCTGACCCCTCTGCCTGCAGCTCTGCCTTTGACCCTCAGGACTGGGAGCCAGAAGCTCTGCCTCAACTGTTCCAAACCAGATGCCTCTGCCAGAACTTTCACCAGAAGATCTGATTGATGTCCTTGAATGGGTCTGATGCCTCACATGGCTCACATCTGCATCCAAATCTTAACTGACTGTGACTGATTGGTGGAATGTAGGTCATATGCATGACCCCTGGTGCTAAAGGATCCTGGGAAATGTAGTTTTTAGCTTCTAGGGCCTGAAATAGAGGAAGGCAAGCTGGGGGGCATTGGAGAGAGTGTCAAGTGAGTCAACTACATCTCCCTTTGCCTTGTTCTTTTTCATGGGGAACTGAGCAGTCAGTACTAGGGAAGTGCTACAGCAAAGTCCTCGTCCCTAGGGGGGAGGCTGGCTGTCCTTTCGCTGTGGGTCTTTTCCACATTGAGCCCCACGTGACTTTCTCCCATTCCCTGAAGCAGGCCTTGACTGGCTCCCGACGAATTCCTCACGCGGTTGGCTCAGAACTACTAAAAGTCACTGAGTTGGAATACACAGTAGAACCACAGGCCAAATTTCACCCACAAGAGAGAATAAGAATAACTCCCAGGACACCTCAGGGAAATTTCAATGAGTATGATCTTCTCTTATTTCCTGAAAAACCCAGGGCCTTTTGAACTTAGAAGCCATATTTGGCAATCACGGCTGGTTTTCGCCAATGCAATAAGATGGATAGATTTTTGTTTGTTAACGTGCTTCTTAGGGAGTGAACTATATTTGTGTGGGAGTGTCTCGAGAAGCCTTTTGAGGTAGAAGCTGAGTTGGAGTGGGGAAGCTACTCTAATGAGAAGAGAGGAATCTATTTGCATCCAAGGGGGAAGGAGGTTTAAGGGAGACAGAAGTGTGCAGAGAGCCAACCAGATGGTGCAGACCGGAAGCTGCCCAATGTAAAATCTTCTGGAACTTTACTAAACCCATGAAGTCGTTGGTGAGAACGAATGGTTTGTGGACTCCCCAGATTCTGATTGTGTAGAAATGAAGGAACCTCAGCATCAGTATTTTAACAAATCTCCCTGGTTATCGTGATGCAGCTGGTTTGGGGAAATAGTGGAATGGAGGTCCTGTAAAAAATATTGGCAGTATTAGAATCCCTGTTAGGCTGACTTGCCTCTAAGATAGTTCCAAGTGCCTTTACTTCCCCTCCAAGGAGTTCTTTAAGAGCCACCCCCAACTACCACCTCTCACGTTTTGTTCAGGGCTTCCCAACTCTCCTCCCTCCAGTAAGGCATTGCAGAGAATGGAGGGGTCCACATTAGTGGATATTTTCCACCAAACAGATGCTTTCCCAGTATATTGTAAGAATGCTTTGGGCTGTAAATAATAGAATAGCAAACTGAAAGTCGTTTAAACAATGAAAACATCTAAGGAGAAGTCTGGTTTTAACATTCCATTAAGCACTGAAGCTCTTCCCATCCTCCTACTTACCATCTTCAGAGTATTTGGTTTTAGCATCACCTTGTCTCCTCTTGATCACAAAACGGCCACCACAGCTCCAGGCATCATATCCTCATCCAATCATGTCCAAGGCAGGGAGGAGCTTCTTTCCCAGAAGCTCTGCAGAAGTCTCCTCCTCAGGTCCCACAGGGTCATATGGCTGTGGTATTGCCATAAGGGAGCCTGGGAAAGTGAACATCTAGTATTTTCTGTCTTTTGAGGTAGGTGGGCTCTGACAGGGAGAAAGAAGTGGGAGGGAAAAGGGTTGTTGAAGAGGCCACCAACGGTGTCTGCAGTAGCTACTTCTTCAGGTACCGATGAAATATTTCAACTGTGCCAGATGGCTGCATTTCCCTGTCTTCCTGAACAGAGATACTGAATCACACCAACCATTTACATATGGATGTAGGTTCAGTCTAGAGAAAAGAGAATACATGTGGCATCAGTGGATTGTGCTCCACTGCCAAGTGGCAGTGAGTCCTTTGAAAAGTCACAACCTCACTCTCCTTTTCTGTGGAATGAAGACCTTTGCAGAACCTCGATTTTTAGGTTTTAACGTTATGACATCCATTTTAGTACTGAGGTTTTACAGTGCATCTGCATTTTAGGGGTGTTTCAGTTTGCTAAAGCTGCCAGAATGCAATATACTAGAAATGGGCTGGCTTTTACAATAGGGATTTATTAACTTACGAATTACATCTCTTAGTCCGTGAAAATGCCCAAATTAAGGCATCGACAGGACAATACCGAGGCTCTGAAGACAGGCTGCCAGCATCTGGGGTTCCTTTGTCACATGGGAAGGCACATGGCCAGTGTCTGCTTGTCCTTCTCTCCTGGGTTTCGTTGCTTTCAGTGTCTGTCTTCAGAGGCTTCCTCTCTGAGCTTCTGTGGGTCTTAGCTTCTCTGGGGCTTTCCTCTGAGTTCTCTGGGCTTTTTCTGTGTGTCCTTTATCTTCTTATAAAGGATTCCAATAAGGGGATTAAGACCCACCTTGAATGGGCTGGGTCACATCTCAATTGAAACAACCTCATCAAAAGGTCCCACCCACCATAGGTCTACACCCTCAGGAATGGATTAAAAGAACATGTCCTTTTCTGGGGAACATAACAGCTTCAAACCAGCACAAGGGGTTTTTCTTTTTTTGTCCCTGTCTTTGATATCCAGCTGTCCCCTCTCATTTCTTCTGTTGTCATTATGCCTGCCACAACCTCCTTCTACTTTTTTATTTCTAATTATATTCTGGGCTCAAACATCAGCTAACCAAGTTTGTTAGAACTCTGTGTTGAATATGAATCAGTAAGGTCTGAATGAGGTACCATCTTCAGCTTTAGTACAGAGTTAATAGTGGCTCACAGGCTCGGAGACATTTTTGAGGGGGTGGGAGGATTTTTTTATTTTTATTTTTAAAAAAACTTTCATTGTGAAAAACATCAAGATTACAGAAAAGTATGAAAGCAGTATAATGCACATCTCATCAAGATATACCCATTCTTAATATTTTACCATATTTCCTTTAGTCTCAGTTCATGCACATATATACGTGCTGTTGTTATTACTATTATTGCTTTTATTTTTATTATTGTTACATTTGAGAGTAAGTTGCAGACATCATGACATTTTAATCCTAACTACTTCCCATGTACCTCTTAGGGAGATGGACATTCTCCTACATAACCACAGTACAATGATCAAATTCAGGAAATTTGACATTGATGCAATACTATTATCTTATAGACCTTATTCAAATCTCAAATCTCGCCCCAATGATGTGCTTTATAGTGTTTTTTTTTTTTTTTTGAACCAGGATCCAAACCCACATCATGCAGAGAATGTAATCAGAGACCTTTCCAAATCATAATTGAGTTGGGAATCTGTATTCCGAGAGCTGAGGGTACCGGGAAACTCATTCCTGGATAATTAGTGCCTCTCTGGGGTTGACATCTATAGAGGACTTTCAACTTTTTAAAAGTTTTTCACTTATTTCGTCTCCCTTGATCCTTACAATGGCCCTGAGAAGTAAGGAGGGCACAGGTTAACATCTCCATTTTCTGGATGAGGAAACAGAGCCCCAGGGGGTCACGCCGCGGGCTGAAGCCAGGAGATCTGTGTGATCGCCCTGGCTTTGCACAAAATGCGTGGACCTTTCCTCCACTCCCAAGCAGATTGACAGGCAGGTGAGAGCTGTGCGAGGCCTCTCCCCTGTGGGGGTTTGGCATTGCCGTGGATGACACAACTTGTCTCCCAGTTGGCGATTTTCCCTCTGATCCCTGGTTCTAGGTGAGCAGATGTCTAGAAGAGTGTCAAAGGAGGGAAGGCAGAGAGAGCCACGGGGAAGAGTCCTTCCCCCAACCCTAACCCTGGCCCCAGTATTTCTCAATTACATTTGAGCACTACAGTGGGGGCCATGACTTGTTCAGGAGCCAGTTTCTCCATCTCCGGCAGGAGAAGGGGCTGGCTGGTTGGCTTTTTGAGGTCCCTTCCTGCCGTAGGAATACGGGATGCTGTGGCTACCCCACCCGTATCCCTTTGGCCGCACTTCCCTGCACTTCCACCTGTCAGTACCTGAATCTACTTGTCCGCACCCGGGCTTTTCTGTGCCCTGCATGCCCAGCGAGAGAGAACGTGTGCCAACCCTCCATTCCTGCTGCTTCTCCCGGGAAGCAAGCCCCAACCCACGTGTTGGTAGATAAAGACCCCCAGCGCCCTCTCTCCCTCGGGTGGGCTAACTCTTGAGGCATGTGTTCCAAGGGTGACCTGTGGAGCCGTGCCAGTTCTGGAACTGTTTAGTGCTGGTCTGCGTGAAGTACAGGAATTCAGAATAAGCCTTCAGGAACTTCTATAGTAACCTGATAGTGCAGTTGTCTGTCTCTTGAATCTAATAATAAAAACTAGGGCCTCATCTTCTGTTGGTCTTTTTTTGTTTGTTTGTTTTGTTTTTCATTTAGTTTCTCTAGTCATTCATTTTTTTTTAATGGTATATTCAAAAGTATCAGGGAGAAAAAAGTAGCAGTCTGCAATGGTTTGGAAATTAAAAAGAAATTTTAAAACACCTCATCCTTCACCACAGCTGGTTTGAGGAGAACTGTTCTACATTGTTACCCAGAGGTCCCCCGTGAATTTAAGCTTCAATTGCCCAGCATTGCATGCCTTGTTGGCTATCTTTCCTTCCCTGTTTCCTTTTCCCACCATCCCACCTCTTCTTGGGGTTTCCTCCTAAATAAACTGTTTACACTCAAATTCTTGTCTCATGGTCTGCTTCTGGGGGAACCCAGCCTAAGACAGTGCCTTGTATTGCTTTCCAATTCCTTCCAGAATCCAGTCACATCCTGTGATTTTTCACATGTTTATAATTTTAAAACTAAACGCTTAAAGTTTCTATATGGAAATAACGTCTTAAAATACCCTGGGACTTTAAGAGTGTTTAGAATACTTTGATGCAGTTTTTTTTTTTTTTATTCCTCTCATGTCTTAATTCATTAAAAAAATATAATAAAGATTCTGAGACTTCCTGAAATGTGATCACCTCTACCTGGCCCCGCCCTCATTTCACCAAAGCATCTAATTGCCCCCCACCTTCTCCTCTCTTTACTCTCCTTCACCCCTACAAAAGGCGCAGGCATCCTGTGTACTTTGCATCTACCTCTTCAGCCCCAGAGGTTCGCAGGAGCCTGGGAAGGGCCTGGACCAGGAAACGGGATCATTTTCATTCTCAGAGTCTTCTAAATACACGGGATTTCAAAGGAGCTGATCGCAAATCAAAGTAAAGAGCCACGGTTTTGGCTTTGTTCCCTGTCTGCTGTTTGTATATTTTATATTATGCATGGGCTGGGGGGCGCCCATGGCGGGGCCTGCTGGTTATAACCACAATCAATCAATCCCAACCTATTTTCAGGACCTGGCAGCAATCGGGACAACTTCCAGAACCATTGGAGCCCTCTTTTCTTTAAAGACTGGCGAAAGGATGCAAAACTACTTAATGAAAGCGTCAGTCTGCTCGAGTGACAGAGCAGCTCAGGGCTCGAGGCCCCGGTTGTCAGAGAGACATCAGCACCTTGGGCTCCGAGGTGGAGCAGGTGGACAGGGCACCCGGCATTGTTTCATTTCTGGCGGTGGGACTGGGCAGTGCTGGGTAAAGCCTCACCGCTCTAGAAGAATGCAGATGTGCCAAAGGGGCCAACGAGACACTTAACATTGCCTTCCCTGCTGCCTTCGCAGTCTAGAGCTTTGTCCCTAGCCAAGGCACATTGGCCAAGAATACAAAACGCTGTCAGCAGTGGTCCAGGGTGATCCCAGGAGTTCCGTGGAGCGCCATGCATGGCCACATAACTCGGAAACAGGGAGCCGTGAAGGTTGCCATAGTCACCTGTGCAGTGCCTCTCTGTGAACAGCCAAAAGTGGTCCACTCCTCTTCTCAGGGCAGGCACACAACTGTCAGTGCCCCAGCAGATGCCCACGGGCTAGGATTGCCAGATAAAATACAGGGCAGCCAGTTACATGTGACTTTCAGGTGAGTAACAAATGATATTTTGGAGTATAAGTATGTCCCAAATATTGCATGGGATAGACTTATGCTTGAAAAAACTATTCATTGTTTATTTGAAATTCACATGTAACTGATTGTCCCGTATTTTTATTGGCTAAATCTGGCAACCGTACCTGGGATCCTTGTTACCATTTCTGCACGCCCCTCCCTGTAGCTTTGGCGTGGTTTTGCTTCCAATGGGCAGCTGCTGTGATTCTTCTTGATAGAACTGCTCTTGGGCTCCTGGAGGTGCTTTGACTGTGGTGTAAAGATGGGGAGAGCCTAGGGGATCACATCCACCACCCCACACTGGAGTGGTCCTTAGCCAATAGCCAATGATTGTCTGGCACCGGAGTCTGAAAGCCCAACTCTCTTTCCTCGGGTGTAGACAGCACTCAGGCTGAGCCTACCCCCTACAGAGCTGGATCTGAAACCGCACACTCGATTGGCTTTTCCCTCTTCCCTGTCTTGCTTCCCCTGCTCCCTCACCAGTTTCTCCCGGGAGTGCTTCCTTCATAAATCACTTGCACGTGAATCCTCATCCCAGGGTCTGCTGCTGGGGAACTCTGCCTAAGACAATGAAGCACTGAAGGGGATTGGGGATGGAATCACCTTCCCCCATAGAAGACATGTTCAGATCCTAGCCCCTGGACCTGCAGGTATGAACTCATTTGTAAAAAGTATCTTTGGGGTGAGTCAGGGTTTTTCAGGTGAACCCATGTGTGAACA
Organism: Choloepus didactylus; assembly: GCF_015220235.1. Classification (NCBI taxonomy): domain Eukaryota; kingdom Metazoa; phylum Chordata; class Mammalia; order Pilosa; family Megalonychidae; genus Choloepus; species Choloepus didactylus. The sequence continues at coordinate 39,104,756 of NC_051334.1, read as the reverse complement.
GGACCTTGGAAGATGCTATTTAGATGGAGTCAAACTAAATCAGGGAGGGCCTTACTCCATACCACTGGAGTCCTTACAAGCAAAGGAAATTCAGATGCCATCAGTACACTGAAGCCGGAAATCAGAAGCAGCTAGAAATCAGCAGAAACCAGAGGAGCAGAACCAAGGAGAGGGAGATGGCCATGGGATGGAGGTGTGCCAGAAGGCTCCAGACTCTGAAAGAAAGTGAGCCCTGCTGATACCCTGATGCTGGACACTAACCTCCAAAACTGTGACATGACAAATGCCTGCTGTTTAAGTCAACCGGTATGTGTCATTTGTCATAGCAGCCCCGGCAGACTAAGAAAAAGAAGTCCTTATGGGGATGGAAGGATGCAAAGAGGAGGCTTTTAGTGAGTTTTGAAGATGCAATGGGCCTGGCCAGGAACAGGAAAGGCAATGGAGCAGATCTCCGGAGAGTCAGGCCCTCACTCCCTGTGACTCACATGGGAGAGGGGAGGGAGGCAGTGAACGTAAGCTGCCCAGTCTTGGAGTCAGGAGCTGGAGGGTTGCCAGCTAGCCAGTCTCCAGAGAGGGGCCTGGGCACCCGCGTCCTGGCAGGGAACCCACTGCTGCCAGTCGGGCTTCCTGCACGAGCCATGTGGAGAGCCTCTCAGCCAGAGATGGGCCCTCACCCTCCACGGCTGCCTAGCTCAGTTTTGCCACTGATAAGACCTGCATGAGGTCAGCCTGCTGCCTGGCATGCAGAAGGCACTCGGGATATATTGAGGGAATAAATGGCTAAATGAAATTAGTTACCCCGTGCCCTTGCAGGCCCTGCTCTGGGCTTCTCCAAGGCCTACCTGGTTGGACCCAGTCTCTTAATTTTTGCTGCAGATGCACTGAGGTGGAGGACAGGTAACAAGCCTTTGGGTTCTTCTTAAGAGCTGGGGCAGGGTGCTCTGCACAGTGAAGAGTGAAGGCAGGTGTCAGCGAAGAGTGAGGGCAGGTGTCAGCAGGGAGACCCATGCAGGGCCAGCCACAGTCCCTTGGCCGCACACTGGAATCACCTGGGACATCCAGGGTGTCACCCTCTGGGGTTTCTGCTTTAATTGGCCTGGGTGTGGTCTGGGCATGGGGATTTTTTAAAGCTTCCAAGTGATCTTAATATGAGAGCCACTGACCTAGAGAGTTCTGCGCCTGGGTACAATGCCTCAAGGCACTTTAGTTTCAAATAGGATGGTGGTGTTGGAGATGACCAAAGCCTGAGGTTAATTGGGCTCCATCATTTGACCTTCCAAGGTGTCTGCATTTCAGGAACTGAGTGGTTCCTAGATTGAAGGAAGCTGTTCTATTTCAGCAGTTACTGCTGTGGTCCTCAAATGTAATCGCCTGGAGGGCTTGTGCAAACACAGGTTTTGGGGTCTCACCCTCAGAGTTTCTGATTCAGTAGGTCCAGCGTGAAGCCCAGGAATTTGCATTTCTAAGAAGTTTCCAAGTGGTGCATATACTGCTGGTCTGGGGACGACACTTTGAGAGCCACTGAGTTACTGTGAAGTATATATGGGACTGGGTTGGCTCTCTTGAGAATGGGTTTTGCTTTCACTCATTCCCTCATCATCGATTTATCCCTCAAAAGTGTATGTAGGGACTGTGTATTAGTTTTTGCTGTGATCATGCTGTGTAACAAACAATCACCTCCCCTCCAAAAAATATCAGTGACTTACCACTGCAAACCTTTGTTTCATTCAAACCTTAGCCACATTCCATGGGCTAAAGTAATTCACCTGGCCAAGCTCCAAGTCAGAGGATGGGGAGTGTTCTTTTTTGCTAATACTGCCGTTATGCAAAACACCAGAAATGGATTGGCTTTTACAAAGGGGGTTTATTTGGTTACACAGTTACAGTCTTAAGGCCATAAAGCATCCAAGGTAAGGCATCAACAATAGGGTACCTTTAGTGGAGAAAGGCCATTGGCGTCTGGAAAACCTCTGTTAGCTGGGAAGGCGTGTGTCTGGCATCCGCTTGCTCCCAGGTTGTGTTTCAAAATGGAGTTCTCCAAAGTGTCAGTGTCAGCTTCCAACGGCCGTCTTCAAAATGTGTCTCTCAGCTGCAGCTAGCTATGAGTTCCTTCTGTCTGAGCTTTTATAGGACTCCAGTGAACTAATCAAGGCCCACACTGAATGGGCGGGGTCACATCTCCACAGAAACACTCAATCAGAAGGTTCCAACCTAATCAACACTAATACGTCTGCCCCCACAAGATTGGATTAAAAGAATGTGGCTTTTTCTGGGGTACATAATACATCCAAACCGGCACAGGGAGATGCATTCTGCTCACAGGAAACAGTGTCGGAGACAAGGAGGAAAGAAACGATAATGGGCAAATGATATTGCTTATCACAACCTGTTAGGTGTTGGGCTCCCCTATGAAGTTCCCAGGAGACCCAGACAGATGAAACAGGGTCTGAACCTCCGAGAGGCACAGATTGGCAAGACAGACAGTCAAAGATGCAAGGTGGTGCTACAAACGAGACATGGGACAAACACGCAGCATCAGGGGTACCGAGGTAGGAGTGCCTCGTGTTGCTGGGATGTCTGTCTTCCCACACTGTGCAACCAAGGTCCCTCGGAGCTGGGCCCAGGCTGCAGTTCTGGGAGCCAGGATGGGGTGTGGGGGCCGTGGAGCTGGCCCACAGCTCCAAGGCATGGAGCAAAGGGGAGTCGAGTCTGTGCCAGGGCTGGCGCAAGTTTGTTCCAGGAAGTCCAAAGCACCTAGTCCAAAGCGGAGAACAACAGAGAGGGTGAGCTGACTTCTTCTCAAAGGGCTGGTGACAGAAAACAAGAAACAAGAGTGAGCCATTGGGGGGAGTGTAGACTGCAGTGATTTGTGGGGGCTGGGGGCTTGAGGGGGAAGGACTGTTTGATGGGGTGCCTATTGCACTGAGCTGAGGACAGAGAAGGCACTAAGAGAAGTATCAAGCTGGAGGACAGGGAAAGGGAAGTGGATCCAGGCAGCTTTTCCAGAGGAGAGGGCATTCCAACTGGGGCATAGTTGGTGAGTAGGAGTTTGTTTAGCCAAGGGAGGCTAGGTAGTGGGAAGAGGAGTACCAGGGGTGTTAATTCCAGGGGAAGCAAGACTCCTTCCTGTTCCATAAAGTTGCTGCTGTCTCTGGCCCAGTCCACTCCCTCCCCCAAATTGGCATCCAGCCCTGTGCTCCAGACTGCCCTGCTGCCTGCAGCTGTCTGTGTTTTGCAGGCTGCTGAGGTTTCATCACCTCCGCGGTATAAGGATGTAAGGATGTTTTCCCCCCTCGAATAATTACCCTTGCAATTATGTGATTTGATCTCTGAGTGATTACAAAATCTGGAGACCCCCAAACAGCATAACTTAGATGGATTTTTCTGGGGACTGGGCTCCAGAACCAAGATCCCCAGTGCTGGGCTCAAACACAGCATCTGTCTGAATTCTCACTCTTCTACTTCCCTCCCTTGTGTGGCAGGGTGGAGGAAAGCCCTGCCTCCTGGGAGGCCTTGCTCTACTCCACCAGAAGCTGGGTCCTCTATTTTTGGAGAAGCACAGTAAATCCCCCAGGGCAGCACAATTTCACACCCCAAGGCCTTCAACTCATCTTTCAAGGGACCTAGAGGCCCGCCTGAAAATTAGACTTCTGGGATTCTGCCAGGACATCCCTAAGCTCCTGAGTTGGGTGAGCTGATGAGGTCAACAAGACCTCAACTCCATAAAGAAGGTCATTTGAGATGGAAGGACAAGCTTGCTCCAAGGCACGAAGGGGCGAAGGCGTAGGTGGTGTTTGGAGAATGTGCCTGCACAGGGAGGGAGGAGCCAGATGGCTCAGGAGGCTGGGCTTTGTCTCATAGGCAGCGGCAACCATGAAAGCCTTTACAGAGGGTGTCTATGTTTGCCGGAGCTGCTATGACAAATACCCACATGGTGGTTGGCTTAACAGTAGGGATTTACTGGCTCACGGTTTGAGAGGCTAGAAGTCCAAAGTCAAGGCCATGCTCTCTCCCAGGGTCAGCAGCATTCTGGTGTTGACAATCCTCCATCACCTGGTTGTGTCTTTGGTCTCCTCCTGAGTCTTTTGTCTGTGTCTGCATTTCCAGTGACTGACGACATGTGGCTTCTTCCTGTGCCTTTCTCTTGTTTCTGACTCCTCTCTACAGACTAAGACCCATCCTGATTCATGTTGGCTACCCCTAAATTGGATTTTAGAAGCTCTTATTGACAAATGAGTCCACATTTGTGAATACATCTTCAAAGGGCCCTATTCATGAATGGGCTCATGTCCACAGGAACTCGGATCGAGATTAAGAACACGCTTTGTATTGGGCTTCATGGTTCAATCGACCACAGATGGAAAGTGGAGCCTTCCAGATTTTTTCAAGTTTCCACCAAAAGTCCCATGGAAGATGGGCAAGACCAGGGAGACATTAGAGGGAACCCTGGTTAGGCTGACACAGTAGGGAGCTGGGGAGGAGAAGATGAGTTGAATAACTTTGTCTTTTCAGCAGGAGTAGGGCAGGTGAAAAAAGGGAACGAAGAGGGTTAGGTTTCTTTTTTTTCTTTTTTCCCTCATGATGGAGGCTTAGCCAATGTTGGGTCAGGTACAGGAACATCACTCCCATTTTCCTTTCAAGACGTGGCCCTTTTTTCTCCTCATTTTTGATAGAGACGTGGAGATAAGAATGATTTCACTTTCCTCTTCATAGCACCATAGCAGAGCCCCAAAATGACAATGATAAGAAATGATTTGTGGCAACTAATTGCTGGTCTCAATATTAGAGAGTAATAGGGAGCAGTGGGGGTTATGGAAAATTATATAGATCTGTCCATACCTAAAAGGGGGCACTGACTTCTCTACTTCAGTTGATGAGACCAGATTTTCTAATTTTGAAAAAGAAACTGGAAAAAAATGTAGTTTCATATAAAATCTTCCAATTTTTAAGAATCGGCTACTAAATTCACATTTTGTACACTGCTGTAGAGGTTAGGCATGAACTGTGGACCCTCAATCTGCATCTGCTTCCCGGATCTTTCCTGGAAATAGTACCCTTAGAGGTGGGATGGTTGACTTTCCCCAAAAGCAATGCTTTCGAGTCAGACAGGCATGGTCCAAATGGCCAGGCTCTATCAAAGGGTCGGAAGATTGGGTGAGCGTGTTCAAGATCGAAGCCCTCAGAGACTGGAAGAGGGGAGAGGCCTTTTGCCTCTGTGATTTGGGCCATCTACTTTCCCTGGGACTGCTCCCCTCGTAAGAATGCATATTACGCTGAAATCCAGAGCAGTCAGGGGTCCACGGGAGGCCAGGCGGAGGCGCGGCTGAAATGTTCCGGAGCTGCATGGGGGTGTGGGCAGCCAGGCCCACCAGGTTGAATTCCTGACCTGTTCATCCTCAGCTGGACATCTGGGATGGCCAGGCCACTGTCCCATCAGGTCGTGCTGAGCCTCGCCTCCATGTCTCAGGCATGCGTGTGGCACTGATACCCTGGATGGGCAAGAAGGACCCCAGGGCCCTCTGGGGCCAGACCAAGCTGTGGGTGAGGGCTGGAGTGGAGGGGAGCGGCAGCTTGCCCTGTTGGGTGCCTGCTCACTCGGGATGGCTGCTGGTGCTATGCAGGGCATGCGTCACCTGCCCCCGTGGCTTCTGCAGCCTGCGTCAGACCTGCAGGCTGCTACCGCTTTGGAGCTCTGTTCCGACAAGATGAAAGGAACGGCCACGCCACAAGGGCCTCCGTGAAACTCCAGTGGCTGGAGAAGGCTTCACAGGAAGGGGGACAGGGGAGCAAGCAGATTAACCCACTTGGCAAGGCCTTGATTGCTTTGAGGCAAGTCCCCAGAGGCCGAGAGAACCTGTGCCTTGGATGTCCCCTCCATCCCACGTTTGAAAAAACTGCAGACACAGGGCCCTTGCTGCCTGCAAGGCGGCCCAATTCAGTTTTAGACAACTCGAATCTTTATCAAATTCATCCTCATGCTGAGTCAGAACCTGCCTCCCCGGCGCTTCACCCCTTAATCTTGCTTGATCCTCTGGGACCCGGAGTGCAAGTCTAATTCATCAAATCATCAGCTCTCAGAGCCAGAGGTCACCAAGGCTAACCCCGCATCTTAGGCTCCCTCTCTGGCTCCAGATGCCACTTGGAGATGCACCAACCTGGGCCGGAATCATCTGCAGGTTGTATTTGTCTGCCTTTTCCCTGGGTCTTCACAGCATTTATTTTTTTGTTTCTTTGCCAGACTTGGGTGCCCGTTCTCAAAAGTCGGGCTGGCCTGCTCAGCCCAGAGAGGAAAGGAGGGTGGCAAATGGCAAATGTGCTCTATACAGGTATAACAAATGGAAGACTTGGGGCCCAGAGGTTGGAGCAGGCAGGAGATGTTGCTCACCTGCACGTGACCCCTGGCTGCAAACAGCTGCTGCTCTGCCTGCACGTTACCCACCCCTGCCCCTATATAAAAGCACTCCCACCATAGTATTTATAGAACTAGTAAATAAAGAATAAAATGGCAAGTTAAAGTAGGTTCTGATTGCCTACGTGTTGGTAAAACCCAGCTGGAATAATTTGATTCATGCGTGGAAAAAATGCCTCCGAAGCAGGGCCTTTTTTTAGTGTGTTGAAACTGAATCCCTCCAGCCGCAGATATAAATTTCTGCTCCTATAGTTTGGCTCCGAGACTGAGAATTAAAATCTAAAACAAGATTCTGAGCGAACTAATTATTTGGTCCCCTGAAACACGCCAACTGGCCTTTTCCCGATCTTGCAGAGAAAGATCGCTGAATGAAGGAAGTGATTCTAGCATCCGGTTTGGCACCTGGCCTCTCTGTAGGAGGCACGTGCCCACCCCGATGGAAGGAAACAAAGGCGGTCTCATCTGTCAGACTTCTGGACACAGCGCTGTGGCACAGAGGGCTGGGTTTTGAGGCAAAATTAGGCACCATGTGAAGTTGATTTTTATTTCCAGTATCGAGGGGCTGTGACTGATTTTATATTCTGCAAGTGGTTTTTAAGGAATGAAAAATCTATCCGTCCCACCCCCAACCGCCCACTCCCTCAAATAAGGGTTTCCCGTTCCAAAGACGCCAGATTGCTTTGCAGACAATGCCATTCACTTGTTATAGGAGATTCTGTCTGAAGTTGGCATGGCGAAGGCCTCGTTTCCACTGTTCTGGGCTGTTTCTCTGGCTTAACAGACACTGGACTTATCCGTGATCTGTGGCTGCTGACAGCTGTTACTTTTCCTGCTTGCAACGTATCCCGCTCTCACCCCCCAACTCCACAGGAGACCCCAGTCTGGTGACCTTAAGAGTTGGTTTCAAAAATACTTTTCTTTTAGAGACTATGAGGCTATGTGGGCTAGTGGAGAGATGGAAAGAAGCTGTAACAATTAAGGAGTGTGTTTTGGGGAGCTGATCCCAGGAGGCAGAACGATCAGAAAACATTCCTTTACTACTCTTGAGAGGTTTTCTTTCCCTTTAATACATCTACCAATTAGGCATCTGGTTGGATTTATGAGACTTATCTTTAAAAACATGAATACTTCCGAGAGGATGAAGGGCTTCCCAGTCACTCACATTTTAGTGAGAATTAGTCCAATAAAGCTGCTTTCCTCTGAACACATTTCTTGATTCAGCTGACCGGGACACAGATTTGAAATGAGAAAGAGGGGTGATTTTAGCAATAGGGCGCCTCGTGGATGGGTAGAGGCTCACAGAAACAAAGACCCTGGATGAAGGCACAGCGGGAGGGAGGTGAGAAATGGAAAACAGACGAGAGAAAGCCCCAAAGGCAAATTTCCTCTCTCCTCTCTCATTGCTTGGACCCCTACACTTGGCTTTCAGCATTTTTGAGTGTTCAAATGCATTCAGTCCACTCTGGTGGTTTGACCAAAGAGGTTGGTCACCATTTAAAACACAGCTTTCGGGGGGGGAATTTGTTCTCAGTTCTGAATGACAAATGTGCACTTGCATTTTTTTTTCAGCCAATAACACAGACTGCACGAATGACGAATCTGATCTTCAAAAGGGCACAGGTCTCACGTGTGTGGGAGTGAAGAAAGAATTCATTCCTTCGGATACAGGGCACGTGGTGTTACAGATTGGGAAAGGGCTCTTGGTACAAAGATATCCATGGGGATGAGCCTCTGGGGTCACAGGCAAGTGTGGTGTCACTGGATTCTTGTTGTTCCCCTATTCCCTGCCACCCCTTATTTTCTGTTTCACCCTGCCAGGGCGGGGGGTGGTTCTGAGGTACAGCCCAGGCATGCCTGAACCCCTGTCTGCTGCAAAGGACAGTCCTGCAGAGGTTAATTCCCACCATCGGGAGCTTCTGTGGAAACTTAATTGTCCATTCTAACGTGAAGATACTCTTCACTTCTGCATCCGCGCCCACCATCACTCCGGCGGCGACAAAAAGAAGAGGCCCAAACGGCTCACGGGTTGGTTAAGGCTCCACCCAGATGCTTCCCATTTATTTGGCCAAAATGACTCCCGTGGCCTTGAGTAGGTCCAAATCGGGAGGGGGGGCATCCTGTGCAGCCGTGTGCCCAAAAGGAGTGCGGGAATATGCGTGAACAGCCTTAATGATTAACCACTCTGATCTAAAATGTGTTGTAAGAAAACCATAAAGTATTCAGCTCATCCACTCTAAAAATTAAGAGCAAGGAACATAAAACTGTATTCAATAAATACAGGAGATAATAAAAAGAATTTCAGCTCCATGTGATGACCAATTAAGATAGAAAAAGTTAGGGGGAAAAGAGGTTGAAAGAGAGGGAGGGCAAGAAAGTGGGAGAAGTGGAAAAAAGAGTCAGGAAGAAAATGAAAGGGGTTGGTGGTGGGGGGAAGGGAGAGGGCAAAGGTCAAAGGCCAGAGAAAGGTCAGCTTTTTCTGCCAGCTGAACCCCCCACCCCCACCCCCGTCTCATATCATCCCATCCCCACCTCCTGTCCCAGGCAGCCAGCTCCTCAGGGAGCCGGGCAGTCTTCCTATTTTCCCAGCACCCCCATATTTCTGGGGGCTGTTCCCAGTAAACAGCAGGGCCTCCAGTTTCCTGCATGGGGCTCCTTGCAGGAAACTCCCCCCACTGATGCCTTTCATGGGGACAGAAAAGTGACGCTAAAAGCTGGGCATGGCATGTGGCCCAGAGTTCCCACCCCATGTCATTCCCCAGCCTGCCTGACACCAGTGCTCCTTGTGTGTGAAAATCACCTGCACAAAGGCTGCAGATGTACCAAAGTGTGTCAAAAGCAGCAAAGAAAATCTCCTTCCCTAATGCAGTAACTCGATTCAGTGCACGTGTTGAAACTATTACATAAATATGCTAAGCACATATTTTATAATAGAAAAGGCTCATTCTGTCTCTGTACGTCTGCATGTTTTAAAGGCATAAACTAGCCCCAAGGGCAGCACCATCAGAATCTCCCCCACTCCTTTCCCTTGTCTCCTGCTGCAGAACCTTCCCTTTGCCCTAGGAAAGCAAGGCTCATGTGGCTCTCCTCCCAAGGCCGCCCACTACTCCCACTTACTGTCCACTGCTGAGCACTGAAGAACTTGGCTGGGACTCCTCTCTGTGCTCCCTGGAGGAGGGATGAATCTAGCCGAGAGAGAGATCAGACTGGGGGAAGTGTCTGGGGCAAAGGGAGGACTTCTCATGGTAACATAGGGTTGGGATGTCTTCTATTTTCCAGATCAATTTTGGTTCCTTCTTCGCTGCCATTGCTGCCGGGTAAGGGAAGGGGGACTTCACCTTTTAAGAACCACGATCCCTGCTGTCTAACAAACAGTCCCAAGATTTAGCAGTTTAAAAATGACCACCATTTGTTCTTTCTCACTTGACTATGGCTTAGCCAGATGGTTCTGGTCTGGACTGGGCTCCACAGATCTTTGCTAGTGCTTGCCCGAGCTTCCCTCTGCATCAGCTGGTATGTTGGCTGGGACGGGCCGGGGTGTCTCTCTCTGTGCTCTCTCATCTTCCAGCAGGCTAGCCTGGGCTTGTTCACACAGCTGACATGGGGTTCCAAGGACAACAAGAGGGCTAGTCGCAGTGTGCTCAAGTGCTTTTCGAACCTCTGCTTGTGTCTACTCTCTCATTGGCCAAGTAAGTCCCATGGCCAACCCAGATTCAAGGGGTGGAGGAAAATGACACCATCTTGATGGGAGGAACTCTGAAGTCACATTGTAAGGGTGAGTATATAGGGAGGGGAATAGTTTGTGGTCATTTTTAGTCTACCACGCCTGAATCCCAGCCTTTCCACTCTACTTCTTCTCTGGTACATGGTTGTGCTGATGTCCTTCCTCTTGGCCCTATGGACCAAGGCAAACAGCCAGTATAGGGCCAACATGCACAACACTGTGAGAGATTTGGGGTACCCTCACACACAGCCAAAGGGAACCTCTCTGGGTTCGACTCGGCAGTATTTGACAGAAAAACAAATAATAATTCAAAATAACAGTGGGTTTAAGCAAGCCAGAAAGTTCTTTCTCTCAGGTTAAACAGGCAGTTTAGGAACCTTGATGAAATCATCAGGGACTGAGGCTTCTTCCAGCTCACTGACTTACTACCCCCAGACAACTTCCTTTGTCCTCATGGTCTAAGAAGGCTGCTAGAGCTCCGGCCATCACATCTGCAGGCAGCAACATGGAAGAAAGGATGAAAAGCATAGCCCTCTCTTAAAGGAGACCTTCCAGTAGTCTCACTTCTGGTTACATCTCATAAAACAGAAATGAGCCACATGCCTAAGTAAAGTGCAAACCTCCTTGCAAGGGAGGCTCAGAAATGTGAAGCTGGGTGCATTGCTGCTTCAAATAAATTTTCTGTGACTAAGGAGGAGGAGCAGACTGGATGTTGGGCTCTTTGCCAAATGAGGTCTTTCACAAACACATTATATGACTGTGAAATCAGGAGACATCTTTGCATAAGTCTCATTTGCTTAATCATCACACCTGGGATGGATTCATGTTCTCTAGTTAGTTTCATTCAGATAAAGGTACACAATCCCCTATTGCCAACCCAGGCAGGTCATGTTTCCCTTGTGGCCCAGAGGACTGGCTCACCTACTTCAGCCCAGGGTTGAAGTTCATTTAAATTTTTTCCCACCTTTTAATTGAGCTATGATAGATGGCCAGTGAAGTTCACTAAGCTTAAGTGCACAGCTCAGTGGTGAATTCTTGCATATATGTGCACCCATGTAACTGCCACCGAGATCAAGCTGCAAAACATTTTCAGCCTTCCGGAAGGCTCCCTCCTGCCCCTTCTTCCCCATCAATACTCACCCTGGGTGGTAACGGTGATTTTGACTTCTCTCACTATCGGGATGGTAGGTTCTTCCAGTGGAACCCGTGCTGTTTGCCTCTGCCCTCTGCCTGGTTTTCTTCTCTTACCCTGTCTACCAGGCTGCAGAGAATTAAGAAGCAAGGTGGCTGCATCTGGGTTGGAGGGTGGTGGGGAGAGGGGTGACTGGGTATGAACTCTTCCTGCTGAGAGTTAGTAGCACTACCTTTCCACAATGCCCTCCTCCACCGTGCTGTGGTTTAAATGCTCCCTGTCAGCTGTCTGGCTGGGGCCTCCCAAGACCCTGGTTATAAAATAACACGAAGCCGTCACACTTAGCTCTCCAGCCCCTCCGCTCTCTCTTGTCATGCAGCCTTTATTTGCTCTCTGGCTCTGCTCTCACAGGCTCCCAAGGCTCTTCATGTGTCCTGAAGGAATACGGTCTTTCCTTTTTGGCTTCCCCTCCCCTCATCGCGGTCCTGCCCAGTCATGTTCTTGCTGCTGGCAGCCGATCAAAGGGGCCTGATGATTTATAGGACAATTTGACAAGCTCTCTGTGGCCTCCACTGCTGATGGGTGGAAGTTATATGGGGACCCACTTTGGTTCAATAGAAATAACTTTATAGCTTTTGCTACTCAGAGCGCCGTCTCGGGTCCGGCACCATCGGCTTCTCCTGGGAAATTGGAATCTGCATTTTAACAAGGTTCCCAGGGGATCGGTCCGGACATAAAGTATTGGTTGTCGCACCACGAGCTGCTCTAAGGTGGCTTGGGTACTTTCTCGGGAAGTGGGAGCCACAGAAAGCTGGGGGTCTGGGTGGCCCCTTTCTGGGTCTCTGTGCCCTGGGAGGAGCCAGACCGAAGGGCCCCACCTCCAAAGCTGTATTATTCTACGAAGGCTTAGCTACTGCACCCCTATTAGCCTATGACCCCCCGCTCTGGTTTTAGAAACTCTCATTTTCTTACCACCAACCCGCAATCCCTTCTTCACAATGAAAACCCAGAGTTTTTATATGTTTGGCACAAATGTATTTGGCAACAAAACTTGGCTTGAACTGATGTGAGGCTTTTTATAGTCATTATTTATCCCACTTTGTGTGACTATTCATATGCTTCAGCAGAGAAATATTAATGTGTTTGATTACCCGCCAGGGGCATTTCGTAATACGCAGTTTGAACAGGTCTTACCTTTCGAACTGACGAAAACTCCTGAATTTTGAAACTTACCTGGCCCCGAGGGTTTCGGATAAAGGCCTGTGAAGCTTTGTCTCCTGTCCCCCTCCCCCGATCATGCATTCCATTTCTTTAAATTTGCCCCTCACTTTACCTTTTATTATTATCATTATCATTGTTAATTACAAAGGTAAAAGTTCTTTGGAATGTGGCCAGAGAGGACCTGCTCCTCCCCTTGAACACGGCCACGGCTTGCTGTCTGTGCTTCTCTTTTTCTTGGCTTTTATTTGCGTGCACAAATGCAATCACGCTTTGCACAGTCCTCTGTGCCCCCCGCCCCCACCCCAAACACACATACTTAAGCAATATATCCGGGATTTTTTTTTCCACAAGCAAGAAGGGCTGGGGCACCAACAGCCCCGGGCAGCAGCCCTCAACCAATGAGTCTCGGGAGATGGTGTATAATCCCCTCACCCCTGGGTGAGGATAACTCGGAGGCATTTCCCAGAGGTCCTTAGCAGATAAGCTCCAATTACCCACAAGCGGTTCCCCTCTTACTGTCCTATTATCCGACGATTAACGGCGCTGCTAGCTTTTCCGTGTGGCAGAAGACGTGGTAGGAAACCTCCTTGAGCATATATTTTTTGGGGGCGGGCATGAGTGTTTCTGAAAGATTCTTTGAAGTAGAGTGTCAGGGCCAAAAGGGTAAGGCACGTTCAAAATTTCAATAGATACACAGGCATTTTCACTGAAAATCTTTTGGACGTGGTCTCTTTTCCTTTTTCAGTTTGTCTACTCTGTCTGGGTGGGCTTTGTCCTGCTCCTCTGCTTGGAATATCTGTTCTCTTGGGAGCTCATGCCAGAGCATGTTGGCTAGGGTGCCCACTCACAGGACTTTTGGTCCTAAAACTGGGACAGTCCCTGGCAAACCGAGATGGTTATTCACCCAAATCGCAGCTTCTTCAGCCCTGCTCTGGGGTCCCAGAGCTCCTGCTTTCAATTCCTCTATCTTGGGCTCTGCATCCCGGATCTGGATCTCCTGCCCATGCTGCCTCCATGAGCCAGCCCCATCACTAAACACACGCCTGTGTGTCTGCAGTCGTCCCTTGGGCTGTGATTGCCTTGCCCTCTTATGAGTATTTGTTTCGAAGCGCAAAAGTCCGGCCGCCTCCCTTCCAATGGCCCAGTGCCTTTTGACAGATCAGGTGTTAAGGGGAGACATTTCGTGTCCTCCACTCCTTTACCTAATCTGCTCGCTTCTGTCCCCTGCGTGTGGTGTTTGTCTTCCCTTTCCAAAGTATGTTCTAGAAGATGCCCTGTCTCTATCCAGGAGCTGAAACATAGTTTTTATATATCTTCCTGCAAATTCTTTGAATATATCTTCACCTCATGGGATGGGGGTAAAAGGAAGAGAGAGACGAGCTGAGAGATGGAGAGAAGAGCAGATCCCCAAGGAGCTTGTTTAAGCACCTGGAACTAGCCAGACCTGAAGCTTCAGTCCTTGTCTTTGTTTTTGTCCCCCAGCAGCAGACCCTGAGACAAGGATTTGATAGCAAGTAGTTTATTTGTGAAATGATCCTGGGAAGCATGTGTGGGGGAGAGGGGAAATGAGGCAGGGGAGGGAAGGAAGCCAAGAGTGGCTATGTCATCAAGCCAATTATTATGGGGGGCCACCAAGGTTGAATCCAGCTGGGGAACTCTGGGAGCTAGTGTGGAACACAACTTTAAAGTGCTCACCCAAGAGCGAGGAAGCTGGGGGCCTTATCCACTATTGTCGTGGCCATCAGTGGTCCAGGGCTGCTTCTGAAGGCACTGACCCTCCAGCACTTCAGGCTGGCCCTGGGCACAGGCCCAGGGGTCTTCTGTGGCCAGAAAATAAAGCTCCGGGGTTTTTCACGCCATCTTCGGCATGCAGAGCTGAGTGCCACTAGGATATGGGTAGATCACTGACATGTCTGCTCTAGGACTCCTGTCCTTATCAAACACTAAATTCCCTTCATTGCTAGCACCACTGCAAGCTCTGCTTCTGTCACTTGCAACCACGAGAATCCTGATTTACATGCCTTCCCTGCCTGCCCCAGCCCTGGGTACTTGCTCCCTGTTTGACCCCTGTGCACGTGTCATCCATGCCCTTCCTTGGGTTGCTGGTTCTATTTGCCCTCACGGGATGACTGGAATTTTCACATGTGCATCCTCTTTGCCCCTGAGCAGACTGAGGGCCTAATTCACTGTGCACCTACCAGCAACCCTATGAGGTAAGTACTCCAAGTGCATTGGAGAGAGGAGCTCTGGAGAGGTTAGGCAACTTGCTCAAGGTCATGCAACCAGAGCAAGAATTGGACTCAGGTCTGTGTGACCTGAACACCCGTGTTTTTCTGCTTTTCTTACTCCAGTCCTGCTGTCCTCCACCCTCCGGCTCTTCCGAGCCATGGTTGTAACTCCCTAGCATCTTCTCCCTTGTAGGCACCACTCCCTCAAGCTGCTACCTGTCCAGTTGAAAACATTTTGTGTTACCTGATTTCCTTTTCCTGTCCCAGATGATTCCTTTTCCGGATCCCTGAACTCACTTAATCCCCAGCATTTTCCCCATTTGGGTAGATGCTGCTTTCCCAGTTCTGACATCTCCACCTTGGCTGCTTGGAACCCACTTAGAGCAAGAAACAAGTCCTCTTGGCCGCGAACAAGGTAGGGGCTATTATCATTATCCCATGTTACAGATCGGAAAGCAGAGTCCCAGAGAGGTGGCGTGAACTGTGGAGGCCACACAGCACATGGCGGGCCAAGCCTGGCTCAGAACCCAAGTTTGCCTTGAAACCTTGGGGCATCCCCTTAAATACCTCGCCTTTACGAAATGCCTCGTACTCGGACCTGCTGTCCCGATTCCCACGGGCAGAGAGCCACACGTGACCTCACCACTTGGCAAAATGAATGACAGTCGCCCCAGATGTGTCTGTGAAGGGGACTAAGGGAACAGTTCCCTGGGGAGCTGGGAGCCTGAGAAAGGTCTTGCTCCACCTTCCAGTTATCCCCGGCGGATCTGGCTGGCGCAGCCTTTTCTCCAGGATCCAGGCACAAGCCCGTGCTTCTCCAGGCCATGCCTCCCATGGCGGCGTTGATGAACGAAGCCTGCAGAGCCCTCGGAGGGCAGGACCTGTCAGGGGCCCAGGGGC
Source organism: Choloepus didactylus (assembly GCF_015220235.1). NCBI lineage: Eukaryota > Metazoa > Chordata > Mammalia > Pilosa > Megalonychidae > Choloepus > Choloepus didactylus. The sequence continues at coordinate 39,089,145 of NC_051334.1, read as the reverse complement.
CAGGAAAATGCAGGGCCTGTTGAACTGTCGCCCAGCAACGCCACACACAAACATTCGCTGACAGGAAGAGGCGAGCGGCATTAAAGCCTCCTGACAGGGAGGTGACGGGGCGGCAGGGAGAAAGCGGAGGTAGACAGTATGTAACTGCCAAGCCAGAAGGCTGGCCCGTGGCCAACGCCTTGAGTTTAACCGCCTGTGTCACTGCCCTCCACATCCAAGGAGGACGCTGCCTGTGGCCATGTTTCCAGGCCCAGCGCTCTGTCGTGGTCTGGCCTGGGCTGACCCTGGCACATGGGTGGGGTCAGATTTGGCGTGGATTCCCACCCCACCATCACAGCCTGGGTAACTGTGCCCGTGCGGACGGCCGAAGGAAAGACCCGTCCCCTGCCTTCGTCTGAACCACTGGCCGGTCCTGGGCTTCCTGCCGTCCACTCTGTTGCTCTTACCCTCCTGCCACAAGTGCACTGTTCTGGGAACGGCCTCTGAGGGAGAAATGGGGCCTGTCCAGGGTCTTTTAGCCACCATAACCCCTTTTCCGTGACACTCTCTTAGCAGAAGGCTTACAGGCTCAGCTTAAGCCAGGAGCCAGCACAGGGGATCCTGGGACGGGCAGGTGGGTTTTGACGAGGCAAGACCCCTCTTCCACTGGACGGCTGAGGATTCTCTCCCACCCTGCCCTTTTATTACCCCTCCATCTCCCACCCACCATCACTCAATGAAGCTCCCGCTTAGCCCTAAATTGGCCATGAAGCCCCTTCAAACATGCCCACGGTGACTGCGCGGTGGGGATCCACGATAGCAATGGGGGGGTGGGGTGGATGGAGGGAAAGCTACGCTGTCCCTCCTCCAAAGCCAGCCAGCCCCTTGGCCTAGAGAAGGTCGACCCGACAGCAGGCGGTGAAATCTGATCGCGGACCCGTCGCTTCCAAGAAATAATTATTCCCAGGAAAGCGTTTTCAATTTTTAGATAAACTGCTGTTTAAGAAGCAGAGAGGACAGAGCTCCAACAGTGGCAAACGTTTGTGGCTTCCCCCAGCGGGCCTGTCATTAACCGTTGCTCCCGGAGCAAAAGGCTGCAGCTCTATCCCCAATTAACAGCCGCATTCCGGCGAGCTCCGTGTTTATCAAGGCATTAGTGCTGACATCTGCGGCCGGCGCCTGCCCGGGCCTGCCGGTGGGGAGGACCGCGGCTCCCCTCCATCCACACACAGATGGACGGCTCCGTCCCTCGGTCCCCTGGTCCCCCGGTCCCCCGATCCCCTGGCGAGGGGCAGGCAGGGACGAAGCCACCACGGCCCCCTCCATGGCCGGCTCGTGGTCCCATTGCCGAGTGTGAGCCAGGCAGCCCCTTCCCTGCGGGGGACACGTGGGCCCCTGTGTGACTGTGTGTGTGTGTGTGTGTGTGTGTGTGCGCGCACGTGCGCCCGTGTGTGAGAACCTTCTGTTTCTGGAGAACATGGCGTCTGTGAAGGATTCTCCAAGGAATTCTCTGAGAACAGAAACAATTTCCCTCCCCTTCTCAAGCCCGTGTGTGTGTGTGTGTGTGTGTGTGTATGTGTGTGTGTGTGTGTAGGAGGTGTCAAAGCGCCACCCCCCCTCCTACTTCTCCTGTTCATTACCCCCCTTCTCTTTCTTCCTCTCCAATCATTACCATGCAGGCGTTGATGAAACACCCATCTGTCCCCTTCTTTAGACCAAGTACAAATTCTGTTGGCCCCTAATGCGCTGGTTGGAGTTGCACGAGCTGTGTCGCCCCCAACACACACACACACACCTTGTTAGAGCAGGAAGCCCACCAGCTGCCTTATTCCAAGGACCCGGGACTGGTGGGGTTCAGAAAACATTCATTCTACAGCAACAGCCCTTCCCATGCCACTGTCCCCACCCCCAGCGCTGCTGAGCCCGTTCCCCTTCTCCGTCTGCCTTTCATTACTCCCGCTGAGCTTGCACTGTCTTTGCAGCCATATTCCTTATCTGACCCCCTAAACGTGGGAAAAGCCCAGTTCTGAGCCTTTCTGCTTTCTCTTTCTGCACAAACATCCCAACCCCCACCCCCTACCCCGGGAGCCTGATCAAGCCACTCCCCAGGGGCTCAGCGGCGTGGCCTGTGGTCATTTTCACCTGGTGCTCTCGTGGCACTTCTGATTCAAATGAAGAAAATCAACTTTCACCTCAGAGAGGTCCCCATTTTGTCGGAAACCTCACTAACCTCTCAGCCGGCACTTCGGAATCATGTTTGACTGGCCGGCCCCCTCCTTCACCGGCAGGCTTCCAAATCTGACCAAGTCATCATCCCCTCAGGCTGGAAAACAGTTTCCCCACCCCCAGCCCTCTGGGCTCTCGACCTTTGAGCCCTCCACCACGCAGCTGCTAGATTAATCTCTCCCTGCCCCACCTCTGGGCCTTTGCGTGGACAGTTTTCCCCTGCCTGGAATTGATTTGAGCGAGTTAAGAGATTAGATGGCGTAGGTGCCAGCCCTTTTGCAATCTGTGGCTTTGAGCAAATGCTGGTTACTATTTAAACAAGAGTAGGAGGGGGTGGAGTGGGTCCAAGGCCCCCTTCCTTAGGGAAGGGGCTATTTGCTATTTTGCCTGGCCAGGCGGCAGCCATTCTCCATCGCCTCTCCAGTTTTCCTTTGGGAAGCCACCTCCCTGTCCTTAGTCTGCATGGTTCAAGTGGAGCCAGCCACACACCCTGGGTGCTGAGTGGGCCTTGGCCCAAGCTGGCCAATTCCAGCCAGGGAGCGACAGTCCTGGGGATTTTTCTCGAACAGTTGGGAAAGAGTGCCCTTTCCATCATGGGCATTCTGAAACTGCCGGTGGCCATCTTGTCACCACTTGGGATGAGTGCCTGGATTCAGCTGTGCCTGAAGCTAACACCCTTTTAACTTATCAGTTTCCTGAGCCAATAAATTCTTTTTTTTTCCTTGCTGAGTCTGTTTGAGTTGTGTATCTCTACCTTCCGACAAAAAGAGTCCTGCCCGCCCCAGTTCTGAGTGATCTTTCTCTGTTTGGAGCTGGAGCCCCAGATCCTTGCTCTCTGTGCCTCTCATTTGGCCCTGACCACATTCAGCTTTGCAGTGTTATTTTGCTCTTCACATGGGGACCCACGTCTCCAACTGGAATGGGGCCCATGTCCCCTGGCACTCTGTGTGCCAGCACCCTGAAGGCAATCATTACCGATGGAATTGCAAATGGCCCCCTACAACTTCCAGACAGTTCCCTCCCCCGGACACAGTTATTACGGGCCTGTAACTGTGCCGAGCACTTTACTTATGCTAACTCAGCCCCCACAACAACCCTGCAAGGTGGGGAGCAGTACTGTCCCCATCTCGCAGATAGCGAAACTGAGGCACTGAAAGGTTACATAACTTGACCAAGGTAACACAGTCCATTAGCCGCAGAGGTGAGGTTTGAATCCAGGCAGCTTTGCTTGCTTGTTGCTGAAATATCCCTCCTTTCAAAGCCCCTTCCTACCCCCAGAAATCCAGGGGGCTTTGGGTTTCTCCTATGTCTCCAAAGTTTAACTCGGGATCTGAATTTCTCCTTCTGCCAGACTGGCCCAGGTGCATCGTGTCTGCTCTCAAGACTTGTGTTGGGCGCCTCACTGAGCCTGCTTTGGTACAGCTAGAGGACCTGCATTAATTTTCCTCAGCCATGACCAGTTTCTAAGGGAGGCTGGTCTGATCCTTGAGTCTTGGTTGCCTCACGCAGGGGCCCTCTCACCATTGTACGTGTGCTGCAAAGCAGCTATGATTCCACATTGAACTGCTCTGGTTTTGCTGTCCCTTAGCATCTATACATCTGGGGCTGGAGCTTGCAGGAGAGCTTTTATCTGGTGACTTGGGTGGTCAAACAGTTGGCATTTCCAGGCAATACGGGCTGGCTTTAGGGTTACCCTTGGGATTTGGCAAATTGTCCCTGGCCTGACACTTTGGTGTCTGCCTAATTTTGGAGAACTAGGTAGCCAGAGTATTATGTGCTGAAAGCAATCCCTTAGAGCCACAGACAGACTCCACTGATGGAAACGTTTCCCCATCCCATCTCCAATAATATAACATCGACATCACAACTTACAGGTTTTAAAATAAGATATCATTTAGTCGTCACAACAGCCCCATTTGTTGTTATTATTATTCCCATTATATGGATGGGAAAGGTGAGGCTCAGGGACGCTATAAGCAAGAGATGGCAAGATTGAGACTCAAAGCCATGTTCCCTGGCTCTGGAGGAATGCGTGTGTTAGGTTGACATCACCAGGATTTAGCCCCCTCAGGAAGCTTGTCAAAGTAAGAATGATACACTGGGCATTTTCTATGTGTCTGGCACCATGCTGGGATTTGGGGGTACAGAGATGATCACAGAGCTTGGAGCCTCAGGGGAAGGCAGCAGAAAAACAGTCACATTCTATGTGGTAAGAGCCACAGAGGGAGCACGGAGGAGGAGACTGTGAATTCTCCCAGTTGGTGACAGGGACAGTGTTAAAGAAGGTTCTGAAGAAGTGATAGTCACCTGCTTGCTTTCTGTGATGCACAGACAGGCCAGTTAGTTAAGACACAGATGTGGGCCCCCAGAGGACCTGGAGGGGAAGAGAAAGTTCTAGAGTCTTCTGCAGGCTGGCTCTTACAGTTATTCATCTCCTACGAGTGGGGCCTGCATATACATGCTCTCTTATCCTTACTATATGTGCAAGGTCAGTAGCATACCCATTTCACAGATGAGAAAACCAAAGCTCAGAGAGGTCCAGAGGCTCGGCTCCCTTGTCTCGATGGACGACTATAAAGAGTCACCCCCGCCCCAGAGTTCCCTGAGGGATCCACTGAGACTGTGCTTGTGATTGCATTGCAGGTCAGCTTTACCCGTCAATTCTTCTCTCACTCCCTCCCAAATCTTGATCTTGAGACCACACCCCAATAAAACTCTCCTATGTAAGTTTCCATCTCAGAGTCTGCTTCCTGGGGAACCTGTCTTAAGACACCACGTCACATCTCTTTATTGGTTAGATTTTGGTTGGCTGTGAGTAACAAAAATGCCAGAATTGTGATGACTTAAATAAGCCAGGAATTTATTTTTTTCACATAAAAGTTCAGATGTCGGAAGTCCAGGGCTAGTAAGATGGTTTCACAGTGTAAAGGACACAGGTTCCTTTTATCTTGTTGTTCTGCCCAACATGGCTTCCATTCCCGAGGTTGCCTCATGGTCCAGAACGGCTGCCAGAGCTCATCATCACATCCTCCATTCTAGCTGGCAAGGAGAAAAGGGCTGAAAGGGATGCATTTACCCCTTTCCAGAACACACTCCAGAAGTTGCTTCTGCTTACATCCCGTCGGCCAGGACTTTTGGCCATATGGCCATACCTAGCTGCAAGTTGATGCTGGGAAATGTAGTCTTCAGTGGGAGGAAATCGGGGGTTCTATGACTAACGGACAAGAGGAGGATGGATATTTGCAACAACCAACAGGCTCTGGACATGCCCCCGCCCCCCCCCACTCTCCCCACTCCCTGCCATCAAAGCTATCCAGGGCAGCCCAGACACCCAGGGAGGGCAGAGGCTGTGTGTGTGGACCGGTAAGGATTTGGGGCACTCCTGCCAGTCTTTGGAGCTCACCCCTCATCTCCACACCTCGGTTTGGACCCTTGAGGACAGTCAACTCTTGCTTCAAGGGCTTCTTCACTTTGCTTTATGTCTCCTCGAAGGCCAAATCGGCTCACCCCATCCTCCCAGAGAAGCTTCTGGGGACAGAATGACTTTTCCTCCAGCTTCCCCCCTCCCTTTCTCTTTGATCTTGTCATTCTTTAACCGGGAGGGGGGGAGCTCCTTCCAGTCTCTCCTGGGGCAAAGAGGCATCTCTTGTTTATCCACAAATAATTAACTGCTGTAGTCATTTAACATATACACAGAAGGCATCATCATAATTACAGAAAATATATCACACATCAGGCACATGTAATGGGGGCAATTCACCACGCAGCAGGCCTGGAATCCGAGTTGTATGGCTGCATTGGTTGGCCCTGGGTTTTACGCCTGATCCCTTTGTCCCTTTACAGCTTTCTCTCCACACCCACTTGGAGGACCCTGCTCGTGGCCAAGGACCACCGACTGCACCCCTCAATCAGTGGTCCTTGGCCACGAGCAGGGTCCTCCAAGTGTACATATATTGTAAAATGTGCCTCCCTCCCTTTCCTCTTTGCTAAGGCAGTAGAAAGGGTGGGTGTGGCCAGCGCTGTGCCACTGGCCAGAGGAGAGGAAGCAATGCAGACCTCTGGGTGAAGGGACTGGGGAGAGGGAAGGGGGAAAGGAGGTAGGGAAGACAAGGAATAACTGGGAGGAGCAGAAGAAGTGGCAAAGGGAGTGGAGTGATGGGACCATGAGGTGGGACAATTGAGGGAAACTTCTACAAGGGTGGAGGGATTTGGCTCAGAAATACTACCCTGGGGTATAGACTGGTGGGGAGAGAATAACAGTTGAGATCTAAAAATCAGAGAGCAAGGCTTGTCAAATGTTAATGTGCACATGAATCACCTGGGAGAGGAGGGTAGCCGTGAGCCCCCGAGGGCACGGATTCAGTGGGTCTGAGTGGGGCCTGAGAATCTGCATTTCTACCAAGCTCCCAGGTGATGCGGCTGCTGGTCCAAGGACCACATTTTGAGAGGCAAGAAATTGCGTTAATTTTCAAACCCATTCTCTCCTTTCACCCTCGCAATGACCCTGTTGTACAGAGAGGGAATGATCGAGGCTGTTGGATGCCAAGCCACTTGGGCGAGCTCCCATGGCCATCCAGCCTGTGGCCTCCTGTTTAGTATGGAGAGTTGGGTCTCAGAGTTGCTGAGTAACATTTCTGGCTGTGGGGCCAGGGAGGATGGATCAAGCTCTGAGGATTGGGGGCTGCTTGGGATGTGTCCTGGATGGGAGCCCAGAGGCCTTGTTTTTTCAAGGACCAAGAGGCTGAGACACGCAGAGGAAAGAAATGGCTTGGGATTGAGGGGGGTGGGTGGTGGGGGGAGTGCATAAAACAGGATAGGATTGAAAAGAGGAGTTGAGTACATCAACTGTCAGCCTGGCCCCAAGCTGGACTTTGTTACTAAGCCGTATGCCTGGAATTTCTCAACCTGGGTATCGGTGGTCTCTGGAAAATGCTCACATTTTATAAGATCAGATTATTGCGTTCTGCCTGCAAATTTCTTGATTTGGATTCTCAGTGGAGGAGGGGCTGCGGGTGGTGGAGAGAGTTTTGGCTTGGTGGTAGGGGTACGTGCTAAGAGTTGAGGCATTAAACGAATTAAATGAGCTAATGCTTGTGAAAAGTTTAGCATCGTGATGTGGGCTCTTTGGGCTATAGTTATTGGTGATTATAGTAATTCATCTTAGAGGCATCTTGGAATATGCTGGAAGAGTTTGTTGACAAGAAACTCCCCTGCCGTGGGTCAGCAATACCTCCTGAGAGCCAGAAAAGAGAGGAGCTTTATGTATGTCCTAAGTTCTTACAGAACTTGGAAGCAACCAGAGAGAGGGCAAATTTATAAAGAGGCTCCTAACGTATGAACCAACTGAGGTGTGTCTGCAAGGGGTCCATATTGGCTAGAGCTGGGGTGACCCATCTGGGAAGGCTGCGTTTCGCAGGTGGAGGAGGACCTGGCAATGCCAGGATGGGATTAAATTAGAAAGGATTTATTAGGGAAAATGCCCGTGAGAGCGAACAGGGAGGCTGCTGGAAAAGGTTGGGAGAGCTGTCAGCTGACCATGTGAGTCTAATGGTGAGTGAAGGAGAGAATGGTTGGGTGGGAGGGTCCTAGGCTGTCCACAGGGTAGGGTGGTGGTTTGGCCAGGCCACTGAAGAGTCCTCAAACCAAAGTCAACTCTCAGAAGAGTCCCATATCTCTCAAGGATGGACCTGCCTTAGTGACCACTACACTAAGTCATTGGCTGGGAGCAGCCAACAGGAGGTGTAGCCTTGGCATAAATTCTGGGGTGCATTTCAGAGCTCTGCAGCTGGGACCCTTGGTTGATTTTGCTCCCCACAGTAAGAGGTCTGCAAGGTGCATTCTCATGGCCACCACAGCTTCCACCACAGTAACTTTCTACTTAGTTGCTGATCCATAGGAGAAAGACCTTGAGCTCTATGGGGCCAGGGTCCCCAGTCGATTGCAGTGGCTAGCATGTCGTTGTCACTCAATAACTATTGCTCACTAGGTATTCATTAAGCAACTACAAAGCTGGGACGCTCATGCCTCTACGAGGCCTTTGTTTTCATTTTGCTAAATGCACCCCCTAAAATGAGATGAATTTCTTTATTTCCTAAATGTTTCCCTTTTGCCACATGGCTGTCTTTTCTTGATGAACCAAGTCACCAGGGCCCGGTGCCGCCCGCCGTGAAAGGACTGCAGGGTGAGGGCTGGGCAGCCAGGGGCCGCTCCGCTCTCGGGGCCTTTTGTGCTACGTGTGGATGATCTCACGCCAGGAGAGTCTTGGCCCAGCAGAGCCACCTCGGGGTCAGATTTGCCACGAGACAGGAATCCCAGCAGAGGCTCGCTCGTTGCTAGAGGGAAAGGCCGTGTGCATCTTTCATCCCCGCCGCTCACTCCAGTCCCTGCCCCTCTGTCTGACATGCAGCGCGTTTGTCCCCTTGGAGACGGCGTCCGCAGCAGAAAGCCCGCGGTAGATACAACAGCCAGACGAGGGAGGGAGGGGTCTTTGGAACCGGGCAAGCGCCAGGAGATCGGGCTTGTGATTAGAAGAGAAGTGGCAGTGACCCCTGGGACCCAGCCTCCCAGGCCTCCCAGGCCTCCCGGGGTCAGGCCCCCAGGATCAGCCTCTGCCCCCCCCCCCCCACTTCCCTGGGGGCTGCTGAGCCAGCGCAGACGTGCTCTCCTCTGACATTGCAGGCAGATGCTCTGCATCCATCTTCTACACGTGTGCTTCTGCCTGGAGAGGAAGATAAAGCTGCTTGTTCCTCCTGCACTAATATATTACTGTGGTGTGGCCTGTGGCAAACAAGGACTGATTATTGAGCGCGTGTGTGCACTCACGTGTATGTGTGCATGCATTAAGGAGGGGAGTCAATGCTGAATAGGGAACAGAGTAAGGAAAGCCAAGTTTCTCATGTGAGACTTAGGTCTGTGAGAATAAGCTGAACATTATCTTTTAGTTTCAGTAATGTAGAATCCCCAAACGACAACAGTAATAACAATAATAAGTAGCACTTAAATAGCACTTGCGGTATCCCTGCTTGGAATCCCTGTTCTAAGACCTTTAAGTCTATTAACTCATTGAATTCTGATGATACCTGAAGAAGAAAATCCCTACTACTGCCCCCATTTGACAGGTGGGCAAATGGAGGCCCAGAGAGGCTAAGTAACTTGCTTTAGACCTGCCTTCAGGTCTTTTGCGTGTTCATTACTTCCTGGGAGTTAAATGGTCAGATGATTCTGATCACACAGGCTTTCCAGTTTTCTGGATTGTTTATAAACTGAAATAGGGTCCGGGAGCTGTCGTGGCTTCAACATGTCTCTCTCTGATACCCGGGCACCGTGCTCTGCGATGCCCCAAATGCTTTTTGATCATCAAAGAAAGATTGGATTGCTAAGCCTGCTTTTGGTGTTTACTTTATGTCTTAATTGCATTTTTGCTGTCTTCAGACTCATCGACTTTGAAAACTGTCTTTGTGGACGTGGATGCTGTTCAGGTTCCTGATTGTTGTATAACAAATCACCCCATAACTTCAAGGTCTTAAAAAAAAAAATGACAGGCATTTTGTCATCTCCCATGGTTTCAATGGGCCAGGAATGCAGGACGGGTCAGCTGGTTGGTTCTGGCTTGGGGTGTTGCATGCAGTTGCAGCCAGGAGGTCGCTGGAGCCAGAAGAATGGGGAGGCGGTTGGGCATGGCTCGCTTTGGAGGGGATCCCAAGGCCTCTCCATGTGGCCCTTCTCACAGCATGCTGACCCCAGGGGAGTGAGACTTCTTACATGGTGGATCTGGGCTCCAAGCCCAAGCGTGCCACTGAACCAGGCAGAAGCTGCACCATCTTGTATGACGTGGCCTTGGAAGTCACCAAGCATCACCTCCACCCTAGTTACGAGCCTGCCTAGATTTATGGTAAGGGAACATAAACCTCACCTCTCCATGGAAGGACTGTCCAAGTCATCTTGGAAGACGAGCAGGTGGGCTAGGAGATATTCTTGGAAAGTACAATCTGCCCCAGACAGGGAATGGGGAGGGTCTCCAGGATAGTATGAGAGCTCTGCAGGGATCTCTTAACCCAGACTCTATCCCCACTGGTTACACATTAGGCACCCAGCTTCCCGAGGGACTGCCCAGCAGTGCTAAGTGGGGGTTGAATGGAGACTTGCTTGGAGCAGGAGCCCTGGGAGGTAACGTCACTGCTGAAGGAAGGCAGTGAGTGGTGGGTTCCCAAGGGGCAGGAAGAGCCCAGCAGGAGGCAGCCAAGCAACCAAGAGGAGGTGCCTGAGTTGCAGCCATGCGGGAGGGACAGCAAAGCCTTCCCAGATCAGAGGGGCAGAACGGTGGCTCATGGGGGCCAAACAGCAGCTTGGGGCAAGAGTTGCCAAGCTCATGCTGCCCAGTGGAGACCACAAACCCAGCTGTGGGCAAGGGAAGAGGGCTAAAGGGAGGGTGAGTTAGCATTGAGAATGCCCCTTGCAAGGGGCAGTGGGGAAAGGGCTTTGGTGGGAGGTGGGATTGGGGCCACAGGGTCAGGGCCCTGGACTTTTACACTTGATTGAGCTGGCCCAGCATTACCCCTGCCCTGCCCCCTGCTGCCTGTACCCCAGGCAGATGGAAACATGTCCCCCTTCTGAGGGGTTGCCAAGGACTCCGGGGACAGAGGGGCTGCGTCCTGAAACCCAGCCTCCACGAGAAATTGATTACTTGGCCAACTGGAGCACTTAAGGCCTTGGCAACCGGAGAGTGGAATCCATAAAGCACCGTGCCCCATGCCGGGCGCCTCGGCCGCCTCTGTTTGAAGGTAAATCCATCCATAAGCCTGCCATCACTCCGGGCTTAATGTACATGATTTCTGGCATTTACAGCAGCACAGCTCCAAACGCTGGAAGAAACTCCAGCAGAATAATTTGCCAGGGGAAGGCGAGCGGCATGGCGATTGCTCATGGCACACCCGAACAGCGACGGCTCCTGGGAAAACGAGACCCTGATAACGCACAAGCCCCACTGGTCCCTCTCCAATGGTAAACCAACCCCTTGCCAGCCCTCTGGCTGGAGAGGTTAGGGGACAGTCACCACCCCGAGCTCTGGGAGCTGCCCACTCCCCACTCTGAGTCCCTAAGAAACTTCCCTGGAGCCTTTCTACGGCCTTCTGGCTATTGCTTCTGCAGTCCTCTGCCTCCCTTTCCCCAGCCATACCCCCCCCCCCCCACTGCTTCTGTTTCTCTATCTCTTCTTTTTCTGTCTCTCTCCCTTTGTCTCTCTCTGCCTGCTTTTCTCTATCTCACCATTCTCCCCTTTTACTCTGTGTGTCTCAGCTTCTCTAGTTGTGTCCCCAACTCTCCCTACCTTTCTGGGTCTCTCTCCTCTCTCTCTCTGTCCGTGTTCATTTCCTTGACTCTCCATCTTTCTCTGTCTTTGTCTTTGTCTTTCTCTATCTCTCTTCCATCTCTCTGTCTCTGCCTGTCTCTGTTTATTTGCCTCTGTCTCTGACTCGGTCTCAGCCTGTTTCTCTCCCCTGCTCTGTTTCTCTCTATTTCCTTGTCTCTCTTTCTTGGTCTCTGTCTGTCTCAGTTTCTCCATCTCTGCCTCTCTCCTTGGCTCTCTCTCTCTCCCAGATCCTGTGGCAGTGCACAGACTGACAATGCGTCCCAGGCGGACCGTGGGGCCAGTGAGCCCCGCACAATATTTTGAATTCGCATTCTTTCCCTCACTGAGTAGCTCCCTCAGCCCCACCCAGTCCTTCCTGCCGGGCGGTGAGCAGGGTAGGGGCCTGCCGTCAGAGTGGGCAGCCTTGTCTCTGGGTGCATGGTCTATTTTTATCCTGTTTCACTCCAGGTCTGCTGGCCTGGAGCTTCAGCTCTCTGAGCAGGTTGGAGAGCTGTGTGCAGATGCGTGCACCCTAAAGCAAGGCCTCCCATTGCCCTGCCCCAGGGCCTGGGCACTTTCCTCCTTTAATTATTTGACGTGATGCAAACACAACCCCCTTGATCTGAGTTAGCCTGGTACAAAAAACCTGGTGCCAGTTCCCCCTTCTTTAAAAACCGTTTGGGTCACGTTCCCAGAAGAGCAGACGGTGAGATGAGGATTCCTGTGTAAGCAGATTTATTAAGGAAGTGGCCTCGGGAGAGAAGTGGGACCAGGAAGGAGAAGACAAACAAGGTGTGCTCTCAGGAGGGGTCACTCAGCAGGTACCTGATTCCCAAAGGGAATGCCGGGGAGTAAGTTATGCTTTCGAGTTGTCCCTCCCCAGGCAATGGACCATGGGGCTGTCAGTTAATAGCGGTGTGTGGGGGGGAACATGGGAGGGAGGCATCAAGTCCTAAACATTTTTAGTTCGCAACACTTCGGTGGCCCGAGGGCAGTCCTTTAAAGACACGGGCAGGTGTAGGCCACTGAATTCTGGCTCAAGAGCTGGGGCATAGAAACAGTGACAAGAGATCCCCGGGGCTCTGGGCACATGTCGTCTGCTCTACTAGCCAAGACAGCTTCATTCTGCTCCTTCTTTATCTCCCTCCATCTTTCTCAAATTTTCCTCTAAAGCCTTCTGTTTCACTTCTGCTGTTCTTAAAGAAAACCAAACAAAAGCAAAGCAAAACCAGGGAGCACTAGCTATCCACCTCTCCCAGGGTATGCCCAGACCACCCCCCCACAAATTCCTATGATAATGACGACGACGACGATGAGGCCACATTCACTGTACGTTTCTCTACATGTAACAGTCTCAAATCTAGGTGCTTTATGTGGATGTCCTCGTCCAAACCCCACAACCACCTGAGGAAGTATTTGCTATCATTATTCCCATTTTACTGATGGGGAAAGCTGAGGTAGAGAGAGGTTGAGTAAGTTTCCCCAGGCCATACTAGGATTAAGTGGCAGTGCCGGGATTTGAACCCAGGAAGACTAATTCTGGAACCCACATTCTTAACCACCAAGTTTCCCCTGTCTCCTCTGACGGGGACGAGTGGTTCCGAGCACATGGATGTGATCCCCATACCTCCAGCATTAGAAATGCTGACTTTTCATTCCTCCCCAAGCAGTCCAGTTTTAGGAGTCAACTTGTAGTAATTCTCGCAGTGGTTTTGATGTTTCCAAAAGCCTGCGTTTCACATAGTTTCTGCTCTTAATTTTGCTACTTTTTGGGACAGATGCCAAATAGCCCAGCACTAAAAGAGACCTCAAAAGGAGACGTCTTCCCTGTAAGTCCAGACCCTGAGAAAAGCCCAAGCCTCATAGCCAAGAACGCCAAGAAAAGCTTCTGCCTCGACGGGCAAAGGGTAGGAGTGTGGGACGGAGGCAGTTTGCTTGGAGGCAGCTCCCATGCAGGGGACAAGTGGGGGCAATTGGAAGCCTGTGGCCACCTGACTGGCCTCTCCATGTCTACTCACACCCCTTCTTTGCAAAGCAGCCAGAATTATGCAAATAAAGGTCATAGCCCTGACCTGCTTAAAACTTCCAATGGCTTCCCATCACTCTTGGGCTAAAAGCCACCTTTTGGCTGGTGGCACTGCACGATCTGGCCCCTGCCAACATCTTCAGGCTCATCCTCTACCTCTGGTTCTGCCCCTCGCCCACTGAGCTCCAGCTGTGCTGGCCTTCTCACAAAACCTCAGACTCTCCCGCCTGCCCCAGGACCTTTGCACATACCGTTCTCCCGGTTTGAATCCCCTTTGACCTAGTTAAATGGTTGCAGTGTGGTCTTGGAAGCATTAGCAGCAGTGACAGGTTGTGGCTTATTAGAAATGCAAATCTTCAGGCTCCACTCCAGATCTACTGAATCTGAAATGCTGGGAGTGGGGCCCAGCAATCTGCATTTTAACAAGCCCTCTGTGTGATTCTGCTCCACCACCACTTTTTTTAAATTCATTTTTATTGAGATATATTCACATACCATACAATCATCCAAAGTGTACAATCGATCACATTACCATCATATAGCTGTGCATTCATCATCCCAATCTATTTTTTGAACATTTTCCTTGTACCACAAACAGTGAAAAGAAGAATAAAAAATAAAAGTAAAAAAGAACACCCAAACCATCCCCCCCACCCTATTTTTCATTTACTTTTTGCCCCCATATTTCTACTCATCCATCCATACACTGGATAAAGGCAGTGCGATCCACAAGGCTTTCATAATCACACTGTCACCCCTTGTAAGCTACATTGTTATACAATCGTCTTCAAGAGTCAAGGGCTACTGAGTTGCAATTTGATAGTTTCAGGTATTTACTTCTAGCTATTTCAATACACTAAAACCTAGAAAGGGATAGCTATATAGTGCATCAGAGTGCCCACCAGAGTGACCTCCTGACTCCATTTGCAATCTCTCAGCCACTGAAATTTCATTTTGTTTCATTTTGCATCCTCCCTTTGGTCAAGAAGATGTTCTCAATCCCACGTCCACACCACTTTTTATACACTCAGAGCACCTCTGACCCCTCCCACCCCGAGTGTAGTTTGGGGTCCTTTGCTCTCAGAGGGATTGTTTCTGTTTGAAACCACAGGATCGTTTGCAGGGATATTTGCTTCCAGTGCTTCTCCCTGACTAGATTGTGAGCTCCAGGAAGGCAGGGATTGTGTCAGTTTTACTCAGTACCTAGGTCCCCAGAACTTTGTATAATGCCTGGCATGCAAATGGTACAATGTTAAATGAATAAATGAATGGACGAAGGTTGCATCCTAGCACTGATATTACTGACTTCCAGGAGTCCTAGTCTCTTGGTCTATTACCTAGGGGTGCTGGTACTTGCCCCTGGCCTCGTCAGCACGCCGTGGCGGGGAGAGCCACCGTCACCACTGCCAAGATCGGCTGAGCACTCACCCTGGGCCAGGTGCTGTTCTAAGCACTTTGCAGAAGTTTCTAGATCAGGGCAAGTGCATTGCAAAGTCTGATGCAGATGTTGGGGACTCCTGCTCCTACTGAGCATGTTGGGGAAAGGAAGTGGGAGCTGAAGTTTAGGTGCAGCCTGAGGCCTCCTGTGAGGTTACCAAGTGACCTTGGTACGTGCCATCTTGAAAATCAAAAGCTCTTGAAAGCAGGTGGCATGCGTCCTGCTTTTGATGCACCCTTCAGGGGCTTCCTGGAGGTGCTGGGGGCATCATAGGGGTCTGGATTCATGACCCCTGGGGATGCCGAGCACCTGCATGCTGGGCAGCACGAGTTTTTCCCTCCTATCTCTGCAGGGTAGGGAGCCCCAGCGCAAGAGCGGTCAAGCCTCCTCAGCCGAAAACAATTCCAAAGACTCTCAGTCAATCCATGAAGAGGTCGTCGGTGCCCTCATGACACTTTTGATCATCCCCAGGACCATAAACACTGCCCCAGAGTTCAGAGGATTATGTGACATGGAGACATGGGAAGGTGGAAGGGGCTGCGTCCATGGGCGGTTTTCAGAAAAAGAAAAAGGTGGTGGTGGGGAAACAGCTTCAGAAAAATCAGCTTCATACTGTCTGGGTCTCCTCCTTAGCAGCTTTTGCAGAATCCTGAGGCTCTTAGGGACTGCTGGATAACAGTCTGGGATGGTTTCAAAAGGATAAACACACCCCAAAGAGACTAGGATGAGGTGGGGACAGGAGGACCAGACGTTTTCTTGGGTAGCGGATGCCCCACCTCTCAGACTCTCCCTGGTACTGGTGGCCTGAGATGCTCGGCCTGAGGGTTTGACTGGAAATAGGTCGGGCCTCTGCCTGGATGGAGGTGAATGGGGTTTCCCTGGCAACCTTTGCCTCCAGCCACCTCTTTCTGTCTTACTGTAGCAGACCAGACTTTGGCCATGTTCGCACGCACAAGCTCCCGGTGTGCTGTCACTGCCAACAGCCAGCATGGGTGTCTTTTGTAGGGTCCCGATGTCCGCTCCAACTCCCGTGGGCAAGTGCCTGGGAATTTACGTTTTCCTGGGGGGCAGCCCTTGACCAATAGCTAATTGGCATGTGTGGGTGGGAGGGTGGGGGTGGTTAAATACTACGGCACCCTCGCTCCTGATGGGGACAGCTGAGGTGTCATCTCCACCATCCCCAAAGCTACCCTCCATGGGATGCAACATCACACCTTTGTTTGGCTCCCCTCTCTTCAGTCCCACTCCCTAGCTCCCCTAATGGGTTTTCCTGAGAATACTTAACTAATAAATCACGTTGACGTACATCTTGGTTGCGGGGTCCCCTTCGGAGGTATCCAACCTAAGACACTTAGTTTCACCAGCCGGAATCATTCAGACAACAGCAACAACCACAGCCATTTTCTGGACACTTGCCACGTTCTGAGCTCTTTACAAATCAGCTAGCTCGTCGCCTCCTTGCAGCACCCTGAGAGGTGGTGAAGAAACTGAGGCTTGGAGACAGCTGGTGACCTCATCCAGACTCAGGTATCTACAGCCACAGACATTGAAACCCCACTCCCTCCACTGCACGGGTTCCCTTTTCAACTCCCCCTGCGGGGGATTGTCCGGCTCCTGTTGGAACACTTCATTCATTCAACAAAGCCTCTCTGAGCACCCTCCTGGGAGCCAAGCATTAGGTAGTGGGGTGAGTGGTGGAAAGATATCTGCCTTCAGTTAGTAGGAAAGACAGACAAGCAAATGGATAATTGCAACAGGATAGAAGTCTATGAGAAATTCTAATTTACTATAGGAGTTCATAGGAGTGGTGCATACCATCTGAGAGCATTGAGGGCTTTTGGGGGTGTCAAAAGAGCAAGGCTTCAAGTCTGCCCTTTGAATACTTGGAGAAAGTTATAGTCCACAAACCTAAGGCATCTCTTCAGCTGGTTGCCCCACCAGCCCCCTTCGCCTTTCCTCATTAGACCTGTTTCCCAGACTCCTCAGAATATGTAGGTTGCCTCCTCTGAATACAGTCGTTTGTAAATGTCCCCCCAAAGGGTGAGACCCAGCCTAGCTCATATCCGCAGGTGTGGTCTGATCAGGGCAGAAAGCAGTGGCTGCATGGAATGTCACCTTCCCTGAATGAGACCCCTTGCTCCTATTACTGCATCCCAGAGCTAGCTCACGCTTCTGCATTTTTTTCCCATTGAAATATGTCTCCTTTCCCACGGAAGTGGGTCCCCTTCATTTTGATGCAAATGACTTTCTTGGCTGGAACCATTTCACATTTATTTCTCTTCATCTTGGCGCTCGTTATTCTCCTTTTGCCCCTCTGGATCCCGGCTGTTTTCCCTGTTTGGGGTTCCGGGAGGCTGATTTCTGCAGAAAGCATCCTTGGGCTCCCAGGCCCTCTGGCTTTGTGTTGGGTGTGGCCGCTGGGAGGCACCTGCAGGAGGTAGGAGTGAGGGAGGAGAGTGAAGTTGAGTATCTGTCCCCCCCTTTCCCTGAAATCTCTCCCTTCCAGGTCACAATATTGGCAGTGGCTGCCTTTTTAAACCTATATTTAAAGCTCCCATCTGGAGGCTCCTCTTCTAAGGCCACTATCTTGTGGATACCATTTCTTCTCCATGCCCTTTTAGGCCGAGGAGTAGTAACAGCTTCCTGCTGTTGCTAGCTGCTGGGTGCTTCACCATCCCTTGTTAGTTTCCATAACCCTGCCCCACTTCTGTAAATAGTCCCTTCATTAAACTCTCTTCAATTACACCTTCTGAGTATGTGATTTGGTTCCTGCTGGGCCCCTGACGGATATGATGTAATTTTCCTGACTTCAGCTCATCATTCCAATTTGCTGAAATCTTTTTGAGGGCTTAGTATTTCATCCATCATAATAGTTTTTACTTCCAGCCTTGTCTTTCCTGGGAATTTGATCAACAATCCTTCTTTCCTGTACAAAGACAGCCAAACCCTATGCTGCCCAAATGTCTACAAAAGTTCACGTTCTGCCTAAATACATATCATAACCAGTCCCTGGATAAATCCAAGAAGCACTCTCCCCCTCCCACTCAGGAGAATTGTTCATCTAGTGGGAGGAGAAGAAATAGATGGACAGATAGACAGAAGCAGAGTCCAGGAGAAGACTTGAGTCACATTTAGGACACAGCATCAAGTGGAGATCAGTGAATTCCAGCTGCTCGTGGGAAGGACATGGTCTCTGTGATAATCCAGCCACCGTGGATGTTCTTGACTCTTCTATTGCTGAAATCATCCAGGTCTGTGAGATCTGGCTGTGTGGCTCTCTCTCTCATTGGAGACTTCCAACAAGCTGCCATTACATAAGATAGCCCAAATGAGTTACACCCAATAGGGATAATCAGGCACATTCTCTGTCTTCATTCAAGTCATTGATAAAAATAATGTGGCTTAAGTCAGTGCAAGAGACAGAGTTTGGCTTGCCACCAGAGATCTCCCTAAAGACTGACATCAGCACATATTAATACCCTCACTTCCCAAAGGCCCTTGCTGCTTGGTGGTCCCATCTGATTGAATTCTGGTCAGTGGGTGGAGATGATATACACCATTTCTAGTCCTGGCTTGCAAAAGTCTCCCACCTGAAATTCTGCTCTGTTCCCCTTCTCCAGAAGACTTAGAGGCCATAAATTAAAGATGGTGGCATTATAAGATGGAAGGGCCCCTCTTGCTGACTACTTTGGGCTGTGATGTGAGCAAGCAATTTTATTGTTTAAGGCACTGAGATTTGGGGGTCGTTCATTACAGCAGTTAAGCTACTTTGACTGATACAAGAATGGAGACCAGAAGTGGGGTTTGAACCCACATAGGTGTACAGTTATTTACCTAGCTATTATTCATCAAACTATGTTACCAGACAGCCCACTTTTGCCCATATTTTCCATGAGGATAAGCTGTGAGATTTTGTAAAATGCTTTTCGTAAATCAAGAATCATTATGTGTTCTATTTTTCCCTGATCCACTGGGAGACTTACTCTGATTTATCAATAACAAGAGAGACAATAAGTTTGTCTTGACTTGTGGAGCGTGAATCCATGCTGGGTCCCTAAGGATCTTTCCTCCTTCCCTCCTTCCCTCCTTCCTTCCCTTCTTCCCTTCCTGCCTCTTTTCTTCTCTATCTCTTTCTTTTTTATCATCCAGGTACTCACAGAATACCTTCAAAAGCCAACTTAAATATGTTTTTCTAGGAAACATCCTCAGGTTTACAGTTCTATAAATTCCTCAAAATCTGTATTTCTCCTCTTTTGAAAAGCAAGATATTTGTGTTTTTTTTTCCCAGTAGATTTGGCTTCCTGGAATATAGGAAAAATATGTACTTCCACCACTTCACAGAAAGTGCCAGAATCTTAGGACAATTTAATACCATCTACTCCTGTTGGTGGATTAAATTGTGTCCCCCAGTTTGGACATGTTCTTGGTCTTGGCCCACACTCTGGTGGGTGTTGACCCCTTGAAAATAAGATCTCTTCAAGATGTACCTTCAGTTAAGGTGTGGCCCAACTGAATCAGGTTGGGCTTTAATCCAGATTGCTGGAGTCCTTTAGAAGGAGAGTGAAAGTCAGACAGGGAGAGAAGCCACGGGGAGCAGCCAAAAGACGGAAGTCAGTGGAACCTGGAAGAGAAAGAAGATGCCGCCATGTGCATTGCCATGTGACAGAAAAGCCAAGGACCAAAGGTTGCTGGCAGCCAGTCCCAGAACACCTGTCTTTGGGGAGAAAGCATGGCCTTGCTGAGCACTCGATTTTGGACTTTTCCTAGCCTCAAAACTATAAGCCAACCCATTACGTGGTATTTGTTTTAGCAGCCAAGAAACTAAAACATTCCCCTCCCACCATCCTAACTTATATTTACTGACTGCATTCTACGTGCTCGTGTTTTATACACATATGCGCATTTGTAGTGACGCATTTAATCTTCAATGTAGCCCTATGAGGTTGGTCATTTCTTCTCCCCATTTTGCAGTTGAGAACACTGATGCAATAGAAGTGGAGCAATTTGCTCAGGGGATTCCCAGTTTTATAAGTAGCAGAGCTGGGATTTCAATCCCAGCAGTCTGCCCTCGGAGGCTACATGATCAACTACCATGCCCTACGGTGTCCTCTGCTGATGTCTAGGCTGGGTTTGTTTTGTTTTTTTAATTGTATTTTGCCTCCTTTCCCAAATGTGTCATCTCTGCTTTCCTCTCCCAAGTAGTGTCCTGGTGATCACAGAAAAGGCACTCCAACCCAGCAAGATTCCACCCTAACAAACTGGAAAGGGAAACCTAAGCCACTGGGCATTTTAAGCCAAGTCACCCCCCCCCCACACACACACCCTGCCATGGCAGGAAGAAAGCACCCTTAGTCCTCCCACAACTCCTCAGCTCTGCCATCAGTGGGACCCATCAAAGGCATTCTCACAGACACCCACTCAGTTGCTACCTGGTAACTTCCCTTGGAGCACTTGGGGGGCAAAGGAGAGGGAACACGCCTGCAATGTAATTAACACTATAACAACTTGTTTCCCCCTTGGAGAATTACACCATTAGCTGCTTCAATTGTGCATGAAATATAAATTACATTACTTGGAGGCATCATGTCTGAGCAGACGCGATGCTAAGTGACGAGACGCTCTGCAGTGCATCCCACACTCCAGCCAGTGGGTCAGAAGGAATGTGAGCCCCAAAGCCTAAAGCCCACGTGGATCTGCCCACCCTCTCCCTGGTTGCTCCAGCCTCAGTGTCCACCAGGGAGAAGCTTTCCTGGGCAGTCCAGGAAGCTGGGTGCCCAGAACTTTTTCTACTTTCTTAAAGGGTTTGCAGCCTTGGATTTCTCTCTTCCCAACCCCAAGCAGAAAAGGGGGCTGCTTTCGCTCTTGAAGGGTGTGTGTGTGTGTGTGTGTGTGTTGGAAGGCTGGAAGAGTACGTCCTGAGTATTCTTCTCTCAGGCTGAGCTGGAAGTGGGTGGGCAAATCCACCTGAGAACAGAGGGAGGTAATCCTTCACCAGTCAGATCCAAACTCGGTCCCAGCATTCATTCATCCTTTCAGTCATTAATTTGTCTTGCTGAAAGTGCATCCTACCCTCTTTTTCGTACACCAGCTCTCTGGGTCGCTAACCTAAACCAGCTTAGGATCTTCTGAGTATAATTCAGGCTGGGTTGATGAGCATCTGAGAAATGTGATGCAGGGTTTTGGTCCTTCCCGTAGGGCTAGCGAGGGAACTTTCCAAATCCTGGTGTCCTGAGAAGGCGTCGTTGCTTTCTCCGAAGAGACACAGGTTAATTTGTGTCTGTTTCCTTCTCTGGAGGGGGAAGTGACATTGGGTACAACCAGCAGTGACTATTGTGCCATTTATGAAGGCACCACACCTCCAATCCAGGGGACCCCGTTCTGCCACTCCCCTAGAGCCGGGGTGCCTGGTCCCATGGGTGTCCCTCGGTGGGCTGCCCTTAGGCGATCAGCAGCTGCCGGGAAGGCTCAGAGCCAGTTCCGCTCTCACCAGAGCCCCTGTTAGAGCAGGAAGTTTGGAAACGCAGCCCGAAGCTGCAGGAGAAATTTGTGAAAATATCGTGCAATTACCCTAATGACAGCTGTACAAATCACACAGCCACTCCTCAAATCCCCGGCCGCCGAGCAGCGCCAAACAACAGGAAGAGCCAAAACCCACATATGGATTCAGGGAGACCTCTGGAAGCTGTCCCTGTGGAGGGCCTGGGTGGGGGTGAGGAGGGAGGGGAGCGAGAGCCAAGGAAGCTGGGGGAGTGGACCCCTTCAGGACAGCCCCCTGCCGCTCGAACCCCTTGGGGTCAGACACATCCCGTGGAGTTCCACCGTCTGCCCTCTCTCTGCCCAGCGTCCCGCCTTGCACTCCTGCCCAAACTGTGACAGTAGAGGAGACTTTTTGAACAGGGCAGAGAGGAGAAGGGGTGGCAGCTGTCTGCTCCCGTTATTACCCTGCCTTGGGAAACCTCTTCTGTTCTGTAAATCCAAATATTTTCTTGGCCTTTGATCAAGGCTCAGATCAAGGCTTTCCTCCTCGTTTTCTCAGGGAGCCATCCTCGGCTCCCTCCCACACTCTGGCCAGAAACACCGAAAAACACTCAATAGCACGATGCAGTTTGCCTCTTGCGACCATTTGCCGTGAGAAATCACCAAACTGCCAGATGGGGGGCAGGGAAGTGCTTCTGTTTCAGATCTCTCTCTCTCTCTCTAGTTTGCTCGCTCCCTCTCTCTCTCACTCTGGCTATCTCTGGCTGAACCGTAATTCTAGGCACACGGGGTGTTTAATCGCAGATCTGCCATGCAAGTGGGAAAGGATGGCTCCTCGATTGTCTGACTGTGTAGCATAGGGTTCTGGGGAGACGTGAATGTCTCCATTTTGCAGATGGGAAAACTGAGACCTAAGAGGCACAGAGGTAAATCACATGTATCCAGTGTTTATTGGACACTTGTGCCAGGCTCTGGACTAGGCCCCAGGGATCTGGGTAGGAGTAAGTCATCCTCCCGGCCCCTGGGATGGGGAGGCTTACCACTGCATGCAAAGGTGGGAGACTTGATGTCCTCCTTCCATGTTAAGGCAGAGAGTCAGAATTGCAGAGATGCCTATCCTTGGGGTCCAGCCCCTGGGGGAGGCCAAAACAATTTACTGCAAAGACAAGAGAAGGACGATTCTGGCTCCCAACACTTGGTTGGAAGGGCTGGCCCTTGCCTTGAGATTAGATGAGAGCTGGGTGGGTATTAGAAGCCATCAGTTTAGTGAGGGATCTGAAAACATTGATGATTTTCTCCTAAAGAAGGGGGCTTCCGACGTAATTGATAATGACAATGGCTACCATTTATTGAAAGGTCACCATGTGGCAGACCTGGCACTGAGTCCTTTACCCACGTTACCTTTGTGGCAGAAGAGGGTCATCACTCTGGCTTCTGTTGCCAGGTTGCCCTGGGTAACCAACCCCCCATGCCCACCCCAGTTGTAGCACCCCATGCCCACCCCCTGCTCTATCACCTCCCGGTTTGTGACTTTGGCCACAAATCCCCTTTGCTCTGGCTGTAGAATAGGGTTACCAATAATTCTCACCTCGTTGGTTGTTGGGGGCATCCGATGAATTCATATTATGTAAAGAGCTTAGAACCCCAGTATTCAAAGTGTGTTCTGTGGACCAGCAGTTTCAGCATCACCCCATCACCCAGGGAGCTTGTTAGAAATGCAGAATCTCCATATCTGCATTTTTACAAGATCCCCCGGGGATTCGCACGCCTGGTGGGAAGCACCGGCTGTGAACAGCGCCCAGAACGTAGTGAGTGCTCTATAACTGTTGGCTGCTAATTAGTGTTATTATTTATTATCCCATTTAATCCTCACAGTACACCCACGGGTCAGGCAACCGCGACTAGGAGAAAGTTAAGTACGGTGTCCCCGGCCCCACGGCCGGGAGGAGGCAGGATTCGTGCACAATAGTGTGAGCACTGTCTCGGTTTGCCCAGAACGGAGGGGTTCACAGTGCCAAAACCAGTGCAGCCCCAGGAGGACTGGGACGGTTAGTCACCCTAAGTGCCACTAGCACCTGGGTTCTGGGGAACTGGCCACTAAGGGGCACATAGCCTCATTGCAACAGGCATTTTTAAGCTCCGCTATGTGTTGGGCACTGACAAAACCCTTAAGATCAAGAGAGAAACAATGCTCAGACACCCTTGGACGGCCTCCTGGGTGAGGCCCAGGTCACCCCACGGCTCCCCTTGGGTGCCAGCCTGGGCTGAAGAGCCCCTGTTTCACTTTGCCCCTCTCTGCACCTTCCCTCAGGGAGCTGGAAGGACATTTACTCTAGGCCGAGCCAGCCCCAGAGATGCCTGTGGCTCTGTGAGAGCAACGGACATGTGTTGTGTTCCCAGGTGGGCCATGGGGCCATCAGCATCAGCTGAGTTAAAGGAAGGGGGAAGGAAGACAGTGGGGAGAGGGGTTAGAGTCCATTTCTGGATCCATCCTTGGGGAAGGAGGAGGAACTTCAAAGCAAAAAAAAAAAAAAAAAAGAGGAGCCTGCACCTGTCCCTGAGCGTGCCAGGTGGAGGGCAGAGGGCATATGGCGGCATGTTCCATGTCTGGGTGGGCAGTCACGGTTCAGGGCTTCCTGTGTATCCTTGACCCATTCATGACCTTTGGGAATTCCCCTGATACTTTGGCAGGGACCTCAAGTCCCCTCAAGAACGATGCTGGGTGAAGCCCGTTATGGAGAGGAGGGTGGGTGGGGCCGGGAGAGACCCCCCTCACCCCCCCAGTCTGTGGTGGGGGTGGGTGGGGGGAAGCTGGGCAGCCTCCCTCACCCAAGGCCCCGCAGGGTGGGAACTGGGCTTTGCTGATTCTCTCAGGTCAGAGGCCAGGACGGAGCTAGCAGAGGAGCCGAGGGAGGAAAAGACGAGGAGGAAAGAGAGCTTTTCCTGAAGGAAATAATGACCAGAAGGGCTACAAGTCAGGCCGAGGGGTCTGAGGTACACAGATGCTGCAGCTAAGGCTGTGTGTGACGAACGAAGCCAGAGTGGAGGGCGGGAGGTCGGCGGAGGCCAGCCTCAAAGCTGTCTCGAATAATGTTTTCCACTCCCTGACCCACTGAAGAGGCTAGTGCTTTTCGTTGTTGTTGTTGTTTTTATTTATTTATATATTTTTTGCTTTCTCGCCACTGTAAACACTCCAGCCCTCACCTCCACTGCACACCGAACCCCAAAGTGGGGCCCTTCATCCGTCTGCCCCTCCCACCAACCTGTCCCTGTTGCCATGGAAACTATCTCAGGGGTAAGGTGATCTCTCTTTACTTGCAACCTCCCTGCTTTCAGCACCAATCAATCAAAGCCCCCAACCCCATCTCTGAGGGGGAGGTCCTAGGGGAGCGGAAGGAAGGAGAGAAATTAAACACAGGGAAAAGAACAACAGTAATGAAAAATGAACAAAGAGAGGGGGTGATGTAATCCCGGCTGTTGATCAATTCCTTTTGTCCCCTCCAGCAACCCCACCCTTCCTGTGCTGTACTCCCTGGAAGGAGGAAGGGACTCTCGGTGGGGGGGAGGTTTCCAGAACCTTCCAGCCTGGGCCCAGGGCAGTATTTCTGGCCCTGGAGACCTTCTGAGGCTCTTCCTTTCCAACTTTTCATGCCCCTCCTCTAAAGGAAGGTCACTGGAATGACAAATCAGCCTGGTCATGGGTAATTAGAGGTGGACTGGAGCTTACCTGCCAGTGAGCAGGGCCATAACTGGGTTGACCATTGAGGATTTATTTCCTGTGGCAGATTGCATTTCTCAAAAAATAGCTAAAACAATATTTTCAGCCTTACACACTCTTCCAGAACCTTGTCACTCCTCCATCCAAAGGTGGAGTCTATGGTCTCTCTCCTTGAATGCGGGCAGGCCTTGCGGCTGCCTCTATGAATAAAATATGGCAGAAGTCAGGTTATCAAAGGCAGTACGGTTCCTTCTGGTTGTCTTTCAGGTAACTATGCTTGGACTCCAGCCGCCATGCTATGAGGAAGTCCAGACAACTTGGAGAGGCCACATGGAGATGTTCTGAGAACAAAGCCCACTGTGAGGGTCTAGCTAACAGCCAGTATCAACTACCAGACCCACAGGTGAGGAAGCTTCCAGGGCGACCCCAGCAGCAGTCTCCTGACAAACCATACGGGTGATTCGTCTAGCCGAGCCCAGCCAATGCCCAGAACCACAGGAGAGAATAATAAAAATAATTGATCGTCGCTGTAATTTTAAGCCATTACATTTGGGGTGGCTTGTTTCACAGCAGCAGAAAACTAGAGTGACGTTGGACATTAGGAATTAGAAGTCTGGCTTCTATAGCGAGATTGGCCACAACAAACTCATTTTAGCATCTCAACTTCTCTGCTTCTAAAAGCACAGAGGTTCAATCGTTTCTTGTGACCTGGTTGATGGTTGGTTTTGTACTTGGAGCACAGGGCCATAATCAGTCACTGCTCCGATTGTAAAATGCTGAGAGGGATCAAAGTGAAAATTATGGTCCATGTGACGATTTTGTGCTCCAAAGGATGTCACATTTCCACTGGGCACTTATCTTGGCCATTTGCGCATGGATGTCAGTCAACCATGCCAGCTGACAACCTACAGATTGCCTGTTCTTTGTTAGTTGCAAAACCAATGGACCACCTGTGTGTTCTCCCAATACCTCCTTCTCTCTTTGAAGTGCCGTCCAACTTTCAATCCTAACTGGGTACTGGCTTCCCTGTAGGCAGCCGGCGTATGGCTTCCCATTCACAGGCAAACTTCTTGAAAGTTGTATACCTCCATGGTTCTCATATGTTAGCATGCATTGAAATCACCTGGAGGGCTTGTTAAAACAGATTCCTGGACTCCACCCCCAGAATTTCTAATTCAGTAGGTCTTGAGGGCCACCCAAGATTTTGAATTTCTGATAAGCAGACAGATGGTGCTGATAACTCCTGGCCCACAGACCACACTTTCAGTAGTACTGGTATACATGACCATCTCCATTTATTCTTCTATTTCCTCTTCAACCTCTTACAATGTAGTTTCCCCTCCATTTTTTTTTTCTGTGAAGGTCCCCAATGCTCTCATAATAGTCAAGTCTAATGGCCTCTGCTCCTCCCTTAACCTCCTTTGACATCTATGCATCATTAGATGCCATTGACCGCTTTTCGTTCCGGCAATTTCTTCCTCCCCTGCCTCCAGCTACATGCCTCTTCTAATCCCAAGCATATCTTACTGCTGGCTCTTATCTCTTTCTCTTGCTCCCCTCAGTCTCTCAAGGATATTCGCTAGTCATTCTTCTCTTGATCTTTTCTGACTTGCCTTCTCCACTGTCACATACCGTCAGCACACTAGTGCCTTCCAAATTGATGACTCCAGCTGTGGCCTGTTTTCTGACCTCCAGCCCCATGTTTCCACCAGCCTACTGCGCATCTCCAGTGGGGTGTCCTCCAAGCATTCACCATGGTCAAAACCATCCTCCCATCTCCCTCGATAAACCTGCTTTTTTGTCCCTTATTCCCTCAGGCACACAAACTAGTTCCCTCTCCCTCATATCCAAAAGATCACCCAGTCCTGGCCGTAAATGTTTCCTTAATTTCCATTCTCCTCTCCAGTCTCCCCTTCCCTGTGTCTTTGTTTACATCCCCAGTAGCTCTTGCCGGAACTCTTGCCAGGGCTTCCTAAATGCTTTCCTCATGGCTCGCCTGTTACCTGCCATTACATTTGTTCATGACATTGCCAGTTAGATTTCTGATATAGAACGGAGATCAGATTGTTGATTTCCCTGATTAAAAATTTTTTGTGACCCTCCACGAGTGTAGCAGGCACTGTCAGCCATTTACTCATTGCCCTCCCATCTGTCTACCATTTGTGTGGACATGGGCTTCAGGTGTGCCTTCCCTCCTGATGGCCGGGGACTGGGTCTTTCTGTCAAAGAACTGGCCTTGGGGTGCCAGAACCCCATCTTCGCCTGTGCCATGGAGGATGGATAGCCCAAAGTGCCTGGGGGCTGTCCTTAACCAGTGCTTGATGGGTGGCTGGTATGAGTTCCCCAGCTGCCTTGCTCCCATCTGGAAAATTCTGAGGCATGGTGTATGCTGCCTCCACAGTTCCCTGCGGGATGGAGCTAAAGTTGCCTTTGGGTGGGAAGCTTGGCTTTTGACCCTTCCCTACTCACTTTTAATTTTTCATGGTAACGCCTCCTAATAAATCATTTCCACAGAATCCTTATCCCAGCCTCTGCTTCTCAGGGCCTTGATCTAAGACAAGTACTTATAGGATAAGATTAAAACTCCTTAACCTGAAATTGAAGGCCTTTGGAAATCTGGTCTTAACAATGTTCCTGGAATTGTCTTTCCAGTGTCCCGTCTACCATTACAATAAGGACTTGCATTCCAGAAAATGCCACATGCTTCCAGCCACCTGTGGAACCGATAGGGTGTTGCCCTTTTGGGGAACGCCAATCCAGCAAATCCTCGAAGGTCCAGCACATGTGTTATCTCCTCTGTGAAACCCTCTAAAATCCCTCTTCTGGCAGCACTGTCCCCTGTTCCTTTGGTCCTCATACTTTGTGTATTTCTCTGGTACAATCCTTCTCAAATTAATGGCAGATAAGTCTGTTTCTCATGTTTGAATGTGAACTCCCTAAGGCATGACTACGTTTCGTTAATTTTTGTATTCTCAGCACCTTGCAGAATGCTTGCCCCTTAGGAGGTGCTCAACAAATGTTTGTTGAATGGATGAATTTTAGGTAATGCTTCTTTCACACTCACCACGTGCCAGGCACTAATCTAAGCCCTAAACACATATTAACTCCTTTAATTCTGCCATGAGGCAGGTACTGTTATTATCCCCATCTCACAGAGCAGGAAGTTGAGGCACAGGGAGGTTAAGCAACTTGCCTAAGGTTACACAGCACCTAAGTGGTCGAGTCAGGATTCGAAAGGCAGTCTGATTCCAGAGCCCAAGATCTTGACCACTGAACTACGCCCAATTAAGACAATTCTCATAACCGGGTTTGCAAATGGGGTTCACAGGACAGGTATTACTTTCACTTTGGGTCAGACGAGGAAATGGAGAAGGGCCAAGCTTCTCGGGGGTCCTAAGTGGCAGGGGTGGAAATCACACCCTTTTCTCTGAAGCCAAATCTAATCTCCTTTCCTCAAAGCAGAAGAGATGGGCCTCGAGGGTGTCTCATGATAAATACTCTCGTTTGAGAGTCAATGCCACTCGTCTGGGCACCAGCCAGTAAGAACAGGGCGGAGAGCTGTTGTCAGGGAAAACTGGCTCCTCAGTGGGGAGGACGCTCCGGCGCTGGTTATGGGCTAACAGTGGTCGTGTAAACTCTCCTTCTCGGCGAGTGTAACTTCCATGACGGATGGTCATAGGTAGAATTGCTTGGGCTTTAGATTTGTGGACCTGATGCCCATAAACCACATTTTCGTATAGAATACATGTCTGAGGAGAAGTGGGCATGTTTTAATCTCATGAGTTATGGCACTGCATCTCTCTAAAACCTCTGAGCCAGCCTCCCAGCCTCCCAGCCTCCCTCCCCCACTGCTTCCTCCTCTCGGAGACCAGCATTTATTTACTCTGTAGGAGGGGAGGATGTTCTAATCGTTTTTTAAGGGTCCTTGCTGCCTTGGAGTAGCAAGAAGAGAAGAGATGTGCACGTGCAATTTTGGCCTCTTCAGTCCTGATTCCCAGTGGCTGTTGATGGCTGAGTGGCTCCACAGTGGATTTGGTTGTGAAGGACGACGGTGCCGGCGGTGGTGTACGTGTGTACACGTGGGTGTGTGTTTGTGTGTACTTCTTCCCAACCAAGTCTTTTGAATGCTCGGTTACTTTGGGGTTGGCCTAGCGGGAGGAAAGCAGGCATGCTTGCTGGAAAGCTTCCGGAGGAATGGGGCTTCCTGCCGATGGGCAGAACCTGTTGGCCAACAAAGCACAGAAATCACAAGCCAGTCTTGTGCCAGGAGGGAACACTGCGGGCAGTGCTGATAGGTGATTTGAGGTGGGGGGTAGCTAGTGGGTTCGGAACTGGATGGGAACCAGAGTGAAGTTGGGACAGACACATGCAGTCTGGGACTCGTGGGTGATTGGATGGGGATTGGGCCAGATGGTCGGAGACAGGACACAGGAGGGTGGGGGAGGGGCGGGGGTAGAGAGTGGGGGTGTCTGAGGGCAGGGCATCAAGCAGGAGGATGTTGAAAGGGACAAGGAGCAGGCAACTGGGGGTCCAGGTGTAGCTCTGTCTACAAGGAAAGCCTTGAGGCAGGCAGAAAGATCCCCGAGCAGTTTGCTCTCCCTGGAAAGATTTCCTGATGGTTGTCGTTGTTGGGGGACCTTTCGTGGTATTGTAATTCTCACAGCCCACAAAGCCTTACTCCTAAGGTCACCCCATTCTTCACCTGGCTTGCCAGTCATCCTCATCTCCTGGTTTTTCCCCATCTCTCTGGCCTCCCCTTCTCAGTCTCCTTTGCTGATCACTTCTTACCTTGCTCACTTCTAACCCTTGGAGGGCCCCAGGAGCCCCTCTTAAACCTTTTCTCTGTCTCCACCTCATCCAGTCTCACGGTTTTGAATACCTCTATACCCCGAGGACTGCCGAATTCATCCCTGCAGCACCGAACGGTCCCCTGGTGCTCCTCGGCCACTCCACCTGGTTGCTCAACAGCATCTTGGACCCAACCAAGCTCCCCATCTCCTCCTGGCTCAAGTGCGCTCCACCCACAGTCTTCTGTACCTCAGTTTTGACAGCATCATCCTTCCAATTGCTCAGGTCCAAAACCTTAGCTCCATCTGGAACTTTCTCCTCCCTCATCCATTCCAGTGGTAAATCTTGCTAGCAGCACCTTAACACAGACATGCAGAATCTGTCCACTTCTGGCCCTTTCCTCTGCCACTGCCCCGGTCCCACCACCATCCACTCTCAACAGTAGCCTCCCAACTGAATGCCCTGCTCCCAGCTGTGTCCCCTTACAGCCTCCTCTCCACACAGCAGCTAAAGCGCTCCTTTTAAGAACATAAGTCAGACCATGTCACTCCACTCTGCTCACTACCTTCCAACAGCTCCGTGGCCTCCTTGACCCTACATGGTCTGCCCGCACCCCTGCTGCCCCTCGGGGACTTCATTTCCTCCAGTCCTTCCGGTTGTTCTTTTTGCTCCAGTCACAGCTGCTTCCTTGCCTTTCCTCCAACAGGCAGGGCCTCCACCCTCAGATGGGCCTTTGCACTGGCTTTTCCCTTTGTTTGGAACATTCTTCCCCCAGAAGTCCACATTGCTTGCTTCCTCATCTCCTGCAGCTCTCTACCCCAAATTCACCTTTTTGGTGACATCTTCCCAGGCTACCCTACTAACAATTTTAACCCTGTCACTCTCCCCCTCCTGAATTCTTTTCATCCCTAGTGCTTTACAGACTCACTACACATTGTCCTCTTCCACTGGACTATAAACTCCGTGGGGGCAGGAATTGGGACTGTTGAGTTCACTACCGAACCTATAAGACCTAGAACAGGGCCTGGTACAAAGCAAGGTACTTAATAAAAACTGGTTGGATAAATCAATTTATTAATCTCCTTGGGTCTTCTTCTATCTTGTAACCGGTATATTTTTCTCTTTCTTCCTTCTTCCTTCCCTCCCTCCACTCCTCTCTCCCCTCCTCTTCCCACTTCTTCTCTTTCACTCTCTCTTTTATCCTTAACCATACCTCCAATTTCTCTAGTGCTCTGCAGTTTTTAACACCCTCTCCCACACATGATCTGCCATCTTTCAAACAACAACCTGAGGTCAACTGAGCAAGTCCTTCCATCCTCCTATGACTGAAGGGTCAACCTCGGGCCAAGGGAAATAAAGCAGATGCTATAGATGTCCCACCCCTTCCTCTCTGGGCCCAGGTGGAGGGTTGATCACCCGCAGCTGTGGTGGACATCTTCCAGAATACTGCCAGCTCTCCGCTGCCAGCACCTGCCCCTCCCTGTGTCTCTGCCCTGAGCATGTCCAAGTTAAGTACAGGAGCAAGCAAGTGGGAAGTGCAGTGGAGTTACTGTCCCCAGGGCAACTCTCAGTCATCAGGGGTGGGTGAGTGGCCTCATCTGTCCCCTCCTGGGACATCTCTAAGGCTCTTTCTTCCTGATTTCTGGGAGGTTCTCCCAGGGAGATGGAGCCCTGGTTGTCCACAGGGCTAATCTCATCATTCACGTCCGTTTATCGCCTTCCTTCCCTTCCCAAGCTCATTTCCCTGACCCCTTGCCATGCTTCCTGGGACTCACCTCCCAACCAAAACACCTGCACCCAAGTTCTTTCTCCGGGTTGGCTTTTGGGGGCACCTCAACTGATATCAGAGAGGACCAGGTTTCTTTGTTGATAATGACACCCCTCCATGGCCCTGGTCTAGGGGTGCCAGATTTTGCAAACAGAAATGCAGGGTACCCAGCTAAATTTGGATTTCAGATCAACAGGGGATACGTGTATAGTGAATGTTCAATACAGTATGGGGGATACACATATACCAAAATATTATTTGTTGTTTATCTGAAATTCAAATTTAACCAGACATCGTAAATTTCATCTGGCAACCCCACACCTGAATTCTGGTTGGAAATAAGGGTGAACTAATTAGGAAAACTGGAAATGATTACAGGGGCCTGGATTATATGTGACTCTGGGCTGGATAAGACAGATCTGCAAACCTTTAGCCTTCAACATACCTAATCTGGGAATGGTTTGCATCCCATGATCCCCTTGGGCACCCTATACTGCCCACTGTCTAGGGACGGGTTAAGGGGAGGGCCATGACCCCCAGGTCTGTCTCCTTCGGAGAAAACCCTACTGGCCTTTGAGGCAGTGATGATAAGAAGTTTCCAGGTGGCTGTTGTAGGAGTAGCAGCGGCTCAATTGGTGAAAGCCCTGGGCCTGGGGCCTGTGAGTCATCACAGAGCTGGCAGCGGAAAATGGAAAATTTTAGTCATACCCCTCACCTTTGCCACCAAATGTGTGGAAACAGTAAAATCATGCTGCAGGGGACAGCAAAGTTCTCGTGAGGGTCCAGGCCAGCTGACCAGCCACTGGTCACTTCCCCAGAGAGCCAGTGGCCCTACTGGCCTGAGATCTGTCCTTCCCAGATATCAGCCTAGAGAATGCACTAACAACTCGATGAGGCAAGTACTACGCTTAACTGCATTTTACAGATGGGGAAACTGAGGTGCACGAAGTCACAGAGCTAGGAGGTAGAAGATGCTGTATCGGTGCCCAGGCAGTGTGATCTGGGAGCCTGTGCTCTCAGTCATAATCTACCATACCCCTCCGATCTCTTTCCAGAACCACGAAATAGTGTGCCCAAAGGGCCTAGCCCCAGGTAGATTGTGAAGTGGAAGTCTGACATTATCTGTTCTTGGTACTACTGGCGTTTTAGCATTACTGTTAGCCCCGTCTTCTTGCGTGCCCTGAAGGGAACTGTCCTTGGAGTGATGATACTGCCAGTAGAGTGGCCAGGCTGGTTTGGCTTCTCCCAGGGGATACCTGGGCAGCCCGGAGAGGCTCTTCAATCCCTTGATCTCCCTTGATCACCTGCAGCATCTCCCCCCTCCCCATGCCTCCAAACTTGCAGGCCAACAGTTGATCATGGGTCCAGAAATAGCTGCCACCGGGACCCCAAGGAAACCAACCTGCAGAAGGAAGAAAGAGGAGGCATGCAAATCAAAAGCCCCAGGAGGAGCAAATCAAACCACCCAGGAGGTCAGGGTGGGGGGTGGGGGTGGGGAATAGCCCCTGGGCATGTAGTGCCTTATCAAAGTGACAGTGAGGTGCTGAGGCTGGTTTTGGTTTCTGCTTTCTTTTGAACGGGAGCTTGGTTGCTTCCATTGGAAGCTGAATTCAGATGTGCAGCTGAGCAGCCAAGTCGGTCCTATCCAGTTGTGCGTCCCCATTGACAACTGGTCACTGCACAACCCTGACTGGAGACTGGAGCTCCTTGCTTGTCTGGCCACTCCCCTTTGGCTTTTTTTTTTTTTAATTTATACTTAGTAATTTCTTTTTTTTTTTAAATTCAGTTTTATTGAGACATATTCACAGACCATACAATCAACCATGGTGTACAATCACCTGTTCACAGTACCATCATATAGTTGTGCATTCATCACCCCAATCTGTTTTTGAACATTTTCCTTACACCAGAATCAGAATAAGAATAAAAAATAAAAATAAAAAAATAAAAAAAGAACACCCAAATCACCCCCCCATCCCACACTATTTTTCATTTAGTTTTTGTCCCCCCTTTTCTACTCATACACTGGATAAAGGGAGTGCGACCCACAAGGTCTTCACAGTCACACTGTCACCCCTTGTAATCTACATTGTTAAATACAATCGTCTTCAGGAGTCAAGGCTGATGGATTGGGGTTTGGTGGTTTCTCCCCTCTGGCTTTTGCCCTGCTTTCTGCTCAAGTCCCAGAGTGTTGCTACTGGGGGAAGGATGGAGCAAAGGACTGGGGGTGGGGTGGGGGTAGGGGATCCCCTCTGTGACAGATGCTGTCACCTCCCCCAGCTGACTCCCAGCTGCCAGTATCTGTACCTCTTTGCCCAATGGCTTTCTAGAAACTGCGGATGGCCCTTCCGCCCGTGCACATGGAGGAGGAATTAATGCCACCCCACCCCCAACCCCTACAAACCAGCCCCCTAGGACATAGCCTTCAATCCCCGACCCATGCAAGGTGGTGTATAAATAGCCCAGCTCCCTGGGTGGGATAACTCTGAGGTGTGTGTTCTACACCGGCGCTACTGAAACTGACCTCTGCCGACCACTGGCAGGCTGCGCGATGTTTATTGCCTTGTCCGTTTCAAGAGAAGTACAGAGAGGGAGAGCAAGCGTTTCGAAACTTTTCTAGCAACTTGACATTGCCGTGACATTTTTATTGTATTTTACAAAATGCTCATCTACAATGGATTGATTGAAACACCAAGCAACCTGCTCCCTCCCCACAGATAGCTTGAGAAGCCCTGTTCTCCAGGTTGCCTGGAGTTTTCCCCAATGTGATTAAGCGCCAGTTGCCCCCAGTTCCAGCTGGCTTTGATAAGGTACCCTCTGTTGGCTGCCTTCCCTTCTCTGTCTCTTTTTCCCACTCCCCTCGCAGCCTTTTTTGCATTTTGCAAATAAACTACTTGCACTCCTCTCCTGATCTCAGTCGGGTCGGCTTCTGGGACAACCCCAAAGCAGACACCCTCCCTTCTAAAAGGCAGTTCACGCTGCCATCTGCTGCCCCGGGCGTGTCACTGGTGGCTCCTCTACCTCCCCCCTCCCCCACCAAGGAGTTAAGTAGCCCATTAAGGATGATAAAGTTATCTGCCTACCTCTGCATTTCTTCCTGCTTCCATGGCCTAAGGCCAAGGTCACTGTCCTCACCGCCCCTTGCTTCTTTTGGAGTACCGCAGACTGGTGCGGGCTGATGGAAAACAAGCTTTCGGGCAGCTGGCAGCCAAGCAGCGCCAATATTCTGGCTAATTTCAACACCTCCACCCCCTTCCCCTCCGAGACCGGCTCTTCCAGGGGCAATGCTGCTTTAAGGTAAAGGGCTGGAGCATTAATTTATAGGCCAGAGAGGCAAGTTGGGAAAACCTGTTCTTTTTCTGAAGTCACTTTAGCACGCACGTGGAATGCTTTTGTTCGGATACAAAGCACCCAGGCGCAAGCTTTTATGCCCGAATCATTTCCATGTGGCTCAGAGCCTCCCTTGACTGGAGGGCTATTATCCCTCTGCCCGTTAGCCCCCGCGGCTCTGTCTCCGGGCTGGCTCCTCGGTTGTTTACGGATTTCTCAATCTGCCTGCTCAGGCTGAAAGAGGCCCTGCTGCCCATAAAAACCCCGCGGTTCTAAATCATTTCTCTCTCTTGCTCTCTTTCACTCGACTCAGTCCCCAGGACTCCCAGAGCGCGGAATTAAAACCATCTTGAAATCGAATTTTTACTTCTCCATCTAGCAACTGATTTACCTTTGGCTTTCTGGTGTGCTTCTGCAGGCACTTTAGACGTCCTCGTCTGCCATCAGCCCTCACGCCTGCCCTGCTCAAGGGGCTCTGGCGTGGGGCGGTTCTGTGGAAACTCTTTTACAAACTCTGCCAATAGGATCCTCCTGGCCCAGCCCAGGAGGGGGTCAGTGGGTCAGTTGCACAAACGTGCCCGCTGGAGATTGTGAACGTGGTTGGGGGTTGGGGGTGGCTGGCACAAATGTATGTTCGTTTAGAAATCATGCGATGAGCGTTGGGTGAGCTTTGCACCATGCCAGGGCCCACGGTGGAGCCGAGGAGTGCAGCCCCTCTGTTTCAGTCTGGATGGGGAAGAGTTAATTGGGATAAGAGCTACCAACAGACAGGATACGCTGTGTGCCCCACAGACTCAGCTGCTGCTGATACCCTGGGTTCGAAGCCCATCCTGGCCTGATTGTTAACTGTGTGGCTTTGGCAAGTCACTTCCCTTCTCTGGGCTTTGCTTTCTTCAACTGTGAACAGGTGCCAAGAATAGCACCTACCTCCCGGGGTGGTCCTGCAGACTGAGGAGTTAATATATGCAAAGAGTACATGCTTTATAATTTTGGCTGCTGCTGCTGCTACACTCTGTTCTTAGAGAGAAAAAAATAGTGGTTAAAGTGGACTGCGGTGATCAGAGAAGGCTTCCTGGAAGAGGAGGACTTGCTTTAAGCATTGAAGGGTGTGGGCGAGAGGGTATGAATTGTGGCCAGAGAGTAGAATTTGACTGACTGTATTTTTCCAAAGACGGCAGCCAACAATATCTCGCACCCCTGCTGGCTCTTCTCCAACCTGATGTTGACAGTCCTCCCACTGAGAGGTGGGGTCTATGTCCTTTCTCCTTGGAATATAGGTGTGACTGTTTCAGTTGACAGAATACAGTGGCAGTGATGCTGGGTGACCTCGAGGCCGGATCATGCAGCTTCCACCTTACTCACTGGAACACTCAGGCTCGGAGCCCTGAGCTGCCACGTGAGAAGTCTGACTCTTCTGAGGCTGCTGTGCTGCAAGGAACTTCAAACTACATGGCAGGTGTCCAGCCAGCGGTCCTAATCTTTGCATACCCCCAATCTGATGCCAGACCTGTGAGCAAAGTTCCAGCTATCAAGTTATCCCAGCCTCTGAGTCTTCCCAGCTGAGATTTCAGACATCACAGAGCAGAGGCAAACCATCCTCGCTGGACCTTGTCTGAATTCCTGACCCATGGACTCTGAGAGCATGATAAAACAATCGTTGTTTTAAAGCACTACATTTTGGGGTGACTTGTTACTCAGCGATAGTACCTAGAACAGGAAGTGAAAGGGCACAGGGCAAGTCTGGGGGGAAGGGAAGCTATGAGGCCTGTGTTCTATTCCTTCCCACTCCCACCCAGCACCTTCCCATTACCCTAGAGCAGATAAATATGATCAAGGTGAACCATGGTAGTTTATGAAATCATCGGTGCCAACTGTCGAACATTAACCTTGGTTCAATTCATTCTCTGACAGGGTGCAATTGCAAAGCATCTTTGGCAAGAAATGAACTGAGAAGTCATGATGAACTAACACATAGGGACACTCACCTCCTTCAAGATGTCAATAGCTTGTCCTGAGACTGGGCGCACAAGTCAGTCTACTTGGGTTCAAAGCCTGGCTTTCCCTTCCACTAATAGCTGTGTGACCTTGGGCAGATTACTTAACCTCTCTGAGCCATTTTGATCATGCTGTATATCAGGGCTAGGCAGGGGTGTTGGGGATCCCTGGCACATGAACTGGAAAGGACACAGCCGGATCAGAGTGTTCAGGGCTGATGGCTATGGCTTTCTCTCCATTTTGGGCATCAGAGCAGCTTTGGTTCTAAAAATCTCTCAGCCTGAGCCTTCAGCCCTCACCCAGATTCACAACATCTCTCATCCTCACGATTCATTCAGCTTTGGGTTCTCACACCTCTACTTGGTTGGAGAGGTTGACAAGAGATCAGAGGCCAAACTTTTCCCTTCTTCCTTCTTTCTCCTCCAGTTACAACTCAAATGCTCCTTTCCACATGAATGAGTATTACAGTGAGTGTATGTATAGGGGAGGACATCTGCATTAGCACAACCTGAGCCCCAGGGTAACTGGCCTCCTAAGATTCCCTACTCCAAAGACAATGCTAAGCTCATCTATTTTAGTTATCTACTGTGCATAACCGAATATTCTAAAACTCAGTGACTTAAAAACAGCAATCCATTTATTATTTACCCAAAATTCTGCAACTGGAGCAAGGCTTGGCCAGAACAGCTCGTCCCTGTTCCACATGGCATCAGCCAGAGCTGCTCAAGCAGCTAGAATCCAGCAAGAATGGCTTGACTTGGTTCATATGTCTGGGGCCTCAGTTCTCACTGTTGGCTCAGTTTCTTAATTTTTTTGCATGTAGCCTCTTTATTTGATTAGCTTGAGCTTCCTCACAGCATGGTGGGCTTCAGGACAGTTAGATATTTTCACATGGTGATTGACTTCCCCCAGAGTACAAAAGTCAAAGCTTCCAGGCCTTTTCCGTGGGAGTGGTTCCTGGTAGCTCTTCATTCTACCATCTGACTCACCTTCCCTTTGCCATAATACATTTTAATGTTTGCATCTGAATAGCTTCACCAGCCTACTTCCTCTCCTTAGGAAGCTGAAGGCACAGAGGCCTCTTTTGATTTCAAACAGTCTCTCCTTTTAGTCCAAGCCAATATAATTCCTTTCAAAATGTAGTGGGTTTCCTGTGTATCAAGTTATATTGTACTCCATTAGACAGAAGCCATATCCAGCCATCTCTTTGAGACAAGTCCCTCTCTATTTTAGGCTGCAATTCAGTGTGCTGTGGCAGACCCTTATCATTCATTTTTAGGAAACTTTTTGATTAAAAAAAAAACTTTTTTGATTCAATCTTTTGTGACCTTAACAAATGGTCTTCTGGCTGTACCCTTGACCTGATCTTACTGTGAGGCCATGTTTTACTGGCAGCCTGGAAGCCATTTATTCACTTTGAGACTCTTTTGCCAAGAACTACCAGGGATGAAAAATAGATTAATAGTTGAACCTGGCTCCTTTATATTTTGTCAAAATTCTGCTAAAAAGCTGAACAGTTCCTTCTTTAGCTCTTCTTTCTTCCCCTGTAGTTTATTGCTCTTTATCTATTGTCTAACTTGTTAGTGACTATGATAGTAGAGATTTTAGATATAGCAGAAAGGAGAATGACATTGCAGCCAAAAGGAGCTACCATGGTTAGTTAGGACCCCTTAAATCAATAATTAAATGGTGGCGCACAGGCCATCTGCTTCAGTGTCATTTTTGACGCCTGTTAAACATCTACATTCCCAGGCCTCAGGTCCGACTCATTGAGTCAGAAGGGGCTATGAGGTTGGACTCTGCATTTTCCAGACATTCTTATGCGCCCACTAAATGTGCAAACACTGCCTTACATCAGGATCCCTGGGCATCCATTTCTCTGCCCGTGTGCAGATTCACATCCTAGATCTGCTCTCCCTGGCTTCTTCTTTTGCCCCCAGTATGGATCTGAGTCCCAGCAACATAGAGCTGGCACACTCAAATAGGGCATGAGTTTAATAAAAAGACTGCTTACAATCCTCTGGGCAAGATGTAAAGGCACCAACCAGGGTTGGTTGCACAACCTCGGGCTAAGTAACAGAGGCTTGAAAGGGAAAGTGAGCAGGAGGTTATCTGAGCTTGGAGAAACTCAAGGTCATTTGGCCTGTTCCCTAGAGTTCCTTTAGTGTCCCTGGGTTGTTTCGTGGGAAAGGGGTTCTCACGCTGTACCGTGGGATTCTTATTCAGTGGGACCAGATGGAACGAGACATCTGCATCTTTAACAGACTCTGATGGGGGACTCTGATGAGACACACTGACCCAAATTGTCCTCAGCCTCTCTTGCTGCTGCCCTTTCAGGATTTTTCTGTGTTTTTTTATTTTATATTTTTGGCAGCCCTGGAGACCCTCCCATCTAGGCAGGACAAGGAGCCAATAAATAAATTCACACTAAGGTGCTAGAGAGTGATAACGGTTAATCCCCTCCAAAGGCAATTGCCTTTGGAAAAAAGGATGGCTGATGAAAAAAAAAAAAAAAGAATGATTTAACTCTAAAGAAAGAGCGTCTCCTGGAAGAATAACACACTTTGGAGCTGGGGTGGGAGGAATGTATGGGCAGGGGTGCCTGAAACCCCTTCAAAGCAGCCCCTTCCGCTTTTCTGTGACTCTGGCTTTAAGTGCTTTCCCAAGAGGCTTTCATATGCTTCTCCGTATGGAAGCTGCATGAGGGAAGGGATAGTTTTGTCTCTTTTGTTCACCGCTGTATTCCCAGAGCCCGGTACATAATAGGAGCGCAATCCGAGTCTGTTGAATGAATGTATGAATGTATGAATGAATGAATGTATGAATGAATGAATGAAACCTTCGGTTTGGAGACCTCTCCTCAGGAGCCTGGCTCTGTTCTAAAGTGAGGCACATTTGGTGCCCCCCCTCCCTTTCAGGCTTCCCTGTGGCCTGCCTGGGATTGAGCTGAAAAATGATTTTTCATCCACGTCGCCCTCATTATAACATCATTCCTCAGTGTGAAACTCTGACCACCCAGAAGACCTGTATTTAATGTGATGAAAGGTGATTTAATGGAGTTGAAGAGAGCGAAGCATAAAGTGGACAGACATTTCAGAAAAGCCGAGCTGGCTGTCCCTCCAAGGAAGAAATTTAAAAAAAAGAAAAGAAAAGAAAAGGGGGAAAAAAACATCCAACACCCTCTCCCAGAAGAGATTGGAATAAGAAGACATTTTGGAAAACTCCATGGGAAGGCAAAAAATGAAAGCCAGATAAGCGCAGAGCCATCCTCTCCCCACCAGCAGATAACTAACTTACCATTTATTTACCTTAGAGCTGATTATGTACTGGGTTGAGGCAGGCAGGGAGATTTTATTGACATTTGGTCTCCCTTCACACATTTTTGCAACAGCCAGACATCAGGGACTGAGCTGCAGGATATTAAAGGATTTGGAAAAATTATCAAGGAATGGGACATATTTATCAAAGCCACAGTGATATTAGAAAGCTGGGCTGCGGCTACACCTGGGTCTGTTACTTGATTAAAAAAAAATAATAATAATTCATCCTCTGGCTGACTTTTGCACCTGGGTGAACGCTGAGCACTTCTGCAGGACCACCCTTGCCCAGGGATTCATGCATAATGACCCTCCTTGGGTCCAGCAGAAAATGGTGGGTGATAGATCACACCACGCAGGCACCTGGGCAGGTACACATATGATAAATTAGAGGATGTAAGCTAGAAGCTTATGGAGGTGTTTGACCAGACCTCCCTTGGGCTGGGCCAATTTCCACGGAGAATTTCAAGTACACCTGTATATGCTGAGCATCTTTTATCTCCAAAAGAGAACTATTGAGAGTTGGTTGAGTGACCTAAGGCCTGGTGGGAATTTAGGGACCTAAGGCCCTTGGAAGGGGCCATGTGAAGGGTCCCTAACTTCTTCAACTGTTGCATTTTCGGTGAATAATATTTAGGTAATACAGGAGACTCTCCATCTTCTAACAGCCAGTAAGGAAAAATACACCACTAGTCACCTCTATTTAGCTCTCCCCCAAATTTTTCCACATGAATTATTCAGTGTATGACTGTTTCAATATGTCTGTCTTTAAAAACAAAATGTTGCATGAACTTAAAGCAGCAAGAAGAGGTGCCTGCATTGCAAAAAAAAATTACCTACCTGCATATTTATCTTAAAAGAAAAAGTCTTTAATGCATTTGCTTTGGGGAAAACACCATTAATAGCCAGGACTGCCCAATGGCCACCAGGATCCCAGGGGTTAATCCGGGTTTTGCCATCTGATTCCAATCCATCAGGCCTGGCTATAAATTGCTTATATGTCTGGGTGATAAAAAGCAAATATAAATTTTCAAAAAATTTAACCTTGCATGGTATATAAAGAGAATACATAATATTCTCGGGCATAAATACGTCTCAAGACAAACTCATTGCATATATCCAGAATGCATAATGGAGCTGCCTGGGATATATTTTTCCCCCTAGCAAGAAAAAGCTGGGAATTCTGCAGCCCAATGATTGTGATTTTTGCCACTCTGAGATGTGAGCTGTGTCCCTGGACTTGGGGCTGTTCACACTGGGGAATGGGGATCTCTGAGGACTCTCAAGGCCCTTCTAGAATGATACAAAGTCCAGCCAAGCTGGGAAATGGGAGACCTTCTGGGGAACCTTGGCCAAATCATTTCACAGGACTGGGTTCTGATTTCCGCACCTGTAAATGGAGGAGGCTGATCCAGAAAGCAATGCTTTCTAAGGCGGTGCTTCTCAAATATTAATGTGCAAGCAAATCCCCTGGGCGTCTTGATAAAATGCAGATTCTGATTCGGAAGGTGTCGGTGGGGCTTGGACTTCTGCTTGTCTGACAAGTTCCTGGGTGATGCTGACGCTGCCGGTCCAGGGACCACACTTTGAGTAGCAAAGCTCTGAAGTCCTTTCCAGATCTGATGGGCTATGGCAGTGGCTCTCTACCCTGGCTGCACCTTGGAATTACCTGGGGGAGCTTTAAAAAGTCCCATTGCCCCACCCACATCCCAGGCCAATTAGATAAGAATCTTTGGGGGTGGGACCCAGGCAACAGTATGTATTAAAGCTTCCTAGGCGGTTTCAAGGTGCAGCCAGGGTTCAGTTGAACAGGTAGTAGGCTCTACACTTCTCCATGCACTTTGATGAAGCCAGCTATTTGTGGGAGGTTTGCAGAATTGTCACCCATGTAGGCTTGTCTGTGACAATCCATTAAATAGAGCAGATGCAATTCATTGATATGGTGGTCTGCACCGAGCAACTGTGTCATAGTATCACAACCACCTTCCCGAACAGGTGAGGATGCAAAACCCATTTGTCCAGAAGATCAAGGCTGATGGGGTTCATGAATTTTTGCAGGGGAATGGGCTGACACATGTGGAATCTTTTTTTTTTTTTTTTTTTGAATAATTCTTTACTAAATCCCAGATTAGTAGGTACTTACATGAGCTGGGTGAGGGCCACAAATCATAATCAGGGCTAGGTGTTGGCATATTTAAATACACAGGTATATTATTCCCTTCCTCAAAGAATGCTCTTTTGCATTTTTCTTAAAACGAGTGGCCCACTTTTCCTCTATTTTCCTATTTTCAATAGAGACAGGGGTACCAGAGAAATATTTGTCTACTCCAACAAATAGGGCAAGGGTAGGGGCAACCCAAGTTTTGGTAGGGCATGAGCTTTCTACAAATTGGAGAGCCTTTTTTATTTTTATTTTTTAAAACACAATCATTTTACTGTTGCAAATTTACAAAAATGTATAGCCATGAAAACACATTCCTATCTACATCTTTGGTCATTGAAAGGGGCTTGTGCAAATGAGGGGCCCTGCAGTTTAAGCTTCATTAGCTTCACCAGAAATCCATCTCTGGCACAAGTGGGAGAGAAAAGGACAACACAGGTGGAGTCGTAACACACAGCATGGCACACCTCAGACCCAAAATTTACAGTAAAATCAAACAAACAACAAGACACGGATGAGATGGCTGGGGAAATTTGATCCCAATAATCCCAGGAAAAAGATGAGATCCTGCTCTTTCGTGATCTTGAACTGTGACAACAGCCATGATTAGGACCCAGGAGAGCCTTTGCTACTCACGGTGTGGTGCAAATTAGACATTCACGATCTCACCCCCCCCCCCCGCAGGCCTACAGAATCAGAATCAGAATCTGCTTTTTAACAAGAGCCCTGACCAAGTAAGTGTGCATGTTAGAGGTTGAGGAAATGCCATCGACCAACTTAGAGAACACAGAAAAAGCAAAGACAGGAGGTAGCGCTGAGTCAGCTTGCTCATTAGTTCATTCATTCACTCATTCCTTCCTTCCTTTATGCATTCATTCAACAAATAATTCTTTGAGTGTCTCCTCTGCCAGTAAAGAAATCTGCAGCTGTGATGTAGCACTCCGGCTTTTTCCACCTCCAAATTTGCTCCCCTGACTCCCCCTAACCTCCAAATACACATT
Source organism: Choloepus didactylus (assembly GCF_015220235.1). Classification (NCBI taxonomy): domain Eukaryota; kingdom Metazoa; phylum Chordata; class Mammalia; order Pilosa; family Megalonychidae; genus Choloepus; species Choloepus didactylus. The sequence continues at coordinate 39,045,575 of NC_051334.1, read as the reverse complement.
TTCACACATACAATCTTATCCCCAAGTACATAACATTTGGTTGGGACAGGAAATAACTTGTTGGACTGTGAAGAGGTACCTGGTGTGTGTGTGTGTGTGTGTGTGTGTATGTGTATTAAATTGCTTAAAGAATTTAGCACAGAGTGTGGGGTTGGGGTGGTGGTGAGAGGACATCCCCCAAAGTTCGTGAACACTTTACAACATCAGCTCTCGGGTAGGTTTTTTGAGAGTCCAAAGGCACTGGGAACTACTGCTCTCTACCCTCAGCCAGCACTAGGTATCTACCCCAGCTCATCTTCTAGATAACTCCTCACCCCTTCATTCCCATGACTCGAAATGCAGGGGCGTGAGGGTTCAGGGTTCAGCATTCAGGCTCTGAGGCCTGATTGCTTGGGCCTTTGGATTGCAGTCCCACCACTTTCTGGATTTGCGACTGTGGGCAATCTAACGTAATCCTCAATTTTCTTTTTTTGTAGTGTGGGCCTGGGAATAGTACTTCTTATGGGCATTACGAAGACGAAATGAGGTCGTGCACAGAGCATCAGGAAAGCAAGCCCCACAGTAAACGTGAGTACTTACTTCCCCAGGGGCTGCTAAAGCCATATTAGTCATTTACAAGTTAGTATGAATTAGAGCTTACAGTGAGGTTTGACTCGGGATGAAGGAAGGGGTGAGGAGTTATCTATGTAGTTATCTGCCTACTGGGGGAGGGCACAGAGATGGACAGAAGGGCCATCTTCTTGCCCATGCCAGTTTTGAGGGGGCTGACCCAGAGAGCAGGATGTGAGGTGCTCTTTGGGAAGGTGAGGGAGAAACAGCAGGCCACAGGATTTCAAAGGCCAGCCTCTGGTATGTTTGCAGCTTGCTGACTCTGTGTTTATCTGATGGAGCATCAAACTTCTGTCCTTTCATTAACCCTTTGTGTCATCTTTGTTCCTGATTTAGAAACCCCATGCTCTGATTATTTTTAGAGCCCTGAGGAGTCAGAAGTCACTTCTCTTTAGAGAGGGGCCCTGGCTGCCTTCAAAGGTGGGAGTGGAGGGTGTCCCCAGACTGCAGGTCCTGCCCTTTGCAATCCATTCTGGGGTGCTTGGCTCGACAGAGGGAAAAACACAAAGGCGAGAAATCTTTTCTTTCTCTTAGATGTTTACTTTCCCTGTGACCTGAGTGAGGTGACACACACACACACACTTTAATGTTTTTCCTGGCGAAGTGGGAAGGAACGAGGCAGCTGCCTTTGTGGGTCAGTGCTTGTGAAAACACCGTGCGTTCCCGTCCTCTCTCGCCAACTTCTTGTTTTCTTCCCAGTTTCTCCCAGAACCCCGAATTGGCAGCACCCACACCCGGCCCGGGGTGAGACCTTGAGTGGCTCTCAGAATTCTGGGAGTTCTTTGGAGGACAATCCCAACCAGATGGCAGGCCTCCCGATTTGAAGAGTGACGACGGTACTACATTCTCACATCCATGGCTAGAAATTTCTGATTTAGTGCTGTAGAACATGGACACTCATCCAACCACTCTGTTTCCCAAATGAAGATGCAGAAGCCCAGAGAGTGGAGAGAACTGTCTGAGGTCACAGAACATGACAGTCATCACCGTGGGTCCTTCTGACCCCCCACAGGGAGCTTTGCACAGAACTGAGCTCTGGGTCACCCCTACGACCCTCGGAAGTGTTAGTAAATGAAGCAGCTTCAAGCACAGTAGGGGACAAGGAAAAGCCACCAGAAAGATGCGGCTGTGTGATTAGTGCTATTTTACGGGGAAGGTAGGTGGGATCAAATTTCTGTTCTGCTGGTGATCAGTTCCCCCAGACAGCAGGGCCCTGAAGCCTCTGTCATTTCCCATCCAGAGAAGTAGGATCTCATGCTCTGCTTAAATTATGGCCGTGCTGGGAACACATCAGGGTGGTTGAATGTGACCAGAAGATTTGAGCACTTCCTTTCAGTGTGTTGTGTCCACGCTGCACCAGGGCAGGGCTCTGGAAGTGATAGACCTGTGGCTCTGAGACCATCTATGTGAGAGAGTTTTTTTTTAAAATTCAGTTTTATTGAGATATATTCACATACCATAAAATCATCCATGGTGTACAATCAACTGTTCACAGTACCATCACATAGTTGTGCATTCATCACCCCAATCTATTTTTGAACATTTTCCTTACACCAGAAAGAATCAGAATAAGAATGAAAAATAAAAGTAAAAAAGAACACCCACATCATCACCCCCCAATCCCACCCTATTTTTCCTTTATTTTTTTGTCCCCATTTTTCTACTCATCCATCTATACACTGGATAAGGGGGAGTGTGATTCACCAGGCTTTCCCAATCACATTGTCACCCCTTGTAAGCTACATTGTTATATATACGTTTTCAAGAGTCAAGGCTACTGGGTTGCAGTTTGTTAGTTTCAGGTATTTACTTCTAGCTATTCCAATACATTAAAACCTAAGAGGTGTTATCTACATAGTGCATAAGAATGTCCACCAGAGTGACCTCTCAACTCCATTTGAAATCTCTCAGCCACTGAAACTATTTTGTCTCATTTTTCATCCCCCTTTTGGTCAAGAAGATACTCTCAGTCCCACGATGCCGGGTCCAGATTCATCCCCAGGAGTCATAACCTGCATTGCCAGGGAGATTTACACCCCTGGGAGTCAGGTCCCATGTAGGGGGGAGGGCAGCGAGTTCACCTGCCGAATTGGCTTAGCTAGAGAGAGAGGGTATGTGGGAGGGTTTTGAAAAGATGCACACACGCACATGCACACACACATGCACACACAAACACGCGCATATATACATGCACACACATGCACCCACACACATGCCTTTTGCGGTCGCAGTTGATTCGTCGGGGGGGGGGGTGGCGGCCGGTTGCTAAATCCTAGGCTCTCAGGATTGCTTGGAGGGTACCGGCGGCGGGGGCTCTTTCCCGGAGGCGAGGGCGAGGCGGGGGACTTGGCCAGGTCCCCGGCGGGGTGGCGTGCAAAGTATGGAGGGCGGCGAGAAAGGAACAGGCGGGACACGGTTCTTTTAGGGTGAAGAAGCCAAGAGAGAGAGAGTTTATTAGGGGAGAGTACAAGCTTATATCGGGCGTTTAGAGGGCGGGGTAGCTGTAGAGGTTAAAGGCTTGGATTGGTTCTGAGAGGGCGCGGAGGTTGATTGAAAAGGGGCGAGAGTTGCTCTGGTAACGGTGTCTGGCAACAATGTATGCGCACTGGTGGTGATGGGAGTTGCACTGGCAACGGGGAGTGTCCGGGCAAGATAAGGGGGTGGGGAAAAGGCGGTTCCCTCCGGCAAGCCTCCCCTAACAGTGGTATTTTGGGTGAGGAAATGGGGCCTGCCTCCGGCCTCACTTTCCCAGGCCCGGGGGGCTGCGGAGGGCGCTGTCGCCCGTGCCCACCACCCTCCCTAGGGGCTGATCAGGTCCCCCAGCCCAGGCCCGCCAAGTTGAAGCACGTAATCAGTGTCCCGCATTTCCCCCTTCTTTTCTAATTAAAGGAAGAAGCTTACCGGAGAGGCCCGCTAAGGGATGAGGGAAGGGGGAGGCCGGGGAGGGGAAAAGGGGTTGACGGTGGCTCAGCGAGGCTGGAGCTCGGCGTTGGTGTGGCGCCCGGGCGCTCGACAGGGGCCTTGCTGCTTGCGGGATGGACGAGGGTGGGGGGTTTAAAGTTGGAGGTTCAGAGAAGCTGGAGCTCGAGGTTGGTGCGATGTTCAGGCGATCGAGAAGGGCCTCGCGGTCGGCGGGTTGACCGGTGGCGGTGAGGTCGCGGAGGGTTGGTTGTCATCTCGGAGTAGGGAGCGTCAGAGGTGGCGAGTCGCTGGTACTGGACTTGCACGAACGAGGAGAAAATAGCATCCGTTTGTTTCCTTACAAGCTGGACAATTCTGCGGATAATGCAGGGTCCTAAGGTGAGAGCTAGAATAATCATTAGTAGGGGGCCGAGGAGAGGGAGGAGGTAAGGGAGGAGGGGGGAAAAGATGTGGGACCAATAGCTGGTGGCTTCACGGTCTCTTTTGCGTTGTTCCAGTCCCTCTCGGACCTTTTTTAGGCTGTCCTCGGCGAGACCCGTGGAATTGGCATATACACAGCACTCTTCTCCTAGGGCGGCGCAAAGGCCTCCTTCTTTGAGGAGGAGAAGGTCGAGACCTCGGCGGTTTTGGAGCACTACCTCAGAGAGGGAATTGACAGAATTTTTAAGATGGGAAATAGCGTCTTGTAGGTGACGAATGTCCTCGTCAACAGCCGCCCGGAGGTGAGTTAGGGCGGAGCCTTGACTGGCTAATGCAGCGATTCCGGTGCCAGCACCTGCAAGACCTAGGAGGGAGGCAATCGTGAGGACGGTGATGGGCTCTCGCTTTTGCAGTGGGGCAGAAGCTGCAGTTGTTTCCAGGCGGAGGAAGAAGTCTTCCTTGCTGTGGTACAGGACCCTAGGGATAAGGACAATTAGGAGGCAAGTTTCATGAGTTGTATTGAGGGTCAGTACGTTAAGGCAGGGGGTAAGCCCTGTAGAGGAGCAGAGCCATTGGGAGGAGTTATGAGGAATGAGAAATTTTGCAGAGCTGCTGGGAGATGAGTAGTCGGCGCAAGCTGTGAGGTTGGGAGAGTTACTTGAGCGAGGGCGGATGCACTTTCCTGTAAAGGAGACTGAATGAAAGGTTAGGGGGACGGCAAAGGTATTCCAATTGCATTCCGAGGGGCTGTCCTCTGTGTTTTCTGAAAAGGAGAGGTTGGAGGCTACTGGCTCATACAGGGGGGAGGAAGTGGAGAGGCAAAGCCAACAAGAGGAGGTAAGATTGGGATAGGAGACATTTAGTGAGGTGAAGGTTGCTTGGATAAGGCTGAAGAGGGGAGAGGAGTAATGAGAGGGGGGTAGAAAAGGTTGGGGTGGTGGGGTTGGCGATGCGCTGTTTGTAGCTGAGGTGCGGTTTCCGGATGCGCTGCTTGTACTTGAAGTGCGGCTGGAGGGCTGTGGAAAAAGGGGGTTAATGACTTGGTTGGGACCTATGCCAGAGGGTGTTCTTAATGCAGTATTTTGGCCTGGTTGGTTTACAGCCTCCTTTTTTATAAGAATAAGTGATCCTCGGTCGGCTCCTTTCTCATAGATTCTGAAGCCCCAAGTTTGACCGAGTAACCAGGAGGGATCAGTGGGGAGCTGCACTGTAAGATTAAGATGTGTGCAGGATTCCTCGCTTTCTTGGCCGAGCCAGTTAACTGTAGGGAGTTTGCACCCTGTAGGGGTCCATTTTAAGGTAAGGTAATGATTAGGAACAGGAGGCTTCCAATTAGTGGCTAATGTTTTACACCCCCAGTATGCACAGTAGTACTCGTTGGGGGAATTACAGTACGATTTTCCAGGATTTGAGGATGGGCACATGTAATATTGGGTCTGGGGATCACTTACCTTCCTGGCGCAGGTTTCTTCGACTCTGGAGACAAAGGTGGCGAAAGGCTCACTCGGCTCCTGGAAGAGCTTGGTGAATTTATTAGGCCGACAGGCAGAGCAGTTGGCAAAAGCTCGCAAGGCGATTCCCCGAAGGATAGGCCAAAAGGTGGCAGGCGCATTAATATAGGCGGATGCATTTATAAACGCTTCCGTGCCCAGGTAAGCCTCGGGGGGATGAGTGGCCCCAGTGGCTGCGTCTTGCTCGCTCTGCCTAGCTGCTTCTGCCTGGAAGTGGGCACGCCAATCAACAAACTGGCCGGGGTTAAGAATGGAACGGGCAAGCGAGGCCCAGTCTTGGGGGAGGCAAAAGTCCATGGCGAGATCCTGCAGTATTTGGGAAGCGTATGGGCTACCTAACCCGTCCTCCTTGACGGCCCTGCGAAGCTGCTTAATAGTATCAGAGTCAATGGGATACCAGTCATACGGTTTCTGTGGTGTGGGGGTAAGGTTAAGAGGAAAGCAGCGAAAAGCACGAGAGAAAGGAGGACGCGCTTGCAGAGGGCTTGGCGCGGGAGTGGGGGTAGGGGGAGCGTTGCCCCAAGGGTTGCCTTGAGGTGTAGAAGGCAGCCAGGGGTTGTTAGTCGGCAGGGTGGGAGGAGCGGGGGCAGCTGCCGGTAGCGGCTCCGAGGGGGAGCTTGACGGAGGGGGAGGCGGAAGTGGGAGGCCCCAAGCGTCGCAAGACGGCGGCGCGGTGGGAGTGGCTAAGGCATAAGATGGTGGACTAGCTCCGCCCTGTGAAAGGGCGGGGTAAAGCGCTTGCGGTTTCCGGCCCAGCTTAGGGCTGACGTCATCGCCGGAGCACTTCCTCCCCTCGATGGAAGAAGAAGGAGGAGGAGGAAGTTCGCCATCTTGGCGAGGCTCAGTGTTATTTTGTTTTTTGGGAGTCACTTCGAGCGCGTTGTTAATCTGCTCGACTAAGGACTCTGTGTCCGAATCGTGGTCTACATTAGTATCGCTGTCTGAATCTGTTGACTGGGTTGATAGGGCCTCCTTGGATTTAATGGGGCCTCGATCAGGGGGGAGGGAGCCTTGAAGGCAGGAGCGGACGGTTATTAAGGTGGGGAGCAAGCCGGGAGGGAAGCGCTTGCTCTCATGTTTCATGGCGTTGGTGACCCGATCAATAAGGCGATCATAAGTAACAGGGTCCCAAAGATGGCAAGTGGTGAGCCATGGGTTAAAGGGCAGCAGGAGGTCCCAGTATACTTGCAGCTGCCGGACAGACACCTTACAGCGATGTGTGTCTAGGAGACCAGCCAGAGCATGAACTTGGGGTGCTTGGCGTGCAGATAGACGATTACCCATAGCGGAGTGAGAAAAGAAAAAGGGGGGTTGATTATTGAGTAAAGAAAATGAGGTAAACCGTGGTCGCGAGGCCGAAGGAGACGGCGAGAATAGAAGGCAGGAGCTTCTAGTAGCGAGAGCAGTTTGGGAGGGGCGGTCGCAAAGAGGCACACCGCGCGAAACAAAGAAACAAAGACACAAAGGACCACAGCAAAGTAATGGAGGGGAAGAGGGAAAGCTACTGGAGGAAGAGTGTTAGGAGGAATGGGGGGACATAGGAAGAGAAGACGAAAGGTAGTTGGGGGTAAGAGTTAGGTTAACACGGGAAAGGAAGAGCGGCCCGGGCGCGGAGCGGCATGGGAGAGGCGGCTCCGGACGTGGAGCGGCGAGGGAGAGGCGGCTCCGCGGGGCGGCGAGGGAGAGGCGGCCCTTACTTTGCAGGCGAGGAGAAGGGGAGCTGGAGAGGCGTCCGGGCGAGCGGGTGGTTTTACTGGACCGCTGCATGGAGAGGACTTTTAATTCCAGGGGCCCCACGTTGGGCGCCAGTTGCGGTCGCAGTTGATTCGTCGGGGGGGGGGGTGGCGGCCGGTTGCTAAATCCTAGGCTCTCAGGATTGCTTGGAGGGTACCGGCGGCGGGGGCTCTTTCCCGGAGGCGAGGGCGAGGCGGGGGACTTGGCCAGGTCCCCGGCGGGGTGGCGTGCAAAGTATGGAGGGCGGCGAGAAAGGAACAGGCGGGACACAGTTCTTTTAGGGTGAAGAAGCCAAGAGAGAGAGAGTTTATTAGGGGAGAGTACAAGCTTATATCGGGCGTTTAGAGGGCGGGGTAGCTGTAGAGGTTAAAGGCTTGGATTGGTTCTGAGAGGGCGCGGAGGTTGATTGAAAAGGGGCGAGAGTTGCTCTGGTAACGGTGTCTGGCAACAATGTATGCGCACTGGTGGTGATGGGAGTTGCACTGGCAACGGGGAGTGTCCGGGCAAGATAAGGGGGTGGGGAAAAGGCGGTTCCCTCCGGCAAGCCTCCCCTAACAGTGGTATTTTGGGTGAGGAAATGGGGCCTGCCTCCGGCCTCACTTTCCCAGGCCCGGGGGGCTGCGGAGGGCGCTGTCGCCCGTGCCCACCACCCTCCCCAGGGGCTGATCAGGTCCCCCAGCCCAGGCCCGCCAAGTTGAAGCACGTAATCAGTGTCCCGCAGCCTTTAAGTGCAAAGAGGCTTGTGCTAATATCCTTGTGGTAGGTTGAATTGTATACCGCAGAAAGAAACATGTTCATACTCTATTTACTCATTGTAAATAGGACCTTTAAAGCTGTTATTTTTCGGTAAGGTGTGGCCCGCTGAATCAGGATGGGTCTCAATCTTATTGCCAGAGGCCTTATAGAGAAAGTGCCATGGGGAGGAGTCAGAAGCCAGAAGTTGGCAAGAACCCAGAAGAGAAAGAAGAGGGCGTGGCCATGTGATAGGAAAGCCAAGGAACCCCAAGGATGGCCAGCCAGCCAGGGTGCTACCGACCCCAGGGGGAAGCAAGCCTCTAAAACCGTGAGCCAGTACATTCCTGTTGTTAAGCCAACCTACTGTGTGGGTGCATAGCAGTTGAAACTAAGACAAACCTGATACGCCAACCCACAGCTCACTTACATTATCACAGCACTGCTGCATGTTCTCCTCCCACCCACCCACGTGTGTGTAATTTGTGCAGGGAAAGCTGTCTCCTGCAGATTTGTAGGTCAAGGTCACAAAACGTCCATCTCAGAAATGGAATCTAATAAAAGCCTACCTATTATGCATAACTTCAGCTATCTGCAGAATCTTCCGAGCCCATCACATCCCAGGCACTGTTATAAGCATTTTCTGTGTTGTAACCCCTTTAAGCTGAGCTGTATTTTCTGCCACACAGTAGCTTCATGATCTTGGGGGAAGTAGCTTAAATCTCTGTACCTCAGTTTCCTCATTTGTAAAATGAGAGTAATAATACATATCTCTTAGTAGCAGGCTGGGGGAGGACTCACATATAAGAATAAGGTCCTTGCTGTGAACACAGCTAACCTGTGCCTGGCACAGGGAAGGAGCTTAACAAATGTCACTTCTTTCCCCTCTCTTGGATAAATTAAGATTGTAAATTGTGTTTCTGGGATATTAAGTTGGATTTTCCATTCTGTTATCTCAATAATTAACTATGCAACTTTGGGGAGGTCACTCTCTCTGTGCTTCAGTTTCCTCATTCATTCATTCTTTTCTTCAGGTAAGCAGGTGATTAATAAATATTCATGGAGTGCCTACTAAGTGCCAGCCATTGTTTTAGGTGCTGGGAATACCGCAGGGAACCAAACAGACAAAATTCTGGCCCCTGTGATGTTTATAAATTGATATAATTAATTATAATTATATATAATTATAATATATAATTAGTTGTAACCCAACCAAGTTGATATTGCTCTCATTAGAAGGGAGGTAGTCTTCAAAGAGTCTAAAAGAAAAGGTTATAGGAATGCATCAGGCTTAATACATCCAGAAAGATGCTGAAGTAAGTTTATTTCTCTATGCAATGATTCATGTTCCTAAGGTTTATCTGTAAGGAATATTATGATTTTAAGTGACAGAAAACTTGGCTAAAACTGACTTAAACCACAATGGAATTTATTGGCCCATGTAACTGAAACGAAGTTGAGGAGCAGGATGGACTTCAGGCAAAGGTTGATCCAGAAGTACAAATTATGCCACCAAGAACTTGTTTTTTCTTCATCTCTCTCGTCTGCATTATTCTGTGTTGGCTCCATTCCCCAGAGTGGCCCCCCACTTGCTCCAGTTATCCCCTTAGGGTAGCAAAATGCTACCCAGAAGCAGATCCTAAGCATCTTCACATCATACTGCCCAGAGGACTTTCTCAGTAGTCCCACCAGATTTATGCTTACATGTCATTCTCCCCATATCCGGAGGTAGAGGTGAGATCCACCCCATCAAACCACAGTGCCTGAAAATGGGGGAGGGGAGTTAATTTCCCAAGGGAAAATCAGGGTATTTTTGATGCAAGGATGGGAAAAAGCCTGCTGGGGAGACAACCAGAGCTGCATAGCCCAAGAGGAAACCAAGCACATGCCTGGGGCACCAACAAAGCAGGAGCAACAAAGGTGATTTTTAAAAAGTAACAATTTTATTTTTAATATGTATTTTTAAAAGCACTGAAGTAGTCATAACGGGAAAAATCGGAACATTGTTTTCACTGCAATTGTTTTAGAGTTGAGTGTTACTTTTATTTTGACTAACACGTGGGATGGTGAAGGGCACCATAATCTTTTTAGCACTTGGGGTTCCTAGAATCTTAATTTAACTATATGAGCATATGACAAGCCCCCCCCCACCCCTCCTCCCACCACTCCTCCTCCCCCCACCCAAGGTAGAGCCCTGGTTTCCAGAGTAAGGCTCCAAGTTCCCTGGGGGTAGGATCACTAGAAAGGGGTAAGAATTAGGAAAGTGGTCTTTGGTTTGATCCATCAGGTTCTCGTGAGTCTGGTTAGTGTGGGTCGGTTCTGCCGAAGCGGATTATCCCTGAGATAACAAAAAGCATTGATTTCTAGTTCAGCCAATTGGAGGCCCTGGCTTTCACCAAGGTGACCACAGGCAGAGACAGACCCAGAGAGAGCTGTCAACCCCCATCTCTCCATCTCCACTCAGTACCCTCTTGGTGACCACAGGACTCCTACTTAACTCTGTCAAAAGGAGGCTCAATAGAAAGAAGTCTGGAAAGAAATACAGTCAAGCTTTAGCAGTGGTTATCTTTGGGTGGTGGGATATGGGTGATTTTCAATTCTTTATTCCTTCATTCTTGCATTGCAAAAAAATATTTATGGAAGGCCTACGTTGTACCAGGCACTATACTGGGGATAGAGCAGGGTCCAAGGCAGTCAAGAACTCTCCCACCTCCATAGGGCTTACATTCAAGTGGAGGCCAATAGAGCATAAACCCAAGAAATGAGGAAAGGTCTATAGTATGGTAGATGGCAATAAGTCTATATAGAAAAGTAGATTGGGGAAAATGGATAGGGAACTTGGGGGAGGGGTATGACGGTTTGGATGTGTTATCTCCCCCAAAACGCCATTATCTTTGATGCAATCTTGTGGGGGCAGACATATTAGTGTTGATTAGATTGGAATCCATTGAGCATTTCCATGGAGATGCGCCCCACCCAACTATAGGTGATAACTGTGATTAGATAATTTCCATGGAGGCGTGGCCCCGCCCATTCAGTGTGGGCCTTGATTAGTTTATTAGAGCACTATATAAGTTCAGACAGGAGTGAGCTTGCTACAGCCAAGAGGGACACTTTGAAGAATGCACAGGAGCTAAGAGAGGAGCTGCAGCTTACAGAGACATTTTGGAGACAGCCATTGAAAGCAGACTTTTGCTCTGGAGAAGCTAAGAGAGGACAAACACCCCAAGAGCAACTAAGAGTGACATTTTTGCAGAGCTGCAGCCTAGGGAGGAACATCCTGGGAGAAAGCCATTTTGAAACCAGAACTCTGGAGCAGACACCAGCCACGTGCCTTCCCAGCTGGCAGAGGTTTTCCGGACACCATAGGCCATCCTCCAGTGAAGGTACCTGATTGTTGATGCTTAATCTTGGACACTTTATGGCCTTCAGACTGTAACTGTGTAACCAAATAAATCCTCTTTATAAAAGCCAATCCATCTCTGGTGTTTTGCATTCCAGCAGCATTAGCAACTAGAACAAGGGGTGACAGTGCAAATTTAAATAGGTGTAAGGGGAAGACCTCACTGAGCAGGTGGCCTTTGAATAAAGGCAAGAAGAAGATGTGGTTGCAGGCCATGTGGCTGTCTGGGGGAACAGTGTTCCAGGCAGGGGAGACAACTGGTGCAAAAGCCCTGAGGCAGGTGTCCCAGGCCTATTCCAGGAACCGCAAGGAGACCAGTGTGGCTGGGGCAGAGTCATGGGTGGGGTTGGGGGTAATAGATGAGGTCAGAGAGGGGAGGGATGGTGGGCAAACTGTGTAGGTCTGGTAGGCCTTGGTAAGGACTTTGGCTTTTGTGTTGAGATGGGGAGCATTGGCGAGTTACGAGCAAGGAGTGCTTTGATCTGGCTTTGGGTTTCAGCAATCCCCCTGGCTGCCTTGTTTAGAAGGGACTACAGAGGGGCAAGGGCAGAAGCAAGGAGACACATCAGGAGGTCTTTTTACAATACAGGAGAGAGACAGTGGAGGTTTTGAGCCAGGGCGGTAGCAGTTGAACCAGTAAGAAAGTTCTGGATCTATTTCCTTCTTGTTCACAATGACATTTTTCAAATTTCCTCCAATGGACATGTAGGGAAAAAAGGACAAATACGAGCTACATTCATGTATTAAAGCATTTATGTAGCATGATTAGTGTTGTGACCACGGAGGCCACAATATTCCGGAACCATGACCCTGGGCCAACCCCCTGACTCTCTTAGAGCAGAGAGGTACAATGGGGACTGGGTCTGTCACTATGCCTCCTCTCTCAGGCTTCTCAGAGGAGATGATGGGGCAGGAGGAGGTGACATGAAAGCAACTGAGTTCTAGCCCCACGGATAAGGTGATGCTGGAGAACAGTGAGCAATGGAAGCAGCTGGACCTATGACCAGCCCTGTCCATGATTCTGCCCCTTTTGCCCGTCAGTGTTCCAGAACTGTCCAAGGACCACCCCTGCAGAGGTTGATCGGCCATCCTTTTGCAAGCTTAATGCTGGATTTCCATCTCTCTGCTGGGGGTGACTGATATAGTAGCCACTAGCCACATGTAACTTTTAAAAATTTCAACATAAATTAGTTACAAATAGACAGATTCAGAAATCCAGTCCCTCCGTTGCACCGGCCACATTTCAAGTGCTCAATAGCCACGTGTGGCTAGTGGCTACCATTTTGGACAGCACTGATATAGAACATTTCCATCACCACAGGAAGTTCTGCTGGATGGCACTGAGTTTATGCATGGGGCAGGCTGTTGGACATTCACTCGCTGATGTTCGCAGCCAACTGGCCACCCAGCAGAAAGCCTGAGGTGGAAAGATCAGTGCCACCCGATCATTCTTCCCCCTTGTACGTGGGCCAACTCAAATGTCACCTTCTCTATGAATGAGCCACTCTGGCTCTGGGCTCCCATAACACTTGCCTTATACGAATAAGATGATATTCCACACTCAGAGTGATGTATAATCATGTACGTTACAGTCTGCCCCATAATGCCTGTGAATCAATCTTAAGGGCAGGGGCTGTGCCTTTTTCAGCTGGATACCCCAAAGTTTAGCACCAGCCTGGCAGGTCATGGATGTTCAATATGAATTTGCTGAAGGAGTGGCTTTGCTGGTGACTTTGCCTGCTCTCCCTCCCACTCTGTGGCTGTGTGTCTTTCCCCAGGTCACTTAACCTCTCTGAGCTCCAGATATGTCATCATTAAAGTGAGGGTGAGGCTGGGCTTGGTGATATCATTGGGGCAGGCAGTCAAAACCATGAATAAGCTTGACAGAATCTTCTTTGGGTGGGACAGCAGCTTTTTTGGGTGATGTCATAATAAGACAAGGTGGACAGATCCTGGCAGCAGCCATGTTCCTGCCACTCACAAGCTGTGTGACCTTGAACACTGCAGCCGGCAGCTCTGAGCCTCTCTATTCGCACCTGTAATGAGGAAATAAGAAGGGTTATTATGAACTGGTGCCTGGCACAGGGGCCCACTTAATATCTGTTAAAACCCAACCTGATGGCAACCAGAGGTGCAGTGTCTCTGGAAACCCAGGGTGGAAGTCCTGAGGCAGCCCAGGACAGGGCTTGGAACAGGGGGCCATGGCTGCTGAGGTGGGGACCCCCAGCCTCCTCTCTTGGAATTCCCTCCCTGTCCCTGTCAGGCGGCCCCCCTGGGAGCTGCTCTTCTCAGTGAGAATAACTCATCCTTGCTCGCCGCTAATGGCTGGTGACATTTTGAAGACGGCCGCCTGGCTTTGGCTTTGGCTTTGCAGACAGCAGGGGGATTTTTTTTTTTTTTTTTTGTCTAAGAAAACTATTTACTTTTTGTATGCAAAGGAAATAAATGTCTATATTTTCAATCCTCTGTGAGCCCCCCCCCCACTTTGACTTTGCAAAATAACCACATGAATGTAATTAATTTCTTTTAAATACTTCCATTTGTTATAACTCGATTTGTGATCCTGAGTTTGGTTTTGTAGATTGTAACTTTCATATTAATTTTTTTTTTTAAGATGTTTAAAGTTTTTATTGTTTGACATTTCCAAACATGAAAAGTAGAAAGTTCAGTAGATTTAACAATTAAAAATATTCAACCATATACGCTTCGCTTAGTTTCTTTGCTGGGTATGGTAAAGTAAATTGAAGACAATGTGGTATTTTTGCCCCTATTGGTTAAGTATCCATGTCTAAAAACTTAGGAACTGTTTCTTACCTAATTGCCATTATCACACCTTACACAGTTACAGTAACTTTTTTTTTTGAGAGAACAATTTCTTGTTACAGTGAACCAGAAATACGAAATTTCACTGAAAGTGGAACAACTGACAGAATATGTTGAACTTAAACCTTTAAGGGAAATAAGTGGGTCAAACAGTCAGTGAGACGGAGAAGCCCAAGTTTGGTTTGGAATCATAAGGATAAGAGCCTTTCAGCATGGGTACCTTCTGGCCCTTCCCAGCATTAGTCTGCCATCGTTTTCTCATCCCTCTCCCTTCTGAAGCATCTGCCAAACCAGATGGCTTCTTCTCCGTGTTGCAGTTGTAAGCTAACCCAGTAGTACCTCTTTGGGCATGTTAGAAAGTCAAGAGGAAAGTTTGTTAATCACATTCAAGGGTAGACAGTACACACACCCAACCCAGCACACCAGTTATCATCTATGTAGTGTCAACATAGTAGTAACTTTAATAACTTTAACCGGATCAGAGCTGCTACCATCTGTAACTTGTTATGTGGCCCTGAAGCTAGTCAATGTTCCCAGTTTTGCTATGCTAAATTATAAACAGCAGTATACATTTTTGAGATTCAGGTTTTTCTATACACTTCTAAGAGGATATTAAAGATGTAGAACAGAACTATACCTCAGAAACCTAGACAGTAGGGAGGCACATTAATCTCCCAGTTACATTGATTGTAAAGTGTACCCTAAATGGCTCTTTCTGGAGGCACAAAGATGAACAGAGGAAACATTAGAATGACAGTACATATGAGGGGAGGCAGGTGGGAAGACACTGTCCTAGGCACAAGACCATACATTTGTATTTAAAGAGAAGTCTAGGCAGAAAAAATATAAATATATAAAATCAAGTCAAAGGAAAAAAGCATTTCATACAACACAGTATCAACAAGTAAAAGGAACAAATTGCACAAATTGGTGGCAAGTCAGTAACAACAGTATCAACAAGTAAAAGGAACAAATTGCACAAATTGGTGGCAAGTCAGTCCATAGCCTGTTGTGATAGGTCTTTCCAGCATTAATCAGAATAGTAACTTCTTAATATGTCTAATACCCAGTCCATATTTAAATTTTTGGATTGTCCCCAAGATGACTGTTACAGATAATTTGTTTTAACCTGATTCTATGCAAAATGCACGTGTTATGTTTGCTTTTGGTTGGGACTTCTAAGACTCTTAATCTAGAATAGTTTTTCCTCTGGCACTACCCACCTCCACTTCTTTTTTCCCTCATCATCTTGATGGGTTGTCATGTATAATGTCCAACCTTCTGGATTTTCTGATTTCTTCCTTGTGTTAAGCTAGTTTTTTTATCCTCTGCATTTTCTATAAAATGGAAGTTAGATCTCAATGTATATTAGATTCAGAGTAATCTTTTTTTAATAAAATTACTTCGTACATGCTGTTGTGTGCTTCATATTATATTATTATAGATAACAGTTGTGCACATTGCATCAGAGAATTGTCTTAAAACATAAAGGATGAAGCAGAACAGCCAAACAGAAATAAGTTTACTCTTGAACAATTCTTTGCAGATTGAGAAAAGTCTGCTAGCTAGCTAATTGTGAACAGGTGGATGAGTATTATTAGAATTCAGCCTAATATAGTGAAGCAAAATGAGATTACACACACAGTGTTGTGTTCTTTATTTTCTTATTATCTTAGAGTGTTTTTTTTTTTAATCTTCATTTTATTGAGATATATTCACATACCACGCAGTCATACAAAACAAATCGTACTTTCGATTGTTTACAGTACCATTACATAGTGGTACATTCATCACCCAAATCAATCCCTGACACCTTCATTAGCACACACACAAAAATAACAAGAATAATAATTAGAGTGAAAAAGAGCAATTGAAGTAAAAAAGAACACTGGGTACCTTTGTCTGTTTGTTTCCTTCCCCTATTTTTCTACTCATCCATCCATAAACTAGACAAAGTGGAGTGTGGTCCTTATGGCTTTCCCAATCCCATTGTCACCCCTCATAAGCTACATTTTTATACAACTGTCTTCGAGATTCATGGGTTCTGGGTTGTAGTTTGATAGTTTCAGGTATCCACCACCAGCTACCCCAATTCTTTAGAACCTAAAAAGGGTTGTCTAAAGTGTGCATAAGAGTGCCCACCAGAGTGACCTCTCGGCTCCTTTTGGATTCTCTCTGCCACTGAAGCTTATTTCATTTCCTTTCACATCCCCCTTTTGGTCAAGAAGATGTTCTCCGTCCCACGATGCCGGGTCTACATTCCTCCCCGGGAGTCATATTCCACGTTGCCAGGGAGATTCACTCCCCTGGGTGTCTGATCCCACGTAGGGGGAGGGCAGTGATTTCACCTTTCAAGTTGGCTTAGCTAGAGAGACAGGGCCACATCTGAGCAACAAAGAGGCATTCGGGAGGAGGCTCTTAGGCACAACCATAGGGAGGCCTAGCCTCTCCTTTGCAGTAACCGTCTTCAGCAGGGGGATTTTTAAATGCCCGATTGATGTTGGGCTCCAAGGAAATACAAACCAGAATTGCACGCAGCACCTGAGAACAGACGCAAAGTCAAGGGAGCGAGCTGTGGGCCGCTCAGACGCGTCCCGCATCCCCTCCCCATGCCCTCCCGAGCCGGCGTGAGGGCCTCATCTGTCCTAGCTGCAGGGACACGCTGAAATGGTGGGTCAATTCGCCACGGAGCCAAGCACTTCGTGGGAACTTGGGGATTAACATTCCACACGCCTGGAATCAATATTCTATGTTTGTGTTATAATTCACTTTGTGAGGGAGAGGACGCAGTTCTCCAAATTCTTGGGGGCAGTAAACCACGCAGCCAAGGGGATCAAGGAGATTTCTGTGCTTGTGGGTCGTGCCCGGCAGTGAATGGGTGGGTGGGTGGGTTGAGAGTGTGGAGCAGAATGGGGAGGGGGGAGGATGGTAGAGGAGATGGGCAGGGGAGGCTCACAGTTTGAATGGCAATGCCTTGATCACGACGTTTCACAGGAGGGCATTGTGCCACCCTGAGTGTCAGACTGACGTGATTTTATAATAGGAAAGACACCCAAAGATGGCCTTATCGGGCATGACTATAAAGTCACTCAGATGGCATAGGTAAGCCCTATCAGCCGTTGGGTCCCTTCCCAACACCAATATAACCTACCGCATCCTACAAGAAAATAAAAATGGAGATCTTTGCAGAATTTTTTTTTCCATTTTAACCCTCAGACTTGCTCCTGAGTGGACGCCTCTGCTTGTTTGGTTTTGTTGCCAGGGAACTAACGTCGATCAGAGCAGGCCTTTTCACACGTGGACAGAGGCAGTTTGGGCTGCCTCCAAGCCCCATGTCTCCCAGTCTTTCTTCTTCCTCCCAGGCTGTCTCTGACACCTCTGTCCCTTGGGGAGAGAAACCTGAGCAGTCGCTCTTCATTGCTTGGCGGAGGTCTGGGTCCCAGGCACGAACTCCATCGGGGGGAAGCCAAGTCCGCCGTCCCAGGGAGGAGTGGCAGTCGCCCAACAGGCTGGGGTGGTTAGCGAAACGGCTTTCCCGGGGTCACCCGTTTCCCCAACGGGTAACCTCTGATGTCACGAAATCCCGTCACAGCGTGGTTAGAAGGCACTGCTTCTCAGGCGGGCCTCAGGGTCCTGGCCCGACGACAGGGTCAGTTCTCAGCTCACCCAGGGAGGAGGTCAAGGCCCACTGGGAAGGAAGCCCCTGTCCCCACTAAGGAAGCAGGAGTTATACCGAATATCCCTGCCAACGCCCCGCCTTCTCCTAACCTTGTCCTGAACCGTGCTTATTTTGTTCAAACAAGAGCTCATGCAGCCCGTCTAACTTTAATGAAAAGCAGACCCTCACCCACCGTTGCCCCTCCTCTAGGAGATAAAAACCGAATGGCATGTCAGATCCTTGATGGCAAACTCGCCAGGAAGACAACATGATCAGGCTAGAGCGGAGGCAGCAGACCGTGTCTGCTTTTGTGCCATAAAATAACATAACCCGATGACCCCCCTCATTTGCTGACGGGGCACTGGGCTGGAAATGCCTGGTTCTCTTGCAAAAGCTCCCGCTGTCCTGGCTGGCTCTGCTCTGAAACAACCTTACTTGGCCTGTCTTCTTCTTCTTCTTTCTAAATTCCCCTCGGGCATTTCAGTCCTCATTTCAATATTCCAAGGCACAAGCCCTTGATGACAACCCGTTTATCACCACACAAATTGTGAGACTCTGACAGGAAAAGGTTCTCAGAAGGTTTCCTAAGTGCAGGCACACACATGCGCATGCATGCACACACACACACACACACACACACACACAAGCACCCCTATTCTACATTTAAAGAAAAAAATTCCCAATTGCCATTAGACAACAAAATCAAAGTCTCTTACCTGTCAAGGCACTGAAGGACTCCTCTGACAATTCACACAACGGTCTTTAATTGCATCCAAGAGATGTTTTGAAAGGACTTCAGATTGAAGAATGGCGAAAGCCATCTTGGAGCAACCCTCTACTCTGACTTGGGTAATGACCCCAGAGGGCTGTCTCAAGTTGAGGGGGCGGCTGCCATGCCTAATTTTCACTTCCTTCTTCTCTCTCTCCTTTCCTTCCACCTTTTGCAAACATTTCTCCAGCACATTCCATGAGCCAATGCCCAAGATAGGCACCGGAGAAAATTCATTGAGCATTACAGAAACGATTCTCGCCTGATTTCTGGGGGGTACCCGTCTGTTGCAGAGGCTGCTACTTGCCCCCCCCCCCAATACCCACTATTCCCTTCTTCTCCAATAATAATCCGCTGATTTTTAGCTTGGCATGTGGCTCTTCAAAAATAAAATTTACATGTCCCGACCTCCCTCGCAACTAGGTGTGACCCTGTGACTATTGTAAGCAGAAGTATTGTGTGAAACCTCCAAGAAGTGTTATTAAAGGGAGGGACACATACCATTTGAGCTATCTTCCTTCTTGTGGGTTGGAATGTGGATATGATGGCCGGAGTTTGAGCAACCATCTAATACCATGAGGTAGAAGTCATGTATGGAGGATGGTTGAGGAGCAAGATAGAGCCTGAAATGATGGAACCACTTTGTGAAACTGGCAGTTTCTTGTAGAATTAATCATATACCTACACCACATCCAGCAATTCCACTCTTAGGTATTTACCCAAATGAAGGCCTATGTCCACAGAAAGATTTGCATGCAAAATTTTTTGAATGTTTACAGCAGCTTTCATTGTGATAGCTCAAAACAATTCAAATGTCCATGAACTGGTGAATGGATAAACAAGTTGTGGTTTATACCAATAGAGTGTTCTGCAGCAATGAAAAGCAATGAGGTCTTCAAAATGCAAAGGCCAGGATGACTCTCAAAATAATTATGGTGAATGAAAGTAACCAGACCAAAAGGAGTATTATTCCATTTATGTCCACAAGTGTTTTGACAGCTTTTTTCATAATAGTCCCAAACCGGAAACCACCCAAATGCCAAACGTTCATCAACAAGTGAATAGATAAACAAACTATGGTGTATTCATATAATGGAATACTACTCAGCAACAAAAAAGAATAAACTACATACAACAACATGGATGAATCCCCAAAATACTATGCTGAGGGAATGAAGTAGGATGCAAAGGACTATAAACTGCATGACTCCATTTCTATGCAATTCTAGAACAGGCAAAACCAGTCCATGGCAATATCAGGGGTGGAGACCAAGTGGAAAGGGACATGAGGCAACTTTCTGAGATGATGAAATGTCCTAGATCTTGATTGGGCTGTTGATCACACAGTGTATACATTTGTCAAAATTCATCCAACTGTATACCTGCTAGAGCTGTGAATTTCACCACATGCAAGTTACATAATAATAATAATAATAATAATAATAATAATAATAATAAATAGCCTGTATTCTGTTGACTTTGCAAAGCCACCCTTTCAGTACTGAACTTCCCACTTCTGAACCTTATTTCTAGGAAGAGAAATAAGCTCTAGCCAGTCTTATTTGGCCTTTTCCATCACTTTTTGCTAATCCTTTCCAGTGGCACAATGTCTTCTCCACACCAGTCACCAGTTGGGTGGCTGACACCTCTCTCTACTCTGGGCATTTGAAGTCAACCAGGGAGCTGGTCCCAGGAGCCAGGTGGGATTTGACAGCAGGCTTAATCCAAGTGCCACAGTTTAGAAAAGACTGCCCCCGTCCTTGTTCCAGGATTTCCCCAGCCTGAGCCCACAGCGGAGGCGCCGTATCCACCCTCCACCCGTCGGGAGGGGGGCTGTCTAGCAATGCTGTTTCCCTCCCCTCACGCCTGCAGCTCATGCAGCAAGCAGGATCCCACTTGGTGGGGCTCACTTTGGTCATTCGATTGTTCTTGAATGCTGGTGCTGGGTCTATTCTTAGCACACCACCAATCCCCAGGAGGCTCTGAAGATGCATGAGGCTGAGTAACAGCTGCTTCGCTGCCATTACCAAGGCTATTATCATCATCATTATTGCGGAGATACGGCTTTTGTGGTATGCCAATCAGGGGAGATTTGGGGACCTTTTCCATAACTGGAAGAATGGGTCCAGGGCATGTGTGGGTTTCCATTCTGAGGGGCTGTGACCTCCGGGGAAGCAGACTTTCCTTGCACGCGGTGGGAGCTGGTGTTTCTGGTGGGCCCGGTAGGGAGCTGCTTGCGCGGAGGGAGGTCAGTCGATTCCCTCCCCTCCCCTCCTCCCTTGCCCAGCCCTGCCACCACAGATTCTACTATTAGAGATTCATTCCTTGGGCTTTGTATTTTCTCTGCTATAAAAATGGAAATCTTCCTGCTGTCTTTCCTAGAAGAGTATTTTCTTTCCATTGTCCCTTTTTAAAAGAAGGAAATGGAATGCCTAAGGGGCAGCAGGAGAGGGCATTAGTGTGGAGCTAAAAGCAGGCAGGCAAGGGAGGTGGGGGCGAGGCCAATGAGGACAAAGGAAGCATAATAAAGGTGAGTGCTTCCTGTGTTCCCGTGGGCCCTGGGTGTTTGCACACCTTATGTTCCTTGCTTCCTGAAGTCTTATTTAACCAAACACTTGGCGCTTACTAGATAACCTGGCCCCATAGTGAGTGCTGTACAAATTGTAACTCATTCAATTCTCATCACAACCCCCATCAGTGGGTATATTATTATCCATATTTGATAGAGGACAAAACTTAGGCACAGAGAAATTCAGGATCTTGCTCCAGGTTACACAGCTGGTAAGGAAGAGAGCTGGGGTCCCAACCACGGCCGCCTGGCTGCAGAGGCCGTGCTCCCAAGAAATGGGAGACACGAAATAGCAAGTCAACCGCTGCATCGTTCCTGGGTGACACTAATTGCCCAGCTAGCTTGCTTTTTCATTCCAATGATATATCCTTCAAATAGATACTTCAAGGCAGATCTTGCTATTCTAATCTTTTCGCCATGAAATGTTTTCCTTTTAAGGATACACCTGCATATTCTCAGCATTTCATTTCCCTCCCAAGGAAAAAAAGACATTGGTAGCTGTTTCCTTTAAAAATGTCTAAAAGCAAAACACAAGGGCAACAGCAAAAAAACAAAAAACAAAAAAAAACAAAAAACACCCTGGCTAGTTGGTGTCATGACATCTTCACAGCTCAGGGACCCTGGGACCCAGGGCACAGCCGAGTCATGTTCCCTGGGATTTTAGGGTGAGGGCTCTTGAATTACAAAGAGGAAGAAACCCACAAATATTGCTTGGCTAGGAGGCACGGCAGAGCCACTGGTGATGAAAGGAGATGCAACGCTGAGAGGTGCAGAAGACAAATAGTCAAGAGTTTTTGATGGAAGAAAAGCTGGCGTGTAGAACAGGTCTCCTGTGTTTGTTGTGGTGGGTGTGGAAGTTGCTGGAAACTCTTGCCCCTCCCCCTCCCTGCACTGACACTATTGCACCCCTGGGCAGTTGGGAGCCTGCCAAGGTGGGGGCGGGGATAAGATTTTGGACAGCAGCAGCCGAAGCCTTTTTTTCCCCCCACCCCAGAGAAATCAAAACCACATGTGTAACTAAGGGAAGCATTTCATTCCACGGAGAATTTCCTGTGCATACCCGAGCAGAATCAGAATCTTCTGTGAACTTGGTTCCTGCCTCCGTGTCCTTATGCTAATGACTGATGTTTCATTGTTTGTGGTTGCCGCGACAGGGGCCTCCGGGGAAAGAGGAAAGAAAGGACGGTCTTGCTTTGGAAAGATGATGGAGGGAGGGGATGAAGGGAAAGAGGGATGCAGATTTGACAGCCTAGAAGCCCATCCCCACCCTAACCCTTTTGCGCCCTAACACTTCCTCCATCTGTGAGATACCGCACCCACCCCCGCTGCCTATCACCACTCTCCCTGGTGGCCGCAGAGTTCAGGGGGGACTTTCTACCCCTTTTTATAGCTGCTCCACCTTTCAGTGCCTGCCCAATCCTATGTGTGAAGCCCTGGTGTCCCGAGTCTAAGGAGCCCTCTTTCTGACTAATAGGGGTTCCAGACTGACTGCACTAATGAATGAATGGACATCTTTGTGGCACCTGGCCAAGGGCAGCAATGATGCACCCACTTTATCTCATCTGATCACCTCTGAGTGATGAGTTGAAACATACCAGATACCTGGGGCTCAGAGAGGTAAGGTGACTTGCCCATGATCTATGGCGACCTTTCCTAAAGTGGGTTCTATCGGACACTAGTGGCATAGTTAAAGAAAACACTAGAAAAACATCACGGGTCATACCCCCCAATTGGAGATTCAGAACGCACAGAATGCAAGCATTAAAGATGCTGAGGACTGTCCCCCCACCCCCTTTATTTGAGACAGCCTTGTCCCAACTTATTTGATCACAGAACATTTTCCCCTGTGCAATTTGTAGTAGATTTAAACTATTACACAGTCAGAATTCACTCCATTGGGAGGGGTAAACTTCCCTGGCCCATAGGTGAAGGGCTTGGCCATGTGACTTGCTTTGGCCAATGGAACAAGGGCAGAGGGGATAGTGTGTCGGTTTCTAGCCTAGGTCTTAAGAGACATTGCGTGTTTCTGTCAGCCTCATTTGTGTTTTTCCATCCTCTGTGTAGAAGAGCCGCAGGTGGCTGCTGCCCCTCTATCCTGGGCCCCAGAATGAGACACATGGAGCAGAGCTTCCACAGCCAACCTGCAAATGAATGAAAAATAAATGCTAATCACTGTATGCCACCAGGTAGCGGGGTTGTTTGTTACACAGCATCATTACTGATGGCAATAGCTAACTGACACACTATTCCTATTTAATATGTCCTGGAATCCTAGCAGTCAATGGAACCCTCTTTTGGAAATTTTGAGTCACATGCAAGTTTTCTCATTCCAAAGCCTGCTTGTCCCACTGCATCAATCTGAGATAAGCAACAACTGGCTCCAAAGTCAAAAAACTATCCCGAGATAGAGTGCTTTGGGGATTTCTTACAGCAAGGAGAAATATAGGTGATGGGGCAGGTGAGGGTCCTAGAGTCTCCAGGTTGTCATTTTGAGGCAGGTTTTGAGCCCTCAGGCAGGGACACCAGAGGCAGGAAACACAGACATGGCTGATGGTGGTGCTGCAATACCATCCCAGGACAAGTCCGTGGAAACACTGGTTGGCAGGGGTTACGGTCTTGGGCTCCATTAGAATTACTTTAAAGTTCTTCCCTTTCTTAAACCTGCAGAAACCACACTGTTTTCCAAGGTCCTTGTCAGTTGCCTAGATTCATACCAATCTGCTGAGTCAGTACAACGTGCAGAATTGATGGTACAGAAAGACATTAAACCACCTACAACCCTTTAGACCATGTCAACAGATCATCCGTAGCCTCAACTGCAGAAACATTTCATTAAATCCTTGCAGTTTCTCCCCAAAGAGCAGAAATGCCCTTCTATCTCTGAAAACCAGATGTAAGCCTGGCAGGATTCTCACCCCAGCTAGGATGGTGGGTTTGCCTGAGCTCAGCTCTAGAGGGGGTTGGTTACTCTTCATTCAAGAAACATGTCACAGACCCCCTAGGCCTTGGAGGGGCCGCAATATCCACCGTGTCTGCAGGTGGTGTGGATTGTCCTGGCCCAGAGGGGAGAGAGGTGGGCCAATGCCAATTATAGGCCAATATGCTCAGGGTTTCTGGGAGCTCTGAGGATTCATCACAGCAGAAAAAGTAACTCTGAGGGGCCACACAGATATGGAGGCAATCGTGAAGCTTCCCTCCACCCCACCAAATAGTGGATATAGGTCTGCTTTCACATTTAGGCAGGCACAATTTGCACAGGATGGGTATGATCACTTATCCATGGGGTGAAGTCCCTCCCAGGGACTGTGAGTGCCTGACAGAGGAAGAAATGAGCCCCCCAAATGCCAATCTGAGCTTGAATGGATGGCGAGAGTGCCCTGGCAGGCAGAATGTGGTAGGAAATGATGAAATGCTAGATTAATAAGCCTTATGCTCTGCCTTGTTTGGTGAAAGTCTGTGGAAAGCCATGGAGGCTTCCAGAAAAGTGAGACCTGGAGGCAGAGGCTGATGGGGCCCACTGGACAACTCCATGGGAGAGAGGGAGAGTCTTGGCTCTGGGTCCTTGACTTGAGCATGCCGATTTCCTGGCCCAGTAACAAAGAGCAGGGATCCTGGGTGAGGCCAGAGAAGCATTTAGGGTCCAAAATTTAAGGGGCATGTGCTCCCAGGGTCATGCAAGTGCAGGGATGGCATTTGAGAGTAAATGCTTCCTTAAAATTTGCACCCAAGGCACCTCACTTGCCTCGCCCTAGTCCTGGCCCCAGCAAAGAGGCTCAAGGCACCAGCTCCAGCTACTTGGGAGTATTTTGAATCTCAGCTCTGTGACCTTAAGCTGGTTCCTAAACTCTCTATAAGCTCTAGTTTCCACATCCATAAAAGAGGGATGCAGTCACAATCTCGGAGAGGGATAAATGATGATGCTTGCAGAGAACCCTCAGTAAGTGGTCATCATTGGTCAGCAAGGTGTCATTTCTGCCAGCAGAGTCCCCATTCTGGCTGATTTGAAAGAAGTTTCTTAGTCTAGGTCCCTCTTTCAGGGACTGCCTCAGCCAAAGAAGCTGCCTCATCCAGGGTCTGCTGTCTTCTCAGGGCAGCCAGTAGCCAGTGACTGATCAATGCAGAGGTACAAAGGGACAACTGTGAAGAGCCAGCATAGGTCCAAAGCACCCCATGGGCTTGGCTGAGGCCTCCACTGGGAATGCATTGAAGTTCAAGTTCCTTCTCTGCCCGATCCTGCTTCCCTCACTCCCCATAGACATTGGCTTGCAGAGCCTTCCTCAATGAATTCCCCGCAGGCAACCTGCTCACCCTGTCTCAGGAGCTGCTCCCCGGGGACCCCAACCAGCCGTGATCACTCCACTTTCTTGCTCTATTCATAAGCTTGCAATATGAACCAGGCTTCTTAGGGTTGTAAATGTAGGCCAAAAAGACCAATGCATCGGATCACAGACTCCCCAGAAAACTGAAAGGTAGGACGAGCAGGAAAAGTGCTGAGATGCCATACCAGGGATTTGAGTGCCACCTGGATGCTTTCCTTCTTTTGTATCTGTGACTCTCTCTGTCTCTGCATGTTATTTGCTCTCACTGCATAGACTGCTTCTTCCACATGCTGGGATCCGTGCTTCTGCATTTTTGCATCTCACATCCCAGGCCACTTGAGAAAAACTCTCTTTCTCATTTTGAGGTTGAAAAGCTCCAGGCAAGAGCTTGGACTGGCCCATCTGGGGTCAGGTGTCACCCTTGGGCCAATTAACAAAGCCCAATGACCCGTATTAAAAAGTGTTCACTCCTTTGGGGACCGCCAGGTTTTGGTGGGGGGCGGGGCAGTTAACAGAGGAAGAGGAGGGAAGGAGAGCTTGGCTGATAAAGTGAAAGGTAGCTATTTGTGGAGAATTTTGTCATATTTTCGGTCACCCGGCTTCTGCATCCCCTTTCTCTGAATCTAGGTAGGAGGTAGAGCCCACCTGTCACTCAAGTGGCTAAAAATGCATATGGCACTTACTGTAGCAGATGCTACTGTGCCCACGCTTAAGCACTTGGCACTTACCACTCCCGAACATGCCAACAATTTCCCACTGTAAGCATGTGGAGCTCTCCGTACGGGGAAGGCTGGCCGGGCAGGAAAGCTAATGTCCCCGGGAGTTAAGGCCATCCTCAACCAATGACAGATGGGAATTGGTGGATCCAAACTCCAGTCTCCTCACTCCTCAGTTGGGACAACTCCAAGATGGCCTGTCCTGACTTCCAGAGATTTCTGGTAAGAACGAGGCCCAGTTGCCTGTGGCGGTGACCAGCTTGGGTCACCCATCCTTTATTGGCTTTCCTATCTCAATACTGCATTCCCCTCTGGGAACTTCCTGGGATCACCTTCCAAGCAAATCACTTGCACCCAAATCCTTATATCGGGGATTTCTCCAGAGGCAACCTAAAGTAAGACACTCGCCTTCCCGACATTCCTGGTTGTTAGGCCAGGTGCACGTGACTTGGACTCAGTCAGTCAGACACGCCTGCCAGAGATTTGAATCTGAAGCTAGAGACAGTGGAGTAACCTTTTTTGGCCGCAACACCCAATTTTCAGCAGACTCCAGCAGAAACCAGTGGACAAAGGAGTCGAGTATCTGTCGTCTGCTGGTGTCCTCGCTGACGTGGATCTGGCTTCCCAGCTGCCCTCTGATCCTACTGCTTTCCAAGGCTAGTTCATCAAGTTTTCCAGCAACTTCATGAACCGCCTTGTCGTGCTTCAACAATTCTTTTAGTGCTTCAATTAGCCAGACTGTTCTAAACACTTAGCTGATGTGGCTGCCCATATCGTTTGCTCATAAGCAGAGAATGAGATCGCCAGGCTGGCGGGAATGTTTGGCATCATTCTGCATCAGTCTTAGTAGTCATCTGGTTTGTATATTTAAGTCTGTCGTGCTGGATCTGTGAGCAAAGTGTGGTGCCGATAGCATCCGATAGCATCCGACTGCCAGGCTGAGGATCTGACTGTCGCCAGCGGTGGATGCACCAAAATGCCACCTCAGAGGAGGGGCAGGGGTGGTTTCTGTCTGTTTCCCAGACATCACTCCGGATCAAGTCCCTTTGTACTTGAAAGAGTGACATTAAGATTCCCACCTGTCACCCCATCAGACTCAAGTGTGAGCTTCCTTTTTCAGAGCAAGACAGCAAGGGCAGTGAGCTGGGGAAGAGGCCAGTAGGAAAATCTTTCTGAAAATATGCCGCAGAGAGGAGAGTAAGGACAGAAAGCTAACTGTGTAGCTTTGAGATGCTGCTAGAACCTCTTTGGTGCGGTGAAGAGAACAAAAAGAAAATATATTTGGTCTCTCTGCCGTCTTCCTGGTATTGATAAAATTAACGCTGCTAAATGCCAGACTCCACTGAAGATGTGCCAAAGAGGCATGGGAAGGGAAGGGAGGGGAAGGGAAAGGAAGGGAAGGGAAGGGAGGAGGGGGAGAGGGAGGGGGGAGGAGGGGAGGGAAGGGGAGGGAAGGGGGGAGGGGAGGGGAGAGCAGAGGAGAGAAGACAAGAGAAGACAAGAGAAGAGAAGAGAGGAGAGAAGAGAAGAGAAGAGAAGAGAAGAGAAGAGAAGAGAAGAGAGAAGGGAGAAGACAATACGCTGACCTTATGATACTCAAACAAAACCTTCTTAGTCTTGTTTTGGGGTTCCTGCATCAACATTCCTGTTCTCCCAGGAAACAAATGCCCTGTAATTTTACCCCCAGAAAGAGGGTGAAAATAGGTACCACAAAAAGGGTGAAAGTTGTTGCCTCGCTGTGACCATGGGAGGTGGGTCAGAGAGGCCCTCGTAGGCTGACGCTCCATTTACACACGGACATGCTCCTCCCTTGTTAATATTTGCATTGAACAAGCCATTTTCTGTGCTGACATTTTGCATCTGGTTAAATGCCAGCAAATCCAGAGAGAGGTGGTTTTGACCTGTGGTTCTGCCCTTTTGGACAAGCCTCTGTTGCTGTGGTACTTTCGTTCTAAACTCTTTTATTCCACGTTTTAGAATTTTTCACCTCAGATATTTTTAAAAACTGGGTGGAATGCTTCAGACTTCATATTATCTCGGCTGAATATTTAATTGAGAAATGTTGTTAAAAAAGCGTTTGGCTTAAATGATCTAAATGTACACCTAGATATTTCTTGTCAGACAGTAAAGTGGCTTTGAATAATTTTTGTTATTAGGGAATTAAAGAAAATTTGCCTTAAAATGTCAAATTTAGGATTGTTTTAGAGATCATGGCTTTGCTAAATTTGAGGGAGAAAGTGCTGCTGAGTATTACATTAACGAGCCTGGTGGGGGGCAGGGTAGTGTAGTGATGTCACTACAGGCACTGGAGGCAAAAAAATGTTCAAACCTCGTGTTCTCCACTCACTACGCCTCAGAGGAAAATGAGGCTCAGAGAAGTGAAGGGCATTTTCTGTGCTCTCACAGCTTGTTGGTGGCAGAGTGGGTAGCGGGGCCAGGGTTTCCAACGCCACGGTTGGTGTTCTGTGACCACTCCCTGTGGCTATAGCCTGGCTGTCAGCTACGTGGACATTTGGCTCCAGCTATGCTCCCTTTCCCAAAACGTTGGAATTGGAACACAGGGAGTTTAGTTGTCTTCTCAGTTGGACGCTTGTCCAGACAGCGGCTGGTGGTCTGGTAGACCAGAAGGCCCTGACCCCTGGCTCTGAATCTCCAAGCTCTTGCCTGCAATTTCTTGGGAAACCTGCCTGTACTGTGTGTCCTTGGGGCCATTGATCTATCTTGGCTTCCTTACCTGAAGCCCCCTTACTATAGCTAGCTCTGGGAGATTCCGTTTTCTGAAATCAAGCAATCTCTGAATAATTCCCAGAGAGCTGTGTACCAAATTGCTCTCAAGCAATTTTCATTACAAAGAAAGAGATATGTTTTCCTAAAAAGAGGAAAAAGGCTTTCAGTAGACTGAGTTGCATGCATTTTGGTTTATGAAACTTTAGAATTCAGGCTATGGAAATCTATGAACAATGTAGGAATGGTCCTTTATTATTTTTTATTTTCATGGATCTGAAAGATTTCTTCTATGCTGACATTCTCCTAGCTACACATTTATAGGTTCTGTAGCTTGACTTTTTACACTATTCATTCAATCATTTATTCATTCATTTGTTCAACAAACCTTGAGTGCCTACTATGCACCTGACATTTTATTGTGCACTGCGGATTCAGAGATTAGTAGGAAAATGTCTCACCCCCAAGGAACTCAGCTATTGGAGGAGACTGACAGGAAATTAATGAGTATAGCAGAATAGAAGTGCTCTGGCTGAGGTGTTTACAGGGTGGTCTGAGAGTCAAGAGAAGGGACATGGAGAATGAGGGAAGAGTGGGTCCCTCCCTCAGCTGAAAAGAGTTGGGGGAAGGTGATCAGGAAATACCTCCAAGTAGTGAAGCTTGAGCTGTGCCCTGACAGCTAAGTATGTCAGCTCAGGTCCTCCAGGAAGCAGATACCAAGACGGAATGAGAGTTGAAGGAGACGTCACACCTGTTGAGGATTGAGGAGGGAAGGAGCAGGATAGGCAGGGAGAGACTTCAGACCACCATGCAGGTGTGAGCCGGGTGAAAGGAGAGGGGGAAGGAAGGAGGCGGATAGGGTAGGAGGAGTCTCTGGTGGCTGCCTGCCTCTGACAACATCTCAGCCAGGCCAATGGGGACCCCAGTCCCAGGTCAGCAGGGATGGCCTGGCTCTCATCTCCCCACCTTGCTGGCTGGGACTGGCCTGGGGAGAGTGTGACCTCGGCAGGAACGCTGCAAAGGATCCCAAATTGTGTAGCTGCCACTGGAGGCTGTAGCTTATGGCACTCCATTGAAGGGAGGGCCAGATGGCACCCTCCCGTGGCTGCCACACTAAATGAAGGTTACCTTGGTGGAGAAGGTGGGGAAAGGTGTTTCCGGAAGGGGGACAGCATGAGCAAAGACCTGATGGCAAGGGTGAGCAGGGCAAGTCCGAGAGGACAGTAGGTTGTTCTGTAGGATGCCTGTGGGCCAGAGGAAGTTTAAACTTTTGTCCCCAAATAAGGGGAGTCACTAAAAGACTAAAAGGAGAATGACGTGATCACATCTTCTTGACCAGGAGTTTAAAATGTCAAAGTTGGGCTGCGAGATTTATACTTTAAGCCCCCAGATGAACTACCTTTTCATCATGGCTAAAGGCTAACATGTATTGAGCATTTCATATGCACTAAATGCTCAGTGTTTCACACGGGAACCAGATGGGAAGAATCGCAATTAGCCATCATTTATTGAGCGCCTAATACATAGCAGGCAGTGTGAAGTCGCTTACGTATAGGAACTCATTTAACCCTCACGACAATCCTGTTGGGAAAGTCCTGTTGTGTCCTCACTTCACAACAGTGGAAACTGAGGCACAGAGAGGTGAAATAACTTGCCTGAGGATGCAAAGCTGAGAAGTGGCAGAGCCCAGATCCAAACCCAGACACATCGTCCCCCAGCCTGCACTCTCAACTACAATGCTTAACTGTTTTGCCTCAAAATGTTGGCTTTCTCGAGAGGGGTGCAAGTGAAAGAATGCCCCACAAACATCTCCCTCCAACTCCCATCAGTCTATGTAAGCGAGCTGCCTAAAAATGTGAGCCATGCTGGGGGCTCTAGTGATCTCACCTGTGAAATGACAGCCTGTCAGAGAGGTACCTGGCAACTCTCTCTTTGGAGATCTGATAGTGAGCTGTGGAGACTTGTGGAACCTGCTCACCTCGGTGCACTGGGCTTTTTGGGAGAGCCTGATTTGTCCCTAGGAGGCTGGGGACATGTACCTGCTTCCTGCTTGGAGAATCTGGAAGGAGGAAGGGTGGCTGGAGTCACCTATGTTGGCAGGTAAGGGAGAGAGGGAGGAAGGGGTAGCAAGTCTGCACATCCAGGACAGGGGGTGGTCAAGATAAAGGAGCTTCCAGAGGACCCAGTGAGTTCTGAGCAGGGTGGCCCTGCTTTGAAGAGACCCTGCCCAAGAGAGCTACCTGCTGGAGAGAGGGGCCCAGCAGGGGGGCGCTGTGGGGTGACCCAGGGTAGGCAGGATTTGAGAGGGTGTCATGTGAGGTCAGCCAGAGGGTGTACCACCCACCTCCAACAGGGCACAGCTTTGGGCCTCGCAGGGCTTCCCACGCACCCACGGATATGTCCCCACAAGAGAGCATCATTTGGGCCTTTTCCTAGAGAGAGCCAGATGGTGGGATTACTGGAGGGCCAGCCAGTTGTGCCTGTATTCTTTTCTCCCACCCCTCTTCTCTGACTCTAAAGTGTCAGGGAAGGAAGGAAGAGCCAGAAACAGCCAAGGAGAGGGAGCAGGAGGAGTGAGAGATGGAGGAGACATGAAAGGACAGGCTGTTCTCCCCCATTCCCAATGGGTCCCCAGATCTCTGCTCAGGCCTGAGCTCTAGAGCCTGGAGTTTAGAATGGGATCAGCCTGGGCAACTGAATCCCCAAAGGTGACTGGAAAGTATGGGAGCTGATGAAGATGTCAAGGGATGGAGAAGGGGGAGCCCATGGTTACAGGTGTGAAGGTGGGTGTTAGAGAAAAATTACCTGTTTCCTATTATTACCCCATCAACTTCAGTCCATTTCATAGGTGTGGTGGTTTGAAGCTATGTACCCTAGAAAAGACCATGCTCTTTTAATCCATTCCTGTGATTGCAGACCTAATGTAGGTGGGACCTTTTGATTAGGTTATTTCAGTTGAGACATGACCCACCCCATTCAAGGTGGGTCTTAATCCCCTTACTGGAGTCCTTTATAAGAGATAAAGTTCAGAGAAGCATACAGAGAAGCTAAGAGAGAGAGAAGCTAAAAGAGAGAAAGACACAAGAGCTCAGAAAGAAAGCCACAGAAAGAGCAGCCCGAAGCTGAAAGCAACGAAACCCAGGAGAGAAGGACCAGCAGATACCGGCCATGTGCCTTCCCGTGTGACAGAGGTGACCCAGATGCCGGCGGCCTGTCTTCAGCGTCCAGATATCGTCCTGTTGATGTTGTTGGACATTTTCACAGCCTAAGAACTATAAATTTGTAAGCTAATAAATCCCTATTGTTAAAAGCCAGTCCATTTCTGGTATATTGCATTCTGGCAGCTTTAGCAAACCAAAACAATAGGCTTGTTTTATGTACATTTATCAACCAGTTACACATATATTTAATTCTTTAAGGAAGGTGATATTATTATCCTTATTTCACAGATGGGGATACTGAAACTCAGAGACTTTAGGGCACTTGCCCCCAATCTTTACATTCCAACCTTTATATTTCATTAAATCATTTCCTTCTTGGTCATCTTCATAATTTTAGAATTCATTATGTCATAAAATAGGCAATGCCAGTCTTATGGAGTCAGTGTGAAGTTGAGGGAGACTCTAAGATGGGGTGGCAGAGGACACCCTGGACAGACAACTGGCTGTGGGGCCCATCTGTGGCAGGTGGGCCATAGGTTGGGGGACAGTCTTACCTGCCTCTTTGATGACTCAGCCTCAGTCAGTGATGGGCACATGGACACATGGAATGACTTCAACTCTGATTTTTGTGGTGACAGATGCCACCGGGCTTTCGGTTGTGGGAGAGGTGTGGTGGTGGTGGGGCACTGTGTGGGATTCATGGCTTCCCTGGCAGCCTGCCTCTCTGCAGGCACCTGGGAGATGAGCCTTTGCCTTCCCTCTTTCCCTTTAGGCTCCTTTGCTATCTGTTATGATGCACATGGATGCACATACACACTTTTGTACACACTAAGGCACACAACTCTAATGCAGACCCACCTGTGCACACATATGCAAGTGCATATGCACACAGATGCAGGCACACACACCTGCACAGACACACATATGCACGTGTGTACACACGTGCATATGCACAGGTGCAGACCCATATCTGCCACACATGCACACACAGGCATGCATATATGTGGGCAGACACTCAGCACAACCCTCCACACACACATGCACCCCCCCATGAATGCACATCCATGCACATGCGTGTACACACACACGCATGCCAATTGATTTTCACTGGAGTCTGGAAATCTGTTTCATTACCTGATAATCAGACCTCCTATATGAGTCGAAGTGACATACTGAGCATACAAGGAGGAATATTTTCCTTCCGGTGGTAGCAGAATGGTTCCCCCTGTGGAAATGATGCAGAAAAATGTTTCCTTCAAAAATCAGAGCATTATTTAAGGGAGATTTCCTGCCAAAATATTTGTTTTCTTGACGTGGAGACAAGTGAAGCAGCCCCCTCACTCCTCGTTGGCTCCTCTTCCTCTTGGCATCTGATTGGGGCAGCTACGCGGTTCTAGGCCCTGGGAGGATGGGCTCCCTCTCTTCCAGAGGCTCTCACAGGGGTCCGCCAGAATGGGTGGCTGTCCCGCTGAGAAAGACCTGGCCATTGAGTAGCCTCCAGCAGGGTCCATGTGGTCATTGAATCCCTCTTCTAGCTCATCTCCTCCCTCATTATTCTCAGATTGACATGGGACTTGAATGTTCTGATGCTCCTTCTCAAAGGAACCCCTCTTCTTCAAACATACCCAAGAAGGATGATCTGAAGCCTGCGGCAGGAACCGAAAACTCCCAAGCCAACTATGGGCATGGCGGCAGCCTCTCTCATGCCAAGGGGGCTGGACCTGGTAGCCAAGGGTTGAACATCAAATATGGACATGAGAGAATAGTCAGTTGGTGGACACTGCTTGCCCACTGTTGAGTAGTTGGCTGCACTTTGAGCAACCAGTCTGGTGGGGGCTCTGCTGCTTTTTCTGGCCTGGAAATCAGTGTGTTCATAAACACACCAGGCTGAGCTGGGAAGGTGCCTCAGACCTGGAGCTCCTCAAGAGAGCTGACCACCCAGCCCATATGTGATACCATTTCTGCTTTGTCCAGGACGCCTTCTTCTGTGTCTATTATACCAAAGATTGTATTTTGAGGTACCAAATATTTCATTATTTCATTGGTTATCATGTAGAAGTCCAACAATTAGGAGAGAGAAAACTTGTTTTAACTCAAGTAACATTTTAAGACTAATAAAGAAATCAATCCAGCATTATTAACAAGAATTGATCAGATTGCCCCATTCTCCTGCTAAACTCTTGAAAGAAAGGGAAAGAAAGGGAAAGAGGGAGAGAGGAAGAAAAGAAGAGGGAAGGGGAGGAGCAGAGAGAGGAAGAGAGGGAAAAGGAGAGAGAAAGGGGGAAGGAAGGAGGGAGGGAGGTGTGAGAACAATCAACATGACCCTCTTTGGTGTGTATTAGAAACAACATAGGATGTTTTCAATGTCCACACACACACAAATGCTAGGTTCCATTTGTCTTGAATACTTGGCCCCCTTGGCCTAGTGTTTTGTTCTCTGGCTTTTGATAAAGACATGGTATCAGGATAAATGTTTTTCTAACTAAAACAAAAACACAAGCAAGAAAAGACAGTCTAGTGGAATCATGTGAATAAATGGCTACAGACAGCCAATCTCAGTGCTAGGGGCAATAGGGAGGGGTAGGGACTATGGCTTAATGGATGCATATCAACCCTACCTAAAGGGGGCAGCACCATTCAGCTGTTGTTGCTTTGAGGGAATACAGGGTCTGTATTGACAAATCTCATTTTGTTCAGAGATACTAAATATGCAGAGTTTCATGTGAAATATCCATAAATATTTTTTAACACATTTCAGGTCAAATAAAACGTATCAGCAGGCCAAATTCATATTGGGGGCTTCTGGCTTGTCCCATGTGCCCTAAAAGGACAAACTGAAAGATAGGAAATGAAATGTGACATTCACTCATCCCCTCAAATCCCTCCTGCCCCTGCTTCCCCTCCAGAGGCTGACATTAGTGGCAGAGACAGGCTGGTTGTTTTACACTTAGCTTGATCAGGGCCTTGAAGTTAAATAAAATGAACAGAATTTTTTTTTTAATTCACAATAACAGTTTTAATATATGAACCCCAGATTCTTTGGCTTTCCTCCCCTCGAAAGTTAGAGTCTGCATCTTCTCCCCTTGAGTCCGGATGGGTTCTGAGACTGCTTTGATAAATACATTATGGAGAAAGTGGCACTACGTGACTTCTGAACCTGGGTCAAAAGAGGTTATGCAGCTTCCACCTGATTCTCTTGGATTGCTTCTAGAACACTTGTTCTTGGAATGCTCAGCTTCGAGTTGCTCCCACTTGGACACTCTCTCAGATTCCAGCCACCGTGCCGCGGGTGGCCCAAGCCACAGGTAGGTGCTGTGGCTCCCAGCCCCAGCCGAGCTCTTGGCCGACAGCCAACACCAGCCCTATGTGTGCGCCATCTTGGACGTCCAGCCACCGGGGCCCTCAGAGGTCTCCAGCCCCAGCCACTATCTGGCTGCAACCACTTGAGAGACCCCGAGTGAGAACAGGTCGGCTGAATCCAGCCAAGATACCATAAGACTTGAACCCAAGAGACAAAACACTTGCTGCTTTGAGCTACTAAGTTTTGGGGTGGTTTGTTACATGGCAATGGTAACTGGAACCAGTGTTGACTGAGTACAAGCATGCAGGGGGTCACTTATTGTTCAATTCTTTGGTCTTTTTTTTTTTTTGGTTGCCCCAATTCTCATAGAGCTGGAGGGAGGAGGGAAGCAGTCTGCAGGCGCCCCAAGCCTCAGCGAGCTGGGAAGGCTGCCAAGCAGACTGTGGGAACCCCAGCTCAGAGCAGCCTCCACGTGAGGCAATTAAAATGTGAAATTTAATCTTTAAGAAAAGAGCCTGACTTTACCTTTGCATCTTGGAGATTTGGGATGCAGAAAACCTGTCAAACCCCTTCCTCTCCCCAGCCCCGATCACATTTCTATCATATGTTTGGACACAGGACTCAGACTTGTGTACACACGGAGGATAGGGGCTGGCGCCAAGTACACAGAGCGGCTCAGAGCTGCGGTTTCTCCTCTTAGGAAAAGATGGCAGGGAAGAAGGAGAAAGAAAAATAGAGGGCAAAGAAGGGAGGGAGGGAAAGAAGAAGGTGGGAAGGAAGGAAGGGAGGGAGGGGGAGAGGGAAGGAAGGAAGGGAGGAAGGAAGGGAGGTGTGAAGGAGGAAGGGCGAAGGGAGAGAAGGAAGGGAGGAAGGAAGAGAAACTAATTGTCAAGGTAGCACTACGCACTTTTATCTCCTGTTTTATTAAGGCATTACCTTCATCAGAAGCAGATGTACTGCATCACGTCAAACTCTACCTAGGCAGGAAGCATTGGTTTAATTTACCCAGGTCATGGGAAATATATTGTCATTCAGCATGTGAAACTGTTTGAACTTACAAGGAGTAACCCGGCAACAGCAATTACCCCACGTGTCCGATGTGCTCTGATGATACAAACGCAACCGGAATGGAGTCTCATAATTTCACAAGGTGACAAAAAATTGGATTCTGATGTTTCACCTCAACCTGAGAATGAGCCGGGGGGGGGGCACAGGGAGGCCACCTGAGTCCACGGGTTCCTTGGGCTCCTGTGCACGGCTCGGAGGCCCGTCTCCACCCTGAGGAGGCCCCTTCCCCTCCTGGCAACCTCAGGACCGCAGCCAAGGCTGGCCTGGCCACCAGCCCCTTCGTGGTCTTTTGTCTGGTGAGAGCACACACCCTGCATTTCTTATCAGATTTACTGTGACAAGGGCTGGGAGAAAAGCAAGATGCTGTTAAGAGCTCGCCAATTCCTACCTCACTATTCAGAAATCTGGATTTATTTTTTTGTCACAGAGAACCAGAACTGATGTTAATCTTTGTGCTACCCTTGAAAAAGAATTCATTCATAATAGTACAACAATAATATATAACATTTGCTCTGCTCTGACTATGAACCAGGGACCGTCTGGAGTGCTTTCTGTGGATGTCTCATTTAATCTCCAAAGTGACCCTGCACAGAAGCTCTTCTTACATTTTCCATTTTGTAGGGCATGATTTCGACGCACAGAGAGGTCAAGGCTGGCCCAAGGTCACACAGCTCTCAAATGGTAGAGCCTAGATTTGAACCCAAGCTGTCTGATGCAAGAGCCACGTTCTTAAGCATATGTGTAAAGGCAACTCCCAGCTCAGACGAGAATTCCAATTGCTTCTAGATAATTTTAACAGTACCCATTTCTGTCCTTGGAAAAAAAAAAAAAGAAAGCGACCCAATCGATGATTCTTATCCATTCATTTAGACAGAGCTGTCCCTCCTCTCGGGAACAACGTGAAATGAATAAAACTTCATTTCTTTCAAAAAAAAAAAATTAAAGACCCTCAAATTCCATCTGGCCACCCTCTTAGACTGGCTTTCACATTATTATTCAAAGTCACTGAGGTTTTTCTCAAAGGCCGGGGAGGCTAGACTAATCATAGCTGCGTTTGAAGGAATCACTGGGGATGGACTCTTTCAAAGCACCATCTAGATTGGCAATCAGGGGCCAGCCCGTGTCATTAGCTGCGGACTCTCAGGGCAGCCCTGGGAAGGGCGGTTGAGAACCCTCGATGCCCACTTGTGCTGATAGGCACATTTGGAGGCCGCTGGGAGTTGGCTTTGAGGCAGCGATTCATCTCGTGCTGGGTCAAGCCAATACGGAGCTGCAGGAGAATGTGGGAAAGAGTGGGGGAAGGGGTTGGGGATTGAGATCCTATATTGGGCCCAGACAAGAGCTGTTCTTGGGTTATAGAAAACATCCCTGGCAGTGAGTTTCAGGCAACTGTGGAGGGATAAAGATGGTCTGCCTGCCAGCGGATGCTAAAACATCCTGGCTCTAAAACCCTGGCAGTGCTTTTCCAGAACTTTGAACTACTACTTTGTCTGGGTGGGCTGGAAATACTAGGGAATTAACACCCACCCCCTGGAGCAGCGCTCAACCAATGACTACTGGAGGTTGGTGCATAAATGCCTCAGCTCCCTCGCCCCTTGGGTGGGATAACTGAAGTGCATGTTCTTTTACACCCTCTCCAAGAGTGTCCCTGGGAGATTAAGCTCCATTCGCCCACGGAAGTAGCTGGATTAGTAATGAACCCATGGTGGGCTGCCTGCCCTTCCTTGTTTCACTGCCCCATGTCACTACTGCTGTTTCCTGCAATTCCCAAATAAACCTGTTGCACTTGAATCCGGTGTCAGGGTCTGCCTTGAAGAGAACCCAAGCTAAGCCCAGGTCTGAATAGCTGTGATGTATATAAAGAAGAAACCCCTGTCTCTGGAGTGCCTTTCAGCACAAACATTACAAGTACGGGGGTGGAATAGTTCTCTGTCCTAGATTTAGGTACCCCATGACCAGTTGGCAAATGCAGGGCCTAGTTAAGGGTTCCCCTTGGTTCCAGAGGGGCCAGGGGAAGAAGACAGAAGAGGTTGTCTGTATCTCTCCATGGCCTGGGGAAAGGCTCTGGCTGCCAGGGTTGATGCTAGCACCAGCCACATTCAGAAAAACCACATTGAGAAAATACTGCTCTGCAATCACATCCAGAAAACATGCAAACCATGTTTAGAAAAATAGAACATGCTGGCTCAAATAATTACAGGGACCATGTTTCTGAATATTCCTTAAATGCAAAATAATGAGCATGCCATTTCCATTTAAGAACACTTTTGTTAAAAGTAAAGTTCAGTTCGGTGATGGGAAGAAACGGGGAAAATTATCTTCCCGTTTCTTTCTTTTTCCTTTTTCCTCCTTCCTTCTCTTTGCTACTTTCCTCTCCTGTCCCTGCAGGATCAGGGTAGAGGACATCACAGTGCTGGGGTCACCATTTAACTCACTCTTGTCCAGTTAGGATGGTGCAATGGAAAGTCCTAATTGGGAATTTTCTCATGAATTCTTTTGACTTAACATGGTAATGGTAAATCCTATTTAGGGAGTCTTAACTTTTGCTATGCCACGGACCCCTTTGGCATCTGGTGAGGCCTACGGACCTATACGGTATACTATAGAATAATAGTTTTAGGTACATAAAATAAAATACAGAGGATCACAAAGGAAACCAATTAAGTTGAAATACAGTGGTAAAAATATTTCAAAACACCAGGTATATCATAAATGCACATTTTACTAATGCACTAGATGGGATCTAGCAGCGGCTCTAATAAGTACCATAATTTCCAAGTAGCGATGAGCATACACTATATTTCAAGATACCTGCAACTATAACGTGATGGGAAAATAGCTATGATTTCTCTTGGTGATAAATTCATTGGTACTGCAAATACAACCATGGACACACTAAATTGCAGCGAGAGGTTAATGAAAATAAATACATGATTTCCCCCCCATGCAACCTGGCAGACCCCCGTGGGGGACCAGTGACCCAAAATTACCCCCCCCCCCCCCCCCCCCCCCCCCCCCCCCCCCAGATATCAGGGGTGGAATGAGAACCGCCATTCCTTTGTTGCCTTCTGGTTTCTAGGGGAGATGTCAGGCTTGAGTCTTTGTGGAAAATTACTCAATTTTCCCTGCAGCCACATTCTTAGCAACCATTTAATGAAGACCTACTGTGTTCCAGACATTTTATTCACTTAAAAGAAGCCTATTTAGTCCCTTGGGTACAGGGAAGTGGTTAGTCAGACACCGCAATTCATAGCACATAACGAACCCTGGGCCATGTGAAGCCCTGTTTGCATTTTATTCCAACCCTGCCCCATCATCTCCAATCCTCACTTTTGTTCCAGCCCCCATCCCATATAGACAACCCCCCTCTGTCCTTGGAAGATATCCTTCTATCTGCATGCATCCATGTAAAATAGACAATGCCATTCTGTGACTGGGCTTTTAGTTTACCTGAATGGTATTGTGCTATAAATCTCATTCATTTTCTTGCCTTTTTTCGCTCTGCACATTGTCAAGAGC
The DNA here is from genome assembly GCF_015220235.1 of Choloepus didactylus. Lineage (NCBI taxonomy): Eukaryota > Metazoa > Chordata > Mammalia > Pilosa > Megalonychidae > Choloepus > Choloepus didactylus. The sequence continues at coordinate 39,005,617 of NC_051334.1, read as the reverse complement.
CATTGCCATTGCTGTATATCAATTTCGTGCACCGCTTCCTACTGCTGCATGGCATTCCGTAATGTACATACACTTTCTTTTGCGTATCCCTTCCCCTAAGGATACACACCCAGGTTGTCTGCAGCTCTCTACCACAAACAACAGCTCAGTGGACGTGCTGGTTAGGGACCTGTGCCGGGGGCAATTCCTCTGGGCAGGACATCCAGGAGGGGGTCACTAGGTCATAGGGCATGTGCCAACTAAACTTCACCAAAGCCCAGCCCGATGACTTTTCAGAAAAGTGGCAGCGGTTTACACACCCATCTGCAGTACATGAGAGCTCTCCTCGCCCCACATCTTCATCAACACTTGGAATATGCACCTCTCTAATTGTTTGCCATTTTGATGGTCATAAAGGGTCAGGCACTTTACGCCCTGTAGCAGAGGCTTTGGGTGTCCTGTGGCACATCCCAACTGCCCAGCTCTGATAAGTTGCCGTTCTGTGTGAGTTCAGGCTCACGCTTAAATAGTGTCGCAACTCAAGCGTGCAGTGTTCCTCTCCCCGTTTTTTTCTGCCTCTAGGCCTTCTCCAAAGGGTAGGGACCTGCTGAACCTGGAAGCAAAGTCCAGAAATATGGGGAAGGCAACTGTACTGGGGGAAATGCTCAAGTCAACTAATGGGGAATAAAAACCCTAGCCTACTTGGTTTACAGCAGACAATGCTACGAGGCATTCAGTGTTTCTCAGAGGTCCTGGTGGAATTAAGCCCCCCATACCCTACATGAAGGACCTCCATAACACATTCTTATTGTGGGTTCCCCTCCTTCCCCTGTGCCCCCACTCTTGCTGCCTGATATCACTTCTCAAATAAATTACCCATGCCCTTGGGGCAGGCTCGGCTCTCAAGGGCACCCAATCAAAGACATATACTTTGTTCTAGACCTCTACCACAACCTTGGTGAGGTAGATGTTAATTCATTTAACAGAAGAGGAAATAGGCTCAGAAAGAGTAAGTGACTTGCCCAAGGCCACATAGCTGGTAAATGACAGCAATATTCAAGCCCATGCCCTTCATTCAAATATGACTTGCCCTTGTGATGTGGGCTTTAGAGAAGGCCAAAGAAGACTGAGTCTCAGCACCTGAGGAATAATCTTCTTGGGGAAATAAGACAATATATACAAGTCAGAGATAAGTACAATTCTTTCTTCATTTATTCATTCATTTGACAAGGGTGTATTGAGTGTCTACAGTACTCAGCATCAGAGATACAGCAATAAACAAACAAACACATTACTACCCTCACCAAGATAATATTCGAGCAGGGGATATCACTAAATAATTACATTAATAATTACAATTAATTAGCTGGGCATTCTTTCCACTACTTTCCTATCAGTCTGGATAGTGTTTGGCTACATGGAACAGAAACTTGACTTCCATTTAGCCACAAAGGGGTTTACTCTTCATATATAATGAGTCTTGAAATTGGCAGCTTATGCCTGGGCATTCACTCAAGGAAATCATTGAGGATCTCGGCTGCTTCTTGCTTCTTGGTCTGCCAACCTAACGTGGCCACAAGATGGCTGTTCTACCTTCCTACCTTGTGACCATGTTCCAGGCAGGATGACAGTAGAAGATCCAAGGACAAAAGTTAAAGATTTGATGCCTGCTAAGTCTTTCCCCATAAACAAACTAAAAATAAATAAATAAATAAGCTTTCCTGGGAGATCTGTTCATTACCTTCTACCTACATCTCTTTGGCCAAAGTTGGGTCACATGCTTCTGCAGAGCAGCAAGGGAGTCTGGGAGCAAGCAATTTAACCAGGTACCTTTTCACCTCAAACAAAATTGGGACTCTATCAGTAGTAAGAAGGAGAACATGGATATTGGGTAGGCATCTAGCAGGGTCCAGCATGAGTCTCTCTCTCAATTTGCATTTTGAATGAGCACAGAAAAAAGTCACCACTTGTGGGACAAGAGGATGTTTGTACAGCTGGGGACCTCGGCTACTCATCTCTGCTCATGCTGAACCTCCTGCTGCCCTGAAGATTACTTGTCAATAAGTCTGAAGATCTCGGGGTGAAAGGGGTTAAGTGCAGAGCAACACATCTTCAATCAAATGACAGAGAGGGGTTCTTGTCTCTCTAATTACCCTCCAAAGTTACAAGACCATCTCTCTCCAAGATGATGTCAGTGTAGAGGACTCAGTGGACCTCAACTGCCAGGACCTGTGTCTGGTAGCTTGCAGACTCTCTCGGGCTGCTGTAGCTCCCTCTGCTTGAGTAAGCTTGGAGGATTGATGCCCACCCCCTCCCTGGGGCAGCCCTCCACCAATGACCATTGGGAGTTGGTGGATAAATACCCCAGCTTCCTCACCCCTCAGGTAGAATAACTATAAGGTATATCTCCCATACTGTCTCTCAGGGTTCCCTAGTGGGATTAAGCTCCAGTTGCCCACAGTGGTAACTGGCTTGATAATGTACTCTTTATTGGCTGCCTTCCTTTCCTTGTCCTACTTCCCCACTCCTTTATTGGTGTTTCCCAAATAAAACACCAATGCCAAAATTCCTGTCTCAGGATCTGCTTCCAGGGGAACTCAAAGTAAGTCAGACATGTCATCTGCCAACTCATGGACTTGATGGTCATATTTATTATCAGTAAGAATTATAGGAGAGGAGAATCTACACCAGCCCTTTGGGTAGCCATTGAGAGCCACAGCTTAGTTTCCTCACAGCTGTCCCGGACATCAGAACTCACTGTCTCCTTCCCACCAGAAGTCTGCCATTAACGCAACTCAACAACTAACTTCAGTTTCTGGCTGTCTCTGTTCATATTTTGAAGAGAGAGACTCCGGCTCAGTTTTTTATTACGTGTGTGCCCCCTGGGAAGGTCTGCCATGGCCAGGGAAGTGGAGTCAGGTGGAAAAAACATGGCTGCCATGTGCATTGGAAGCAAACCCTGTGGGTGAGGTGGGCGATTTTTAGAGAACAGGGACTGAATAGATACATCAATAAGTGTCTCCTGCACCACCATGCCAATGTTGAAGCTTTCTGCTTATTCTAAAACAGAGCATTATTAGCAATTACAATGACAAAGAACAGGAATGAGGCACTATGTAAATGGGGTTACTTATGGATAAATCCATATCCTTATAAATGTGAAAGGACAACTCTCTGTGAGGATGGACTCGTTGTCAGGAAAGATAAAATTACTGCAGATTTCATCCAAGGAAGGAACCTCCACATATCTGGGCTTCCTGCAAGTGAGAAGTATTATACATAAGGAAATGGAAAGAAAGGTGAAGGAAGTAGTCCCTCTGCATGTGGAGAAAATATTATAAATAGATCTCAAGGCATTCTGTGGGCCTGGGCTTTTATACCTGTTATTATCAAATGTATCTATAATATCTAGAATCCTCTTACACAAAGTTAAGCAGATATGGTCTTTCTCATTTGCCCTCCATGATGTGCTAGTCATCTTTGATGGTGCACATCATGTCGGGACTCTGTAATCAGGTCAATAATTTTTAAATCTTGTATAGCAGTTTAATACTTTTGGGCCTTCTTTTATGGGCAAGCTGTTTTCTCTCCTAGCATCCCATTTGCCATTATGGCCCTGATGAAGGGGACAGGCATGTCCCTTCTTGGGAAGGAAGAGGCTTTGATATGGGGGGACCTCCTTCCAGATAGGAAGGGAAAAAGGTAGGGGATGTGCAGGGTTAGACTCCTGCCTCCCCACTCTTGGCTGAGATCTGGAGGTTGAGGGGAATGACAGTGACGGTGGGACTCTTGTGTTCCCCATTTGGAACTCTGAGGACTGGAGACTCCCAGGCAAGGTGGCCCCATGGCAACTTGCTATAGCTGTGTAGACAACAGCAGGGTGAAAATGGCAATGCAGCCTGATTAGGCAGTGTTCTGATGCTCTACTGCTATGTAACAGAAGCATCCCCAAACTCCGTGGCTTAAAATCATGACAACATTAGTTTTGCTCATAAATCTGCAAGCTGGGCAGGGCTCAGAGGGGACAGCTTGTCTCTGCTCTGCATGGCCTCAGCTGGGGAAGTGTGAAGGCCAGGGGCTAGGATATCTGGAGTTTCATTCCCTTGTATATTTGGCACTTCTTCTAGTTTGCTAATGCTGCCAGAATGCAAAACACCAGAAATGGATCGGCTTTTATAAAGGGGGTTTATTTGGTTACACAGTTACAGTCTTAAGGCCATAAAGTGTTCAAGGTAACACATCAGCAATCGAGTACCTTCACTGGAGGATGGCCAATGGTGTCCGGAAAACCTCTGTTAGCTGGGAAGGCACGTAGCTGGCGTCTCCTCCAGAGTTCTGGTTTCAAAATGGCTTTCTCCCAGGACGTTCCTCTCTAGGCTTCAGTTCCTCAAAAACGTCACTGTTAGTTGCACTTGGGGTATTTGTCCTCTCAGCTTCTCTGGAGCAAGAGTCTGCTTTCAATGGCCGTCTTCAAACTCTCTCATCTACAGCTCCTGTGCTTTCTTCAAAGTGTCCCTCTTGGCTGTAGCAAGCTAGCTCCTTCAGTCTGAGCTTATATAGTGCTCTAGTAAACTAATGGCCCATGCTGAATGGGCAGGGCCACACCTCCATGGAAATTATCCAATCAGAGTCATCACCCACAGTTAGGTGGGGCACATCTCCATGGAAACACTCAAAGAATTACAATCTAATCAGCACTGACATGTCTGCCCACACAAGATTACATCAAAGATAATGGTGGTTAGGGGACATAATGCATTCAAACTGGCTCAGCACTTGATGCTGGCTGTCGGCTGGGAGCTCAGTGGGGACTGTCAACAAGGACATCTACATGTAGCCTCTGCAACGTGGTCCAGGCTTCCTCCCAAAATGGCGGCTGGGTTCCCAGGGCGAGCATCCCTACAGGACCAGGTGGAAGCTGCATTGTCTTCTTATGCCCTCAGAAGCCCTATGCTTGACTTCTGCCAGAGTCATAGGCCTGCCCAGTTTCAAGGGGAGGGCACAGAGACCCTATTTCTTGAAGGATATGAACTTCACATTGTAAGAAGACCATGTGGGAGGGGATACATTGAAAAATATGACCTGCCATAGGCAGAGAAAGAAATGCAGATTGAGCTAGCTCCCAGAGCCACCCTCAACTCCCTGTTGGTGTATAAGGAGCCCATAAGTTCCCACAGGTCCTAATGGGACTTCAGAGGACAACTGAGAGCCAGTCTGGGGAACTGATGCTTGATCTGGGAGCGGAATGGGCATCATGTCATATCTCATGGTGTCTGCAGCACCATCAAAAACTGAGGTTGGGCCCAGTCATCCCTGAGGAGGCGAGGGGTGACTGACTTTCCCGAGAGTTGAAGAAGGCCAAAGGTAGGTATTGAATTGGGGTGGTTAAGGGAGTTGGAGAGATGCAATAAAAACAGTAGGAAGCCCGGGACTGGGGCTGGGGTTGCTAACAGAACACCCAAGCCAAATTCCAGACTAGGAGGTCTGGGGAATCAACCCTGGGCAAAATAGGTGAGAGCAACCCAGTAACAACAGCTCTGGGAGCAGAAAACAGGGAGGAAGAAGGAATAGGATTCTAGCAGGACGGAAAGCTGGAATGGTCCCCCAGGCTGAGTGCTGATGAGCCAGCTTGCTTTGGGGGAGCCCAGGAACTGCCTTCCCGAGAAGAGCTGGTGGTTTTTCAGCATTCCTACTATGTGCAATGCACTTTATACACATCATCTGCCTAAACTCTCTCTCATGCACAAAATTATTGTGAGGCAGGCACAATAACCTCCATTTTACAGATAAGGCAAAGGGAGCTTGGAAAGGTTGTGAAACTCGCCCAAGTTCAGTTACTAAATGGCAAAGCCAGAACTTTTTGCTCTTTCCTTCTCAGCCCTGTCCAATTGAACTTTCCGCAGTGATGGAAATGTTCTGTGTTGGCACTGTCCAATACAAGAGCCGCTAACCACATGTGACTTTGGAGCACTTGAAATGTGGCTAGTGAGCCCAAAGAGGTGAATTTTGAGTTGTATTTAATTTTCATTCATTTAAATGTATAGTCACATGTAGCTAGTGGCTATCATATTGAACAGCACAGTTCTAGATCTTGTAACTTCCTTCAGCAGGGCCCTGCCTGCCTTAGAGGGATAGCATCCTGCATCAGTATCTGATGGTGAGCTTTTAAATATGTTGATACACACTCATACATATATACACATGCACAGACATATATATATATATATATATATATATATACACATGTATATGTACATGTGTACACACACAAGCTTTTTATTTTGAGAAGTAAACTTACAGTAAATTTTCAAGAGTAGCAGACTGAAATTCTAGATACTCTTCACTTAGTGAATACCAATGGCCGATAATTTGCCACACTTCCTTAATTAGTCTCTCTGTATATAGACATAAACATGAACATATACGTATATACTATCTTGGTTCTCCAAAGTTGCTATGACAAATACGGCACAATGGGTTGGCTTAAACAGCAAGCATATATGGTCTCATGATTCTGAAGGCTACCAGTCCAGAATCAAGATGTCCACAAGACCATGCTTTCTCCCAGGGTCAGTTGCATTCTGGTGAAGGCAGTTTTCTGTCACATGGCAACCCCTCTCTCCTCTCTGGCTCCTTCTGACTTCTAACTGCTTCTACTTCTGGCTTCTGCTGACCGACTGCAAGCAAATTTCTTCTCTTTATAAGGTCTCCAGTCACATGAAGGAAGGCCTGCCCTGATTCCATTTGACCTCATCCAAAATAGGGTCTTTGAAGATCTTGTTCACAAAAGAGTCCACACCTTAACAAATAATAACATCATCAAAGGTCCTATTTACAAATGGGTTCACTCCCACAGGAGTGTGGATTAAGACTTGAACAAATCTTTTGTGGGGGTCATGATTCAATTCCCAATATATTCATATATACTTATACTTAACACTTGTTATTATTGTTTTGATGAGAATAAATTGCAGATATCAAGATCCTTTATCCCAAATACTTCAGCATGTATCTCCTAAGAATAAGGACATTTTCTTCTATAGCCACAGTATAATGATCAAATTCAGCAAGTTTAACATTGATGCAATATTATGTAACCTACAGGCCATATTCAAATTTTGCTATTTGCCCCATAATGTTGTTTATGGCAAATTTTTGTTCCTGATCTAAAGAGCCATTCCAGGAGCATCTATTGCATTTAGTTATCATGTCTCTTTAGTTTCATTGGACTTGGAAAAATTCCTCAGCCTTTCTTTGTCTTTCAAGACAGTTTCAGAGAGTTCAGGGCAGTCATTTTGTTGAATGCCCCTCAATTTAGATTTGTCTAATATTTCCTCGTGATTAGAATCAGGTTGTGTAGATTTGGCAGACATACCCCAGAAGTGGTGTCGTGTTCGTCTATCAGGAAGCATGTCATATCAGATTGCCCCATTATTGATGCCGTTAACTTTGACCTCTGATTAAAGTGGTGCCTGCCACATTTCTCCACTGTAGTGTTTTCATTTTTACTTTTATAATTAATAAATAATCCAAGTGGAGATATTTTGAGACTGTGTGACTATCGGGTTCCCCAACAAACTTTCACCCCATAGTTTTGATCATCCAATGAGGATTATGGCTGGAATTAATCATTACTATCATGGTTACAAATTGTTGGTTTTCTAAGCCTATCAATTCTTCTACAATTATTGGTTGCTATTCTATATAAGGAGGAGTCTTCCCTTCTCCCCTTTGCCTTTGTTTGCTTTGTTTGTTTATATCCGTATGGACTCATGGGTTTTTAATTCAATTTATTCAATAATCTATTGCTGCCATTGTGTATAGATTGCCTCACATAAGACCAGAGGGAGTATCTTCAAGCTGGTCTTTTGACACATCTCCATCATTCTTTGAGCACTGCTCCAGATTTATCTTGTACTTTCCCAGCCCCAACCCTAGAATCATCTATTTCTCCATTATATATAATATATAATATATATAATATACGTGTTATATACAGTGTGCACATAATGTATTATGTACATTATATTGTATATTTTGTATATATTATATATACACAATAGATAATATATAAATCACAATCCCAAACATTTTTTATTCTGTCAGTGGTGCATTTGTATCCTCTGGAAAACTGCTTAGAGCAGGTAATCCTGCCTGTATACCTCTTCTATTGCTGCTGGTTTGGAAGGAGCAGCTCTAATATCAAGTCGGGATTGGGACTTGAGAAACTGATCATGAAAGAAAAGAGAAGAATTTGACCGCATTAAAGTTTAATAATAGGTGACAACAGGTAGATGACATCTTGCAAAAGAATGACAGTCTAAACCCAAATTCAGTCTGGAACGTACAAAGCAATCTATGGTGGCTTGAATGACACTCACCCACATGAGTTTCCCTGTTTCTAAGACCAGGCATCAACAACCCTCAAATACTAGGAGGGAGAGAAAGGAAAGGGAAGATGTTCAAAAATCTCAAACTAGAATCATGGCTTAAAAAGCCCCCATATGAGAATGCATACATTCAAAAGAGGAGTGCCTTTCCAAGGAAGAATTCTAGAAATGCTGAAAGCAATAGCAGCATCCTTGTGGAAAGTGCAGCGATTCACTTGAGTGTTTCATTTCATTTATTTATTGACTTACTTAAAATGCAGGACTATTGCTTTAACTTTACAACTTTTATTTATTAAAAATAAATTAACATCGCTTGATCAACAACATAAACCCTGGGACATGTCGGAAAACAGCAGTTATTAGAAACTCCGGGCCAAGCTTACCTAAAGACAGCCACATCTGATGCAAACAGATCAAATTTTCAGCAACTCCATACATCGCACAGCTTGTCCAGTGATGCTTCCCTCAGCTTGAGCTCCTTCTCTAGATCTTGCAAACAACAGATTTTCAAAGCAGCAGAACTGTTATGCTTTTCTCTGCCATGTCCAGATGATATCATTTGCCCTGCCAGCCTCCCCCTTGCCTTGCTGTCCCAGACTGCTTGTGGAAGAAATATGAAATGGTCCTAAAGATAAGACCACAGACAGAGAAAGACCCAAGAAATATGGAGAAAATTAAGGCAGGGACCTGGGCTGGTTATACTTGGTTGAAGACTGGGGTGCAATCTCAGGGCTGAACTTGGATGCAAACAGGAACTTGTACAAGTCAGGACCCATGAAGTTCTTGAGTAACTTGAAAACCAAGTCAGAAGGGCCGAAGAAAAAAGAAAATGCATGGGCTAATGAAATTAGGGTGTTTGGTGGTAGATCATCAAGAATAGCTGGATCCAGGCAGTCAATTGATGTCATCACACTTCCTTCCCTTTCCTTTCAGCTCTCTGTGCTGGTTTGGATGTATTATGTCCCCCAAAACACCATGTTCTTTAATGCAATCTTGTGGGGGTGATGTATTAGTGTTGATTAGGTTGGAAACTTGGATTAGTCTGTTTCCATGGAGATGTGACCCACCCAACTGTGGGTAATACCTGTGATTAGATTATTTTCATAGAGGTGTGGCCCCACCCATTCAGTGTGGGTTTTGATTAGTTTACTGGAGTCCTGTGAAAGCTCACAAACAGAAGGACCTCAGAGCTGCTGCGGCTTTGAGAGACATTTTGGAGACAGCCATTGAAAGCAGACTTTTGCTGATGCTTTGAAGATACCAGCCCAGAGTTTGCCCTGAGAAGCTAAGACCAGAGACATTTTGGAGAACACCAATTCTGAAGCACAACCTGGGAGCAAGCAGACACCAGCCAAGTGCTTTCCCAGCTAACAGAGGTTTTCCAGACTCCAATGGCCTTTCTCCAGTGAAGGTACCCTATTGTTGATGCCTTACCTTGGACACTTTATGACCTTAAGACTGTAACTTTGTAACCAAATAAACCCCCTTTATAAAAGCCGATCCATTTCTGGTGTTTTGCATAGCGGCAGCATTAGCAAACTGGAACACTCTGTTTCCTTCTGATTTTCGGGCAGGCTCTTTCTCCCTGGTGGCAGCCACAGTCTTATGACCCAAGCTTAGAAAGCGTTTTGAAAGAGACATTTTCCTACCTAATTGTTTTTACTGAAAATTTCCATGATTAGAGCTCATTGACCTAGGTGGGATCATATACAAAATCTGACCTATTCCCTTTGGCCAGAAGGATGGACTGCTCTGCTGGCCAGATTTGGAGCTGGGGGATGGAGTCAGCCCCAACAACATGATGGGGATGGAGAGTGGGGGAGGGGTGATCTGCCCAATAAAATCCACTTGCCATTATAGGGAGAAGGGAGAATGGATGCTGTATCAGTAGGCTATTGCCACAATAATGCTGCTTAGCAAGCCACCCTGAAATTCAAGAGCTTAAAAAAGCAATTCTTTCGACTCAGTCTCATGGAGGAGATCAACCATAACTCGGCACTTCCTGGTCCAAGTGTTGGAAGATGGAACACCATGTGCAAAGGCCTTGAGGCAGGAGAGCTCCTGGTGTGTTTGACAAACCAAAAGAAGACTAATGTTGGGGGAGGGTAGTGGTAGCAGGGAGAGGGTTTGCAGTGAGAGTCATTGAAGACCTTTAAGCAAGAAGTGACTTTTCCAGATTTCTGTCTTAGAGGTATCCCTCTATCTGCTGGGTGGAGGACTGGCTAAGAGATTAGAGTGGGGAAAGGAGAGGGGTTCTGGCCCCATAGTTGAGGCAGGGAACCAACTGGGGCAGCAGAGATGGTGTGAAGTAGAGCAATTCAAGATGTGTTTTGGAGGAATCAGGGGCAAGAGTTGCTGACTGGGATTGGTAGCAGAGGGGCAAGGCAGGGACACCTGTGGTTCTGGGCACCAGCGCTAAGACCGGGATGCCAGAGAAGCTGGTGGGGCACGGGAGAATTGCACACTCCTGGGGGATGGTGGGAGGCTTAATTAGTTCATATTTGTCTGCATCGTCTCAGATAAAAGAGGCTTTCTAATCCTCAAATGAAGCATGAAATTTTGAGCTGAAAGACGCCATGTAGTGCACCGAGGATGGCGATGGTTGGGATGGGTGGGCCGAGGTTATTAGTGAATTACGAGGAGCTCGGACGGATCTGGTCAGTGCCTTTCAGAGAGTGGGCAAGTCTGGTGGCCCCAGAGGGTCTTTTCTTTTAATGACCAACCTTGCACTCCAGCTGAGATGAGTTCTTTCATTTCATCCTTAAAATCAAAGCCCTTTCGGTGAAGACAGTGCCTGCCGTCGGGTTAATTCCTTCAAAAAGGAAGGAAAAACCAAAAGGAAAGACTAAAGATTTAAGGGATCTTAGGCAGACTATCAGACTCATTAAAACTTCGTTTAAACCTGAGGCAGCTTCAACGTTATTCAGAGATGTTCTCCCAGCTGCGTGTGCGGTGGAGGCGGCTGGAGATAGGGGGTGGGCTGGAGGGCCTGGGGGCAGGTGAGGGGTGCAGATGGGAGGTAGCAAAAAATATATAATAATCTTCCCCTGGAGCAATTCCGGTGGACCAAGATGAGATACAAGTTTCATCTTCTGAACATTTGATGTCTGCCCCTCTCTTTTATCCAAACATTCTTTCCAGGTTGTTCAGAGGAAGCATCAGAAATTATATTAAAATGCTAGTTAGGAAACATCACCCCCAACAAACCCCGTCCATCAAAATGTTTGCGCTCTCTCCGGGGACCCTGCGTTCAGTTTGTCAACAAGCTGAAGCCGTTGAGCTGGGGCTCCGTGAGACCCAGGAGCATGATTTAATTAATATCCTACCCATAATGCCTTGCTGGGTTTATGGAAACAAAGCCCTGTCACTCCTCACCTCAGGATTTACCCTCTCCTTGAAGCAAGCATTTATTTACACACAGTTTGACCTCCTGATGGTGTTCAGCAGATGTGGATCTTACTTATTTGCATTGTTTGGTGACAGTTGCAAAATTCATTAGTGGCTCAGGGATAAATCCTCTGTGGACTGCCCCAAAGATAGGTGAAGTAAGAGGCTTCCCGCTAATTAGTCCCCCCTTTTCCACAATGCTGGATATTGATGATAACGTCGTGTCCTTTCAGAAGCTGCCTGTGTGAGTTTAACAATCAGGGGGTCACAAGTGATAGGAATGGTCTCTTGGCTAACTTGGGCAAAAAAGGGGATGCTGTGGGATGATGGTGGGAGATGGGGTCGATGATGGGAAGGCAGGAATCCTGGAGAGTTTCAGGGCTGGGAAGTAGGCACCCTGGAAGTTGGAACAGGGTACCTCTCTTAGGGCAAATCGATGCCCTCTCAGCCTTCCTCTGGCTTCCTGTCACTCTGCTCATCACTCCCAGGCCCTCCCAGAAGGTCGGGTCACGTGACTTCCCCTTCATGGCTCAAGGTAGTGAAGGAAAGCTGTCTTTGGCTTCCATGGGAGTGAGATTACTCCCATCCCACCCACATAGCATGACAGGGGAGAGGAAATTCCCTGACAGCAAACTGGAGGGCTGCTAGAAAAGGGAAGAGGTCCTCATGGCCAAAGTCTGACAAATTTCCAGCACACGGCATGCTGTCTGTGAATCAATGCCAGTTTCCAAGTTCTGCAGGCATCAGATGCTTTGCTACAAATGTCAGATCTAAGGAAGGATGAGGGAAACTGGGATTATTCCCTTCAATAAAGAAAATGCAGGATGGGGAGCGGGTTAATGATGGCGTGTGAGCCCATCCAGAAAAGCAAGAGCGTTGTCGGGCAGGTGGTGTAGGGTTGTCATCTTGCTTTATGCAAATGAGGAAGATGGGCCACTCTGCCCATGTGTTTCCACTCTGTAGCAAGTTACTGTTCTGTGAGGAACTTTCAATGGACAAGTACTTGCCTGGAACATAATGGCCGGCTTGTTTTCATCTATGCTGACAGGTAAAATCAAAGAGTTGGGTTTTACAACAGGCATGCCAATCAGGCCACCAAGTGATAAAATGACCTCATATGTTCAACACACATTTGCAGCATGTCTACCACCTGCAGCCTAGAGATTAGCGGTGGAGTGTTTGATGGGCAGCATTCTGGAATTAGGCAGGTGGCGGGAGTGTCTTCATGAGCCTCGTCTTCCAGAGTCCCTGGATTGCCCTGGGACAGGCACCTCTTCCTTCTCTGACATGGTCGATCACCAGCGCAGAGGGTTTTGACTGTAAAGGGGTTGGGGCACAAGGATTACTGGAAAGACTCATCAGACAAGGGTCTTTTGGTTGGAGGGTGTTTCGGTTTCCTAATGGTGCCATTATGCAAAATACCAGAAATGGATTGACTTTTATAAAGGAGATTTATTGAGTTACAAATTTACAGTTTTAAGGCCATAGAAGTGTCCAATCTGAGGCATCAAACAGATGATACCTTCACTGAAGGATGACCGATGGCGTGCGGAAAACCTCTGTTAGCTGGGAAGGCACGTGGCTGGAATCTGTTCATCCCAGGCTGTGTTCCAGCTCCTCTCTCAGCTCCTGTGTGTTCTTGGTTCTTTCTCCCAGGACATTTCTCTTTAAGCACCTGGGGGTCCTGTCTTAGCATATCCCAGGGCAAACTCTGGGCTTCAACTCATAGCTAAACGTCCTTCTGTCTGCATCTCCAAGTATCTCTAAGCGTCAATGTCAGCAAGCATCTGGGTCTGTGTAGCTCTTTTGAAAGGACTCCAGTAAACTAATCAAGACTCACCTTGAAGGGGCGGGGCCAAATCTCCATGGAAACATTCAATCAAGGGGTCACACCCTAATCAAAAATATTAATAAATCTACCCCCCACAAGATTGCATTAAAGAATACAGCTTTTTCGGGTGGGCATAATGTTTCCAAACCAGCAAAGAGGGCAAGGCTGAGGTTGGGATGAGGGAGTATAAGGACCTTGAAGTCCCCAAAGCAGAAAGAGCAGGGCTGGGTGGACCCTGGACACACTCCATCTCCTTTCCGCCTGAGAAGACTTCATAGAGGGAAATCAGGTTTTAGAAGCTTTGGGGTGCAAAGGAGTAAGAAGACATAGCAGATAGCCCAGAGGGAAGGGGACAGTTCCTTAAAGCCTCCTTGTCAACTCCTGGGGCTTCTGATACCCTTGGCATGTGGATGACTTCCAAATGTGTATCTCCTGGCCAGACCTCTCTATGACTCCAGACCTGTATATCTAAACAGTCTCAAAAATCTATATGTCCAAAACTGGGCTCTTGATCTTTACCCCCCAGTCAATTACTTTTCCAATACTCACCATCTTAGCAAATGGCAAACCCCTCCACCCACTGCTCACCCCTGACAAATCCCTTTCCAACAGGCTCCTCCCTTGAAGATCTAATCCATCATGAAGCGCCACTGATTGTCCCTCTCCAAACACCTAAGGGCATCTAGAATGTGGTCACTTCTCTCCCCTGCCATGGCCACCACCCTGGAGCCAGCCCCCTTTAGCTCCCACTGTGATGAGCTACAGTTTCTCATAACTTCATTCTGGTTCCCACTGACCCATTCTCCATGCAGCAATTAGAATGAATTTTTAAAAGCCTTTCAATGTCTTCCCAATGCACTTGGGATAAAATCCAAACTCCCAACAAGTCACACTTGGTGTCCTAGTCCATGTCACATCACAAAGAACTCTCCCTCCATTTGCCGTGCTCCAAGCAAGATGATCTTTCTGCAGGTTGTCTAATGAGTATGACAAGCTCTCACCTGCCTTGAGGCCTATCCCAAGTTGAGTTCTCTGGAAAGCAGTCGCTGAGATGGAGTTAGGAGTGCCTGAGTTTACTGGGGAGTAGCATCTGTGAAAGGAAAAGGCAGGGGGAGCTAGGAGACCACAGGGCAGGTCTTCCAACATCTCTGCCAGTCTAGCAGGGATCAATGAGCAAAGAGTTGCCCAGGAACTTATCCTGACACTGCCTCTAATTATGTGACCCTATTGCATCTCTACTTACAGTAAAAGAATAAACCCCAAAGTGGGGCAATTGTGATGAAGATCCATTATGTGGTTTGAAAACACAAGGAAGCCAGAGAAGAATTCTGGTCATCTTCATGTGGATTTGTTTGGGGTTGCAAGGATCATGTGGAGAAGTACCCAGAAAACCAATGGAGACTTTTGAAGGACATGGCATTCACCCGAAGTAAAGCTATTACTCATGAACGAATCTAGGCAAAGGATGAACGTGTGGAAAGCCGTGCTGAGAATTCCAGTCCACTTCCACCCCGGATGATACCCACGAGAAACCATTTTTGTAAACATGCTTCACAAATTAAGTTTGCATAATGATTTAGTTTTAAAAAGTCATCTGAGAAACAGTGAAAGTGAGAAACCATGTACAAATAATGAAGGTGGAAGACTTCCCAGAATGGCTCCTTCTCCAACTTGCAAGGAAATAAATCCTATAAATTGTTGAGTACTGTTCAATCTTTTAACCAGGGCACAACCCTAGGTATACTGTGGAAATTCATATAGAAAGAAAACATTTGAATGCAAAAGATGTGGAATCCCTTTAGGAACAACAGAGAATTCCTACTGAAGAGACTCAATGTACATATAGCAGAAACTTCCAGAGGTCAAGCCCTGCTCTATTGCAGAGAAACCCTACAGATGCAAGCAATGGGAAATCCTTTCTTATACTTTCCCCTCCGAACTCTGTATTTTCTTTGTTTTCTACCATTTCTCGAATTGCCTCTTCCAGTTCACATTTCATCCCCTTTGTCTCCCCACCTCCTCCATGAGCTCTCCTGTCTATCTCCTGCCCTTGAGATTTAGGCTTCATTACATTTTAGTCATTGATGGTGAAATATTTAATATCAGTTTTTGTTACTGTGGAAAGGAATGAATGAATGAATGAAGGAAGGAAGGAAAGAAAGAAAAGAGGAACCCAATGTTGGTTGGAAATGGCCAGGCCCGAATATCCCCACCTTGCTCAGCCATTGGCCAGGAGCCACCCCGAGGGAACTGTGTCCTTGGCAAAAGCTGACGTAGCCCCTGATGAAGCCGACAGCTAGAGACTGACAGCTGACCGCACTTCTCATAGTTGGGCAACAAAGCCTTTCTTGAAGGGAGAGCTGATCAGTGTTTCTCCATGTCTGCCACAGGCACTTGACACATGCTTTTTCTCTCCCTCCCTTCCCTCCAGTTAATACCTGGCCCTCCAATAGACTGTCAGCTTCAGGGGAGTGTATGGCCAGTGCCTAGCACAGTGCTTGGCTCCTAGTAGGTGCCCAACAAATATCTGTCCAAATAACTAAGGAAAGGAGGGAGAGAACAAGGGATGGAAGGAAGGAGAAAGAGAGGGAAAGAGGGAAGGCGAGAACAGACGTATCGGCAACTGAAGGGGATCCAAGTTCATGATGGCAATCCTTGACCTTCTCTTTCCCCACCACATCTGCCCCCAGGCTCCATGTTCTCCCAGCTCTGGACCTTTGCACATGGTTTTCTCTCAGCCTAGAACACATTAACCTGCGCTCTTTGTTCCCTCATCATTCAGGTATCGGCTTCATCTCATTTTCACAGGGAAGCCTGCCCCTGAGCCCCTTATCTGTTAGGATAAGGTTCATTTGCAACAGAAACTCAACGTAATGTGATTTAAACAAGGCAGAGGTGCATTCTACTCTTGCACAAATGTCCAGAAGTAGGCGGTGTATAATAGGTTGGGCAGTTCTCCAAGAAATCCTTGGGGACCCAGGCTCCTCCTACCTTGTTTCATCCTGAGTGGTCTCCATATTAAGGTCACTTTATGGTACAATATGGCTGCTCATGCTCCAGTTATCACATTCCTATTCCAGTCAGAAGGAATGATGGGGGCAGTGGGGACAAGGGCATGCTCCTTCTCTGTAAGGATACTTCCTGAAAGTTATATACATCATTTCCACTTACATCTATTGGCCAGAACTTGGTCAGTCATTTTAGGTAGCTGCAAGGGAGGCTGGGAAATGTCTTTATCTCAGGTAGCCATGTGGTCAGTTAAAAGTGCGGTTCTGACCATTCAAAAGGAGAGAAAGGATATTGGGGCACAGCCCCTAGGAGTCTCTGCCAAGCCCCAATCTAAATAAGGTACTCCTCTTATTTGTTTCCACATCTTCTTCCACCCCTCTTTCTAGAATTCATCCCAGTTATGATTGTTCAAAGTCTGCTTTCACTACTAGAGTTTTGAGTTGCATGAGAACAGCAATCTGTTTATTCCTCTCTTCCCTGCCAATGCACACAGTAGACATGAAGTAAATATTTGTTGAATGAATGGATAAAAGAATGGAAACTGCCTCTCATATGTAAGACATACTTATGGTATAGAACCCCCTGCAATGTACTATTTTTAATGCCATTTTATTGAGATATACACACACCATACAATCCATCCAGGGTATATAATCAATGGCTCATAGTATCATCACATAGTTGTGCATTCATCACCACAATGTAGTATTTTTTAAATTGAGTTTTTATGTTAAAAGTAATAATACATGCCTATCATTTAAAAATCAATCATGCAGATATTTCACCATGAAATCTGAAGCTCTCTGGGGTAGATCTGATTATCAGATACAATTCTTCACCCCTTCTGTATCCCTCCCTACCTTTTGCTGAGCTCCTTAACTTTGGGGGAGAGCCTTGTGACCTGCTTCAGTCAATGGGATGTCGGCAGAAATGAAGTAAGCAGCACCTTGAAATGTGCTTGCATGTTTGGGCTTGCCTTCTTGTGTCTCTGTCATCACCACAAGAGTGGTTTCCCCCAGAAAATGGGTGCCCCTTCAGCCTAACCCTAGGAAAAAACACATGATTAGCAGACCTGAGCCCATCCCACAGTGAGGACCCAAGCTCAGCTGATTTGCGGGGCCTAGGCCTGATCAGCCAACCCACAGCCAATCCGCAGATGTGTGAGCAAGAATTGTTGTTTTAAGTCACTGAGGTTTTGGGTTGGTTGTTATGGCAGCAACAGCTGACTGATACACTCCCCTTTCTCTCACTCCATTTCTACCCCCTAAAAGTAATTGTGTTTCTGTCTTCTCAGACCTTTACTCTGTTCATGTGCGTATATTTCTGGGTACATAATCACCTCTGCTCCTAGATGGTGAACTTCTTAAAAGCTGGAACTGGGTTCATATTAATTTTTGCCTTTTACCCTTAGAACAGTGGTTGAAAATGCAATGGAGTGGGAAGACAGGCTTTGGTATTTGCCATTTCTACTCAGTAACGTACTAGCTGAGTGACCTTGGTTAAACTGTGAGCCTGCTGTATCTCATCTTTCTTATCTGTAAAGTGGAAACATTCAGATCTACCTGACATGCTTGTGGAGATGATTTGATTTGATAAGTGTAAATGTCCTAGCTGAGTGCCTGGCCTAGAGCACACATTAAAAAGCTGGCTTTCATGGTTGATACGGAATACAGGTCTATCATTGCTTGAGTACATGCCTCTGGGATTAGCAAGGAGCTGATGTGGGCAATGAGGGTTTTAGGGTCCCTGTGATGGGAAGTTACTGCCCCCCACCCCTTGAATGCCCTCCTTGTCCTGTCTCTGTCCTCTGCTTTGAGCGCAACTAACCTCACAGTCAAGTGTGATAGGAGGACGAGCAGCTTGACCTCTGGCTCCCAGTTTGTGGAGTGGAAAGTGCACACCAGTCCAGCAATCCAAAGACCTGGGTTCTGGGTGCTGCTTTGGTCCACTGGGCAGACCACTCAGCTGTCATTGCCTGAACCCCACACCAACCCGTGGGCCCCAGTGATGTCGTTTCTCCTCCATTTTGCAGACAAGGAGACTGAGGTACAAGAAAGGTTTAATGACTTCCCAAAGAATGCAGTGTGTCAATTACTGGCAGAGACAAATGTTGACTCTTAATCTAGTGCTCTTTTAGTCTACCACACTGCCTCCTGGACTGTCAGAAAAATGATGTAATCAGACCTAAGAATTCTCCTCTGGAAGCTCCCCGCCATACCCCCAACCCCACGCCTGTCTTATCTGAAGATGAAAACAACCACAAATTCAGTTTACATCTTCCTTTAATCCCTAGCCTGTTTGAGCCCAGGCCGAATGGTGCCAATTTGCCTGTGGTGGTTTTTATGGCGTGGGCTGGGATCACTGGGGACTGTTCTGAAACCATCAAGTTCATTTCAATTAGAAGTGTAACTTAATGTCCAATTTTCCAAACCAGATTCCCTAGGTAAAAGGAGGCCATTTTGTTTGCGGCACAGCCTTGACCCGATGAATGGTATATCTGGGTATGGGTGACTCCCAATCGTGCGCTCCGGATGGAGTATTTTTTTTTCTCAAAGTTAACAGAAGGTGCGACTCAGTCCAAAGGGGGATGGGAGAGTCAGTATGGAAACCGGGAGGATGTGTGAAATTTGGACCAGTAGAGATCATCCCAGAACACTGCCCAGGGATTCCTAAAAAAGAACCCAGGGAAAAATAAAGACAGCTCCTCCCTATTAACACTCCAAGCCCTTAAATGAGTCCCGATGTTAATCCCTAAGAGATGCCTAAATGCCTATTTGAAATTGCTGCCCCACTTGTCTTATAAAACAACTTGTACTTCTTTTTATTCTCTCCATGTTCAAAAATAAAGGAAATTCCTTTTGCAGTCTAGGGCCAAGGAGCAACCCAGGCCTGACTTTGATTACTGAAAGCTGGAGAATTTTGAGTGAAAGCTGCAGCCGGCTGCCAGCCTTGTTATTAGCAATAAGCGTCAAGCCGTTCTCGGGAGAGCAGGAGCCTTTTGAGAATGTCAGACAGCAGCCTGCACCTCCCCTTTACAGCACCTGCAGTCACTGCTGGAGGTACAAGCCTGTCCAGAACTCCATTTCCCCTTGGCTGAATCAGCAGCCGTAATCAACAGAGAAATAACCCCTTATATTTATATAATATCTACCTACAAGCAGCTCCAATTGCCATGCTCCTGTTTAAGATTCTACAATGGCCGCCTATTGTCCCTCAGACCAAATCCAAATGCCTGAGCTTATTGTCCCCGTTCTTGTGACAACAGACCCTACCTTAGTTATGCAGGAGCTGTTTTTTCCCCTCCCCCTTTCTTTTTTTCTTTTGGAACAGCTTTCCAACCCAGGCATTCTTCTGCAGCCTAAGAGGGTTCTTATGGAGATAGTGGAAAGATCTTTAAACCTGGAAGACTTGTGACAAACCCCAGCTCTACCCCAACTACAGGACTGGGGCAGGCAACTACTCAACCTACCCAGGATTTGTTCTTTGTTTTTTTTTTTTTTTTCATTTATATAATGATATATTTGGAGTAGATGATCTAATCTCACGTGTCCTTTTGAGTCTGAAATCTTCTAATTTTTCACTCCATCAACAGCCATTTCCAATCCTTTTCTCCCCTCCCTTCCTCTAGGCTAGAAGCTGGAAGAGCTAAAATGCTCACTTCCCAGCTTCTCCTGTACCCAGCAGTGGCCAAGTGAGACAATTTTGACCAATAAGACATGGGGAAGTCTGCTGGTGTGGCAGATGGCTGTGGCGCCCAGTGTCACATGCCTTCTGCCCAGCTCTGACTTGAGTTCCAGCAGTGGTGGACAGTTCCTTGAGGGCTCAGGCTGGCCTGAGGTGGGTACTGCTCATCTTCCTGCCCCCTGCCTTTTCCAACACCATGTGATCCCACAGGGCCTGCACACTAGCAAAGCCTGGGCGTGTGGGATCCGTGCCTTTGAGATCAACCCTTAATCAATGGGGGACAGGACCTAGTGGGTAGATGTCCCAACCACCTGTCCTTCAGAGGTACAATTCTGGGAGGCATTGCATATGCTTCTCTGGAAGTCTGGGGGTTTTTCAAGGCAGCGACTTAAATTGCCTTTTTTTTCTTTCCTGTTTCACTTTGTTGCTTCTTCTCCAGGTTCCAGGAATTTGTTGCCAAATAAACTATGTGCACCCAAGTGTTTGTTTCAGGCTCTGCTTTTGGAGGAAACCAAACTGAAAAAGCTTGCATTACCTTCCCTCTTTCTGCTTTCTATCTTGAATGCAGACACAGATGTGAGGGCTAGAGCTGAGCAGCCATGTTGTGACCAGTAGGAAGGAAAGCCAAGACAGTGGCGGAAATGCTATCTCTGACATCCTTGAGTGACCAAATCAACACCAGCAGTCCGCAACTTCTAGATTTCTTATTATATGAAACTAACCCCTATTTGTTTAAGCTACTAGGGTGTTTTCTTACTCGCAAGTGAACATCTTCCTAATTGATACATTAATTGTGACCCAACATACTATGGTCATTCTTAACCTCCGTGTCTTTACCTGAAGCATCCTTGCCACTCCTTTTTGTTTCTCTAAATTGCCTTTTTTTTTTCATCACCTAAATCAATACTCATCATGACTTCCTAAGGTCTTCCTTCAAAAGAACCACTGTCTTTTGCATTCTATGAAATTCTTCGATATCTGTCTATGTGAAGAAAAAATGCAATCT
Organism: Choloepus didactylus; assembly: GCF_015220235.1. Classification (NCBI taxonomy): domain Eukaryota; kingdom Metazoa; phylum Chordata; class Mammalia; order Pilosa; family Megalonychidae; genus Choloepus; species Choloepus didactylus. The sequence continues at coordinate 38,984,331 of NC_051334.1, read as the reverse complement.
TGCATTCATCCCTAGGTAGCTCTAGAATTGCTCTGAGTCATGGTTTTCAGGCTGAACTCACTTAAATGGAGAGTTTCCTCAAAGTCAGGGTCTGCAGTTTCTTGCTTCTTCCAAAACTTTCCACACTAGCTAAAAAATCCTTGTATAAATACAGCAGAGTCCAATTACACATGCATTTTATTTAAGCAAAGGAAACCACACGTGTGCACATATTTGTGAGAGAGAGGGAGAATGATTTCAGTAGTGTGGATGATTCCACACATATTGTCTGAGCTGGGAGAGGTTCCCAGGCTCACCGTTGCTTCCTGCATTTCTCTCCCCATCTCCTCATGTGACTGTCTCCTTCCACTGAATATGACTTTAACATCAAAAGCTACACCATTTCTCATATAACATATGAACGACTCATTGCCAGGCAACGACCTTATCTGGTGGCCCATGGAATAAATAGCCATCTCTTCCCACACAGCGTGGACGATAGCTGTGTTAAACTTTCCAAGAGAAAGAATACTGCTCTCCAAGCAGCTGCACTTCTATAAGCCCTATCTTGATGGCACATGATCTTACTCACCGACTCAAGAAACTGAGCCCCATGCGCAATGGAACCCCACTTTTCTCATACCCTCTTTTTTCAATTATAGCCTTCTCCCTGGGCCATTCCATCCATTCTCAAACTTGGACTCTTCTCCTAAGCCTTGCTCCACGTTGTCAGGTCCCTGTGGCTATTTCCCACATGGCCCCAGCCATTGGACTAAAAAATATGGAGGGACTTGGTCAACTCTTCCCTCTTTTGGTCCCTGTGTCAGTTTGAATTTATTATGTTCCCCCAAACGCCATTATCTTTGATGTAATCTTGTGTGGGCAGACCTATTGGTGTTAATTAGATTGTAATTCTTTGAGTGTTTCCATGGAGATGCACCATGCCCAACTGTGGGTGATGACTCTGATTGGATGATTTCCATGGAGGTGTTGGCCCACCCATTTGGGGTGGGTCTGAATTAAATTACTGGTGCACTATATAAGCTCAGACAGAAGGAGCGAGCTTGCTACAGCCAAGAGGGACACTTTTGAAGAAAGCACAGGAGCTGCAGACGAGAGACAGTTTGAAGATGGCTGTTGAAAGCAGACTCTTGCTCTGCAGAAGGTGAGAGAGGGCAAACACCCCAAGAGCAACTGAGAGTGACATTTTTGAGGAACTGCAGCCAAGAGAGGAACATCCTGGGAGAAAGCCATTTTGAAACCAGAACTTTGGAGCAGACGCCAGCCACGTGACTTCCCAGCTAACAGAGGTTTTCTGGATACCATTGGCCATCCTCCAGTGAAGGTGCCCGATTGCTGATGTGTTACCTTGGACACTTTATGGCCTTAAGACTGTAACTGTGTAACCAAATAAACCCCCTTTTATAAAAGACAATCTATCTCTGGTGTTTCGCATTCCGGCAGCATTAGCAAACTAGAACAGTCCCTTTGCCCATGTGTGCCACCTCATGAGTTATCACTTGGTTCTCCCTCCATAATGTGGCTCAAGTGGATCGGTCTTTGTTTATATCCCTACAACTCCTGACCTAGATGAGACCCTCACTGCCTCTTGTCAGGGCTACTGCAATACCTCCTGACTGCTCGCCTTGCCTCCCCTCTTTCTCCATGCATCAAGCCATCCCACACACCAACAAGTTATCTTTCAAAGGGAGGAGCTGTGCAAGACGCTGACTTGCTGGAAAACTTTCAGTGACTTACCTTTTCCCACATAATAAAGTACAGATATCTTCTTTATTTTATTTTATTTATTTGCTAGCCAAAACAAACACTTCACTATTGTAAGAAGATGCTTTCTACTTGCACACTTATAGATCTTAGTTTGCCTGAGCTGCTAAGACAAATACCACACAGCGGGGTGGCTTAAACAATGGGAACTTATTGGCTCATGTTTTGAGGCTCAGAGAAGTCCAAAATCAAGATATCAGCAAGCTTGCTTTTCCCCCAAAGACTGTAGCGTTCTAGTGCTGGCTGCCAGCAATCCTTGGGGTTCCTTGACTTTTCTGTCACATGGCAATGTCCGTTTCCTTTCTGGCTTCTGTGACTTCCAGGTTGTCTTTTTCAGGCTTCCAGTCATCCAGATTAAGTCCCACCCTCATTTAGTTGGGCCACACCTTAACCAAGAACATTATCTTCAAAAGGTCCTATTTACACACCCACGGAGACATGGATTAAGATTAAGAATGTGAGTTTGTTGGGGTCCATAATTCAACCTACAACCTCACACTGCCCTCAGTCCCCTTTTCAAAAGGAATGCTACTGCTCCATTTCAACCTTTGGAAGTTCTTCCCATCCTTCAAATGCCATGTTCTGCCCTGGTGACTTTCCAGATATCTTCAATCAAATGAAACTTTCTCACCTCTGCTCACCCAGAGTGCTATCCACTTCCACTCCAACATTCATCAGGCTTTCTCTTGCATCGAGAGAAAAAATGGAGAACTCATTTTTGTATATCCTACCTCATGAAGCATAGACCCTTGCACATATAATAATATAGTTAGTGATTATTATGCGCCTACTGTGTGCCAGACACTGAGCTAACCTAGCATTAACATAATGAGTTCCACAGTAGTCCTGTGACGTGGCCTGCTATCCCCAACTTTCAGATGAGGGAACTGAGACCCAGAGAGGGGGAGCAACAAGCTCACGTTCCCTCAGCTTGGGAAGTCATAGAGCTGGGCCTCCAGCCATGAACTATTTCCTCGCAAGGCTCAAGCTCTGAGAACTCCTCCTTTTAGCAGGTGGTGGATTTTTCATGTGGAAAAGGAATGAATGAAATGGAAAATTTTTGGGGGGAGCACTCTACCAGGGCTCGGACTCTCCAGGCCCTAGAACCAGCTCTGCCAGTTACTTGGCCGAATGAACTTGACCGGGTGACTTCATATTTCTAAGCTTCAAAATCCACATTTACAAGTTGGGGATAAAAATAACTCCTGCCCTCCTTACCTCAAGAGGTTTTGCTGAGGATGGCCTGAGCTTGAGTATGTAAAAACATTCAGTGAAGAGTAGAGCGCTACAGCCACAGGGGGTTGAGAAGAGGCCTGGAGAGGCAGACGACAGTGCCGTGTTGATGGTGTGGAGACCAATGGCGGGTGGCAGCACACGGTCCTCGATGACCCTGAGTCACAGAGTGATCCAAATATTCAAATTCTGACTGCAAAGAAGGTTAATGATTATTACCTCAACCCATTGCTTTTGAGTGTATTTTCCTTTGCGTGAGAGTACTATATCACACGCATCTGTCTAAATAAACTTAAAAGTGCTCCTTTAATAATGATAAAATAAAAATTCTAGGAGTAATGAAAGCCTTGTGTTATAGTCAAAGCGGCAGCCTATTTTTTTCTGACTGCTACATAATATTGGCGGGTCTTTTAACTGATGGATCTCGGATTCAAGAAAAAACAGTAAGGGCTGCGAATGAAAAATGTAAGGGGTATGACAGCATGTATCAGGGGACCTGTTCCTGTCTTGGCATGAGGGAGGGCTTCCCTGGGGGAGTGACATTAAGCTGAGGGGCTCTGCAAGGACAGGAAGCTGGGAAAGGACCCCTCAATTTTCTTTCTTAGAAAGAAGCAAAGGAAAATACAGCCCCAGTTTCATCCTGCTCTCATGGGCTTTCACCCCAGGATTCAGGGGAGGGCACGTGGCTCCTCAGTAGGCCTGACTTCCAGTTCCCTCCCATACAGTTCAAGGTCAACCTTAAGAGATGTCCCTGCCTCCCAATCTGGGCAAGAATGACACTGACCGAGGCACAGAGAACCCAGCTTTTCAGGGCAGGCAAAAAAGTGAACTGGCTCTTTCTCCAGCTTATACTGTCTTCATTTGCTGCTGTTAATTCCATGCTGGTCTTTGACATTGATTTTTTTGGGATCTTAAGCCTTCCTTTGGTTTGGGGCTTCATTTCTTTGCACTTGCCACCTTGGAAGGTACCACTAGAAGCAGGATTTTTTAAATGCTGCCTTGCAGCAAGGGGAAGGGATTGCTGATTTTGGGCACATGCAGGAAAGAGTCTGCCAGGGTCTTTGGAGGCCTCTGAAGTGAACTTCAAACAGGGAGCTAGATGAAGATGAAATAAACAAAATGACATCCTTGTAATAAATGTGAGCCAACAGGTTAACCAGCACAAGCAGCCAGATGTAGCAGAGATGGTGAACATATTGCACACTTACCCCTACTTTCTTCTTCTTCTCTCCTGGAAGACATGGCTAAGTGATCACCGCACTCACTCCTCCTAGCTCAGATCTAGCCTCAGAATGCTTCTCATCACACTGGTGCTAGGCAGCCGCTACCTGTCAATTATGGAACTGGAGTTGAAACTTCTTGGGGAGGGAGCATTGAAATCACCATCAGGAGACCTGGTCTCTATGTCGAGCTCTGCTTCCATCCAGCCACGTGACCACGTATGTGTAATTTAATCTGTCTAAGCCTCAGTTTTCTCAACTGTAAAAGGAGGGAGTTGATATGATCTAAGTTCTCTTCTAATTCACACATTCTAAAATTACAAAAAGTAAAGAGCAGTGGCATTGGAAATTAACACAAATAGTCCATGCCACATGGGCTTGGAAGTCACATCAACATTTTGAAGGTCTACTGCAAACTCTGTGTGGCTGCTAAGTACTCTGTAAGGAAACAGAGAAATGTAAACATGAACACTGAAGAACCTGCAGTTGGGTCTGGGAGGTGAGATTTGTGGATATGAAAGAATTAGGTAAATGAAAAACTCGGGCACAGAGAGAACCAATGAGGAATTCACGAAGGACAGTTCAACTTGGGATGGAGTTCTGTATCAGTCAGCTATTGCCACAATAATGCTATGTAACAAAAAAAGCCCCCACAGAACTACAATGGCATATACCAATAAATATTTATTTAGGCCCTAGGTCTGCAAGCTTTGGCTACTCCAAGTTGGGCTTTGCTGATCTCAACTGGGTTTGCTCATGCATCTGCAGTCAGCTATGGGACATCTGGTTGGCTCTGCTGATCTTGCCTGGGCTTACTCATGTGCCTGATAGTCTGCTGTTATCAGCTAATCTAGCTGGCTTTGTGTGGTATGACTGGGGTGACTTGGCTCTGCTCCACACATCTTTCTCCCTCTAGCTGGCAGGTCTGGGCATGTTCTCATGACACTAATATTGGTACAAGTGCCCAGACAAACAGCACTTACTCAAGCTTTGCTAGCATCACTCTGCTAACTTCCTAGAGGAAGTTGAAAGACATTTGCAGACTGTGCTTTGATAACTTAAAAGATGTTATGCTCTTGGGCTATGGGACTATTTTCTTCAAACCCAAACTTGTGACAATGTGACCCAAACAAAGATTGCCGAGCCACTCCTGTACCTGAGAACCAGTCCACATGGGTGGTTCGGATGCTAAACTCCAGAATTTTTGAGCATCATCAGATAATTTCAAGGGTCAATGGATGAGGAAAGGTGACACTTTAAGCTTTGACACTACATGAGGATTAGATGAAACAATCTTAATATTCACTCTTCTGATTTTCTGAAATGACGCTCAATAATTGTTCCAGAACAAGTGTCTTAGCTTGTTAGGGTTGCTATGACAAGTAGCACAGACTGGTTGGCTAAACAACAGAAATTTATTGGTTGTGGAGGCTACAAGTCCAAAATCAAGGTATTGGGAAGCCATGTCTTCTCCTAAGTCTGTAGCATTCTGGTGGTGGTGGCTTGCTGGCAATCAATCTTCCCCTAAGTCACACGGTGATCTGGCTCCTTCTGTTTCATCCTCTGGCTTCTACTCCTGCTCAGGCATCTGTGTCTCTGTCTAGATGTCCTCTCCTTATAAGGACTCCAGTCATATGGATTAAGGCTCACCCTGATTCAATTTGGCCTCATCCGAATAGGATCTTCTAAGATCCCATTTACAAATGAGTTCACACCCACAAGACCAGGGGTTAGGATTTCAACATGTCTTGTGGAGGGCCATGAGTCAATCCTCAACACCAAGTTTAAGTACCACCCTAGTGCTTACCTCTCCCCACCCACACTTCTTGGCCACTTGTGCTCCAGCAACTGCTCCCTTTCCTACAGATGTCATGCGCCACCACCCTTGCCTCACTAGGCTTCAGTGAGGCCTCCAACTTATCCACTGTGGTTTCTCCAGCACCAGATCTGAACTACAGAGGCGAAGGTGCCCCCTGAAGCTTCTGGAGAGGCCAAGGAAAACTGTCTGGACGTACAGGGGAGTTATCCTCTGGGGTGAGCTGTGACAAAAGAGAAGGGACAAGCATCAATTCCTCTCCCCCTGTCAGATGATTCCAGAAAGTAGTGGTTTCATACTCCTTCTCTGTAGATGTCTGCCATGACTGACCTATCAGCTGTGTATCTTATGAAATGTACTGCCTTGCCTTTATTTTCCTTCCTTCCCTGCTTCACTTCTCTTTTCCCTTCACTCACCCTGTCCTGGGATCACTTCCCTCATAAAGCATCAGCAAGTAAGTTGCCCTTGGCCTCTGTTTTCTCAGGTATCCCACCAATGACACCAGCTGAATTTTACTTCTGTAGTTTGACTTTTCTTGTACATAAAGGCAGGGTAGGGGACCCCAGATTTACTGGAAGATAATGTTACACAACCCCTCCTTCACCTTGAGCATACAGACACTTTTTTAAAACAGCATTTGGATTTATAGATGGGTTTCCTATGAGGCTAGATTAGGAAGGAGCACTCATGGATGGGTCATTGGCCAAGGGATGGGAGCTTCTGAGCCAATGAGACCAAGTTCAGACCCAAGCCTTATGGTAACTTAGATCACAACTGTGAGGTAGTGTGAGGCTTTTCCTTGGCATTTCCTTACTTCCCTTCACAAGCTTTTCCTTGGCATTTCCTTACTTCCCTCTCTTCCTATCAGTGAGTCCCCTTTCTTCTTTTGTTCTAAATTCAGGCAACTGACAAGGCTAGAAAGAATATGACAATCCTTAGTGGAAGTGTGTGCCAGTTTGAATGCGTTATGTCCCCAGAAAAAGCCACGTTCTTTGATGCAATCTTGTGGGGTAGACGTTTTAGTGCTGATTAGATTGGAATCCTTTGAGTGTTTCCATGGAGATGCGACCCACCCAACTGTGGGTGATGACTCTAATTGGATAATTTCCATGGAGGTGTGGCCCCACCCATTCAGCCCTATATAAGATCAGACAGAAGGAGCGAGCTTGCTACAGCCAAGAGGACACTTGGAAGAAAGCACAGGAGCTGAGAGAGTAGCTACAGATGAGAGACAGTTTGAAGACAGCCGTTGAAAGCAGACTCTTGCTCCGGAGAAGCTAAGAGAGGACAAATACCCCAAGCGCAATTAAGAGTGACATTTTTGAGGAACTGCAGCCTAGAGAGGAACATCCTGGGAGAAAGCCATTTTGAAACCAGAACTCTGGAGCAGACGCCAGCCACATGCCTTCCCAGCTAATAGAGGTTTTCCGGACACCATTGCCCATCCTCCAGTGAAGGTACACAATTGTTGATGCGTTACCTTGGACACTTTATGGCCTTAAGACTGTAGCTGTGTAACCAAATAAACCCCCTTTATAAATGCCAATCCATTTCTGGTGTTTTGCATTCCAGCAGCACTAGCAAACTAGAACAAAGTGATAACTCATCCTAGCTTGAGGTATAACTACCACTCAGGCTATTTTCATTTTAATAAAAGACCCTTGAAAAATAGAAGATCATCTCCATAAAGAACGGAATATCTAATGGTGGAAATTCAGGCACCCTAACAATTGGGCAGGTAAAACACTCTGTGGCGAGCTTTTCCTCAAGTGACCCTCAGAAGTGACTCCCAACTGAGCTTTTTTTTTTGTAAGGGGAATCAGATAGAGGTCTTACCAGAAAATTGAGGCTCAGAGAGGTAAAGTAACCTGTCTAAGGTCAAGCAGCTGACCAGTGGCAGAATTAGGAATAGTTCTGCCCCTTCTGTCCCTACCCCAGGGTTAAAGGAAGGAGACCAGAAGGTGGGAGGTCCTTCTTGTGATCCGTGAACCCATGGAACGTTCTCTTTGCAGTCTAATGGATCAAGAGGGTCAACAAATGGGGAGCCAAGGGCAGGAAGGCATCAGGGAGTTGTTCAATCTTAAACCATCACCAAGAGTGGTGCTAGCGTGGCTGTCATCCCCCCTGGACCAAATCAATGATTCTGAAAGACAAGGCCTCAGGAAGCAATGTCCTGAAGGTCTTCCAAGTCCCAGGCAGTAACTACAAGCTTCTAGCCAGGGCTGCCACTGAAGTGGGGGCTTTCAGACACAAAAGACCTGCTCCTAGTTAGAGAGTCCATAGCCACGTGGGCCGTGTAGGGCCAAGAGTGGAGCAGAAGTGTGGGAGCAGAGGAGGCTGTGTTCCTCTGCCAAGGTGTTGAACTGTTTTCCTTGGCCTCTCTAAGGCCTTGGTTCCCTCACTAGAAAAATGGTGGCAAGACCTTCTTTACATACCCCAAAGAGTTGTTGTAAGGTGCCACATAGGGAAAATTCTTTCTAAATTTAAGTGTGGCGCACATACAAGATGCTGATGCAAAAGATAAACTTCCTGCTGGCTTGATGGAAGGGGCCTGATCTCCCCTCTCTAACAGGGCTACTGTCCCCTTCCATTCCCAGAATGTTTCGTAGCAGATGCTGTCGGTGTCCCACATTTGGTACTTCACATTTTTGTGCATACCAGCCCGACTTCTAACTTCCAGCACCTCTATCTCTGCCCGAGGGCTTTCTTTGCCCACTATGGCCTGCTCCACATATGTGATGGCTGGAGGGAAGTGCCAGGGAGTTAACATCCCCCACACACCCACCAATGCCCACCAGGATTTGGTTAATAAATACTCTCGGCTCTCTTGCCCTGGGTTGGGTTAATTGCGGTGTGTGCTTTATACTGCCCCCCAGAGTTCCCCAGTGGGTTTACTCTCCAGTTGCCCACAGTGGTAACTAGTTTGATAACATGTCCTTTGTTGGCCTCCTCCTTCTCTGTCCTGTCTGTCTTCCCCACACTCCTACTGGTGTTTCCCAGAAAACCTGCCCCTCCCCAAAACAAATTACTTGTGCTCGAATCCTTGCCCTTAAAGTAAGACATGGATCTTGCTAACTTTTCTTCCAGACTTTGCTCATGGAGTTCTCTTGCCTGAAATACCCCATTTCTTCTCACGTGCCCATCTACTTATCTTTCCCAGCTCTCCTGCCTGCCAATCCCCCCGCCAACCCACCCACCCAGGGTCTTCCCAGGTACTTTTGTGTCTGCTAATCTCTCCTCCTCCTGCCTAACCCAAGTGGTCACAACAGGTTGTCATCTGTCACAAGTCATTGGGACTGACAATGCAGCATAAAGGTTAAGACCACAGATTCTGTAGTTAGACTATATGGGTTCAAAACCTTCTCTGCCACTTCCTAGCCAAGTGATAGCCAGCAAGTTACTTAAGTTCTCTGTATCCCCAAATTAGAATCATGCTAGAACCTACCTCCTATGCTTGTTGTGAGAAATACATGAGCTTTCCTCTGCAGCTTTCTCAGAACAGTGCTTGGCACCTAGCAGACACCTAACGAGTGGTAGCTATTCTTAGTCACCTTAACAAGTTAGTATACTGTGCACTTACAGAACTGGGAGAGCCTCTTTCCCTTACTTAAGAAACTTGTAATTAAACGATAATTTTGCTGATAGTTCAATATCATTTCCTCCTCTAGAAGGCAAGCTCCGTGTTTGCCTCTGTCGTATCCCCAGGGCCTGGAGCCATGAATGGCACATTGTTGGTGTTTGATAATATTTTTAGAATGACTGCTCTTACCTGGAGAGAGGCATGAGAATCTGAAAAAGGAGGGGGGGGGAGGTGCCCCCTGGGAAAAGACAAACGGCTTCTTTGTCGTTCTGCCTGGAGCTCATGGGGATGCCTAAGAGGAAGTCCGGGGCAGCACTTAGAACCAATTTTGCATGTGGAACTGCGATAGACAGAGATGTGCAGCCCAGATCCCCCTGCAAGGAAGGACTTGCTGCCCAGCCGCGAGGAGCGTGGTCAGCAGATGGCCTCCAGCTGTCATCTCCTTCAGGGAGCAACTCAGCTGCCGGGAGCTGGCTGGCCCCAGGTCCTGCCTTTTCTGGGTTGTCCATATCCCATGACTGAGCAGGGTGGGTGTGTGGTGGCAATAAAAGCCAGTCATTTTGGCCCGATGTTGGACATTCTCTGGACCATCCTTGCTCCAGAGGGCCCTGCTGGGTTGGCCAAATCTCATTTGGGTTTGCATTGCAGTTTGACTTCCTCCTCTGCCCAATCCTGCTCCCTTCCCCATCCTTTCACCGGGGTTGGTCTCTAACCAGCAGCGGGGGACCAGGGTCTCTACCTCTGCTTCTGGAGAGCACAACCTGGGACATGAACAAAGGCTCAGCTTCCTTTCAAGTTCAAGTTAATGCTTGAGCTTCTCTTTGGAAGTTCAGGGGCCCAGAACCACCTTATTTTTTCCTGTCTGGGAACTTAACCCCTCAGTGATGAGAACTATCCTGACTTAAGCCTGGGAATCTTCTGGGCTTCTTGTCCTGGGGTCCAGACAAATGAGAGTTGTTTATCTTTTGACTTCACTTAGAAGAGTAAATATAAAACTCTCATTAATTCAGACTGTTCTTATTTGGAATTTGTGATGATCCAGAGCCGGGCCTAACTGGTGTTTGTTTACTTTTGCATTATCTAGGGAAAAAAAAAGAGCTTGCCAAGCAAATGGAGAATGTAAGCAAGATTGGAAGGGAACCACTTCGATAACTTTAAGGAGGGGAAAAAAATTCTATCACTTTCGAAGGACCAGTTTATAGGCAAAAAAATTCATGTGCCATTCTTATCAGTTTAGTAAAACTGATATCAAAATACTTTTAAAGCAACCCATGGGTTGTCTGGTTGACATCACTTTCTGAACTTGAACTTGAACTTGACATTTACTCCCTGTAGAGCATGAGGTAGGAATTATGAAGTAGACCAAGACGAAGTCATTGCAATCTCTACCACCAAGGAGTTTACAATCGGAGTGGATACTATAAGCACAATGAAAATATTTTTCTTTTGCATTTCTCTTAAAATATTTAAAAATGTTTCATGACTATCTAACCCTTGCCTCAAACCTGGTATGTTCTAGTTACACATTAAGTACTCGTCAAATGAAAGAATTCTGAGTCAGATTGCCCTTCCCCAATCACTGGTCACCCAGCATCTGCAGAATTTGGTCCTTAGAGCCCCAAATGGGAGGGTTGTGTGTTCACCACCGTGGTGCTATGGGATGCCCCAAACGGTGCACTGACTCTCCGAAGGCTGTATATATACTTCAGCGGGGAAATCCTCACCCACAACAATCAGCTGTGATATAAACCTTTTGGAAAAAAAGACCCTGTTTAAAATGGCAGTTGTGACCTCGTATCGGAGCACTTCCCAGGGACGCAGAGCTGGCTGGGTTTCTGGCCTGTGGCTCAGCCTGCAGGCATCCAGAACTTCCAGACAATTATTCCCCTGGAATTGCCCTCGCTCCTGATAGCCATTGGTTAATTAAAGAAATCTAGGCTCCAGACTATATTACCCACCGATATGTCATATCCGATGTAACTAACGAGTTCTCAACGGAACGGGGTTTGGTGTGTGTGTGGCAACGTTGTTAAATTTGATGCACTTAAACGCCGCTGCAACGCTTCTCTCCGCAGAGAGGGGCTCTCTTTCTTTCCGGTGACTTTTCAGCTGCTATTCAAAAGCTTGAGTGCTGCCAGCTGTAATTCTGCCAATTTCCTCGTGTCACCCATGAGGTCTTTGCCTTAGTCATGCCACCTCTACTTTTTTGGCACTTCGTAACTCCTCGTCCAAAGAGCCTCAGACAATTCCTAAACTCGTTAACTCTTACCAGTCTAAGGAAGCAGTCCTCCCCTACTAAAACGTCTGGTCTAAGGAGACTCATCTAGTCAGAATCAAGTCTGTTCTATTAATTCAATTCAACTAGAGCCTGGCATCAATCTAAGTGCTTTGGGGACAGTCAACAGAGGTAGGGTCTCTGCACTCAAGATATGGTCTTGTTGGAGAAAAAACAAACAAAACAAGATCCCTGTAGTATTTGCTGAACAATATGGTTCATGCATTTGTCCAATAAATATTTACTGAGCATTGTATTAGTTAGGGTAAAGGCTAAGCTGCTGTAACATCAAGACCTCCCAGTGCATTGGCTTACAGAACAGAAGGATCTGGTTCTCTCTCATGTAATGGTCCCAACATGAGTGGTCCAGGTTTGCAGGGCAACTTGGCTCCATGTGGCTTTTCAGGAACTCAGAATCTTTTGCTCTGTGCTCTGCCAGCTTCTAGGGTGTTGCGCTTGTCTATAAGATCAAAGCAGGGTCAGGAACACATTTGTGTCCCAGCTTCCATGAAAGAGAAAGAAGAATTCAGGGCAAGTGATTTTTTTTAAAACGAGTAAGGCAAAGTTGCATGCTGGACTTCCTCTTTCATTTCATTGGGGAAAACTTAATTGTATGACCACATCTAGCTGCAAGGGAGGCTGGAAACATCATCTCTAGCCAGGTGATCATGTTTCCAGGAGAAAAGGGAGAATAGATTTGGGGGATCAAACTACAGTCCCCGCAAGCATCCACTATGTGCCAGAGATTTCCAGATTACATGGTCACAGCAGTGATCAAGAAGACATGGTCACTGACTTTAGAGAGTTTAGGTTCTAGTGGGAAAGATAATAATTCAACAACTGATTCTGTAATTGGGAAGCAGGATGGAATCCCGATCTGATACCGGGGCTTGTATTCTTAAGCAATATGCTCTAGGAGTCCTGGACTTTAAAGCTATGTCTTTTAAAACATTCTTCTGCTGAACATTTGCCAAAAACTTCCCACAAGTTCAGGATAAAATCCAGATGTTGATAGCACCACCTTGGACAGATTTCCCTTGCACCTTTTTCTTCAGTCACGACCAAGTGCTTCTAGTTTCCCGAAAGCAGGCTAGGCTTTCACCTCTCGGTGCCTTTGCCCAAGCTGTCCTCTCCAACTCTGACGCCCTATCTTGAACAAAGCTTGGTGCCCTCTCACCCTTATCTGCCCCATGGCCTTTAACTCCAGTGCAATTTGACCTGCTTGCTGTGCTCTCCTTCCATTGTACCTGGTGCATATCTTAGCAAGGCATTGGGCCATTGTAGGAGGTGGTGGGAAACACCGGGGCTTGGGAATCAGACAGATCGCAATCCAAATTCTAATTCTGACCTTGAGGAGGTACTGAACTTCTCTACGTGGCAATAATGCTATGAAGGAGGGGTTGGTTAGAACTGGGTTTCTTTAGACAGTGCCGGGAACTGGCAGATGCTCAACAAAGGGCAATTACTGAATTGTAAGTATACATCTCCCCTAAGAGATGGTGAGCTTCTCAAGGGCAAGGACTTCCTCCTGGGTTTCCAGGGTCTGGAGAAAAGTAGGTGCTCAACACAGATTTGTTAAATGAGTAGATGGATTAATTATGTTAATTCATACTAGGATGTGAATTAATTACTTTGTACACTATCAGAGGCAGCTATATTTTTAAAGGCAGTTTTATTGAGATATATTCACATCCCCTACAATCATCCACAGTGTACAATCAATTGTTCACAGTACCATCATATAGTTGTGCCTTCATTACCACAATCAATTTTTGAACATTTTATGTACTCCAAAAAATAAAAATAAAATAAGAATAAAAATAAAAGTAAAAAAGAACACCAAAGCATTCCATCCAACCCGTTTTTCATTTAATTTTTGTCCCTATTTTTCTACTCATCTGTCCATTCACTGGATAAAGGGAGTGTGAGCCAAAAGTTTTTCACAATCACAGTCATCTCTTGTAAGCTACATTGTTATACAATTGTCTTCAAGAGTTAAGGCCACTGGGTTATAGTTTGATAGTTTCAGATATTTACTGCTAGCTATTCCAGTTCATTAGAACCCAAAAAGGTTTATCTATATTGTGCGTAAGAGTGCCCACCAGAGTGACCTCTCAACTCCATTTGGAATCTCTCAGCCATGGAAACTTATTTCATTTCATTTCACTTCCCCCTTTTGGTCAAGAAGATTTTCTCAACCTTATGATGCCAGGTCCAGGCTCAAACCTCTGGGAGTCATATCCTGCATTGCCAGGGAGATTTACACCCCTGGAGGACATCTCCACTGTAGGGGGGAGGGCAGTGAGTTCGCCTGCCACATGGGCTTAGAGAGAGAGGTCAAATCTGAGCAACAAAGAGGTTCTCTGGGGGAGACCCTTAGGTACAATTATAAGTAGGATCAGCCTCCCCTTTGGAGTAACAAGCTTCATAGGGGCAAGCCCCAAGATCGAGAACTTGACCTACTAAATTGGTAGTCCTCAATATTTGCGAGAATATCAGTAATAACCCAGGTGGGTTTCTGCATTTTCCCACAGTTCCTCAAGGGGGCCTGCAAATACATTTTTATTCTCAGGGGTAGGTATATATATATTTTTTTATTATTCTCATTTTTATATTATCTCATTTTACTTGAGGAAAGTAAAGTTCACAAAGATAAAGTAATATTCCCAAGGCCATACAACTAGAATGTGATAAAGCTGGATCAAAAATCCAGGCTCATCTGGAGCCAAGGGCTTCCTTCACTCTTTTTTTTTTTTTTTTTTTTTCGCAGTAGCATCATTTTTACTGGCCCCAATCTGGTAATGAACCAAATGTCCATAAACAAGAGAATAGATAATTGAGGTACAGTCGTACAATGGGATATGTCACAGCAAATAAATTAACAAACTACATCTATTTTTAACAAACAACATGTAAATTAATAAACATGGGTGAATCTTATATATTGACCAAAAGAATACATACTGTATAACTTCAAGTTTCATTGTAAGTAGGAAGGGCCTGTTTGGCTTGGTATAAGAGGGATGTTATGACATTGGCAATATTCCATTTCTTCTCTTGGTTTATAACTATTTGTCAATCAGTACATATGTTTTCATGCACTTTCCTATATGAATGCTATATTTTACAATTTTTAAAGGATATATATTTTTTTTAATCTTCATTTTATTGAGATATATTCACATACCACGCAGTCATACAAAACAAATCGTACTTTCGATTGTTTACAGTACCATTACATAGTGGTACATTCATCACCCAAATCAATCCCTGACACCTTCATTAGCACACACACAAAAATAACAAGAATAATAATTAGAGTGAAAAAGAGCAATTGAAGTAAAAAAGAACACTGGGTACCTTTGTCTGTTTGTTTCCTTCCCCTATTTTTCTACTCATCCATCCATAAACTAGACAAAGTGGAGTGTGGTCCTTATGGCTTTCCCAATCCCATTGTCACCCCTCATAAGCTACATTTTTATACAACTGTCTTCGAGATTCATGGGTTCTGGGTTGTAGTTTGATAGTTTCAGGTATCCACCACCAGCTACCCCAATTCTTTAGAACCTAAAAAGGGTTGTCTAAAGTGTGCATAAGAGTGCCCACCAGAGTGACCTCTCGGCTCCTTTTGGATTCTCTCTGCCACTGAAGCTTATTTCATTTCCTTTCACATCCCCCTTTTGGTCAAGAAGATGTTCTCCGTCCCACGATGCCGGGTCTACATTCCTCCCCGGGAGTCATATTCCACGTTGCCAGGGAGATTCACTCCCCTGGGTGTCTGATCCCACGTAGGGGGAGGGCAGTGATTTCACCTTTCAAGTTGGCTTAGCTAGAGAGACAGGGCCACATCTGAGCAACAAAGAGGCATTCGGGAGGAGGCTCTTAGGCACAACCATAGGGAGGCCTAGCCTCTCCTTTGCAGCAACCATCTTCCCAAGGGTAAAACCTATGGTAGAGGGCTCAACCCATCAAACCACCAGTCCCCTATGTCTGTGGTCATGTTAGCAACCATGGAGGTGGGGTAGGCGAATACCCCTGCATTCTCCACAGGCTCCTCAAGGGGGCACTACATCTTTTTTTTTTCCTTGTTTTTCTTTTTTTTTTTTTTTTTAACTTTCCCTTCTTTTTTAAATCAACTGTATGAAAAAAAAGTTAAAAAGAAAACAAACATACAATAAAAGAACATTTCAAAGAGACCATAACAAGGGAGTAAGAAAAAGACAACTAACCTAGGATAACTGCTTAACTTCCAACATGTTCTTACTTTACCCCAAGAAAGTTACCTAATATAGCAACATTTCTGTGAACTTGTTCCTACTATATCCATCAGAAATTAACAGACCATAGTCATTCGTGGGCATCCCCAGAACATTAAATAGCTTATCTGTTCTTCTTGGATTATTGTTCCCCCTTCCTTAATTGCTCTCTATGGCTAGTTCCCCTACATTCTACATTATAAGCCATTTGTTTTACATTTTTCAAAGTTCACATTAGTGGTAGCATATAATATTTCTCTTTTTGTGCCTGGCTTATTTCGCTCAGCATTATGTCTTCAAGGTTCATCCATGTTGTCATATGTTTCACGAGATCGTTCCTTCTTACTGCCGCGTAGTATTCCATCGTGTGTATATACCACATTTTACTTATCCACTCATCTGTTGAAAGACATTTGGGTTGTTTCCATCTCTTGGCAATTGTGAATAATGCTGCTACGAACATTGGCGTGCAGATATCTGTTCGTGTCACTGCTTTCCGATCTTCCGGGTATATACCGAGAAGTGCAATCGCTGGATCGAAAGGTAACTCTATATCTAGTTTTCTAAGGAACTGCCAGACTGACTTCCAGAGTGGCTGAACCATTATACAGTCCCACCAACAGTGAATAAGAGTTCCAATTTCTTCACATCCCCTCCAGCATTTGTAGTTTCCTGTTTGTTTAATGGCAGCCATTCTAACCGGTGTTAGATGGTATCTCATTGTGGTCTTAATTTGCATCTCTCTAATAGCTAGTGAAGCTGAACATTTTTTCATGTGTTTCTTGGCCATTTGTATTTCCTCTTCAGAGAACTGTCTTTTCATATCTTTTGCCCATTTTATAATTGGGCCGACTGTACTATTGTCATTGAGTTGTAGGATTTCTTTATATATGCAAGATATCAGTCTTTTGTCAGATACATGGTTTCCAAAAATTTTTTCCCATTGAGTTGGCTGCCTCTTTACCTTTTTGAGAAATTCCTTTGAGGTGCAGAAACTTCTAAGCTTGAGGAGTTCCCATTTATCTATTTTCTCTTTTGTTGCTTGTGCTTTGGGTGTAAAGTCTAGGAAGTGGCCGCCTAATACAAGGTCTTGAAGATGTTTTCCTACATTATCTTCTAGGAGTTTTATGGTACTTTCTTTTATATTGAGATCTTTCATCCATTTTGAGTTAATTTTTGTGTAGGGGGTGAGGTAGGGGTCCTCTTTCATTCTTTTGGATATGGATATCCAACTCTCCCAGCCCCATTTGTTGAAAAGACCATTATGACTCAGTTCAGTGACTTTGGGGGCCTTATCAAAGATCAGTCGGCCATAGATCTAAGGGTCTATCTCTGAATTCTCAATTCGATTCCATTGATCTATATGTATCTTTGTGCCAGTACCATGCTGTTTTGGCAACTGTGGCTTTATAATAAGCTTCAAAGTCAGGGAGTGTAAGTCCTCCCACTTCATTTTTCTTTTTTAGAGTGTCTTTAGCAATTCGAGGCATCTTCCCTTTCCAAATAAATTTGATAACTAGCTTTTCCAAGTCTGCAAAGTAGGTTGTTGGAATTTTGATTGGGATTGCATTGAATCTGTAGATGAGTTTGGGTAGAATTGACATCTTAATGACATTTAGCCTTCCTATCCATGAACATGGAATATTTTTCCATCTTTTAAGGTCCCCTTCTATTTCTTTTAGTAGAGTTATGTAGTTTTCTTTGTATAGGTCTTTTACATCTTTGGTTAAGTTTATTCCTAGGTACTTGATTTTTTTAGTTGCTATTGAAAATGGTATCTTTTTCTTGAGTGTCTCTTCAGTTTGTTCATTTCTAGCATATAGAAACATTACTGACTTATGTGCATTAATCTTGTATCCCGCTACTTTGCTAAATTTGTTTATTAGCTCTAGTAGCTGTATCGTCGATTTCTCAGGGTTTTCTAGATATAAGATCATATCATCTGCAAACAATGACAGTTTTACTTCTTCTTTTCCAATTTGGATGCCTTTTATTTCTTTGTCTTGCCGGATTGCCCTGGCTATCACTTCCAGCACAATGTTGAATAACAGTGGTGACAGCGGGCATCCTTGTCTTGTTCCTGATCTTAGAGGGAAGGCTTTCAGTCTCTCACCATTGAGTACTATGCTGGCTGTGGGTTTTTCATATATGCTCTTTATCATGTTGAGGAAGTTTCCTTCAATTCCTACCTTTTGAAGTGTTTTTATCAAAAAGGGATGTTGGATTTTGTCAAATGCTTTTTCAGCATCTATTGAGATGATCAATTGATTTTTCCCTTTTGACTTGTTAATGTGTTGTAATACATTGATTGATTTTCTTATGTTGAACCATCCTTGCATGCCTGGAATAAACTCCACTTGGTCATGGTGTATGATTTTTTTAATGTGTCTTTGGATTCGATTTGCAAGTATTTTGTTGAGGATTTTTGCATCTATATTCATTAGGGAGATTGGCTGGTAGTTTTCCTTTTTTGTAGCATCTTTGCCTGGTTTTGGTATTAGATTGATGTTAGCTTCATAAAATGAGTTAGGTAGTGTTCCATTTTCTTCAATGTTTTGAAAGAGTTTGAGTAAGATTGGTGTCATTTCTTTCTGGAAAGTTTGGTAGAATTCCCCTGTGAAGCCATCTGGCCCTGGGCATTTATTTGTGGGAAGATTTTTGATGACTGATTGGATCTCTTTGCTTGTGATGGGTTGGTTGAGGTCTTCTATTTCTTCTCTGGTCAGTCTAGGTTGTTCATATGTTTCCAGGAAATTGTCCATTTCCTCTACATTATCCAGTTTGTTGCCATACAGTTGTTCATAGTATCCTCTTATAATTTTTTTAATTTCTTCAGGATCTGCAGTTATGTCACCTTTTTCATTCATTATTTTGTTTATATGGGTCTTCTCTCTTTTTGATTTTGTCAGTCTAGCTAGGGGCTTGTCAATCTTGTTGATCTTCTCAAAGAACCAACTTTTGGTGATATTTATCCTCTCTATTGTTTTTTTGTTCTCTATGTCATTTATTTCTGCTTTAATCCTTGTGATTTCTTTTCTTCTACTTGGTTTAGGATTGGTTTGCTGTTCATTTTCTAGCTTCTTCAGTTGATCCATTAGTTCTTTGATTTTGGCTCTTTCTTCCTTTTTAATATATGCGTTTAGTGCTATAAATTTCCCCCTTAGCACTGCTTTTGCTGCATCCCATAGGTTTTGGTATGTTGTGTTCTCATTTTCATTCGTCTCTATATATTTAGCAATTTCTCTTGCTATTTCTTCTTTAACCCACTGATTGTTTAGGAGTGTGTTGTTTAACCTCCAGGTATTTGTGAATTTTCTAAGTCTCTGATGGTTATTGACTTCTAATTGTATTCCATTGTGGTCAGAGAATGTGCTTTGAATAATTTCAATCTTTTTAAATTTATTGAGGCTTGTTTTATGTCCCAGCATATGATCTATTCTGGAGAAAGTTCCGTGAGCACTAGAAAAGTATGTGTATCCTGGTGATTTGGGATGTAATGTCCTGTATATGTCTGTTAAATCTAATTCATTTATCAGATTGTTTAGGTTTTCAATTTCCTTATTGGTCTTCTGTCTGGTTGATCTATCTATAGGAGAGAGTGATGTGTTGAAGTCTCCCACAATTATTGTGGAAACATCAATTGCTTCCTTTAGTTTTGCCAGTGTTTCTCTCATGTATTTTGTGGCACCTTGATTGGGTGCATAGACATTTACGATTGTTATTTCTTCTTGCTGAATTGCCCCTTTTATTAGTATGTAGTGGCCTTCTTTGTCTCTCAAAACATCCCTGCATTTGAAGTCTATTTTATCTGAGATTAATATTGCTACACCTGCTTTCTTTTGGCTGTAGCTTGCATGAAATATTTTTTTCCATCCTTTCACTTTCAGTTTCTTTGTGTCCCTGTGTCTAAGATGAGTCTCTTGTATGCAACATATTGATGGTTCATTTTTTTTGATCCATTCTGCGAATCTATATCTTTTAATTGGGGAGTTTAATCCATTTACATTCAACGTTAAAACCGTGAAGGCATTTCTTGAATCGGCCATCTTATCCTTTGGTTTATGTTTGCCATATTTTTCCCTCTCTCTATTAATATCCTTTATTGTACCCATACCGAATCTCTTTAGTACTGAACCTTTCTCCAAGTCTCTCTGTCCTGTCTTTGTTTCTCTGTCTGTAGGGCTCCCTTTAGTATCTCCAGTAGGGCAGGTCTCTTGTTAGCAAATTCTCTCAGCATTTGTTTGTCTGTGAAAAATTTAAGCTCTCCCTCAAATTTGAAGGAGAGCTTTGCTGGATAAAGTATTCTTGGCTGGAAATTTTTCTCACTCAGAATGTTAAATATGTCGTGCCACTGCCTTCTTGCCTCCATGGTGGCTGCTGTGTAGTCACTACTTAGTCTTATGCTGTTTCCTTTGTATGTGGTGAATTGCTTTTCTCTTGCTGCTTTCAGAACTTGCTCCTTCTCTTCTGTGTTTGACAGTGTGATCAGTATATGTCTCGGAGTGGGTTTATTTGGATTTATTCTATTTGGGGTTTGCTGAGCATTTATGATTTGTGTATTTATGTTGTTTAGAAGATTTGGGAAGTTTTCCCCAACAATTTCTTTCAATACTCTTCCTAGACCTTTACCCTTTTCTTCCCCTTCTGGGACACCAATGAGTCTTATATTTGGACGTTTCATATTATCTATCATATCCCTGAGGTCCATTTTGATTTTTTCAATTTTTTTCCCCATTCTTTCTTTTATGCTTTCATTTTCCATTCTGTCATCTTCGAGGTCACTGATTCGTTGTTCAACTTCCTCTAGTCTTGTACTATGAGTGTCCAGAATCTTTTTAATTTGGTCAACAGTTTCTTTAATTTCCATAAGATCATCCATTTTTTTATTTAGTCTTGCAATGTCTTCTTTACGCTCTTCTAGGTCTTCTTGATTTCCTTTGTCTCCCATACTATGGTCTCATTGTTCATCTTTAGTTCTTTGAGTAGCTGCTCTAGGTGCTGTGTCTCTTCTGGTCTTTTGATTTGGGTGCTTGGGCTTGGGTTATCCATATCGTCTGGTTTTTTCATATGCTTTATAATTTTCTGTTGTTTTTGGCCTGTTGGCATTTGCTGAACTTGATAGGGTTCTTTTAGGATTTGTAGACCAATTGAAGTCCTTATCTCTAATTTATCAGATCTACAGCTTCGTGGAGTACACTTTCTCTAACTAACCAGCAGGTGGCATCCACGAGCCACCTGTTCTCCACAAGCCAGTTCTCCCCTGCTTAGCCTTTTTGGTGAGTGGGGGAGTGAGTCTTGTGGGGTCCAATTGGTGTACCAAGCTTGCGTGTGTAGTTGGTGTTGCCTGCCCTGTATATGGGGCGTGTTTCTGGGCAGTCAGGGAGGGGGGGGGTGGCTCTAACAATCAAATCTCCCTGGTGATCCTAGAGTTTTAAAGCTGCTGCAATAGTCTAATCCTTCAGTTCAGTCCTGCCACAGTTTGTCTCTGCCACTGACCCACAAGTCCTTGGTATTGGCGTATGGCTCCTGAGACTTGCAAGTGGGCCCCTCTTCCAGGCCGTGCACCCCGGGTTCTCTGTTGAGAGATGACTGTGCTATGTCACAGGTGAGTGCCGTCCCCCCAGGGCAGTTCTGGGCTGCTGGGCTGTGTAGGGAGGCTCCCAGTCTGCTGAGATGATGGCTGAATGGGGCTTTGTTAATTCACACTGCTCTACCTTCCCAACTCTGGGACAATCAGCTGAGGTTGCAGGGAAGGCTAATGTCCACGCCCAGTTTTGTGGTGTGTGCCTGTTATTTGAAGCACTTCCGTGACACTGGGTTGTCTGGGGCAGTTCTGGGCTATGGGGCTGGCGATGGGCAGGAGTGTTTCCTGTCCACCAGGATGATGGCTGTGAGCGGACACCCCCCTTTTCTTGGGAAGTTGTGGTGTTTAGTGAATTTTCTCAGCCACTGGATTATTGCGTTTTGTCTCAGAGCTCTCCTAGTTCTGCTCTTGAATTGACCTGCCCAAATTGCAAGTCTTTGAAGCTTTCTGTATTGGGCTTCTTAGAGTAATTGTTTTAGAAAAAGAAAAAAGGATTAAAAAAAAAAAAAAAAAAGGGCCCTCCTCAGAGATCTAATGGGTTATTGAAATGCTAAGAGACAAAGCAACCAGGGCCATTAAGGAAAGGTCCACAGGGCAGAGAGATCAGCTTTTCTTCGGGATTTGCATATGCGCCTCAGGGCCCTTCCCCTTTCTATGTTCACCAGAACTCCAAAAATCCTCCGCTTTTATTTTGGAGTTTCTCGTGTTGTTTTTTTTCTCTATGCCTGTCTCCTCTCTGCTGGGCTGGCTGCTCTCAGATTCTCTGGTGTCTGGTCTCAGTCTATCTATGGTTGGAGTTTGGATCAGTAGAATGAGATTCCGATAAGGGCTGCCACTGCAGTTCTCCCTTCTCCTTCCCGGAGCTGACAGCCCCTCCTCCCACGGGACTGAGCCTGGCAGGGAGGGGAGCGGGTCCCCTGGCCACAAAAACTTACAGATTTCGCTGATCTCAGCAGTTCCACGTTTTCATGAGTGTTGTATGAAGTATGCCCAAAGTCAGATTGCTCTGTGGTGTCCAGTCCACGCAGTTCCTGGCTTTCTACCTACTTTCCTGGAGGAGTAACTAAAACATACAGCTCACCAGTCTGCCATCTTGCCCCGCCTCCGGTATATTTTTAAAAGGACCATAGAAAGATGGAAATATTACTCCAATGAAGTGACTTGCTGGTGGAATTTTAGACAAGCTATTTTTGAGCAAAAGAACCTGGGTTTTCTCAAATCCCAGCAAGTAGCCAGCTACCCCCTCCAGCTTTCGCTCATCCCTGTCCTGAGCAACATTCATCTCTCTCCAATTAGCCTGCCCTCTTCTCCACCAGGGAAGTGCCTAGCTGCTTCTGGCCCTGCCCCCAAAGGCTGGAAACATGTTGGTATAATTAATTCTCATGGAACTTCCAAACACTGGGGCCTGGGGGAAGGAGAACTGGGCTGGGATTTAGAAGCCCTTGGAGTCCTGCCACCTCTGCCCCTCACTAGCTGTGTGACTTCGGCCAAGGTCCCTTCTAGTCTCTGAGCTTCAGTTCACTCATCTGCAAATTCACGTGGCTCATGGGGACAGCTGATGTCTAAGGGCCAAAGGAACATCCCGGAGTCCCACAATGAGTCTGGGTCTTGATATGTGGAAGCATCTACAACTGGGCCCATTTCTCAAAAGGCACTGATTGGCAGGTTTAGAAGCCAAGTGGCTGTGACTTTTGTTTACTCAGCAACCCAAAGGATGCTCCAGAGACTGCATTCTCCCACAGCCCAGAGAAACTGAGAACAGTTTGGCCCTGCCTTGCCCTGCCCTGTGGGCCTCCTCTTCTCCTCTCAGCTTCCCTTGATGACTCTGGTCAGGGCAGGGTTCTCAGGCCATGAGGCTGGCTTCTCTGTCCTCTCCAGCCCCAGCCCTGCCTCCTCAGCCCACTCCCTGCTAGGGCACCACGTCCTCCTTCCCTATAACTCTTTGTTCAGGTCCACGTCAGTCTTGTAAATTATTATTCAGTCCAAACACCTCTGTCATTCTGGCATTTTCATTGATTCAAATTAAGAGTCAGACTAATAATTAATGCAAACTCTTCCCCCCATTCTTACCCCCTGACTGATGGATTTTCAGTGTCAAAACATTAACCTTTAGGTTTGGGACCTTGATGCATTGAAACCCCATAAGCACTTGATAAGCAAGCAAACTATAGAACCTTTTTTAAAATCAGCTCTTTCTCTTTCACTGGCCCTTATTTGTCTATGCAAAAAGATATTTATCTTGGGGGAAAAATCCTGCTTAAATTCACAAAGACACACACACCAAGAACCAACCTACCCATCACTGCAAAGGTGAAATTTGAAAGCTATTTAGCAGGTCTTCTGCCCCAGCACGATAGGATTGAAGGCAATCAACTGAACCCCCCAGAAGACACCCGAGAAGGCAGTAGGGAGTCCCCTGTTAGGAATTCTGTCAGATCCACGAAACAGGGCCAGACTGAGACCTTGCATGAGGTTTTCCAGTTATCTCTTGCTACATAATAAACCACCCTAAAATTAATGGCTGACAGCAACAGCAATCATTTATTTGCTCTAGATTCTTCAATTTAAGCAGAGCTTGATGGAGGAGGCTCATTGTCACTCCGTGTGGGAATAGCTGGGGTGGCTTAACTGGTGATGGAGGATGTATTTGCAAGATGGCGCACCTACGTGACTGGCAAGTTTGTGCTGGGAGCTCAGCCGGAGCAGTACTCCAAAGCCCCAGTTCTCCACGTGGCTTGGACTTCTCACAGCCTGGATGCTAGGTTCTTAAAAGGGATGTCCCAAGAGTGAGCATACAAGAGCACAAACTCTGACGTGCAAGCAATTGCGAAGCTTCTGCTTGCTTCAAGCTTGCCAGGGCCCATTGGCCAAAGCTAGTCACATGGCCAATCCCAAAGGCAGTGTGAGAGGGGACTCCATACGGAAGTAAATACCGTGAGGCATGGCTCATTGGAGCTGGCGGGGAGCGCAAATGTAACAGCCTCTCACAGATGGTAACAG
The DNA here is from genome assembly GCF_015220235.1 of Choloepus didactylus. Taxonomy (NCBI): domain Eukaryota; kingdom Metazoa; phylum Chordata; class Mammalia; order Pilosa; family Megalonychidae; genus Choloepus; species Choloepus didactylus. The sequence continues at coordinate 38,959,603 of NC_051334.1, read as the reverse complement.
GATGAGTCACTAAAATAAACTTTCCTTAAAAACGGCAACCACATACCTTATAATTTGTTTTTATCAACTGCTGCCCAATCATCTCTTCTAAAAAAAAAAAGGCACTGCCATTTTAGTTCTTTCTAGTTTTCTCATTTATGATATTAAGGAGCCGTGGGCTCTAGAGGGCTCCAAGGTCCATATTTTTAGCAGTTTATTGAGATATGTTCACACACCATACAATCCACCCAAAGTGTACAATCAATGGCTTTTAGTATAATCACACAGTTGTGCCTTCATCACCACAATCAGTTTTAGAACATGTTCATTACTCCAAAAAGAAACACTTCAATAGTACAAGGTGTTAATAATAGGGTGGTAAATGGGAAGAAAAGACACCTAATGCAAACTATGGACTATAGTTGACAGTCATATTTTAGTATTATTTAAATATAAATAAATCTATAGAGACAGAATTAGATTAGCGATTATGTAGGGCTGGGGAAGGGTAGAGGGATTGCAAGGTGACTCCAAGGTCCATTTTGATTGGAAGGCGCCAAGACTCCTTAAACCAGCGATTCTATTCTTTTCCCTCAAATCTCCCTTCACCTCCTACCCAGGATATCTTTCTCATGCTGCAGCCTCAAGATATGAGTGAGATAAAACTTGCTGGGTGTTTGAATGAAAAATGGAAACCACTGAATGCATGGAATCAGCTGGAAGGGAGCCAAGTCATCTTCTGGCCCATCCCCTCCGTGGTGGTGGTGGTGGGGTAGCTGAGGACCCCTCTTGGGAGCAGAGAAGAGACGGGACTACTCTAAGTCACAGAGATGGGATGGGATCCCCTGGGGCCTGGACTTGCCTGTAAAGTCAGGGGAGATGGTGGTGGCAGTGGTGGTGATGGGGGAATTAAAGAAAGCAAACACAATGCCAGAAACAACTAGCAATGTAAACAAAAGGTTAGAAGGTGAACTTGGCAAGTTGATAAACATTGTCCCGTATGCTCATCAAATGCTTGCGTTTTGAGCGAATAAAGGCACCGTTTGCCTAAGCCCCTTGGAGCAAATTCCTAATCCTTAGGCGGTCACATTAGATACTCATTGAACTGAGACCTGAATGGCATCTCTTTTGCAGCTGCAAGTAGTTAATAGCGTCACCAATGAGGCCAAATTTCATAGCAGGCTGGGGTGAATGGGGGCCCCTAACCTTTAGCGACAAAGTGCAGCGCCCTTTTAGGAGAAAGGACTCTTTGAAAGGTGTGGTCCCAGGATTCTTGCATGATAAAGAGTCATTTGCATAATTCTCCTGGGTCTTTTCTCAGGAGTCTGCCACAAGTTTCCCTAGCTCTCCTTATCAAACAGGCCAAGCTGGCTGGCATCTTCTCTATATATGGAGGGGCAGGTCAGCGATGTGCACCTGCCACGAGGCAACCTGATTGACCCCAGTTCTTCGTTTGAGCAAGCAGTGGGGAGAACTGGGCTCCTCCCATTTCCACTAGGTTGGAAGAACTGGATCTCGGTCTACAATTCTTTAGAAAAATTGCATAGAGTGTTCCCCCACCCCACCTCCTTGGCAGAAACCTCAGGCTCCCTGCAGTTCCTCAATTCAGGGAGCCTGGAGAACGATTTGGGAAGATTGGGGGGAGGGGCTGCCGCACCGTCTGGCTGCATGCTTCATAGAACGTTTGGCGTGGGAACTGCACCGTTGTATAACTTGCTTCATTCATTCATTCAACTCATATTTAGAGAGTAACTGTTAAATGCAAGACACTATACTTAAGAATTTAAGGATAAGCCTATAATCTGGTCGAGGAGAACACCAGGAGAGGTGCAAATTTACATCAAGACCGTAAGTGTTTAAAGGCAGCACGTAGCAGTCAGAATAGGATTAATTGCCAACGAAGCGATTCAGATCATAAGAACTGGGGTTTTCAGGAAGGCGAGGATGGGAAGGGTCAGGGAAGGCCCACTGACTTGGCAGGTCTTATGTGCACATTCCTTACCTTGGGTTCTCCCCGCCATAATCTGGCAATGTTCATATCCCCACTTTCCAAATGAGACATCCGGGAACTGAAAATCGAAGTGGCTATGAACAAAGCCAGGTAGTTAGGACAGAGTGGAGCAGGAATTAGAGATCATGCCAGTTTGGGTCCAAAGCCACTTCTGTCCACTACTGCATGCTACCTCCTTCTGGAGACAAATGCCAAACACACTCTTCTAGTTTGCTGCAGAGACCAACCCTCTGGAAGCCACCTGTATTTGTAAACATGCTAAGGGGACAGTGTTCAGGAATAAACCCTAGTGCTCTCGGGTTATGTTTCACAATGAACTGCAGTGGTTTAGGCCCTCGCCACTCAAAGGGTGGTCTTGGACCAGCAGCAGCAGCGTCACGGAGGAGCTGGTTAGAAATGCAGAATCCCAGGCCCCACCCCAGGTCTGCCTAACGAGCTTGTGTACGTTAACAAGACCCCCCAGGTGACACCTATGCACATTAGTATTTGAGAAGCACTGGTTTGGAAGGCATACATACGGGTGTATCTCTGTCTTAGCAACCTCAGAGTCATACATCAAGATCCAGCTTAAAACAAAAGACAAACGAGGAGAGGATTCTATGCTTTATGGAATTCACCACTCAGTTCTGTTAAATGTTTATCAGCTTTGTGACATTCAATGTGTGATGCTTTTTGTAACTGCTCAAGAATGTATCTTGTGCCCACATTCATACCTGGGCAGAGGGAGATAAATTTCATCCTTTGGGGGAGAGGAAGCTAAAATTCCACCCAGGAAAAATAAACTGGCCCAAAGGAGAGAAAGATGGTAACATGCGCAGAGGAAGTTTGGGAGCTGGGAGGGGAAGAAGATCCGGGGGTACCTGTGGGATGAAAGGGACTCCTGTCCTTGTGGATTGAAGAGCCTGCCCTCTTTTCCCCTCCTTTCCCTGCTCCTGACAACACCCAGGACGCACAGTTTGCCCTTAGGTACTGAGCAGCAGGCAGGCTTGGACACCCCCCATCCCACCCCATCCCCCGACACCTAAACTCCTCTCCCAGCTGGCTGCAGAGACCCCCATGCTAAGTTGTGCATCTCCCAGGAAGGAGGCAGGGGTGCCCCTTGAGCTCCACAGGGCAGATTCATCTCCAACCGCCGGACCTGGCTCCCTTCAACCTTAGATTGGTTGCACAGAGCAGCCAAAGTCTGTCTGTCTGCCTCTGTCTTTCTGTGTGTGTGTTTCTGTGCTTAACAGGAAGGTTAAGTGAAGTGGTCTAAACACGTGCCTTATCTCTCTCTCTCTGTCTCTCTTTGATCTTGTCTGACTCGTTTGGTCTCATTCTCTCTGTGTGACTCTGTCTCTCTCTGGGTTTCTCTGTCAGTCTGTCTCTGTCAGTCTGTCTCTCTCTTGCTCTCCTCTCTCTGCTCCCCTCAGGCTTTCATGCACAGCCCTCGAGTTGCTCTCTGGAAGGTGTCTTCTTGTGTCCCTGCATGTACACTTGGCCTGTCTGCATGGTTTGCTCTCGGGTCCTGATTCGGGGTCTCTGCCCACCCTGCTGGCTGCCCGTGGGTGGCTCTGGGCCTCCCTGGTGGTTCCTCTGTGGGCAGGCTTGGCACTCACAGCTGCTCTGCCATCCAGAGCCTTCCAGGACTGGCAAAGACAGTGAAGCTAGAGGGCCAACGGCTCATACGTCCACATGGGAATTCAGTGCAGGGCCCCAATTTCAACTAAGAGGGCAGAACACACACACACACACACACACACACACACACACACACACACACACCATACATTCACCCCCAGACACAAACACTCTCATATTTTGGCAGGTACAGCAATGAGCTGCCCGGACCCCCCTTCAAGGAAGGACTTGTTGCCCAGCTGCTGGGAGTGCCGCCAGCTGTCAGCCCCTCTGGAGATGGCTTCAGTGACAGAAGGCACCTCACATGAGGCCATACCCTTTCCTGAGGCAGCTCAGATCCCATCACTGATTGAGACAGTATGAAACAGCTTGGCCATCTTGAGCCATCTCTGAAAGACCATTCTAGCTCCACAGTTGCTCATGGGGTTGGCTAAGGCTGTTGTCAGGCCTGTTTCCCAGCAGCTCCTTGGCTCCCTCAACCCAAGCTGCTTCCTATCCCTCCCTTCCCCCAAGGGTGCTCCTGCTTGCTGAACTCAGGCTCAAAGTTTGTTTCCCAGGAAATCTAGCTTGTGACACCTGTAGTCATTCTCTCTCTCTCCCTTTTAAAAATTTTTCCTCTCTTCCGGGGGCTTAAAACCTGACTTTCTCCTTGGACCTCTCCTTGGGAATGTACTAAAACCCTGCCTCCCAGGTAACAAATCACACCTGTGCACTCTTGCCACCCCAGGCCCCAGCAGCCTGGTTTAGCCCTGGGAATTGCCTCTTGGATGGCACTAGAATCTTTGGCAGCACCTCGCTTTGCCTTTCCCTTATCAGTAGAAAGGATACAGGCTTAGGAGGGGAGAAGCTGGGTGGGACTCACCATCAGTGGAAGTTCCTTCTCGGTGAAAAGGGTCCCCATGCTGTCTACCTCACAGGGCTATTAGGCGGTCAGAGGTGGCGCCTGTGTTTGTGCTGTGCTGTGCCACATAACTTAGTTATAGTAAACATATCAGGCAGCTTATTTATGTCAGGAGATACATTCTTCGTTTATTCTCTTTCTTAGTGTATCGTCTCTTGGTTCTCAGGTGGCTCAAAGATGATGGAGCCCTCATCACCAAAAAAAAAAAAAAAAATGCTCTATTTACTAAGCCCCTACTGTGATTTTTCTTTATAATGCTTCATTTGATTCTCACAGTAATTTTACAAGGAAGGCTCTATTACCTCCTCCTACAGATGAGGACACTGAAATTCTGAAGGTTGAGAATTGATTGGAGGTGAAGTCTGGAGCAAGGTTGAGAATTGATTGGAGGTGAAGTCTGGAGCAAGGTTCAGACCTGGGCTTGATCATCTCCCAAGCCCAGGCTACCCAGGGGCAGATAAGTTTCCCCGATATCATGACTAGCAACACATGTTGGATAAATCCATGGGGACAAATGCCAGAAATCCTAGGGAAGGAATGATGATGCTGGTATTTTCCTGGGAACTTGGTTCTAGACTCTTGAGTACCTGAGAGCCAAGCCCAGCAAAAAAAAGAATCTGGGACCAGGAACCCTGAGATCTAATCCCAGGTCTACCATTAACCAGCTGGAGGGCCTTATACGAATCTCTAAATGTGATAGGTCTTAATTTTGTCAGGGAGTAGATAGCTGTTTGATATCTGGAGTCCCTTGTAGCTCTCAAATGTGGTTCTCTCACTGCAGTACCTGCCCTCTACTGTTTGGCTTTCCCAATCCCCTCCATCCCTCAGAATACAGCCCAAATCTTACTATCCCAGAGTTGTCCCCATTGGCATCTCGCATTTCTGGCTGCCTGTGGATCCTAACTCTTTCCACAATCATTTAGATAATTATACATGGGCCATGGGAAGAGTACAAAGAGCTTGTCCTTGAATTCAGACTTACATTTAAATCTAGACTCTGGAATTCATCTGCTGTGTGACTTTGGGCAAGTCTCCTAACCTCTCTGAACTTTGGTTTTCTCTTTGTAAAATGGTGACAACATGCACTTCATGGGGTGATGTTGAGAACATGAGATGATAGTTGCATGTATAGTAAACATCAAGTAAACATCAAGGGGTTGTATCAATCTTAGTTTAAGTAATCACTATTATGATTAATTAGCAGTTGAGATGTAATTTGATTGAACATGCCTGAAAGCCTGGGATTTCTTCTGAAGTGTCTACAACCTGTGTGCATAGTTGGCACTAAACACTTGAATTGGCCTGAATTGAGTCTGATATCCAGAACAGTTATCTAGTGTATTCTCTATTAAGCAATACATGAGGATGATTGGGTTTGGGAGAAGCAAGGAGGGCGTCTTCCATTCTGGCCTTGAAGGTGAGGATATTAACCCTGAATTCTCTAGATCAAAGGACCACTGTCTCCTCCAACTGGCCCCTCCAACCATCCCTGGGTATGAGCCAGAATATTCATTTTGTTTTATGTTCAAAGAACACAGGCTAGAGGCTTCACTCCAGGATGGCTGTACGTGACAGGCAGCTGCCATATTGGAAACAAATTCTGGCTCTCTGGGGCTTTGGGTCAAAACCACATATATGTTTGCAGAAGCACAGGTTCAGGGGGAAGGCAGACTTAGCAAATGGGAAATGAAGGATACGCTGTTGCAGGAAGAGGAAAAGGAAAACTTTCTCCTGGAAAGAAGAAAGATTCAACAAGAGCCCCTATGACATCAAGATCGCCCCAAAGAAGCAGGGACTAATTATGGATAGCTCCACCTATGGGTAAGGAAAGTTAGGTATGCTGGGTATTTTCCTGTTGTCTCTCAATCCCAAGACTAACCTTCCTTATGCTGCCCTGTAATGCTAGGGCAGGGACTTAAGGTTTATATCCCAGGATCCTTTGCAAGTTAGCTCCCTATTAGGCTCTCGCAATAGAGTACTGGCGATCAGAAGGTGAGAGGTGAGAAGCAGCATTGTCTGCTTCTCTTTTTCTTTCTCCTTTTGTTTCCTTCTATTGTTGGGGTCACTGGGAGTGGCCGTGTCCATTCTTCCATGATGTCACTTCCTGAGATGATGGCCCCTCCTCCTCACCCTTAGCTGCGGAAAACCACCACCTTTGGCCTCCTAACCTTAGGGGTGGTAACTACTTCCAGCAATTTCTACTCTTCGGGTCAATTTACCTTCTTTTGCCTCTTTCAGCCTTCTGACACCTGGGTAACGAATGCCCTGAATTAAATCCCTTATACTCGAACTACCTACTTGGTTTCTGCTTTCCTGACTAGATATTCGATTATGTGAAGTAAAGATCAAGGTGTTGATAATGTTTGATGAGAGCTACTTGGGGAAGTCTCCCTTCCCATCATCTCAGCAGTCAGTAGACATCCTAATCTTATGTTGCAAAATGCATTTGGTTGAGACAATTGGATGAATAGTAAAAATAATGACATCTAACCTGTAAATAACACTTACCATGGGCCGGGCATCATCTTAAGCACCTTACACATACATTAACTCATTTAATCCTCACAACAACCCTGTAAGATGGGTACTATTGCTATTTTCATTTTACAGGTCAAGAAAGTGAGGCACAAGGCCCAGGGAGGTTAAGCAAAGTGGTCTAAAGACTTACAGATAGTTAAGTGGCAAAACATATTCTAATTCAGGAACTCTTGCCAGAGTCTTGTTCTTAACCACAGGCTTAGCTTGGCTTCCCCCAAAAGCAGTCTTTGAGAGGATTTAAGTTCAAGTAGTTTTGTTGGGGGTGGGGGTGGGGTGGAGAATGATTCCAGGAAGCACAGGGAGAAGTGAGGGCAGGAAAGGGAAGAAAGCTGATAGTGAGTGTGCTAATAAAGTGGGGTACTGCAGCGGGCAACTGAGGCTCAAGGCGGCTGGAGCTCCTCCGAAAGACCACGGGAGACTCAGTTCTGAAGACCACTCCTGGTGTGTTAATTCCCTGGCCCTTTTGGCCAGTCCCCGTGTGTGTCAGACATGCTCCCATGGCCAGGGATCAGCCTCAGACAGAAAGACACATAGGCCTGGGGTCTATACCGGCACTTTTAGCAGGGACCTCCCGGGAGGGCTGAAGGGACATGGGCAAAGGCATCGGCAGTGTCTACTTACTCGTGGACATGTCCATCAGGTTGTACCCAGGTGAGATGGCAAGTTCACATGACTGTGTGGAACTCAAGTTGATGAGCAGAGCTACTCTTTCCCTATACCCCAAGCAGATGTTTTAAAGGTCATGCACCAAGATGCTCTCGCCCTGCACTTCTGCTCATCTCATTTGTCCCCATGTCACATGGGCTTTACCTCCTTAGGAGCCCTTCAGCCCCTTCCTCTCCACCTCCCTGGTGTGTCACCAGGACAGTTGAGAGAGACAGAGAGAGAGAGAGAGGGAGAGAGGGAGAGAGGGAGAGAGGGAGCGCGTGTGCACTTCCTGTCCAGCCTCCCAGCCTCCATTCTGACCCCTGCCGATCTGATCTACATCATGCCTGGGGTAATCTTATTAAAATGCAAATACGATTATGCCCCTCTCCTGCTAAAATCCCTCAGGACTTTCCTTAGCTTTCAAGGAAAAGGCCAAACTCCTTAGCGTGGCAAACGAGGCAACAACCATTTGCCTCTCCAACACCACCTTCCACGCCTCCTAAATTCACAGCCTTATTTCCATGCATGATCTGACACATCCGTGCCTGTGAGTCTTATGCCTAGACGTCTTCTCCTTCATCCAGCTCAGGCACCGCTTCTCCAGGAAGTATTCCCTTCTCCCCGCCCCCCATCACATGCCACATGCCCTCAGAGGATGTGCCTCTCCTAGTTGCTCCCAAAGCACCCTGAGTTTCCCACATGCAGCACGGTGCTTGGCACCTTACAAGGGGGACCAAAGAATTTGTGGTCCAAACTGGGACACTGTTGAGAGTGAAAGAGGATGTCATCAATGATCACCCCTTGGCTACTGGCCACTTCCTTATGACTCTGCCCTCGGCTCCCTCACAGCCCTCTGTCTTGCCCTGGTCTGAGCCAGCACAACCTGGCTTCTGGGAGCTCAGGTGATCCAGGCTCCAGCATCCAGCTGGAAACACCTTGGCGTGTGTGTCCTTTGCAGCCTGCCCACTCCAAATGGCAGGCGCTCAAGGAGAAAAAGGCAATGCTTCGGCTTGAATGCACACAGCCAGCCCAGACAGCCGTGCTTCCAGGAGCTTGCAGCCCAGCCAGCAGCCTGGGAACCGTGGCCCTTTGCCTCTGAGATGGCACACCCCATGCCCTCCCCACCATGCGCCGCATTTGGCTGGGACCCCAGTGCAGTGCCCCATGTTCTGTCTCCTGCACACAGATGGCGACTCTCCCGACACACAGACGAGCACAAACACCGCTCTCTCCTGCCCAGAGAATCTTCCAAAGACCTGTGTGGTGGACAGCCAGGCAGCTTAATTCTGATTCCTACTGACAGCATTCTCCTGTCCTTAAAACACATATAAGGGGTTTCAATCAGAGAGAGAGAGAGAAAGAGCGTGAATGTCTGACAGAAGGACACAGAAAAAGGACGCCAAAATGCATAGCCCGACAGGGAGGCTGCAAATTCCCTGATCTAAAGTCAGGGTTGGGAAAGAGAGGAGACAATTATGGTTCTCTGCTTTCTGGCAAAATCCCCACAGTGATAGTGGGTTCTCGTAGCCCTGAGTAAATCAGACAAAGACAGAGTTAGAGACCGGGGTCTCATGGGTTGCTGTAATAAGGACACTCGTGTTGTTAGTGCAGAGGGAAGAAGGAAGCAAAGAGTGAAACTTTTCACGTGGGTTCTATTGATAGATCTATATTGAACGCAGGAAGCAGCTCCGGCTGCAGGGCTGTCTGAAATATGCAGGCGCCCTGGGCTTCGGAGTGTGCACCTGTCTGTTGTAAGAAAGGAATAAGTTTCGTTTTCACATAGAGACAGCATGGAATAAGGGAAATGGAGGCAAAACCAGTTTAAACAAGCCCCAGACAAAGAGAAGAGAGAATCTGCCTGATGTAAAGAGACATGAGGTAGTATCAGAGGCGGGAACTCACAGCAAAAAAATAAAAATTTGGGGGGGGATTGGCTAATCAGTTCAAAATCTCAATAATGAGCTAGTTGGCTCTCTGGGATTGGCTGTACAAATTAAAATCTCAAAAGATGAATTAGTTAGTGTTCTCGGATAGGCTGTAACCTCTGTAGTACCCAGTCAATGGGGAAACAGGGGAGGGACTTGCGAATTAGGAGTAGGAGATTTAAAGATCGCCATTCTCTTCCTCTGGCGCGCCAGCCTTCCGCGTGTTTGGCTGGGCGCCCCATCTTGCAAGATCGTAAATAAATTCTTTCCTCCTCCAGAACCGAGAGAGCGTTTATTCCCTTACAGGTACCACTTTATTTCCGACAACTTGGGGGCTCGTCCGGGATCCAAAGCTTCGGAGGGGGACCCCCGAGGTGGACAAAGGGAAGGCGCGCCCCGCTGATTGAGCGGTCTCGGACTCCGCCATTGGGGGCCCATCTCCGGCAGCTAAAGGGCCCGAGACCAGATGCTTGGATCTGCCGGTTGTGGATGAGAAAAGGGGGAAAAGAAAAGGCCTGCCTCTGGTTAACCAGGCAACTCCGTGCACGGACCAAGGTAAGGAAAGAAATATTATATTACCTTGGTGGTTAAAGCATTCTGAAAGTCTGGGGCTGATCCTGAGGGAAAGATGCCCAAACAAGACTCAGAATGGGGACATTCTGATGAGCCTAGAGCTGATCCTAAGGGAAAGATGCTCAGGCAAGACTCAGAATGGGGAATAGAGGCAGTCAGCCGGCCGGGAATAAAGGGAAGGGGGTACCTTTAGGGTCCCCAGGGAACATTCCTCTAAATAATCCATTGGGAAACATGTTAAAACACTGGGCTAAAAGTAATTGGACCAAGGGAAAGGGTAAAAGAAAATGATCAAATATTATTGTTATGTTTAGACAAAAAAAAAAAAAAAAAAAAAGGCATTTTGCTGCCAAATATATTCTGGCCAAAATATAAGGCAGATAAGAGTTGGCTTTGTGCTGACCTCGTGTGTCATGTTAATAAAAATAAACCTTTTTCCAAGGCAGAATTGAACTGTGCCATGTGGTGGCTGCAGGGAAAAAAGAAACTAAAACCTGGGATAAGCATTCCCCCACCTTATGGTTTCCCCTCCCCCACTGGGGCGGGAACCATTAAAGCCTGGGGTTTTAGTGGAAGCAGTCTATGCCCCCAGGCAATTGGAGAGCCAGTTAATGCTGACTGCTCCAGTAATTACAACCCACCAAAAGTTAAGAAAAAAAAAAAAAAGGAGAGATTTCCAAAAGTTTCTGTTTCTAAAGGCTCTTAAAGAAAGAAAGGTAAGAATCATTAATAAAAAGCCTAGCAAGGCTAGCTGAATAACAATTAACTTGATTCTTAAACTCTGGTTTATGTAAATATCCCTTTCTTGGGAGAAGAAAGGGAAATGGGAAAGAGGGCGGCTATGAGAGAAAGAGAGAGACTGCATCCACCTAAAATAAAATTGGCTGTACCCATATCCCCAAAGAACGATGAAAGTTGAGGTCTGAAGTCAAGTGGTCTCAGGCTGGGAGAGTGGAGTGGCCCACATGCATGAAAAGGGTGAGTTTGCCCTGGGGGTTGAGGGTGGGCCTTCCGCCTCAATGCTCTAGAAAAGTTTTGCCGCCTCAGGACCCAGAGGGTGGAGCACATTCCCAGGGGAATGCGAAAAGCCTGGCTGCCACCCCACTGTTCAGAGAAGGTAGAGCCTTTACCCCGAAGAGGCAGAGTCTGGGTGGCACCCCGATGTTTAAGAAGGGTGGGGCCAAAAAGGTAATCTCCCCAACATCACCCCAGACTTTGAAAAGAAAAGGGCTGCCACAAAAGCCTCTAAAAAGGGTTGGACTCCCACTCCCTCAAGCCCCAAGAATACAATGTCATTCTGTTAATAACTCAGACTTTAAAAGGTCAGCTATATAAAGGAATTTTAGCCTAATATTCGGAGAAGATCCAAAAATCGATGAATGGCTGAATAAGCCATTAGAGGAAATATTCAGAGAGTCAACAAGCCAGGGAGGAAACAGACAAAAGTGAGATAGAGAAGTAATTGGAGCAGTTTAAAAAAAAAAAAAAATAGAGGAAGAAAATTTGTAGCATGGGGTTTGTGTGATTCTCTATTCATATACTTATGTGGGGCTAAACAGGTATTAATAAATACATTTACATATTTTAGTGTGCTGTGTAATTAAGTCTAAGGCATGTGGAAGCTACATTTAAAGTCCCTTAATGTGTGTATCAGGGTATACAGGAAGTTATATGCACATTTTTTAGGACTGTATTTGGATGCATTCTGAGAGTTAAAACTTCATGAATCTAATGAGAGTTTAAGTTGTATGTTTACACAGGAATGTGGGATAGTTGTATTTGTATGTAATAAAAGCATGCAATATAGTTACGTAGGAGTCTTTCAAACTGTGAAAGTTTGTCAGTGTGTAATTTAAAGCTTGGCAAAAATTTCCTGTGTACTCATCTATAGTAAACTGAAGCTATTTCTTTGTGTCTTTATAGCGTATACTAGTTTGTGTGTACTCTAAAGCTGGGCAATTGTGTGCAGTTTCACAATAGTGTGAAAAATGAAAAAAAAAAAAGTGAGAAAAACTGTGTAAAAGTTTTCTATGTATGTGTAACAGTAGTGTATTGGCTATACATGCTTGTAAATGGGAATGTATGTCTGTTTCATATGGTTATGAGTGTGTATATAAGTTATATGTGTCTGTATTCCAGATATATGAGACTGTGTATTCTTGTAAAAAGCAGAATAATTTTTCTGATATATTTTGGGCAAAAGCAAAAGGTCCATACTCAAAGTGCAAGTAAATGTTCCTATAAAAGGGTTTAAGGTTCACTAAAGCTGAATTAAACAAACTTAGAACAGTGAATGGTTCATATCTCTTCCCAGGTCTCCATTTGGTAATGCCAGGTTGCTATCTTAACATTAAGTCTAATAGGAATAAAGACACCACATATATTGTCAAATACTACACACCAAGGCTTGTCCTCCTCTCCCTGGAGAGTGGGTTTTTACTCATCTAACAGCAAAACTTGTGTGTATGTTCAGGGTATGCATATATGTGAATCACGTATATTCAAGCATCACTAAACTAGGTGTACTAAAAACTGAATTTTAAGTTAGCATTTAAGAGTGGTAAGCCTTTTTATGTTCATTAATCTTAGGTTATTGTAAATTATTGTTGTCCTTTAGTCTAATTGTTCTAGCCTGAAATGTTGGTAAGTTCTTGCTGCTCTTCATGCACATGACTTCAGGAGTGTCTGTACCTAAAGCAGGTATTAGCAGTTTTACACTAGGGGAGTCATTAGAGGGGTGCAAGCCATGTGTAATTTAGTACTTAGGCAATTACAAGGTGTAGGCCTTTGGTTTTTGGTTTGCCTTTCCCCAGGAGGACTGGAGAGCTCCCCTCCCTAGACACAAAGGATCTTTTTCTTAAGAATTATATACTGGCCTTGTCTTCTACTTTATCATCTCTCAGGCACCGTGGACTGCTGGCTCAGACCCTGCCTCTTGAATTTGCTGCCCATTGACATCAGCCTGGCAGCTGGGTTCTGATCCAGTCATGGAAAGAATCCAAACTTCAACCGATCTGGGAAGGACCCTATCAAGTCTTGCTGACAACTAAGACGGCAGTCCGAACGGCAGAAAGAGGCTGGACTCATTACACACGAGTGAAGGGACCGGTGCCTGAACCAGACAATAAGTATCCAGCAACTCAACCTGAATCCTGGAAAGATCCAAGGATCACCTTAAATAGGCAACAGTTGAAAGAACATACTAGGAGGGAGGAAGGGCTGGATTAAACCCTATGTTTGCATTGTGCTCTGTGTATAGCTTAATGATGAAATTGCTTATACTGATCATAATGTTCTATATTCAAGGAGTAACAGGTTCTGCTAAGCTGGTTATAAGTGTAGTCAAAGGCTTAAAGTCTCAAACTGTACAATTTGATGTCTGTCAAGTAATGAGCTGTAAAAATCTAAAACATCAGCAACAACTGAGGAAGGAATATAAGCATTTATGTAAGCAGACTGTTCAAATAGAAAGCAAGATTGTTGGGGAGCAAACATTTGAGAGTATAACTTATGAGACACCTAACCCCTGTTATTCTTGGAACACTGCTTGGTGGACCACACAGTATGAGGGATGGGTCTTAACCCAGGTTGGAGGAAAAACCATTAAGGGAAACTTGGCTGGAATTTAACTCTCCAGTACAAATTGACCCCAAGGTCATTAGAATACTTAAGGCCAAAGACTTAAAGCAAACCACAGAAATAGAGACAGGTTATGGAAATACAAATGCCTGGGTAGAATGGGGCAAACATACCATCCAGAGTCTAAACAGAAGTAACTGTTTGCTTGTACAACCAAACAACCCACTGTTCAGATTATGCCCTTCCCCTTGGGGATGAAAAAGCATGAAAGGGAGTTTAAATGTATAACACTCCTCTTTCAAAATGCTACTCCTGGTGAAAGTTGTAGTACGTTGTCCTCCCTTTCCCTCCAGTCCAGGAGGGAAGTGTCAAAGCCATACCAGCGTCTCACCTTGGTCCCGGAAACCACTCTGCCTGTCTCTCCAGATGGGAAGAAGGGCTCCAGAATCTTGGTATCATGGCTTTGTGTACACAGGTGTGGAATGTGAGCAAGGATAGTACTGGCAACTTCTCCAGCCTAACTATACCCCGAGCAGACCTCTGGTGGCACTGTGGGAAGGGCATCCTCTGGCCAACACTACCTGAAAGGTGGGGAGGAACCTGTGCTCTGGTTCAATTGGCTATCTCATTTACCCTGGCATTTGAAAGTAATAAAGTACCAACCCAAGGCAAAGGAGAAAAGAAAAATGTACAAAGTGTACCTAGTTCCTTCAATAAAAAAATGTTTGTAGATAGTATAGGGGTTCCCCAGAAAGTTCCTAATGAGTTTAAAGCTAAAAATCAATTAGCTGCAGAATTTAAATCATCCTTATTCTGGTGGGTCACCATCAATAAAAATGTCAATCATCAGCTAAAATTTATCAACTATACCAGGAATGTCATTAAAAAAATAGCAGAACAGTTAGATGCCACTAGCCGAATGGCATGGGAGAACAGAATGGCCCTAGACATAACGCTAGCTGAAAAAGGAGGCGTCTGTGCTATAGTTGGGGGAAATTGTCGCACATTCATCCCCAATAATACCGCACCTAATGGAACTATCACCAAAGCCCTACAAGGCTTAACAGCCTTATTTCAGAAACTAGGAAAGAATTCTAGCATTAACAACCCACTCATAGAATGGTTGGAAAATTGGTTCGAGAAATGGAAAGGAATTGCAACATCTATTTTAATTTTCCTTATCATTCCAGCCAAAATGTTTATAACAGATGGGTGCTACATAATCCCGTGCGCTCAAAGGCTAGTTCAAAAACCCATCAAAACCACTAGAATCAAAAATAAAAAAAGATCCCTATGATAAAAAAATGTGAAAAAGCCCTTAGCAAATTTGAGAATCTAAAATGTGAAAACTAAAAGTGTTTAAAAAGAAAGAGGAGGGAATCTGTAAGAAAGGAATAAGTTTCGTTTTCACATAGAGACAGCATGGAATAAGGGAAATGGAGGCAAAACCAGTTTAAACAAGCCCCAGACAAAGAGAAGAGAGAATCTGCCTGATGTAAAGAGGCATGAGGTAGTATCAGAGGCGGGAACTCATAGCAAAAAAATAAAAATTTGGGGGGGGATTGGCTAATCAGTTCAAAATCTCAATAATGAGCTAGTTGGCTCTCTGGGATTGGCTGTACAAATTAAAATCTCAAAAGATGAATTAGTTAGTGTTCTCGGATAGGCTGTAACCTCTGTAGTACCCAGTCAATGGGGAAACAGGGGAGGGACTTGCGAATTAGGAGTAGGAGATTTAAACATCGCCATTCTCTTCCTCTGGGGCGCCAGCCTTCCGCGTGTTTGGCTGGACGCCCCATCTTGCAAGATCGTAAATAAATTCTTTTCTCCTCCAGAACCGAGAGAGCATTTATTCCCTTACAGGTACCACTTTATTTCCGACATCTGTGTGGTGCAACTCGGGTCCGTACGACATCGCTGCGGATCTTTTGCCAGGAAGCAGAGGCTGTAAGTGTCTCCCTTTCCCTTTCAACCTTGGCTTTAGACAGAGGGAGAGCTTTTTCCTCCCTCTTGGACCACGAGATCATTTGCCATTGATCAGATGGTTACTGAGCTCCTCCCGAGAGCCAGGCACTGGGTCAGGTATGAGAGATGCATGGATAAATAAGAAACCAGCCCCATCCATGTTCAAAGAGCCGTCGGTCTGGAGGAGGACACAGAATCATCTTCAGAGAAACAGGCTCCGCCACTGGCAGAGGTGTGGGATGACGTAGATACGCTCTTGTGCTGAATAACCTCAGGACATCAACTCCCAAGAGCCGGAAACTTGGTGACAAGTCTCAGAGTCATCTAAGATATGCGCTTTGAGAAGGCAAAGCCTTTGACACACTTGGGCGCACTCCCAGGCCTCTGTGAAAAACGGGCTTCCCTCTCCGAGCCCTGGAGACAGGATGGACTTGTTCAAGGATGCGGGTTGAGGCTTTCCATTTGCAAAGTGCCACCCGTTTGTCTGGAACGAACTGCTGGACAAAACGGCTTTGGAGCTGGACAGCGATGCCCGGGAGACAGTGAATGGAGGCTGGGGCTGCTGGGAAACGGCGGCCTGGGAGACAGGGGCCAGGCCAGAGTTCACCCGGAGCCAGATGCTGCCTGCTTGGGCAGGAGAAGGAGTGCCCTCTGATGGGGTGATCTGGGGGTGACAAAAGAGCCCCTAAACAGCTCTTCTCCCTGCTCCTACCACCATGTTAAAATATCTGAAATGTTGATGCAAAAGAAATACTTCCCCTTGGCTTTTAGAAAAGAATTCCTTCCATCCGCAGAGCGCGTCACACCTCAAGCAGCAGTAGTAACATTTATCCTGGGCTGCCTCTGACATTAGTTCTCATGACACCCAGGGTCTTTCAGGGTACCCAGTTTGCAGTTAAGGGGACTTGGACTCCTGAGGGTAGGGGATAGTGAAGGAACACATGGAGATGTTAGCAATTTATCGAACTTCCATGCTGAAGACTCAAAGGCATTGTAAAGAAACAGAGTGGCAGGTAAAGTGGTAGATTCTACAGCGCAGAGTGAGTTGTCCCATGACCTTGAGAAATACTACCTCTGGGTGGATGTGCCTTTAAGTGGGGAGCTTACAAATGCTGGCCGGGCAGGCCTTGGCAGAGTCAGGGTCTCTATATTCTTATACACAAATTAATTATGGCTTTACAAAGTTGAAAGGTAGCTGGGCATCAGCTCATGGCTGTTTCTTCCAGTGAGAATCCTTTTCAATGATACTCCGTAAGTGAGGGGTGTGTCATTGTGTCGGTAGGTATGCATGGTATACACTGAAGATTGTTTTGACAAAGGCCTTTCCCCTTTTTTCTTTGCTAACAGAACCTTGGTTTGTTCAGTGGCAATGTACCCAGGCCCAGGGGATAAATCATGTTTAGATGAAGGAAATCAGAATAATTTGGCTTTCGTTCACAGTTGACTGGTACCTTGTGATCCAGTTCCAGCCAATGAGGATCTGTGATAGAGGGACACTAGGAAATACTAGCTCCCTGATGAAACAGGGAGCCCAGGAGAACAAGGCCCTGTACTCCTTTCTTTCTGCTTTGGATCAGCAGGATGATGCCTGGGGCAGTAGCAGCCATTTTGAGACCATGAGGCAGCAACTGTGAGGATGAAGGCACCAGGCTGAGGATTGTACTAAAGAGGGACAGGGAATAACCAGGTTTTTGTTGGGCTTGTTAAGCTGCTGAACCCATACTGCAACTGCCCACCTCCAGACTATTTGCTAAGTAAGCAATGGGTGTACTTGTGGCATAAGTCACTGTTAGGCAGATTTTTCTGTTATATTGAAATATGCCCTTATTGCTACTTCATATTTATGATAGAGATTGAGTACCAGAGTGGTTGATAAGCTGCAAGAGTCTGTGAATTCTCCCGGTGGGAAACACCAATTGTTCTCTGCTAAGGTGGGGTGTTGAGCCTCACTGACACTAAATTCATTTGTAGATCGATTGATTATCTGTTGGCTTTCATTGGGAGGGAACCCAGAACAACAGAAAGGTCACTGAACCGGTGTTGAGAGACCCAAGTTTTGGTTCCAGCCCTGTGACCTTGGGCCTCGGTTCCCTCATTTCAACAAGGAAATGAAGGGGCTTGAAATAGAATCAAGTTCTCCTGACATTCAGTCTGGCATTGGTCCAGGATAAATTGCTCCAGACTGCAAAATTTTTTTTTTCACCACTGAAGGGCTTTACTTCTTAAAATCCATAAAATTCATCTTTAAATAAAATGTCTTTAATGTGAACTAATGTTTTATTTCAGTGATAAAAGAAATGAATGAGAGAGGGTTTAAACAGGTTTCCACTGTTTATTGAAGAATTTAATAAATATATATTACATCTATATAATTTTAATTGATCCATGGTGGAGAATTTAGAGAGCTGGCCCCTCCTCAGTTTAGTTTGTATTGGGAAACACTGAACTAGTTGGATCTTTAAGATTCCTTCCAGCACTAACAGTGTGATTCTAAGTAGAAAAATGTGTTGGCATCGTTTGCCAATACAGAGAGCCAAAATGGCGGCCTCGGCTGGTGATGTGCCGGTTTCAGGGGGCCAGGACAGAAGCATTTGGAAAAGGAACTGGGCTGGCATCCTGGCTTCCTGCCTGTTGTTTGGGCCCGCACTCCCTTTCTGGGTCAGAGAGCTGAATGAAAACCTGAACACATTGTTCTGCGGAAGTAAAGCAGAAAGCTCCAATCTAAGATCCCTGTCAGATCCTGGTCAGGAAGAGAGCCATTTCTGGTGCCCTTTGAATTCTTGTTTTCATAGAGCAGGATCAATGGCTGAAAGTCAGATTGTCAAATGATGGAGGACTATTTACTGAGCACTGCTACAGGCTCAGTGCTGTACGAAGCCATGACCTTTCTTCTCTAGAATGTCTGGATACCCATAGCCTAGAGGGAGTCCATATTACAAGAGGCCCCATGCCATTATTTGCCAGACAGGAGGAAAGCATCTGACAGTTCCATGAATGGACAGACACCATTATTTTGCACGTAAGTGGGGCTACTCTGATTGGATTAAGGCACACATGATTAATTAGTTCATCCCAGTGACTGCTTTGAGGTTTTCTACTCTCAGGAAGGCCTCAGAGAGCCTCTTGGACTGAATTCCTTGACTTAAAACCACAGCTGGGTTTTGAAAATGGAACCCAATGTCCCCAAGATTTTCCCGTGACAACTCTGGAGTATCTATTTTTAGAGGATTCATCTCATCATGATTTTTCATCACAGAACCTCCTGCAGCCAGCCAATCTGGCGTCTCAGTGAACTAATTGCATTCTTTGTCCCAGGGCCAGCTTGGCAGAAGATTTTTTTTGTCAGTTCTGCTGTCTGCTGGCCTGAACCTCAATCAGAAGATGAAACAAGAAGACAAGGCTGCTATGTGGGACTTGATCCCCAGGGGTGTAAATCTCCCTGGCAACATGGGACATGACTCCCAGGGATGAGCCTGGCCCTGGCGTCGTGGGATTGAGAAAATCTTCTTGACCAAAAGGGGGAAGTGAAATGAAACGAAATAAAGTTTCAGTGGCTGAGAGATTTCAAATAGAGTTGAGAGGTCATTCTGGAGGCTATTCTTCTGCATTATATAGATATTCCTTTTTAATTTCTAGTGTATTGGAAGAGCTAGAAGGAAATACCTGAAACTGTTGAACTGTAATCCAGTAACCTTGATTCTTGATGATGATTGTATAACTATATAGCTTTTACCATGGGACTATGTGATTGTGAAAGCCTTGTAACTGACATGCCCTTTATCCAGTGTATGGGCAGATGAATAACAAAACAAAGACAAAAAATATATATAAATAAATAATGGGGAGAATAAGGGGCATGGGATGTTTTGGGTGTTCCTTTTTATTTTTATTTTTTTCTTTAGTTGGGAGTAATGAAAATGTTCAAAAATTGATTGTGGCAATGAATGCACAACTATATGATGGTATACTTTGGATGGATTATATGGTGTGTGAATATATCTCAATAAAATTGCATTAAAAATAAAATGTATTGAGGCGGGGCAAGATGGCGGACTGGTGAGCTGTATGTTTTAGTTACTCCTCCAGGAAAGTAGGTAGAAAGCCAGGAACTGCGTGGACTGGACACCACAGAGCAATTTGACTTTGGGCATACTTCATACAACACTCATGAAAACGTGGAACTGCTGAGATCAGCAAAATCTGTAAGTTTTTGTGGCCAGGGGACCCGCACCCCTCCCTGCCAGGCTCAGTCCCGTGGGAGGAGGGGCTGTCAGCTCCGGGAAGGAGAAGGGAGAACTGCAGTGGCAGCGCTTATCAGAAACTCATTCTACTGATCCAAACTCCAACCATAGATAGACTGAGACCAGACACCAGAGAATCTGAGAGCAGCCAGCCCAGCAGAGAGGAGACAGGCATAGAAAAAAACAACAAGAAAAACTCCAAAATAAAAGCGGAGGATTTTTGGAGTTCTGGTGAACATAGAAAGGGGAAGGGCAGTGCTCACGCCCTGAGGCTCATATGCAAATCCCGAAGAAAAGCTGATCTCTCTGCCCTGTGGACTTTCCTTAATGGCCCTAATTGCTTTCTCTCTTAGCATTTCAATAACCCATTAGATCTCTGAGGAGGGCCCTTTTTTTTAATCCTTTTTTCTTTTTCAAAACAATTACTCTAAGAAGCCCAATACAGAAAGCTTCAAAGACTTGCAATTTGGGCAGGTCAAGACAAGAGCAGAACTAAGAGAGCTCTGAGACAAAAGGCAATAATCCAGTGGCTGAGAAAATTCACTAAACACCACAACTTCCCAAGAAAAGAGGGGTGTCTGCTCACAGCCATCATCCTGGTGGACAGGAAACACTCCTGCCCGTCGCCAGCCCCATAGCCCAGAGCTGCCCTAGACAACCCAGTGTGACAGAAGGGCTTCAAATAACAGGCACACACCACAAAACTGGGTGTGGACATTAGCCTTCCCTGCAACCTCAGCTGATTGTCCCAGAGTTGGGAAGGTGGAGCAGTGTGAATTAACAAAGCCCCATTCAGCCATCATTTGAGCAGACTGGGAGCCTCCCTACACAGCCCAGCAGCCCAGAACTGCCCTGGGGGGACGGCACTCACCTGTGACATAGCACAGTCATCCCTCAACAGAGGACCCGGGGTGCACAGCCTGGAAGAGGGGCCCACTTGCAAGTCTCAGGAGCCATACGCCAATACCAAGGACTTGTGGGTCAGTGGCAGAGACAAACTGTGGCAGGACTGAACTGAAGGATTAGACTATTGCAGCAGCTTTAAAACTCTAGGATCACCAGGGAGATTTGATTGTTAGAGCCACCCCCACTCCCTGACTGCCCAGAAACACGCCCCATATACAGGGCAGGCAACACCAATTACACACGCAAGCTTGGTACACCAATTGGACCCCACAAGACTCACTCCCCCACTCACCAAAAAGGCTAAGCAGGGGAGAACTGGCTTGTGGAGAACAGGTGGCACGTGGACGCCACCTGCTGGTTAGTTAGAGAAAGTGTACTCCACGAAGCTGTAGATCTGATAAATTAGAGATAAGGACTTCAATTGGTCTACAGATCCTAAAAGAATCCTATCAAGTTCAGCAAATGCCAACAGGCCAAAAACAACAGAAAATTATAAAGCATATGAAAAAACCAGACGATATGGATAACCCAAGCCCAAGCACTCAAATCAAAAGACCAGAAGAGACACAGCACCTAGAGCAGCTACTCAAAGAACTAAAGATGAACAATGAGACCATAGTACGGGATACAAAGGATATCAAGAAGACCCTAGAAGAGCATAAAGAAGACATTGCAAGACTAAATAAAAAAATGGATGATCTTATGGAAATTAAAGAAACTGTTGACCAAATTAAAAAGATTCTGGACACTCATAGTACAAGACTAGAGGAAGTTGAACAACGAATCAGTGACCTGGAAGATGACAGAATGGAAAATGAAAGCATAAAAGAAAGAATGGGGAAAAAAATTGAAAAAATCGAAATGGACCTCAGGGATATGATAGATAATATGAAACGTCCGAATATAAGATTCATTGGTGTTCCAGAAGGGGAAGAAAAGGGTAAAGGTCTAGGAAGAGTATTCAAAGAAATTGTTGGGGAAAACTTCCCAAATCTTCTAAACAACATAAATACACAAATCATAAATGCTCAGCGAACTCCAAATAGAATAAATCCAAATAAACCCACTCCGAGACATATTCTGATCACACTGTCAAACACGGAAGAGAAGGAGCAAGTTCTGAAAGCAGCAAGAGAAAAGCAATTCACCACATACAAAGGAAACAGCATAAGACTAAGTAGTGACTACTCAGCAGCCACCATGGAGGCGAGAAGGCAGTGGCACGATATATTTAAAATTCTGAGTGAGAAAAATTTCCAACCAAGAATACTTTATCCAGCAAAGCTCTCCTTCAAATTTGAGGGAGAGCTTAAATTTTTCACAGACAAACAAATGCTGAGAGAATTTGCTAACAAGAGACCTGCCCTACTGGAGATACTAAAGGAAGCCCTACAGACAGAGAAACAAAGAAAGGACAGAGAGACATGGAGAAAGGTTCAGTACTAAAGAGATTCGGTATGGGTACAATAAAGGATATTAATAGAGAGAGGGGAAAAATATGACAAACATAAACCAAAGGATAAGACGGCTGATTCAAGAAATGCCTTCACGGTTATAACGTTGAATGTAAATGGATTAAACTCCCCAATTAAAAGATATAGATTCGCAGAATGGATCAAAAAAAATGAACCATCAATATGTTGCATACAAGAGACTCATCTTAGACACAGGGACACAATGAAACTGAAAGTGAAAGGATGGAAAAAAATGTTTCATGCAAGCTACAGCCAAAAGAAAGCAGGTGTAACAGTATTAATCTCAGATAAAATAGACTTCAAATGCAGGGATGTTTTGAGAGACAAAGAAGGCCACTACATACTAATAAAAGGGGCAATTCAACAAGAAGAAATAACAATCGTAAATGTCTATGCACCCAATCAAGGTGCCACAAAATACATGAGAGAAACACTGGCAAAACTAAAGGAAGCAATTGATGTTTCCACAATAATTGTGGGAGACTTCAACACATCACTCTCTCCTATAGATAGATCAACCAGACAGAAGACCAATAAGGAAATTGAAAACCTAAACAATCTGATAAATGAATTAGATTTAACAGACATATACAGGACATTACATCCCAAATCACCAGGATACACATACTTTTCTAGTGCTCATGGAACTTTCTCCAGAATAGATCATATGCTGGGACATAAAACAAGCCTCAATAAATTTAAAAAGATTGAAATTATTCAAAGCACATTCTCTGACCACAATGGAATACAATTAGAAGTCAATAACCATCAGAGACTTAGAAAATTCACAAATACCTGGAGGTTAAACAACACACTCCTAAACAATCAGTGGGTTAAAGAAGAAATAGCAAGAGAAATTGCTAAATATATAGAGACGAATGAAAATGAGAACACAACATACCAAAACCTATGGGATGCAGCAAAAGCAGTTCTAAGGGGGAAATTTATAGCACTAAACGCATATATTAAAAAGGAAGAAAGAGCCAAAATCAAAGAACTAATGGATCAACTGAAGAAGCTAGAAAATGAACAGCAAACCAATCCTAAACCAAGTAGAAGAAAAGAAATAACAAGGATTAAAGCAGAAATAAATGACATAAAGAACAAAAAAACAATAGAGAGGATAAATATCACCAAAAGTTGGTTCTTTGAGAAGATCAACAAGATTGACAAGCCCCTAGCTAGACTGACAAAATCAAAAAGAGAGAAGACCCATATAAACAAAATAATGAATGAAAAAGGTGACATAACTGCAGATCCTGAAGAAATTAAAAAAATTATAAGAGGATACTATGAACAACTGTATGGCAACAAACTGGATAATGTAGAGGAAATGGACAATTTCCTGGAAACATATGAACAACCTAGACTGACCAGAGAAGAAATAGAAGACCTCAACCAACCCATCACAAGCAAAGAGATCCAATCAGTCATCAAAAATCTTCCCACAAATAAATGCCCAGGGCCAGATGGCTTCACAGGGGAATTCTACCAAACTTTCCTGAAAGAACTGACACCAATCTTACTCAAACTCTTTCAAAACATTGAAGAAAATGGAACACTACCTAACTCATTTTATGAAGCTAACATCAATCTAATACCAAAACCAGGCAAAGATGCTACAAAAAAGGAAAACTACCGGCCAATCTCCCTAATGATTATAGATGCAAAAATCCTCAACAAAATACTTGCAAATCGAATCCAATGACACATTAAAAAAATCATACACCATGACCAAGTGGGGTTCATTCCAGGCATGCAAGGATGGTTCAACATAAGAAAATGAATCAATGTATTACAATACATTAACAAGTCAAAAGGGAAAAATCAATTGATCATCTCAATAGATGCTGAAAAAGCATTTGACAAAATCCAACATCCCTTTTTGATAAAAACACTTCAAAAGGTAGGAGTTGAAGGAAACTTCCTCAACATGATAAAGAGCATATATGAAAAACCCACAGCCAGCATAGTACTCAATGGTGAGAGACTGAAAGCCTTCCCTCTAAGATCAGGAACAAGACAAGGATGCCCGCTGTCACCACTGTTATTCAACATTGTGCTGGAAGTGCTAGCCAGGGTAATCCGGCAAGACAAAGAAATAAAAGGCATCCAAATTGGAAAAGAAGAAGTAAAACTGTCATTGTTTGCAGATGATATGATCTTAAATCTAGAAAACCCTGAGAAATCAACGATACAGCTACTAGAGCTAATAAACAAATTTAGCAAAGTAGCGGGATACAAGGTTAATGCACATAAGTCAGTAATGTTTCTATATGCTAGAAATGAACAAACTGAAGAGACACTCAAGAAAAAGATACCATTTTCAATAGCAACTAAAAAAATCAAGTACCTAGGAATAAACTTAACCAAAGATGTAAAAGACCTATACAAAGAAAACTACGTAACTCTACTAAAAGAAATAGAAGGGGACCTTAAAAGATGGAAAAATATTCCATGTTCATGCATAGGAAGACTAAATGTCATTAAGATGTCAATTCTACCCAAACTCATCTACAGATTCAATGCAATCCCAATCAAAATTCCAACAACCTACTTTGCAGACTTGGAAAAGCTAGTTATCAAATTTATTTGGAAAGGGAAGATGCCTCGAATTGCTAAAGACACTCTAAAAAAGAAAAACGAAGTGGGAGGAATTACACTCCCTGACTTTGAAGCTTATTATAAAGCCACAGTTGCCAAAACAGCATGGTACTGGAAGAAAGATAGAGATATAGATCAATGGAATCGAATTGAGAATTCAGAGATAGACCCTCAGCTCTATGGCCGACTGATCTTTGATAAGGCCCCCAAAGTCACTGAACTGAGTCATAATGGTCTTTTCAACAAATGGGGCTGGGAGAGTTGGATATCCATATCCAAAAGAATGAAAGAGGACCCCTACCTCACCCCCTACACAAAAATTAACTCAAAATGGATGAAAGATCTCAATATAAAAGAAAGTACCATAAAACTCCTGGAAGATAATGTAGGAAAACATCTTCAAGACCTTGTATTAGGCGACCACTTCCTAGACTTTACACCCAAAGCACAAGCAACAAAAGAAAAAATAGATAAATGGGAACTCCTCAAGCTTAGAAGTTTCTGCACCTCAAAGGAATTTCTCAAAAAGGTAAAGAGGCTGCCAACTCAATGGGAAAAAATTTTTGGAAACCATGTATCTGACAAAAGACTGATATCATGATTATATAAAGAAATCCTACAACTCAATGACAATAGTACAGACAGCCCAATTATAAAATGGGCAAAATATATGAAAAGACAGTTCTCTGAAGAGGAAATACAAATGGCCAAGAAACACATGAAAAAATGTTCAGCTTCACTAGCTATTAGAGAGATGCAAATTAAGACCACAATGAGATACCATCTAACACCGATTAGAATGGCTGCCATTAAACAAACAGGAAACTACAAATGCTGGAGGGGATGTGGAGAAATTGGAACTCTTATTCACTGTTGGTGGGACTGTATAATGGTTCAGCCACTCTGGAAGTCAGTCTGGCAGTTCCTTAGAAAACTAGATATAGAGTTACCATTCGATCCAGCGATTGCACTTCTCGGTATATACCCGGAAGGTCGGAAAGCAGTGACACGAACAGATATCTGCACTCCAATGTTCATAGCAGCATTATTCACAATTGCCAAGAGATGGAAACAACCCAAATGTCCTTCAACAGATGAGTGGATAAATAAAATGTGGTATATACACACGATGGAATACTACACGGCAGTAAGAAGGAACGATCTCGCGAAACATATGACAACATGGATGAACCTTGAAGACATAATGCTGAGCGAAATAAGCCAGGCACAAAAAGAGAAATATTATATGCTACCACTAATGTGAACTTTGAAAATGTAAAACAAATGGTTTATAATGTAGAATGTAGGGGAACTAGCAATAGAGAGCAATTAAGGAAGGGGGAACAATAATCCAAGAAGGACAGATAAGCTATTTAATGTTCTGGGGATGCCCAGGAATGACTATGGTCTGTTAATTTCTGATGGATGTAGTAGGAACAAGTTCACAGAAATGTTGCTATATTATGTAACTTTCTTGGGGTAAAGTAGGAACATGTTGGAAGTTAAGCAGTTATCTTAGGTTAGTTGTCTTTTTCTTACCCCCTTGTTATGGTCTCTTTGAAATGTTCTTTTATTGTATGTTTGTTTTCTTTTTAACTTTTTTTCATACAGTTGATTTAAAAAAGAAGGGAAAGTTAAAAAAAAAAAAAAAAAGAAAAACAAGGAAAGAAAGATGTAGTGCCCCCTTGAGGAGCCTGTGGAGAATGCAGGGGTATTTGCCTACCCCACATCGATGGTTGCTAACATGACCACAGATATAGGGGACTGGTGGTTTGATGGCTTGAGCCCTCTACCATAGGTTTTACCCTTGGGAAGATGGTTGCTGCAAAGGAGAGGCTAGGTCTCCCTATAATTGTGCCTAAGAGCCTCCTCCCGAATGCCTCTTTGCTGCTCAGATGTGGCCCTCTCTCTCTGGCTAAGCCAACTTGAAAGGTGAAATCACTGCCCTCCCCGCTACGTGGGATCAGACACCCAGGGGAGTGAATCTCCCTGGCAACGTGGGATATGACTCCTGGGGAGGAATGTAGACCTGGCATCGTGGGACGGAGAACATCTTCTTGACCAAAAGGGGGATGTGAAAAGAAATGAAATAAGCTTCAGTGGCAGAGAGAATCCAAAAGGAGCCGAGAGGTCACTCTGGTGGGCACTCTTACGCACACTTTAGACAACCCTTTTTAGGTTCTAAAGAATTGGGGTAGCTGGTGGTGGATACCTGAAACTATCAAACTACAACCCAGAACCCATGAATCTCGAAGACAGATGTATAAAAATGTAGCTTATGAGGGGTGACAATGGGATTGGGAAAGCCATAAGGACCACACTCCACTTTGTCTAGTTTATGGATGGATGAGTAGAAAAATAGGGGAAGGAAACAAACAGACAAAGGTACCCAGTGTTCTTTTTTACTTCAATTGCTCTTTTTCACTCTAATTATTATTCTTGTTATTCTTGTGTGTGTGCTAATGAAGGTGTCAGGGATTGATTTGGGTGATGAATGTACAACTATGTAATGGTACTGTGAACAATCGAAAGTACGATTTGTTTTGTATGACTGCGTGGTATGTGAATATATCTCAATAAGAAAAATAAAATGTATCAAACAAAAAAAAAAAGATGACAAGGCTGGCTGAGTATTTGTCTGTTTGTTTTGGGGCGAGGAGTGGGTTAAGAAAAAAGGGAACTCACTCAGAGATGGATCTAGACTCAAAGAGCACTACAGGCAACGGAAGCCCAGCACACCATCTTTCCAGGTAGGGAAAGACTGCCTGAGAATGAAGCTAATGCCAAGGAAAGCAGAATGAGATGGAGAAAAGGAGACAGATATTGAAGATATAACTCTTACTCCTAGGTCCAAACAAAACCTTATATTTCTGAGATATGTAAACCAGTAACTTCCCCTATTCACTAAAGAATAATAAAGAGCCAAGTGGGCCATAGACGTGCTCTCAAAAGTTTAGCCTCTTTAGCAGGGAGCCAGGCAGGCAAGGACAGTTCCAGATTATTCAGGAAGGTCAAATAAAGCATGCACCAAAGAACTGGGCCCAGAGACTGAGAAAAAAATAATAATGATAATAAAAGGTTTTTGGAGGTACAGAGTGGTTCATGGTTTCTAAACATCACCAGCCCTGATTCTACACTTTACACACTCCAAATGTGATCTAAACCTCATAAAGCACCATGGGACTATCAGGTTTTTGATCTGAGTATCATGTATTTATGAATGCAGTCTAGGGTGACATTAGCTTTCCGGGACATCTCGTTCAAGTGCCACAAGATTCCTATGGTGTTGGTAGATCAAGTATTGTTATTCACTATTATTCCCATTTAAAATATAAAGAAATATTCAAAGTTGCAAAGCTAGTAAATGGCAGGACTGGGAATGAAATGCAAAACATCTCACTCCAAGCTCAGTGCTCTTTCCTCTATAGCATCATCCAACTATCCATCCATCCATCCTTCTATACATTCTTTCATCCATCTATCTATTCATTTATTCAACAAACACTCATTGAGCTCCTTTTATGTGACAGGCACTCTTCCAGGTTCTGGAGAATAAAAAAAAAAGTGTAACCACAGTACCTAGGCTTCCCCAGGCTTTAAGGGTATATGAGGTCACATTAGACTTCATATCCGAATTGCAGGATCCCAAAGTCTTCTCCAAGTGTTTATTGAAATGCCCAGAGAGGGCCTTGACTTTGTATAAGAACAAGTTTACTCAGGTTTTGTGACTTTGGCATCTTGGTGGAGGGCCACTGCCTGCCAACCACATAGGAGTGCTTACTTTCAATGGACCCTGCTCCAGCTTCTCCTAGAGGACACAGTTCCCCTGGGGGCCATGGTCATGCCCACAGCACCAGCACATACAGCAGTTCTTTCTTGGCAGTGACAACCCCAAGATTCTAGGGTGCTGAAGTTGCACTAAGGTCTGGGGTGAAAGGAGATGGGAGAAGAATGACCTCCTCTCCAAATTTGGGTAGTTCTTTACCCCTTGGGAGCTGGACAGTTTCACTTGTCCCATCTTACCTACTTTTACCATGCAGTTTTTTCTTTGTTGATGTTTATCGAAATGGGCTGACTGATTTCACTTAAAACGCATGACTACAAACCTAAAAAAGGCACTCTAACCACATGGCAAGGCTCCTTAGGACATTTGTTATTCTTTCTCTGATATGACTACTTCGTATTTTCTTCTCTTTCTTCAAACATTTTCCCTACTTCTTACTCACAGCTCATGACCTCATTTCATGCTTTGTTGAGGAAATGCAAATAATCACACAGAAACTCTGTCCCTCCATCTTTCCAAACACCAAATCTACTCACTCTGATGACCATGTTACCAAGTTACCAAATCCAGTGGACATTTCTCTTTCCTCATCTTGCTGGTTCTCTCAGAGGCTTTTGACACAGTTAACCCCTCCCTGCTTCTTAAAGTGCTTCCCTCCCTTGGCTCCCATGACAAAAGTTTTGCTTTGTCCTCTATTCAACCTCTATGAGGAGAACCTCAAAGTTTAGTCCCAGGTCATCTTTTCTTCTTTATCTACACCCACACTCCCATGACATTAAATCCTGAACCACCTATAAGCCAGATTTATATCTTCAGCCGAGACCTCTCCCCTGAGCTCCAGGCTCATATATCTACCTGCCTAGTTTTGTTAATTTAAGTCTTCCAAGAAGCAGAAGGGATGAGACATGCAAGAGATTTATTGGGGGAAACACCTGTGAAGTAAAACAGGTAGGGAGCTGGAGAAAGTGAGGACAGCCTTCAGACCATGATGAAGGTCTGACACCTGTGGATGAAAGGAGACTTGGTCAGGAAGAGTCTTGGACTACAGCAAATGTAGTCCAGAAAATGTTGGGGAGTCCTTGAGCCAATGCCGCCCATCAGAGAGCCCCACACCTTGCAGGAGTGGGCCTGCCTTGTATCCTTACTGCATTCACTCATTGCCTGGGAACAGCCTGTGGAAAACGTGGCCTCAGAGAAAAGTTGGGTCCGTCAATCACTTAGGCTTCCTGCAGCTGGAGATCTGAGTGGTGAATTTTCATGACCTCTATATTAGTTAATGGTTCTTCTTGAATGACTAACAGACATCTCAAACTTAACATGGAAAAGAAATAGAACTCTTGATCCTTCTCACCACATACGTATTCCTCTTAAGTGTTTGCAGTCTTGGAAAATGGACTTGCTTACTTCCTTTCCTCCAGTACCTAAAACCCCAAATCTAGGACTCATCCTTGGCATTTTCTCCCATTCCCTACACCTGGTTCATTGGTTAAGTCTTTTTGGAATTAACTCCCAAATCCCAAATCCATCCACTTCTCTCCATTTCCATTGCCACTACATTATTCCAAGCCTCAGTCCCCTCTCACCTGGCCCCCTAAATGGCCTCTCTACTGTCACTCTTGTCACCTTACATCCCATCCTTCACAGCAAAGTGATCCTTCCCAAAGTAACTTAGGTCATGTCACATGCCTTTGCTTCAGTGACATCCTATTATAATTATACTAAAATCCAAGCACAATGCCCTATGTGATCTGGTCCCACCAACTTCTGCTACTTCCTCCTATAGCACTGTCCCCCATGATCATTAGGAGGTAAGTGCACACATCTCCTCTCTGTTCCTCAGACACATTTCTTTCCTTCCCCAGAGCATCCGCATGCCTTTCCCCCAGATCTTCATGCCACTCACTTTTCCTTCTTTAGAGATCATCTTGCAAATTGTCTTTAGAGATCATCTTGTCATTGCCTTCTCAGGCAGCCTTTCTCTAACCACCTTTTCCAAGTAGCCCCTGGCCTCCAAGTTATGCATTAGTAGAGAGCAATGTTTATTCCTTTCATAGTCTATATCATACTCTACAGTTACCTTGTCTATTCATCTTGTTTATGTATTTATCTGTCTCCTCCCATGTGAATCTAAGCTCTCTCTGAGAACAGGGACCTTGTCTGTCTGTCTTGTTCAATGCCATTTACTCCGTGCATAGCACAAACCCAGAAATAATAATAGGAGCTTATTGACTATTTGTTGACTTGTAAACGAGTGAATCTGTCTTTCACAAGGTCTCAAACCTGTCCTTAATGTTCGATTGATGGCTGTTTTAATTAGAAAATAGGTTTTGCTACATGTAACAGCAGCTTTGCCAGATTGTGATTTATTTTTATTTTACATGGAACAAAGTCTCCATGGTCCCATGATGCCACAAGGGATAGAGGCTCCTTCTTTCTTTCATTTGATTGACCAGACTGTACGGCTTTCATCCTTATGCTTGTCTCGTGGTCATGCAATGGCTGCTCTACCACCTACGTAATGTCTGTGTGCCGCATAGGAAAAGTGGCAGAGGCCATAGATCAAAAGGTACAAATTGTTTGATTCTTCCTCTTTAAAGAGCTGTCACAGGGTCAGTTTCCCAGGACTCAGACTCTTAGATGGAAATTAGCATGTAAGAGGTTTATTAGGGAGTGCTCTTAGGATCAACACTTGGGGGAGGAAGGGCAAGGAAGCAGGAGTGGGCAGAAGGAGTTGTTCTGTAATGCAGTCCCAGTGAGGGTCTTAACCAATCCCATTGGGAGCACTGGAGCTGGGATGGTCCTTTGGAGTTTGACCTAAATTGTGGTGAAGGGGCCAGATGTTTAACCCACATGTTGATCAGTCATTGGAGGCTCCTGGGAAGGTGACTTCTTGAGCTGAGGTCACCCCATAGGTGCTGATGGCCAAGGGCTGTCTTCCAGCAGCGTTCCCAACAGCAGAGGCAACAAGTCCTTCATTCCTGAATGAGGATCTGGGTGATGCACCAGAGAGTCTACCACAAAAGCCCCATTTAGTTGACTTCTACTTACATTTCAACTGCCATAATGTTGGCATGTAGCCACATTGAGATACAAGGTAGCTAGGAAATGTAGACTTTTATCTGGGCATATTGCCACCCTGAAGAAAATTAAGGTTCTATCAAGAGGAAAGAAGGGATGAATATTTAGGATATTTAGGTAGGCAACCAGCAGCCTCCTGGTCTCTCTTCTCTCTACTCTCCAAGTGCTTTAGCATTGAAAACAAGCAAGCAAATGAAATAAACAAATAAAACAACACACACACACACACAAACAAACAAAAACAAATCTCCTGTCATTAGCCAAAAACCAAAGCCCCCATGCACACAAAAATTCACGCATACAGATCTTGCAAGGAAGACTGTCTCCACCTGCTAAAGATATCTTGGTCTTCACCGGGGCTGATTAAGTCAAGATGAAGAGATGTAGAATCTGCACTAATGGAATTCACAATATAGTGAGGAAACAGACTAATATAAGACAATCTGATATAAAATAATGACCTAAGTTGAGGGTGGGGTGTTCTAGAGACAAAGGGAAGGAAAGGAGGAGAAGGTTGGTCTGTGTCAGGAAGTCAAGGAAAGCTCCAGAAATTAAGGGATACTAGAGACACCATCTTAAGGAGAAAGAGGAAGATGTTTTCAATGGACCAAAGGAGCAGGGTGATGGATGAGAGGAAATATACAATCCAAGCTTGAAAGACTGAGCAGTGGGCAGACAGACTCTAAGGATGGGGGAGGAAGAGTGTGGGACAGGCCAGGCATCTACAGCCAAAACAATGCTGTCCAAGGGATCATGGGCCTCTGGAGTTCTTTCCCTGGGTCCTCACTCTCTGATGCCCAGGTCCTGAGATATTCTTGTAGGCAGGTCTGCAAGCTAAGACAAGTTGGCTTCTAACAGGGTTCCTGGGGTGGGAGGGAGGAAGGGGCCCTGTAGATGATAGCAGATGGGTAAGACCTCTGAAAGAATTCACTTTACAAAAACAGCCCTTTCACAATTGTCTAGACAGGAAATAGACAGGGGAGCTCAGTGTAAAATATCAATTGTTCCCACACACCAAACTGCTCCAGCAGCATGACGACAGCAGCAGTTGGAGGTATTTAAGACAGCCATGGCATGGCAGAAAAGGCTCTGAGTTTAAATTGTAGCTCTAGAACTTACTAAATGCATGCTCACAATCTCTCTGAGCCTCATTTCCTCATCTTTCAAATGGAATTCTGTGGACTCGGTTGGTGATCTGCCCAGCAACTATTTACCCTCTTCATCCTGTCTTACCAAACCTCAACACCATTCAGGAATCCCTCTTGCTCTGTGAGGCCGAGTGCTTCAAAGGGAACATGCCCCAGCCCTAGCCTCAAACTGCAAGGGGATTCGTGATTCCTTTAAGTTAAATAGGGTTGTCCCACTCCCTTTGGTATTAACTGGTTAGGCAGAGGTGTGTGATTTAAATCTGGCCAGTGGTATGTGAGGGGAAATCTGTAGAAGACTTCTGGGAAAGATTTGGATGATAAAGAGAGATGCATAAAGATAAAATCCCTCTCTTCTACTGCTCCTTTTGGTATCTGTAAATGACTTCCAGAACTACAGCCGCCATCTTGCAACCATGAGGTGATCTCGCTAAGGACAAGACAATACACCAAGAATATAGAGGGAAGGATGGAAGGAACACAAGCCCTAGATGACAGGGATGAACCACTGAATTAACCAACCCCAGAACATCCCCACTTTGGACCTTCTTGTTACGTGAGGTAGTAAGTCCTTTGTTTAAATCAGTTGCATTGGGATTTTCTGCTATTTGTAGCTAAAAAAGCAATCCAATTGCTACAAAGGATGTCTGCCCCAGTCAGAATTAAACACAATGACATATGAAAGAATCAACCCAGAGCCAAAACATTGGGTCCGTAATATGTATTTACTCAGTTATTCAAATTTCACTGTGTTACAATTCCTCTCAAAATGTCCACTATTCTCCATGTAAAAAAAATATTTTGTTTTTATTTGAAAATTTTCCTGTCTTTGGATCTTTCTGAGGGTCACCACCGATCTGGGCCATTATCCAGCCAATTCAGTTATTTGACTAGCTTCACAACCACTTTCAACTGTTGGCCCAGAAGTGCTCCCCAGAGTATAACTCCCAGCCAGAATCCACAGCGTGGGGCTTGGGGCATAAAGACAGAGCCTTTGATTTTTTGACCTAAGGAAAATTCCTCCTGGAAAGGATCAGGTCATCTTAAAAGGCAGGGCACATTTTTAGAAAGTATGATTGAGGAAAATTGGAATTAACTTTATTTGGAAATTGGTCTCATAACCGAATTAGGAACCTCCAAAAGGAGGCTGAATTTACAAGTTCAGGATTCTTGTGCTGCTTTGTCCAATTTGGGAATTAGTGCATAGACCCCAGATGAAACAATTGGACAGCACAAAAGCAATGTACAGTATAACTATTCTTATTTCCTAACCACTTGTCAGCTATTTCCAGTGAGTAAATATTTACACGTTTTCCTCTCCTCCTGTGGAAAGCAGGACTCACATATATGAACATAAATATTTTGGTGTATGTAAATATTTACTCGCACGAGCAATATATTTCTTTTTCTAGTCTCCCTTGTAAGTTCTTTAATAACAGAACAATTCCTGCTTACAAATAAGTTCTGATTTTGCAACTCTCTTAGAATATTGTGCCAAGAAGGCATTTTGCGGCAGTAGTTAATTGCTGGTTAGCTAGAACAGCTGGGGTCAAATCTGAACTTGTCACCCTACTAGTTGTGTGAATTTGAGTAGGTTATTTCACTTTCTTGCACTCTGAACTTCCTCATCTGTAAGATAAAGAAAATAAGACTATCTACCTTATAGGATTCTTGAGTTATTAAGTGAGTGAATGCATATAAAGTGCTTCGAAGAGTATCTGCCACATTGTAAACACTTGGATAAATCAACACTAGCTTTTTTTTTTTTTTTTTTTTTTTTTAACTACAAAACAGCGACTTCCACAAGCTTTATTTGAAGAGGGAGTCAAGTGATTTAAATTCAAAGAAAAAAGAAAAAAGCAAGACGGGGCTCCATTACAATCCCACTTTAATACTTACTTCTTGAAACCTAAGCCGGCATTTTAGTTTACTAGCATTTCTTATAAATTTCCATCTGTAAAAGAGGGAGACAGCTGATAGAGATAATCTGAAAAGTACTCAAAGTGATTTTTAAATGAATGCTTTTAAAGCAAAATTGTTGATAGTTAATGGGAAAGGCTGGTGCTCAAACTTGCTCCAGTGGAGGTTACATGTGGCAGCTACAGGAAAAGGACAATCTTAGAGGAGGTGACTGATGGTTGACGGACGCTGGGAGAAAGCTGACCAGCCATGCTCCCTGTGTTGCATGCCACTGTTGCCTAGACCCATCTATCAAAGAGGATCCTCATGCTGCACAATGGTTAGACATATTCCTTGAGCCTCTAGACAAAATAAATGGGAGCATTATACTCATGAGAATTTATAATCAACCTCTTAAAATAATGCCCTACTAGTAAGCATATAGGAAATCCCATCACTGAGCTCAAATAAATTATCCATGATTGAGACTAGCGAGCATTTATCCTTTTCATGCCTCTTAAATCTCACTTCACTTAGTATTTGGCCAGTGTTTTTCTTTGATGGCCTGCAGTCATTAAGCCACATGCATTTATATACTCAGTTTGTACAATCACCCTAGTGGTTCTAGAGAAAAAACAACTTGTCATAAGCTTTTTGGGTTATGACATAAAATACAGGGATTTAAATATTTTGATACATTTGCCATTGCTGAAAGAATTTCATCAATTGTGAAACAGAGCCCACTTTGTAATCACATACACAAATATTTTAATCTATTGGGCTCAAATTTTAAAATAATAATTTTCCAACAAAATGTACACATGTAACATTTGAAATTAAGCAGGAGACATAAATATTAGCATACATTGCCAAGCTTATAGACAGGCATTGGTCACTCAAGAACAAATTCAAATTCAAATTTGATTATCTAATGATGGTTCAAATGGAGCAGAAAAGTATTTATTTAAAAATTACCAATTAAACCTGATTTATTATAAGGATACCAACTGGTTACCTGTAATGCCGTAAAACTTGGAATGAAGAAGTAGTTTCATCTAGTTCTGCTGCATGTAATTCAATGTCTGATTGTAAAATATAGTATCATTAGTTTTTTTATGCCACATGTTGAGTGTACATTTAATCAAGAAAAGTTACACTACAATTATGGAATGATAGCTGCCATATTTAATTTACATATTTCAAAGACTGAAAACGTAGAGTTCTGAAAAGAATCAGAATCTCATTTCCCAACTGATAATATGGTACTGAACATCTCTTTAACGCAAACTTATTCTATTCATCTTAGGTATAAAGGATTGTTTTATAATACTTCATAGAGTATTCATACTGGAATAAATGACTGGATTATATATAATTTGTTCTACCAGGAAAATAGGAGACTTTTTAGTGTTCATTCAGGCTCTACATTTTTTTTTTTGTTTTTTTAGATAGAATTATTTTACAGGCAGTTGGGGACTGGAAATACAATCATAAAAATATTATAAAATCAATATTTTGATTCTTCTAAAATTTTATCAATGTGGTCCTATGGCCCCGGAACTACAATGTTATTGGACCTATGCTGTTATGGAAGGAATGCAGGACAGGGCTCTGTCAGCAGCTATTTTTTTTTTTTTTTTTATCATCATTTTATTGAGATATATTCACATACCACGCAGTCATACAAAACAAATTGTACTTTCGATTGTTTACAGTACCATTACATAGTTGTACATTCATCACCTAAATCAATCCCTGACACCTTCATTAGCACACACACAAAAATAACAAGAATAATAATTAGAGTGAAAAAGAGCAATTGAAGTAAAAAAGAACACTGGGTACCTTTGTCTGTTTGTTTCCTTCCCCTACTTTTCTACACATCCATCCATAAACTAGACAAAGTGGAGTTTGGTCCTTATGGCATTCCCAATCCCATTGTCACCCCTCATAAGCTACATTTTTATACAACTGTCTTCGAGATTCATGGGTTCTGGGTTGTAGTTTGATAGTTTCAGGTATCCACCACCAGCTACCCCAATTCTTTAGAACCTAAAAAAGGTTGTCTAAAGTGTGCGTAAGAGTGCCCACCAGAGTGATCTCTCGGCTCGTTTTGGAATCTCTCTGCCACTGAAGCTTATTTCATTTCCTTTCACATCCCCCTTTTGGTCAAGAAGATGTTCTCCATCCCACGATGCCGGGTCTACATTCCTCCCCGGGAGTCATATTCCACGTTGCCAGGGAGATTCACTTCCCTGGGTGTCTGATCCCACGTAGGGGGGAGGGCAGTGATTTCACCTTTCAAGTTGGCTTAGCCAGAGAGAGAGGGCCACATCTGAGCAACAAAGAGGCATTCAGGAGGAGACTCTTAGGCACAAATACAGGGAGGCCTAGCCTCTCCTTTGCAGCAACCGTCTTCCCAAGGGTAAAACTTATGGTAGAGGGCTCAACCCATCAAACCACCAGTCCCCTATGTCTGTGGTCATGTTAGCAACCATGGAGGTGGGGTAGGCGAATACCCCTGCATTCTCCACAGGCTCCTCAAGGGGGCACTACATCTTTTTTTTTTTTTTTCCTTGTTTGTCTTTTTTCTTTTTTTTTTTTTTTAACTTTCCCTTCTTTTTTAAATCAACTGTATGAAAAAAAAAGTTAAAAAGAAAACAAACATACAATAAAAGAACATTTCAAAGAGACCATAACAAGGGAGTAAGAAAAAGACAACTAACCTAAGATAACTGCTTAACTTCCAACATGTTCCTACTTTACCCCAAGAAAGTTACATAATATAGCAACATTTCAGTGAACTTGTTCCTACTACATCCATCAGAAATTAACAGACCATAGTCATTTCTGGGCATCCCCAGAACGTTAAATAGCTTATCTGTTCTTCTTGGATTATTGTTCCCCCTTCCTTAATTGCTCTCTACTGCTAGTTCCCCTACATTCTACATTATAAACCATTTGTTTTACATTTTTCAAAGTTCACATTAGTGGTAGCATATAATATTTCTCTTTTTGTGCCTGGCTTATTTCGCTCAGCATTATGTCTTCAAGGTTCATCCATGTTGTCATATGTTTCACCAGATCGTTCCTTCTTACTGCCGCGTAGTATTCCATCGTGTGTATATACCACATTTTATTTATCCACTCATCTGTTGAAGGACATTTGGGTGGTTTCCATCTCTTGGCAATTGTGAATAATGCTGCTATGAACATTGGCGTGCAGATATCTGTTCGTGTCACTGCTTTCCGATCTTCCGGGTATATACCGAGAAGTGCAATCGCTGGATCGAATGGTAGCTCTATATCTAGTTTTCTAAGGAACTGCCAGACTGACTTCCAGAGTGGCTGAACCATTATACAGTCCCACCAACAATGAATAAGAGTTCCAATTTCTCCACATCCCCTCCAGCATTTGTAGTTTCCTGTTTGTTTAATGGCAGCCATTCTAACCGGTGTTAGATGGTATCTCCTTGTGGTCTTAATTTGCATCTCTCTAATAGCTAGTGAAGCTGAACATTTTTTCATGTGTTTCTTGGCTATTTGTATTTCCTCTTCAGAGAACTGTCTTTTCATATCTTTTGCCCATTTTATAATTGGGCTGTCTGTACTATTGTCATTGAGTTGTAGGATTTCTTTGTATATGCAAGATATCAGTCTTTTGTCAGATACATGGTTTCCAAAAATTTTTTCCCATTGAGTTGGCTGCCTCTTTACCTTTTTGAGAAATTCCTTTGAGGTGCAGAAACTTCTAAGCTTGAGGAGTTCCCATTTATCTATTTTCTCTTTTGTTGCTTGTGCTTTGGGTGTAAAGTCTAGGAAGTGGCCTCCTAATACAAGGTCTTGAAGATGTTTTCCTACATTATCTTCTAGGAGTTTTATGGTACTTTCTTTTATATTGAGATCTTTGGTCCATTTTGAGTTAATTTTTGTGTAGGGGGTGAGGTAGGGGTCCTCTTTCATTCTTTTGGATATGGATATCCAACTCTCCCAGCCCCATTTGTTGAAAAGACCATTATGGCTCAGTTCGGTGACTTTGGGGGCCTTATCAAAGATCAGTCGGCCATAGATCTGAGGGTCTATCTCTGAATTCTCAATTCGATTCCATTGATCTATATGTCTATCTTTGTGCCAGTACCATGCTGTTTTGGCAACTGTGGCTTTATAATAAGCTTCAAAGTCAGGGAGTGTAAGTCCTCCCACTTCGTTTTTCTTTTTTAGAGTGTCTTTAGCAATTCGAGGCATCTTCCCTTTCCAAATAAATTTGATAACTAGCTTTTCCAAGTCTGCAAAGTAGGTTGTTGGAATTTTGATTGGGATTGCATTGAATCTGTAGATGAGTTTGGGTAGAATTGACATCTTAATGACATTTAGCCTTCCTATCCATGAACATGGAATATTTTTCCATCTTTTAAGGTCCCCTTCTATTTCTTTTAGTAGAGTTATGTAGTTTTCTTTGTATAGGTCTTTTACATCTTTGGTTAAGTTTATTCCTAGGTACTTGATTTTTTTAGTTGCTATTGAAAATGGTATCTTTTTCTTGAGTGTCTCTTCAGTTTGTTCATTTCTAGCATATAGAAACATTACTGACTTATGTGCATTAATCTTGTATCCCGCTACTTTGCTAAATTTGTTTATTAGCTCTAGTAGCTGTATCGTCGATTTCTCAGGGTTTTCTAGATATAAGATCATATCATCTGCAAACAATGACAGTTTTACTTCTTCTTTTCCAATTTGGATGCCTTTTATTTCTTTGTCTTGCCGGATTGCCCTGGCTAGCACTTCCAGCACAATGTTGAATAACAGTGGTGACAGCGGGCATCCTTGTCTTGTTCCTGATCTTAGAGGGAAGGCTTTCAGTCTCTCACCATTGAGTACTATGCTGGCTGTGGGTTTTTCATATATGCTCTTTATCATGTTGAGGAAGTTTCCTTCAATTCCTACCTTTTGAAGTGTTTTTATCAAAAAGGGATGTTGGATTTTGTCAAATGCTTTTTCAGCATCTATTGAGATGATCAATTGATTTTTCCCTTTCGAGTTTTTAATGTGTTGTAATACATTGATTGTTTTTCTTATGTTGAACCATCCTTGCATGCCTGGAATGAACCCCACTTGGTCATGGTGTATGATTTGTTTAATGTGTCTTTGGATTCGATTTGCAAGTATTTTGTTGAGGATTTTTGCATCTATATTCATTAGGGAGATTGGCCGGTAGTTTTCCTTTTTTGTAGCATCTTTGCCTGGTTTTGGTATTAGATTGATGTTAGCTTCATAAAATGAGTTAGGTAGTGTTCCATTTTTTTCAATGTTTTGAAAGAGTTTGAGTAAGATTGGTGTCAGTTCTTTCTGGAAAGTTTGGTAGAATTCCCCTGTGAAGCCATCTGGCCCTGGGCATTTATTTGTGGGAAGATTTTTGATGACTCATTGGATCTCTTTGCTTGTGATGGGTTGGTTGAGGTCTTGTATTTCTTCTCTGGTCAGTCTAGGTTGTTCATATGTTTCCAGGAAATTGTCCATTTCTTCTACATTATCCAGTTTGTTGCCATACAGTTGTTCATAATATCCTCTTATAATTTTTTTAATTTCTTCAGGATCTGCAGTTATGTCACCTTTTTCATTCATTATTTTGTTTATATGGGTCTTCTCTCTTTTTGATTTTGTCAGTCTAGCTAGGGGCTTGTCAATCTTGTTGATCTTCTCAAAGAACCAACTTTTGGTGATATTTATCCTCTCTATTGTTTTTTTGTTCTCTATGTCATTTATTTCTGCTTTAATCCTTGTTATTTCTTTTCTTCTACTTGGTTTAGGATTGGTTTGCTGTTCATTTTCTAGCTTCTTCAGTTGATCCATTAGTTCTTTGATTTTGGCTCTTTCTTCCTTTTTAATATATGCGTTTAGTGCTATAAATTTCCCCCTTAGCACTGCTTTTGCTGCATCCCATAGGTTTTGGTATGTTGTGTTCTCATTTTCATTCGTCTCTATATATTTAGCAATTTCTCTTGCTATTTCTTCTTTAACCCACTGATTGTTTAGGAGTGTGTTGTTTAACCTCCAGGTATTTGTGAATTTTCTAAGTCTCTGATGGTTATTGACTTCTAATTGTATTCCATTGTGGTCAGAGAATGTGCTTTGAATAATTTCAATCTTTTTAAATTTATTGAGGCTTGTTTTATGTCCCAGCATATGATCTATTCTGGAGAAAGTTCCGTGAGCACTAGAAAAGTATGTGTATCCTGGTGATTTGGGATGTAATGTCCTGTATATGTCTGTTAAATCTAATTCATTTATCAGATTGTTTAGGTTTTCAATTTCCTTATTGGTCTTCTGTCTGGTTGATCTATCTATAGGAGAGAGTGATGTGTTGAAGTCTCCCACAATTATTGTGGAAACATCAATTGCTTCCTTTAGTTTTGCCAGTGTTTCTCTCATGTATTTTGTGGCACCTTGATTGGGTGCATAGACATTTACGATTGTTATTTCTTCTTGCTGAATTGCCCCTTTTATTAGTATGTAGTGGCCTTCTTTGTCTCTCAAAACATCCCTGCATTTGAAGTCTATTTTATCTGAGATTAATATTGCTACACCTGCTTTCTTTTGGCTGTAGCTTGCATGAAATATTTTTTTCCATCCTTTCACTTTCAGTTTCTTTGTGTCCCTGTGTCTAAGATGAGTCTCTTGTATGCAACATATTGATGGTTCATTTTTTTTGATCCATTTTGCGAATCTATATCTTTTAATTGGGGAGTTTAATCCATTTACATTCAACGTTAAAACCGTGAAGGCATTTCTTGAATCGGCCATCTTATCCTTTGGTTTATGTTTGCCATATTTTTCCCTCTCTCTATTAATATCCTTTATTGTACCCATACCGAATCTCTTTAGTACTGAACCTTTCTCCAAGTCTCTCTGTCCTGTCTTTGTTTCTCTGTCTGTAGGGCTCCCTTTAGTGTCTCCAGTAGGGCAGGTCTCTTGTTAGCAAATTCTCTCAGCATTTGTTTGTCTGTGAAAAATTTAAGCTCTCCCTCAAATTTGAAGGAGAGCTTTGCTGGATAAAGTATTCTTGGCTGGAAATTCCTCTCACTCAGAATTTTAAATATATCGTGCCACTGCCTTCTTGCTTCCATGGTGGCTGCTGAGTAGTCACTACTTAGTCTTATGCTGTTTCCTTTGTATGTGGTGAATTGCTTTTCTCTTGCTGCTTTCAGAACTTGCTCCTTCTCTTCTATGTTTGACAGTGTGATCAGTATATGTCTCGGAGTGGGTTTTTTTGGATTTATTCTATTTGGAGTTCGCTGAGCATTTATGATTTGTGTATTTATGTTGTTTAGAAGATTTGGGAAGTTTTCCCCAACAATTTCTTTGAATACTCTTCCTAGACCTTTACCCTTTTCTTCCCCTTCTGGGACACCAATGAGTCTTATATTTGGACGTTTCATATTATCTATCATATCCCTGAGGTCCATTTCGAGTTTTTCAATTTTTTTCCCCATTCTTTCTTTTATGCTTTCATTTTCCATTCTGTCATCTTCCAGGTCACTGATTCGTTGTTCAACTTCCTCTAGTCTTGTACTATGAGTGTCCAGAATCTTTTTAATTTGGTCAACAGTTTCTTTAATTTCCATAAGATCATCCATTTTTTTTATTTAGTCTTGCAATGTCTTCTTTATGCTCTTCTAGGGTCTTCTTGATTTCCTTCATATCCCGTACTATGGTCTCATTGTTCATCTTTAGTTCTTTGAGTAGCTGCTCTAGGTGCTGTGTCTCTTCTGGTCTTTTGATTTGGGTGCTTGGGCTTGGGTTATCCATATCGTCTGGTTTTTTCATATGCTTTATAATTTTCTGTTGTTTTTGGCCTCGTGGCATTTGCTGAACTTGATAGGGTTCTTTTAGGGTTTGTAGACCTATTGAAGTCCTTATCTCTAATTTATCAGATCTACAGCTTTGTGGAGTACACTTTCTCTAACTAACCAGCAGGTGGCGTCCACGAGCCACCTGTTCTCCACAAGCCAGTTCTCCCCTGCTTAGCCTTTTTGGTGAGTGGGGGAGTGAGTCTTGTGGGGCCCAATTGGTGTACCAAGCTTGCGTGTGTAGTTGGTGTTGCCTGCCCTGTATGTGGGGCGTGTTTCTGGGCAGTCGGGGAGGGGGGGTGGCCCTAACAA
Source organism: Choloepus didactylus (assembly GCF_015220235.1). Taxonomy (NCBI): domain Eukaryota; kingdom Metazoa; phylum Chordata; class Mammalia; order Pilosa; family Megalonychidae; genus Choloepus; species Choloepus didactylus. Next base: position 38,916,573 of record NC_051334.1, on the reverse strand, counting down.
TCAAATCTCCCTGATGATACTAGGGTTTTAAAGCTGCTGCAATAGTCTAATCCTTCAGTTCAGTCCTGCCACAGTTTGTCTCTGCCACTGACCCACAAGTCTTTGGTATTGGCGTATGGCTCCTGAGACTTGCAAGTGGGCCCCTCTTCCAGGCTGTGCACCCCGGGTCCTCTGTTGAGGGATGACTGTGCTATGTCACAGGTGAGTGCCGTCCCCCCAGGGCAGTTCTGGGCTGCTGGGCTGTGTAGGGAGGCTCCCAGTCTGCTGAAATGATGGCTGAATGGGGCTTTGTTAATTCACACTGCTCCACCTTCCCAGTTCTGGGACATTCAGCTGAGGTTGCAGGGAAGGCTAATGTCCATGCCCAGTTTTGTGGTGTGTGCCTGTTATTTGAAGCACTTCCGTCACACTGGGTTGTCTGGGGCAGCTCTGGGCTATGGGGCTGGCGATGGGCAGAAGTGTTTCCTGTCCACCAGGATGGTGGCTGTGAGCGGACACCCCCCTTTTCTTGGGAAGTTGTGTTGTTTAGTGAATTTTCTCAGCCACTGGATTATTGCCTTTTGTCTCAGAGCTCTCTTAGTTCTGCTCTTGACTTGACGTGCCCAAATTGCAATTGTTTGAAGCTTTCTGTATTGGGCTTCTTAGAGTAATTGTTTTAGAAAAAGAAAAAAGGATTTAAAAAAAAAAAAAAAAAAAAAACGGCCCTCCTCAGAGATCTAATGGGTTATTGAAATGCTAATAGACAAAGCAACCAGGGCCATTAAGGAAAGGTCCACAGGGCAGAGAGATCAGCTTTGCTTCGGGATTTGCATATGTGCCTCAAGGCCTGAGCTCCGCCCTTCCCCTTTCTGTGTTCACCAGAACTCCAAAAATCCTCTGCTTTTATTTTGGAGTTTTTCGTGTTGTTTTTTTTCTATGCCTGTCTCCTCTCTGCTGGGCTGGCTGCTCTCAGAGTCTCTGGTGTCTGGTCTCAGTCTATCTATGGTTGGAGTTTGAATCAGTAGAATGAGTTTCCGATAAGAGCAGCCACTGCAGTTCTCCCTTCTCCTTCCCGGAGCTGACAACCCCTCCTCCCCCGGGACTGAGCCTGGCAGGGAGGGGCGCGGGTCCCCTGGCCGCAAAAACTTACAGATTTCGCTGATCTCAGCAGTTCCACGTTTTCATGAGTGTTGTATGAAGTATGCCCAAAGTCAGATTGCTCTGTGGTGTCCAGTCCACGCAGTTCCTGGCTTTTTACCTACTTTCCTGGAGGAGTAACTAAAACTTACAGCTCACCAGTCTGCCATCTTGCCCCGCCTCCCAACACTAGCTTTTATCATTGCCAGTCACTGAAAATAAGGTACTTCATCACTTTTTTCCTATTTTGTACAACGGGTATAAGCCAATATCTTAATTTTATGTAATTGTCTCTTTCTCTTCCAAGTATCATTCAAACAGTTTTCAATTTCCCCACAATCCACTGGGCTTGTGGTCCTCATTTTTAAAGCATTTTCTGTTTTCCAGACATAGGGATATGTGCCTTAAAAGTGCCTTTAGTCATCACAGCAAGATTATGAATGAGTTATTTAGTGCCCCCATTTAAAAACTAAGAAATAGAGATTCATTGAGGTTAATTAACTTGCCTTAAATTAAACAACAAAGTGGTGGAGCTGGGACTCAAACCCAGCTCTTCTTGACGTGACAATCCTTGCTTCAAATTGTTATGCCATCTTGGTTTCAACATTTACGTTGAATGTCTTTCAGAAAGGGCTCAAGGGTCCTTATGTTGTCATGGAAGTAGAAAGCATTCTACTCTGCTTTGGGGCCTCAAAAACATACATCACTGACAAACCAGTATTGCCCCTACTTAGAGCCTTATCAGCACCATGTTGTAAAATGTGGGTGGCTGCGTAGTACTTGAGAATCATACCACGATGCCCCATATTTTGAGTTTAGCCTGGGTTCTTCTCAGTTACCCTTGACCAGATACAGAGACCTCCTCTGATTGTGTCCCTCCCAATCACGCCTCCTCTAGTTAGGAACATTCTCTTGCTCTTGGCCACCAACACTAGGCCTCTCAGAAATCTTTGGACCAGGGCTGATGGTGTTTTCTAGTTTTTCAGGCCCTTGCAGCACTTTCTCCACACTGCCTGGGGCTTAGCCAGCCAAGCCCCTCTGTTCCTTCTCATGGCTACCCATATCTGCTTCCTCCACAACTTTGCAAGCACAGGAGGTTTCACTCTTCCTTCCCATTTATCATTTCCAATCAGCATGAATACATCAGGGCTCAGTGCAGTAAACAGAAAGCAATGTACAGAGTTCAAGGGGAAAGGGATTTAATATAGGAAATTGGATGCTTCCAAAATCATTGGAAATATGAAGGGAGAAAAGTCTTTTGGCTTTTGTGCTGTAGGACAGATACCATTACATCTGTGATACAGAGGTCAAGAGTCTTTTACGCTCACTGCCTCTACAGCCACCTGCATCCGTAAAGCTGCACGCTATGTATTCAAGCTGCTGCCAACACTCAAGTGGGAAGAGCCCACTTGGCCACCTGAATTGTCTCAGAAAGATGGCCTCCATCTCCCTTTCACCTTCCAAATCTCTCAGGACTGTATCACACTGGCAGAATCCCACTTTGAAAAGAGTCTGCAAAATGTAGTTTTTACCTTTCCGACATCTCTGAATAGAAGGAGGTTCAACTGAAGTTTGAGAAAAGCCAATCCAATTATCCAGCACAATTCTTTCTCTCCTAAGGGCCTGCTCTGAATTCTTTTCATGGATTCTTGGGTGGAGGGCATATCTTCTCACTCCCTTGGGTGCTTTCCCTTAGATGCAGCCCAGATTCCAGTTTCAGAACCAATTAAAAAACAGTGATTCTTTAAGAATCAATTCTGAGCACCTACTGTGTGTTGGATGCTGTATTAGGCTCAGAAAACACAGAAAAGAATAACATTTGGTCTTAGTTATCAAGAAGTGCACAGCTTTTAAAGGAGCGGAGCAAGAATGTCAATGATACGATCCAGGGTGGGAAATGCTAAAAGAGATGTGTGTCCAGGATTCTGTGGGAGTGGAGAGAAGCATGAAAAAGAATTCTGCTAGAAGCAGAGGTTAGAGAAGATAAAGGGAGGAGAAAGGAGAATGTGCTTAAGAAGAGGCAAAGGCTGGGAAGAAACTTGAAAGTCATTGTTCCACTTATCGACTGCTCTCTAACAAACCACACCAGAAACTAGTGACTGAAAACACTTTATTTGTTCATGATTCTACAATCTGGGCTGGGACCAGTTGGATGATTCTTCAGCTGGTCTTGCTGTTGATCGCTCTTGTGGCTGAATTCAGCTGGCAGGTTGGCTGGGGGCTGGACTCAGCTGAGCTTTTCTCTCTCTCTCCGTGTAGTTTCAAGGCCGTCACATGGTCACTCCATGTGGTCTCTGCAGCAGGGTAGCCAGACTTCTTAGAGGGTGACTCAAGGCTTTCAAGAACACAAAAGCAGAAGCTGCCGGGTCCTGTGAAGTTTTAGGCCTGGAGCTGTCCAAATGTCACTTCCACTGTATTCTGTTGGTTAAAGGACCAGTCCATTTTCAAGAGGAGGAGCTCACACAAGGGCCTGAATACTGGGAGGCATGGTTCATTGGGGATCGCCAAAATAAAAGACTACCACAGACGCATTGTGGTTGACCAGATAGATGAGGTTGGGAGAGGCTCCAGGCAGAAGAAATATGAGTAAAGACATGGGGCTGTGAAAGTCCTTGGCTTTCAGGGAAAGTTAAGCACTTCAGGATTGTGGAGGGAAGGGTATGGGAACAACCTCAAGTGTGATGAAGCTACAGCACTGGATTCCTCAACCATAGCCCCTGCCTGGTTCTCCTCCCTTGCCTCACCTAACTTCCCTGGACCTGACTTGCTTTCTGACCAATGCCTCTTGTTCTGCTGAACTCCCAATTCTACCTCTTCTTTGATCATATGAATATGAATGGTATGACAGAGATTGTTAGCTGATCACAAAACCCATTTTCTCTTCTTCCCAGGCACTCAAATAGACCATCATTCCCAGCTCCTCCTGCAGTAAGCTATAGCCACATAACAGTGATCTGACCAATGGAACATGGTAGAAGTGGCAAAGTTCACTACTTCCAGACCTGGACCATTGAAATCCTGCCATTTGATCTTCCATGATCGTTCCCCTCCATGGTTGGCTGGAAATTGAGAAAATGCTCAAGGCAACTTGGGAGCCTTGTGTCAAAGGTGACAAAGCCACAAGATGGAAGGGACCTGGGTTCTTGAATGACCACATGGAGGTGCTCTGTCCAACTCAGAGACCTCACACTGGATTGACGTGGATGAGAAATAAAACAACTTTGGTTGTGATAAGCCCCTGAGATTTGGAGGTTTATCAGTTATTGCAGCTAGCATTCCTTTAGCTAACAATTATGTAATGGGGAACCCAGAGGGCAGGGAAGTTCTAAGCATCACCCTGAGGAACTGGGGAATTTGTGGGATGGCGGTTGAGGCAGAGAGGAGACAAATAATTCAGGATGAGGTAGGGCTGGCCGAATCTGTGAAGGATCATTTGAATGAGATAATGACAGTCTTCCTTTCTACTAAAGAAAATGTATATAGAGAAACATCTGGAACCCACGGCAGGTTGCCTCATTGACACATTCTCATCCGAAACTGGATTTTACCCTCCATCTCTTAAAGTATCTTTGACAACTTGTATCCTTGGAAACCCTCCATTTTTAGCCTACTGCCAGGTGAGCAATATAACTTTGTGGGCAAGTTAACTAAAGGAACAAGAGCTCGAATTAGCATAAAAATAATTTATATTTGATTCTCTGCTTTAATTTGATTCTCACAACAACTCCTCAGAGTCATATGGACAGAACCATATTTTTTTCCTGGATGAGGAAGTGGCAGCCGAATGGGGGTTGACTTGACCCACGTTGGCCTTCTAGCTCCAGCACCACTTGGGAGCTTGCATAGCTTAGAGAGCAAGTTAATGACCCAGGATCAGCCCTCAGGCAACAGGGGATAGGAGATCTTGGATAAATACACCCCCACCCCTTCTCTCCATTCCCTGAGGTGTGTGGTTTCTCAGAGGATCCCTGGCAGGATTGATTCCTCCTTGCCCGCGCGCGGCTCAGTTCCTGAACACAAGCTGAATACGCTCTCCTCCCTTCCCTGTCTTACATTCCCTGTTCCCTAACGCCTACTTTGGGAGATAACTTCCCAAATAAATTACCAGCACCCATGCCTTGTCTTAGAGTCTGCTTTCAGGGGAACCCAAATTAAGACAGTAGACGTGTACTAGAGGAAGTCAGAAGCACACAGAAAAAAAAAATTTTTTTTCTTTCGCCCTCTCTGAACTGGATTCAATCTCTCATGGCAGTGAGCAAGGATAAACAGCACGTGGTCTTCTTATCAGACATCTCCCATCAGACCCTCCTCCCTGTCACAGGCAGTTGGTGGCACCTGCCAGTCTGGACTCTCTCTTTTATTGGTGGCTTTGCACTGCTGCCCAGCTGGCACCAGGCCCTAAATGAGCAGCCTTGGCCTCAGATAGCAGCAGCTGCTGCCAGCTGGCCAACTCCTGCCAGCAAATCCAGGGTAGGAAGGACTGGGCAGGGACAGCAGACCCAGTCTGCCCCACTGGGAGAGGAGAGTTTGATCACCTTGCACCGCTGCCCCAGTTCCCAGTCTCTTTCCTGTATCCTTGGGTCATGAGGGAGGCCTGGGTGATAGAGATGTCAACCCAGCAGTGACCGATCTGTTGAGACAAGCTTAACCTGGCGTAGTGCCATAGGGAGTGGCAGAGGGGCCTCGACCTGATGCCAGACGGCTCACAGGCCCTGGTCTGACATGTGGCACCATGGCAGGCTGGGTGTGCCAAGATGCCGTCTATGGGCTTTCTCCCAGAACAGCTGTGTTTGTTCATTCATTCATTCATTCATTCATTCATATAATATTTATCAGTGCTCCTTATGTGCCTGGCACTGTGGCATATGATGGGGAACAAGTAGATGTGATCATTCCCTTCTTTGAACTTATCAAGAAGAGGCTGGCATTGATCAAATATCAAACATATATAATTATATGGCAGGATGGGGTTTTCTTACCCCCATTTCCCATACCTGCCTTCTATCTGGAGGCCAAGTCCATATCAAGCCAAGATATTTTAAAGGTGGAGCAAAGAGAGGGTCCTTTGGCGTGGTAAAAGTTCCAGATTTGTGCCAGGAGGCAGGGAGCTGTAGCATTCATTGGTAAAGAAACATACTAAACAGGAAGTCTGTCAGCCATTCCAGTTATGACCAGTGCTCCTTCTCTGCAGGCCAGGGGAGACGGGGCAGTACGTGGTAATTCCTGGGATGGCTGGGGGGAAGCTTTGTCCTTGGGGAGGTGTCATTGGCATAAAAGGGCAACGTTCTAACTATGGAATGTGTGTCTTTGGAGGGAGAGAGGTGGGATGTGGGGGCAGCTTTCCTTTCCAGGGTCTTCCTTGTGCTTCTCGCACAGGCTGGCTTGAGTCTGGAGGTGCAGTGAGGGTGTGGGGGTGGGGGCAGGGCAGGGAGGGTTTGGGCTTCCTGCCTGTCTAGAAAAGGGCAAAAATCCCAGCTCTAGTCATTGATGGCCTCCAGGGCTCCTCAAGCTCTGGTTCTTGCAGATGCTATTTGGAGCAGCTCCCAAGCCATTAAAGCCTTCCTCCTGGGGACCTCCACAGCTGTCAGAGAGGAGGAGGAGAGGGGGTGGAACAGCCAGTTCAGATTCACTTCAAACCAGAAGTGGAACAATCCCCGTTAGGTTATTAATCCCTGGAGCCATGTAAAGTTTCATCTGTTTTCTCTCAACGTTTTTTACAAGCTATATTTTCCAAAAGCTGAAAGACCTATGACCAAGCAGTATCTCTCGCCTGTGTGTGAAAACCCTGTGGTAACTGCTATGGAGCTAAGGACGGGGACATGGGCACTAATCTCGCCTTTGACCCCAAAGCAGCTGCCTGATGGTGGGTGAGTGAGTTTTCCTCTCTGGGCCTTGGTGTCTGTATTGCTTAGCTAGCTAGCACGATGTGAAAAGTACCCACAGTCTCAGCAGTATGCAACATTAAGCAATTAGTACCACGGATCTGGGGGTTGGCTGGGGTTTGGCTGATCTAGGCTGGGCTTGGATTGGCGGCAATGCTTCGGGCCGCAGTGGCTCTGCTTCATGGCACAGGGCTGTGGGTTGGCTAGGGCAGCTCTGCCCCATGAGGTGTCTCTGCTCCTCCTTGGGCCCAGCAGATCTGGCTGGTGTGTTCCTCTCATGCAGTGGCAAAGGCACAAGAAGGAAGAGGAAATGCACGAGGCCTCTTAAGACCTTGGCTCGGAACTATCTTAAATCCCATTCCATTGGCCAGAGCAAGTCACTTGGTCACACCCCAAATCAAGGGACAGGGAAGTATACTCTACCCAGGATAATGCCATGACAGGGGCGTGGCTGCAGAGCTAGGGGAAGTGCCAGGGTCATTCATTCTATCAAACACACTCTCTTTGCCTATAACACGAGGTGATCTTCAGACCAAATGGTTCTTTGAATCCCGTAGGGCCTGAACATTCTGTAAGTTTAAATAATGAACTAGAAAAGAGTGCAAAAGGATATCAAGCAAGCAAGAAATAAATCTGCTTTATTTATAAATCTTTTATAAACGGTGATTCTCCAAATATTTGAGCAGATTATAAAGAGGTACGAGGATGGGGTTCTTAAAATCTGCCCACCTCACCCAAATTGGGCAACTGATTTTCACCAGCTCAGCCCATGTGAACTCCCATATCAAAATGCAGGGGGGCCGTGCTCCAAATTCCCACACCTGTCCCTGCCTCCCTAATGTCAGGAGGTGAGTTAACTTGCAGCCGTGGTCGAGGGTTGAGCACCTTCCAATGTGTACATGTTTTGTGCTTTGGAGGCGAAAGAAGCAGTTTCCTGCCAGGGAATATGCAATTAAAAAAAACAAATTATATCAGCAGGACTCTCTTTGCTGGAAGTGTGAACTTGATAGAAATCAGAAATGCAAATGGTATTGAAGTGCAGTTAAAACTTCTGCTTTCCAAAAGGGGGAAAAATTAATTGCTTTTATACTTACCGTAGTGATAAGCTGGAAGCACATGGTCTACACAAGGAACGGCAACCAGAAATCTTCTAAAAAGGGGAAGGGAAGAGAGGCCATAAATCTCCCTTAAAAAGCCTCACGTACCTTGGTGCAGATGTGTACAGCGTGTAATTTGTTTGGCTGTGCGGTTCAGGAAACTGCCAAACGTTTCAGCTTCCACCGACTGCTGTGAAGAAGGCTCAAGAAGGAGATGTTTGGGAGAATACTCGTAAATGATAAAAGAAGCACCTCACCAGGAGGTAGGTGTCCAGGACCCCTTATTTGCTGAGAGAAAGGTGTTAGTTTATGGCTTTTTATTGTGAGGACATCTGCAGCTTCTCAGCTGCATGGGACACATATGATTGCAAAGACGTCCCTCACATCTCAAACCACTGCTATCTTGGTCAGAGGTTGGGCCCTGCTGGAAGTACCCAGGGTGTATGGATTGGGAGGCTTTCCATGAAAAGTGGGATCATTTGGTCCAGCTTGCCTGGGACGGTTCCAGTTTATTCCTGTTGCCCTAATATCCTATCCAGTTAGCAACCCCATTCACTCTGAAAAGCGTCCCAGTGGTACAATAACTTTGGGAAATTGTTTGCAAGTATTCTACTGAAGCTGAAGATACATATACCTCACAACCCAGCAATTCCACTTTTAGGTAAATATGTAACAGAGATACGTGTGTAGGTTCACGAAAAGGACACGTACGAGAATGCCCATAGCAACACTAGTCATAGTAGTCAAACACTAGAAACCACTCACATAGAAGGAAGGAAAACACGGTTTCTTCACACAATGGAACACTGTACAGCAAAGGGAATGAACAAATTATGACTAAATGTAACAATATGGACGACTTGCACCAACATAAATATTGAGTGAAAGAAGTCAGACACTAAAGAGTACATACTACATGATTCCATTTATACACAATTGAAAGACAGGCAAAGCTAACTGATGTTGTTATAAGTCAGGATATTGGTCACCATTGGGTATAGGTAGTAAATGGAAGGGAAGGCAAGAGGGATTTCTGGGGGTGCTGACCATGTTGTTTCTTGATCTGAGTGTTGATTGCAAAGCTGGGTTCAGTTTGTCAAAATTCATCAAGCTGTACATCTGTGATTTATGTCTATTTCGACCTGGTTAGGATGATAAAATAATATGGTCAACTATGCATGACTCACACATCCCTTGACCTCATTAGCACTATTTTTCCACCAACATTCTCGGTTCTGCTTGTATTTGAGGCCTGTACCTCCTCTTGGTTAGGAGGAGGAGCCTTGGTTTCCTCCTTTCATGGGCAACATTTTTTTCTTGTCCGAGAATAACCTTGTTAACAGCTTCCAGTGCTGCTGCCCCACTTTTCCTGACCTGGACATGGTAGAAATGCTACAATCAGCCCTTTTGGATTTATAGGTGGTCATCTTTTTTTTTTTTTCACTTGCTAAATTCAGGATGCCCTACCTTTCAAGGTAGTCCTCATGGAGCTTTTCAGATGATCTCTGGATCCCTTCTAGTTCCCTTAAACCTGCTCTGTGGTGCAAAAAACAAAGGGCAGCAAGTGTGTTCTGGTCAATATGTGACTTTGACTCATATTGTGACTTTGACTCTTTCCTTGGATGGAGGAGGCTTTCTGAATATCTTTGATTTCCAAGGATGAACATCTTGCTCATTTGAGCCCTCCAAAACATAACAGTGGTTTACACACCCAACTTGGGCAGGCCAGCACTGACAGAGAAGCATTCTATCCCTCTCTTCCCTTCCTTGGACCATATACTCCTTCCTTTGTTTATACCAGCTGTGGCCCAAAAGATCAGGCTCTGTGTTCAACTTATTCACTTATTCAGTTAGCATTAGGGAGCTGTGCACACACCTGGATCTCTTACTAGGAAACGCTCTAGAACCCAGGATTGCAAAGGGAGGATAGTGGTATTGTGAGGAATGGAAACATGGAGAAGGGAAACTGAGACCTGAAGGGCATCAAGGCCTATCTACATGGGGTCTAAGAGAGAGAGAGAGAGAGGGAGAGAGAGAGAGAATGTGCAGGTGTACGTAACAGGGGAGTGTGATTTTGGGACTTAATGCACACAAATTTCAGGCTAACTTTGGAGTCTTCCCAACTTTGGAAAAGCTTCACCTGGATTGCAGTACCTTTTATTTGGATGCTCAAAACTTCTTAGACTTACATGGCCATGCTTCTCCGTGTGGAGACATGCCTCCCTGGGTGTGCTGGTTTGAATCTGTTATGTGCCCAATCAAAAGACTGTGTTCTTTTTTTTTAATACTTTATTCATTTTATTGAGATATATTCACATACCATGCAGTCATACAAAACAAAGCATACATTCAATTGTTTACAGTACCATTATATAGTTGTGCATTCATTACCAAAATTAATTTTTGACATTTTCATTACCACACACACAAAAATAATAAGAATAAAAATTAAAGTGAAAAAGAATAATTTAAAGTAAAAAGGAACACTGGGTGCCTTTTTTTTTCCTTCCATTTTTCTACTCATCCATCCATACACTAGACAAAGGGGAGTGTGGTCCATATGGCTTTCCCAATTACATTGTCACCCCTCATAAGCTACATTTTTATATGATTGTCTTCAAGATTCAAGGGTTCTGGGTTGTAGTTTGATAGTTTCAGGTATTTACTGCTAGCTATTCCAATTCATTAGAACCTAAAAAGGGTTGTCTACATTGTGCATAAGAGTGCCCACCAGAGTGACCTCTCGGCTCCTTTTGGAATCTTTCTGCCACAGAAGACTATGTTCTTTTAATCCAGTCTTGTGGGTGCAGACTTATTATGGGTGGGATATTTTGATTAGGTAGTTTCCATGGAGATGTGACCCATCCAACTGTGGGTGAGCCCTTTGATTAGATTACTTCCATGGAGGCGTGACCTTGCCCATTCAAGGTGGGTCTTGATTAGTTTACTGGAGTAAACTAATCAAGTTTGTCGATGCCTTAGTTTAGACACTTTTATGGCCTTAGAACTGTAAATTTGTAACCTAATAAATCACCTTTATAAAAGGAAATCCATTTCTGGTATTTTGCATAATGGCAGTTTTAGCAAACTGGAACATTGCGTAATGGAATTTGGCTTGCTGCAAGGGCCTTGCATTCTTGGTGGTTTGGTTTGAAGTTTTGGCTTAAGGCTAACAACCAGAGAAGCCCACAAACTGGGTGCTGTCTGCTTAGCTGTGACCTTCCCTGTCTCTTAACAACAGCCTCCTTCTCTTTCCCCTTTTCTTCTTCTCCTCTTTCTCCTCCTCTTTCCTTCCTTTCCCTCTCCCTTCCCCTTCCTCTCCTTCTGCCCATCCTTTGCCCCTGCCCTTTTCCTCACCTCTCCCCCACTTCTCTCTTCCCTCCTCACCTCTCCTCCTCCATCTCTGACCTTCCCTTTTCCTTCCCCTTCCTTCCCCCTTTCTTCTTCCTCTGTCCTCCCCCCTCTCCCCTTCTGCTTGCCCTCACCTTTCCTCTTCTGTCCAGATGGTTTCCACTCCAGCCACATCCCTAGAAATCCTGACCAGCCAGGCTATGGAGGCAATTGTGGATTTTGCCCATCATTCACTTATTCATTCAACCAACTTCGTTAGGGCAGGGCACTGTGCAGAGATGGGAAGGTACATGGTCAGGAGCCAGGGAGGCAGAGAGATGTAAATCATTATGAGAGGTAAATCATTAGAAAAAACTTAAATCCCCTAGGAGCAGACCTTTCATGCTCGTGATCACTAAAGCTGGATGTTTCAGTTTTGTGACTGTAAGGCAAGTAGGCCTCCGCTGACATGGAGAAGGCTTGACAAAGGTTTCCTTAAAGCTCAGAGAGGAAGAACTCGATGTTCTCTGGGGGAAGAACCAGACAAATTTACATAGGGAGCAAGAGGTCTGGCGGGAAAAGGGGGATTGAAACCTTGATCCCTTCCCTTTGGGGGTTCAGAATGGTTTTAGACCCTCCCTGGTGGACTGGGGCAGGGGGCACTGATGTTCACAAGGGGTTTGTACACCATGAGGAAAAGCTGTACTGGGAGTTGGATTCCATAGCTCTCCTGACCCAGCCTTCCAAAACTGTAGGTGTGCCCTTTGAAAATTGCCCATATATGTGGGCACCTAGTGAAAGAGATGCCTTAAAATAAAAGCCACTCTGGGAGCCCAGGCCTTCTGTCATCTGGCACCATCACAGCTATGTGCAACCTTTGGGACCATGTGTTTGGGGTACCACAGCATGGGGTGGTAAAGTAGGTCTTAAATTGGGCAGAACTGCCATTTTCCCTTTTCCTGGGTGTTGGCACTATGGGCTATAAAGTTTCTTTTCTTACAGAGTAAAACATACATGCAGATAAGTACACAATAGGTGAATGCCTAGCCCAATGAATTACCTCAAAGCAAGCACTGTGTAACTGCCACTCAGGTCAGGAGAGAGAGTATTGCCAGCACTCCAGAAGCCTCCTTCCTGTCCTCTTCTAGTCATATCCCTTCCCTCCACTCTATCTAGTCTAAATCCTAACATTATACTTTACTTTTGCCTGTGTTTGAAACATACCTGCAAATGGACTAATATAATCTTCAGTCTTTCATATCTGGTTTCTTTTGTTCAACGTTATATTAGTGGGATTCATCCATTTTTGCCACAGGTAGCTGCTCATTTTCCTTGCTGTATAGTATTCCATTGTGTAGCTATATCTTGATTGATCTATCTGCTCTCCTGTGGATGGGCATTGGACTGGTTCCAGTTTGGTTGTTCCAAGCCATGCTGCTGTGAATGTTCTGCAACATGTCTCCTCATGCACCCAGGGATCATTTGGTGAGTAATGGTAATGGCACCATGGACAAAAAATGATTTCCCTGTTTTTTCGGAAACTTTGGACAAGTGACATAAGGGGGAGGGTGTGTGCTTGGACTTATTATGGTGTGCCAGGAGAGAGGGAAGGGTAGTATCAGATACTGGAGAAGAGCCATCCCCAAGATGTCAGTTTGCAGTCAACATATGTTGAACATCAAAAGAGACACCCCCCAGAGTGAGGATACTGGATAAACAGGCTTGTCAAATGAAAATTCCACCATGCTGGGATGTGAAGGGGAAAATTCTCCCCTCTCCCCTTAATAATAGTACCAAGAATAGTCGCTGGCTCTAGCTTCCTCAGTGAAATTTCTGGAACTCTGGCTTGTAGCTCCCCTTGGCTACTCCAAGATGGCTCTGGGTGAGCCGGCCCCAGCCCCTTGACTCCGGTTCAGACAAGACTGTCCTTCATCCACACATCCATGGATGCATGACTGACTCTTCCTAGCTCAGCCCTTCCTCCCCACCCCCAGAGTCAGAGCCCTGACAGAGGCCCATGTCCTCCCTTTTGAGGCCAGTTTCCAGTTGTTACAGGTGACACATTTGCTCCGCTGTGCTCCTGACTGCCCTCTGCTCTCATCCACCATTCATTTGTTCAGCATTCACTCACTGAACAAGTCCTTGTTGACAAATACTCAGTGCCAGGAATGCGGCCTTTCTCCATGTCAGGGTCCCTGCCTGAGAGCCCATCTCAGGGCAGATGTGGTGAACCCCTGGGCTACTTGGCCTCCAACACCTCAGATCTGCTTGCTTGCTATCAAGGTGATGGGGTGCAGAAAATAGTTCTGGGCTTACCGAGGGAACAGGTTTAAAATTGGATTCCTGGGCTCCACACCCAGAGAGTCTGACTTGTTAAGTCTGGGGTGAAGCCTGAGAATATGCATTTTTAAGCCACTCCCAGATATCTGATGCTAAGATCCTGAACTTGCCCTGGCTCTCTAACTACCTGTGTGAACTTAGACAACTAAGCTCACTTCCTGGTGACTAGTTTCTTCGGGCACAATAGGAGGGGTTGAAGGGGACCTCCAGGGCACTCCCAGGCTGGATTCTATGTCTGTCCCTTCCACTCTCTTAGCATGCACACCTTCTTGTAACTTCCCCAGAACTTGGACTTTTGGTCCGCTATCTAAAAGCTTTCTGGAATTTTCTGACAGGCTCTTTTGGGTGGGAGGAGCAGACAAGAGCAAGGATTTCTGTGCATTGGGAGGGACAAGATGAGGGTTGTAGGACAGGGCAGGAGAGGACTGCGTGAGTGTGTGTGAGTGTGTGTGTGTGTGTACACTGAGTGCCTATGACTCATGAGTATATGTATATGGGTATCTAACCCACTGCTACATCACAGGCTTGTAGCGTATCAGAACTAACAGGAAATGTAGATTATGAAGTCCAACTCTCTTGTGTGTTTGGTGGGTAAACTGAGGCCCACAGAGGGAAAGTGAGTTGCTGTTCAGTCACTTAAGTTCTCAGAGAAGCCATGTCTCAACCTGGGTTATTCAAATCACCTGGTAGAGCTTTTAAGAACTACAAATACCTGGGCCCCACCCTGGGTGGGAGCTGGGCATGGGATTTGAAAAAAAAAAAAATTCCCTGGTGACTCTACTAGGCAGCTAGGGCTGAGAATCACTGACCTAGAAGATGGAGACAGGTTGTTTGGAAGGGCTGGACCCCCTTTTCCCTGGTTGATTTTCCCAGCAGGGAAGCATGTTTCCTTCCCCGGGAACTCGCTGCCCCTTAGTCTGAAGGGTCCACCCGGCTCCCCGTGGGTATGGCTGGTGGAAGATTCCTGAATTCGTGAGCTGGGAGTAAAGGCTTCCAATCCCCACCACCCCCCCTCCAGCCCAACTGAAAGAGCTTGGCTCCCGGAAGCCAAGCAGGAATGCCAGGCTGCTGAAAGCTACCTGGAGAAAGTTCATTAAAATGCCTCACCTGGAAGCTTCGAGAAAGCAGTCGCTCAGCTGGAAGGAGGTTTCAAAGTCCAATTACCCATCTGTGACTGTGACTATAGGAGGCTCTTCCCTAATCAGAAACCTAATCAGCCATCCCCAGGGCCCGCCTGCGTGCGTGACAGCGTGGGGGTGAGGGAAGGCGGTGCGTGGTGTGGGTGACCAGAGATGGGTGCAAATACTCGGAGAGGTGGTAGGGCGGCAAGCCCCTTTGCGGAGTCCCTCTCCCAGGGTACCAATTCAGCTTCTCTTTTTCTTTCTTTTGGGACAAGCAGATGGCCTGTGGCCTGTGCTTTTTCATTTACAGTACACTTTTTAGCTACGGTTCTCTTGGGCTGCGCCTTGAAATCAAACTTGGAACACCCATCCCCTATGTCCCTCTCTCTCTGCTTCCGTGTCTGTTGCCTTTCTCTCCTCTAATTCATTTTGTTCCTTCTTTCATCCCCACTCCCAAACTGCTCTGTACAGCTGAGCCGGTTGTGCACTGCACAAACCCCCACCCCAACCCCCAGCTCTGTAGGTTTTCCCTGCCATCCCTCCGCAGTCCCCCTCACCCCATGGATCCTTCTTTCTTACTTCATTTCCTGCAAGTTCCTCTTCCCTAACTGCCTCAAGAGGGAAGCCTGGCCTCCGGAGGGCCTGACCCAGATCGATCACCCTTGACAGGGTGGGGCAGGGCCCAGGCCAGGTGTCTACTGCTCGAGAGCATCAAGGGGCCCCCTTTCCCAGAGAGCTGCCCCACACAGCTCACAAAGCCCAGAATCTCTTGCTCATCACGGTTTTGCTTTGCCAGATGGAAACTGTTCTCTAAGTTCACCAAAAGGCCATAGAAGCTGTTTCATAAATAAGCTTCGCATCTACCTCGGTGTTTTCCCTTTAACCTGGGCAGGCTTCCCCTTCCCCCAGCACCATTTTGCTGGTGCTACATAAATACAGTCTTCCAGCACCCCTGCACAGATCGCGGCCGCAAGCACTCTAAGTTAATTTGCTTAATCTCCCTAACAACCCTATGATATAGGTATCGACCAGTTTTGTAGAAAACTAAGGCTTAGGTCCATGCCTGTGGCAGAGCTGGATTTGAACCCATGTCTGCTAGTCCTTAGTCACTTTACCCTAAGACCTGTGCTCCCTCTGGGCTGTCCGACTCCTGTGTCCGCCTTCTCTGTTCCCCTCAGCTTCTGCCCTCACGGCTGTCATCTTTTCCTCACCCCTCTGATCCGCGTGGACAGCTGGGATGTCTGCCTTCCCTCCGTGACCCCATCTCGCATTTGTCCTCCTGGGCTGCCTCAAGCCACTCTCAGTGTAATAGCCCTGCCTGACTCAGAACAGCTTCTAGATCTAGACTTTAAGTAGCTATCCACGGGGGCTGGCGTGGCTGCAGGGTGTGTCCACACCTCACGGGCAGGATCCAAACGTACAACACTTTCCCCTTTTCTTCACCCCATGACGGTCACCCGCGTTTAGTTCTACGGCACAAACTGGCCACGGGCCCACAGTGTTCCCTGCTACCGCGAGCCCTTTCCTGGACACGACAGCAGCAACGACAACACGAGGCCCCCATGGCTACCTGCCTCCTCTCCATCCCAAGCCTCATCCCCACTCCATCCCCCTCCTTCTCTTCCCCCAGCCCTCAGGGACCAAGATGAGGAAATCGTCCTGTAATCGCATTTTACATGCACGTGCACACGATCAAGGCATTTCTCTCATCTGGTTATCTTTGGAAACACTGGGAGGGAAGGGGATATTAAAGCACTCTTCCTCTGCTTCCATCTTGAAAAAAAAAAAGGCAGAACATTTTGATTCACTACCTTATCTTTAAAGAAACCCGACAGGGAAAAGGCGGGGAGATAAGATCTATGACTTCATCAGCTTGTTCTCTGAAGTTGTTTCAAGCTTTACCATCCCCCTGACAGGCCCCTTAATTTCCTGTTTTCAATATCTACACAGCAGCCCAGAGCTAAGTGACCCTGGGGGTCAGCACAGGAAGCTGGCCAGAGAGGAAGCTTTTAAGATCCAAACTGGAGTCTGGCTGCAAGTGGGGGGCGGGGAAGCACATCTTCTTAATTATGATTTTATTTTTACCTTCACTTTGTGGTCAGTGGCTCTGGGTGGCTTGCGGTCTCGGAGCAGCCGCTGCTTTGAGATACTTTAAATGCCGTTTGAAAATGCACGAGGTGTAATATTAAAAAGAAAAGAAAAGAAAAGAAAAAAAAAAAACCTTAGCCTTTCATGACAGGAATTCTTTACAACCTTCTTCTTTCAAGATGCTCCAGATGCCTCCCAGACACTATTGTGTCAGCGCTTGTCGCCTCCCACGGTAGAGGCCAAGGAACCTGGTGCCACCTGAATCATTTTGTGGAGGGGAAAACAGGGACACCCACTTCTTCCTGCTTACATGGCAAGTCGGCACAACATTGTGACAGGTGTTTTCCCGGGGCCCCAACCAGCTCTGTGGTGTGTGTGTGTCTGTGTGTGTGTGTGTGTGTCTGTGTGTGTGTAAAATGGGTCACAATTACAATGTCAAGAGCCAGGAAAACCAGCTGCCTTTGGTGCTGGCCACTAGTGTCTTCCATCACTAGAAGAGTCCTTGGATGGACTCTGTTGGTTGCCATGGTAATATGGCCAGCCACTGTCTTCCCAGTCAGGGGGTGGCATCTCCCACAGGGGGCACCCCACAGAGACATCCCTGCCAGTCTCGTCCCCATGGGGTTGCTGTGGCAAACTGAGCTTCATGTGGACACCGGGTGGGTCTCTCTCAACTGGGATTCCCATTCCTGATTCCTGCCCCTGCTACTTTCAAAAGGCCGGAGGCCTGACCACAGGGGTATGTATGGATCTGGGGCCCAGGAGCAGCCATGCCATCTGCTGCTGAGGGCTGGCCCTCCCTGGTGTGGGGTCTGGAGTCCAGAGCTGGGGCCTCCTGCCCACCAGGCTGATTTGGGGAGTTGCTACCTGTTTGTGGGCTGTAGCAGATTCCTTGAGAGACTTGACCACATCCCCTTACCCTTACCACTTTGCCGCTCAACTTCCAATCACCACCAGCTCTTTCGTTCCCTTTCCCCAGGCCTTTCTCTGGCTCCAAAGTGTAATTTGCCTGCCATTGATGAGGGCCAGAAGGGCCGGGGAACTAACATCCTTCCCAATTTCCAGGAGTAACCCTCAGCCATTGACTGACAGGACTGGGTGTATAAATACCCCAGCTCCCTTGCCCTCAGGTGGGATCATTCTCAGAGTTCCCCACCAGGATTAAGCTCTGGTGGTCCACACTGGTAACTGGCATTAATGATGTCCTGCCTTACTTCCCTGCTCCCCTACCACTGTTTCTTGGGATCACCTCCCCTGATACATCACTTGCACTTGAATCCTTGTCTCGGGTTTGCTTCTGGGAACCCAAAATGAGACAGGGGAAGAACTTCTCTGCCACCCTAGCTTCTGATGGGCTGTCACTTTGAAGCCTACAAAAGCCTAAAGCAAAGACTCCTGAAAATCCTCCCATGCCCAGAGGCTAAGGAGGCCTTTTTCATCTGACCTTTTCATGATTCTATGATTGTCAAAGTTTTGCACTCCCCTCTTAGCTACAAGTTACTGCACAGATCTCACGTAATAGTCTCATTTTACATCTTACAGGTGGCAAAGCTGAGGCTCAGAAGGGTGAGAGATTTACCCATCTTTATAAGTGGCAAGCAAGGCTGGGACCAAAACCCAAGTGTCTGAATTTATGATCCAAGGTATTTTTCAAGCACAACTGTGTGTATGTGCAAATTGGGCCTGTGTGCTTTTGTTCAGCACTTTTCTTCTTTTTCATTACAACAAAGTGTCGGGTCCCAAAAGTAGTGTCCTCAAAAGGAACTGCTGGGATCCATCATTTAGTCAATGAATGGGTACTGAGCTCCCTCCCGGGCTATAAGCGTATGTAGGTCAGCACGTCCTGCGTCTGAACCCCGAGAAGGTCAACCATGAAGATCCAAGAACCAGCCTCTTTGTAGACAGAGACAAGTGGTCAGATAATATAGCTCAGCTGATAGCCAGAGTATCTAGGTGGGCAGTGGGGACACCACCCACCCAGGGGCAGGGTCTTGGCATTGACTTTTCCCTTGGTCTAGAATGTTCTCCCTCCAGATAGCCACATGGCTCAGCTTCTCACTTGTTTCAAGAATTTGTTCAAATGCTACCCTCAGAGAGCCCTTCCCTGATTGCTGTCCAAAATAAGTCTCCTGTCCTACTCTGCCTTTATCCTACTTTATTTTTCCTCATAGAGTTTATTACTACCTGCTATTGTGCACTGTCTGTGCGTGCGTGCGTGCGTGTGTGTGTGTGTTTATTGTTACTCCCACCACTCCTACTACGAGAATGTGAACTCCGTGAGGACTGGGATTTTTTCCTGTTTTGTCCATTGTTCTATTCCCAGCACCTAGAACCTTGCCAGATGCATTCTCGAATCTTGATCATTTCTTGTTGGATGAATAAATGAATTACTGAATCACCAAAAGAAACTATGGCTTGGACAGGCCAGGCCGGTTACCTGGGGCAAGGTAACACTTTCAGTTAAGTGGGGCTGAGGCAGGGCTGAGCCCTGTGTGAGCTTGACGCTACGTCCTCTGGCCCATTTCTCTATCCTGTTGCTGGGCTCATTAAATCCCAGAGCAACATGGGACTCATAAAGCAGAAAACCAGGAGAAGAGAGATGGATTCTCAGTGGAGATGGGACATCTTTCCCTCCCTCCCTCCCTGCCTGCCTTCCTCCCTCCTCTGTCTTATCCCAAGGAGCTCCTTGGGAAGAAAGCCCTTCCTGGTGTCTCCCCAGAAACTGCTCTCTGAACACTCGGATGCACAATCAACCAATTCTTAAGTCCTCGACAATACCTCATCAGCGAGCGCAGCACTATAATTAAAAGTAAATCCAGCTCAAGCTCTTTAAAATAGGATCTAATTTAATTGGTGCATTTAATCTATCACTGTCATTCCAAGCCAACCGGGGGAGAATCTCATCGCCGCGGTAGGTGACAGGAGATTTAAGCGGCCCCTCCGCAGGGTCTCCCCACCGCCCCAGGCCCTGCGAACAGCTGGGAAGGGAGAGGCGGTGGCAAGACTGGAAAAGAGGGAGTCCACGTGAGTGCCAACTGGAACTTGGGTGGGGCCATTGTGGCGGCTCTCCCCCGACAGGCTTGTGTAGGGGTCCCGGCAGGGACCTCCCACTTCCATCCACATCTCCTCAAAAACAAATCTCAAGACACCATATGGAGAAACTCCAAGAGAACTGAGCTCATATTCAAGTGGCTGGATTGGGGTGTGAGCCGTCTGCCACGGTCTCTGTGTCCCTTTGCTTTGTATCAGCATTAGTTTGCAACCCAATCCAGAAAAAACAAAACAAAACAAAACATCTTTTTTAGAGTAATATAACACATATTAGTTGGGGAGTAGTAAAGTTTTGTGGTTAAGAATATTGGTTTAGAACTCACTGCCCTCCCCCCTACGTGGGACCTGACTCCCAGGGGTGTAAATCTCCCTGGCAACACAGGATATGACTCCCGGGGATGAATCTGGACCCGGCATCGTGGGATTGAGACCATCTTCTTGACCAAAAGGGGAAGCAAAATTAAACAAAGTAAAGTTTCAGTGACTGAGAGATATCAAATGGATTCGAGAGGTCATTCTGGAGGTTATTCTTATGTGCTATGTAGAGATCCCTTTTTAGTTTTTAGTGTATTAGAATAGCTAGAAGGAAATACCTGAAACTGTTGAACTGCAACCCGGTAGCCTTGACTCTTGAACACGATTGTATAACTATGTAGCTTACAAGGGGTGACAGTGTGATTGTGGAAACCTTGTGGATCACACTCCTTTTATCCAGTGTATGGATGGAGGAGTAGAAAAATGGGGACAAAAACTAAAGGAAAAATAGGGTGGGATGGGGGGATGCTTTGGGTATTCTTTTTTACTTTTATTTTTTATTCTTATTTTTACTTTTTCTAGTATAAGGAAAATGTTCAAAAAGTAGATTGGGGTGATGAATGCACAACTATATGATGATCCCATGAATAATTGATTGTGCACTGTGGATGATTGTATGGTATGTGAATATATCTCAATAAAACTGAATTTTTAAAAAAAGAGTATTGGCTTAAATATCATATAGAACTGGGTTCTAATTCTGGACAAGCCACTTACTAACTTATGAATTTTAGGACATTTTTTTTAACCTTCCCGAGCCTTGGGTTCCTCATCTGTGAAGAAAGGATAACAATACCAAATCTTCACAGATTTGTTGTGAAGTTCAGGTTTGATGGCCTGGGGTCAGCAGAAGCTATTGGTGCTCACCCACAACCTTGTGGCCAACCCTGGAGGTTGACTGCAGTCAGCCAATGGCATCTCGCAACTTTCTGCTTGAGGGGGTGCTTTGGCCCTGGAGGGACCCTCCATCAATGAGGGCTGGGAGTTGGTGGCTAAAACCCCCAACTTCCACTCTGAGGCAGGTTCCACCTAGTCTCTGGGGGCCCCCCAGCAGGCCTGAGACCCAGTTTTGCCCACTGTGGCAACACACTCATTAGCTCGCCCTTTATTGACTTTTGGCCCTCTCCTCTCTCACTTCTCCACCACCTCAAAATGCTTCCTGGATCACCTCCCAAATAAATTATTGCACTCAAATCCTTATCTGAGGGTCTGCTTTGGGGGAATCCAAGCCAAGACCTCGCCATGACTCATGTGCTTAGTAAATGGTACTGTTGTCTTTCTTCTAGCTTCTGGATATTTGAAATACAACTGTAGATCTCTCTAGGCCCACATTTCACATGTATCAAGTTTAAAAGGATTCCATTGAGGCCCTCAAGGGCTCCTTGGTCTATGGGCTTGTGTCAGTCCTATGTTCTGTGGCCTTAGGGAGGATTGCTGAGCTAATGATCCCCAATATGTGGGCTCCCCGAGACTCTGCAAAGATGGATTTAGAGAGGAGCAGGTCACACCAACTCTGAGTGTGGCAGTAGGTATGGTGTGGATATAACAGGTGGGGTTTCTATGAAGCCAACTTTCTCCTGCAGAATCTGACAGCACCTGGATGAGATCAGGCTTTGGCACTTGCAGCCCAGGTTAAGCTTCTTTTTCTTTTCTTTATTAGAGAAGTTGTGGGTTCACAGAATGATCATGCATAAAATACAGGTACATTGTACTATTAACTATAGTTCACTGTTTAACTTAGGGTTCACTGTTTGTGTAGTGTAGTTCCATAGATTTTTTTAAAATTTTTATTCTGTAACCATATATACAATCTAAAATTTCCCCTTTCAATCACCTTCAGATCTATATTTCAGTGCTGTTAATTACATTCACAATGTTGTGTTATCATCACCACCATCCATTATCAAAACATTTCCATCATTCCAAATGGGAACCCTGTACATTTTAAGCCTTGACTTCCCATTTCACACCCACTAGAATGGCTGTTATTTTAAAAAGGGGGGAAATAACAAGTGTTGGAATGGATGTGGAGAAATAGGAACACTCATTCCTTGCTGGTGGCAATGGAAAATGGTGGCAGCTATTGTGGAAGACACTTTGGCAGTTCCTCAGGAAGCTAGGTATGGAGCTGCCATATGGCCAGGCTAAGCTTTTGTCCAGTGTCTTCCCACATTCTCTTTTCTTAGCTCTTTGTTCCCAGAGTTGGGCTATCTCTCTGCTCCTCCTGTTGTCCTGCGGATACCAAGATTCCAACATGGCTCCATGGAGACCTACGGGGACTCCCCCTCTCCACAGGGCCCCTTTTCCTCAAATGTTCATTTAGACTTTGCCCTGACGTACCATCCATGCTCCATTTAACACCAAAGTTAAAGGCAGACAATAGACCAAGTCTCACACCTCTCAGAAGGATGTCCTCATTGGAAGAAGATTGGCACCCAGTCTTCTTCCAATGATCCTCTAGTGGCAGGAATTTCAGCCCATTGTCCCCAGATCATCACCACCTCCACCAGTAGAGTGTCACAGGCTCTGCCAAGTCCATGGCCTCCACACTGACCTCACTTGCTGTCATCTCTGGCCTGGCCAATTGCAGGGACTTCCTGGGCTGGATAGCCTCTCTTTGCCCCCCACCCCCCACCACAGATCCACCCTCCATGTTTCTCCACCCTGCTCTGATCCCCAAAAGGCTGGCTTCTGTGTTATATATCAACTGGGCAGCCCTGCCATCTGGCTGGCTTCTGGTTGGATTTAATCAATGGGACTCTCCAGCAAGCACTAGGAGGATGGACAGAAAGAGACATTGGAGTATTTGTTCCCCTGGCTCCCCCATTGCTGGGTAGAAGTTGGGCCTGGCTGCTTTCCTCTAACTATGGCCCCAGCTCCTGTCGAGTGGCCCTCTCCTATAGCCGTGGGGCTCTCGGGTGTCTGAGAACTCTTTCACTCCTTTGGAGAGTGCCATCTCTTTCCCGCCCGGAGCCTGACTGACACACTTCCTGATCAGGAACTTTGGGCTCCAATTTCACCTGTCACAAGCCAACCCACCCCCCAAGCTGCCCCAGGAGATCAGCTCAAATCACTATATAAACATGATGAGCCCCCATTGCCCCCTGCCCCAGGGGGTGGTTCTGAAATCTAAACATCTTCACCTGATGTATTGAACTTCCCCCACAATCTGGTCCAGCCCACATTTTGGCCAGATCTCCTCCTGCTCCCTGTAAAGCAGCCAACACTTGGACCACGCCAGGCACCCATGCTTCAATCACTGCACAGGCCCTTACATGCTCAGGGCTTGCCGCCTGTGCTCCCTTTAGCTTGTTACTCCTCCTGCATCCTAGGAATATTTATTCTTCCAGGCCCAGCTCAAATCCTGTGTCCTCTGGGAAGCCACTGGTAATCTTTCCCTCCCAGGCCGATTTCATTCTCCCAGGCAGTGTGCACGTATGTCTGAGCCAGGCCTCATCCTGGCATCTAATGGTCAGATTGCCTGCTGTTTGTCTTTCCCATGAGGTGGCA
Source organism: Choloepus didactylus (assembly GCF_015220235.1). Taxonomy (NCBI): domain Eukaryota; kingdom Metazoa; phylum Chordata; class Mammalia; order Pilosa; family Megalonychidae; genus Choloepus; species Choloepus didactylus. Next base: position 38,892,723 of record NC_051334.1, on the reverse strand, counting down.
AGTCCTTTGAGGGCAGAGGTCCCATGTGTGCTACATTTCCCCATGTGTACTAGATCCTGTTGATGCCCTGTTCCTTACAGTCTCCATCCAAATGGCCTCAACCTGCCTGAGTTACCCGCCACCACAGAGAACGGTTTCGATGCATATAGACAACTTCCCACCTCGAGGCCTGCTGTTCTTGGCTTATGGGTCTCAGGAATGCCCAGCACCCAAGGGACTGGCTCTGCTGCAGGTAGGCACACCCTAAAGTGCAGGGGAGTTAATAGCCCCAGGGCCAAAGCGTTAAAGCTCCTAAGGATGACAGCTGGTGGACCGATGCCCCAGGTTTCCTGCCCTCCAGAGGAGGGAGGATTTCCAGAATCATCAGGGAGATTGCGCTCCAGTTGCCCACAGCAGTAACCTGCTCATTAAAGCACCTGCCATGGGCTTTTCCTCCTTCCCTTTCTCACTTTACCCATCTGCTCACCTGTGCCTCCTAGGCACTCTCCCAAATAAAGTACTTGCATCTTAGATCTTGTCTCGGGGTAGGTATCTGATAAATGTCACATGAATGAATGATCAAGGACACAGAATCTGCTGGCCCAAACTGGCCACACTGGGGATTGTGCTGAATTCAGGAACTGTGTCTTATTGAGCAGCCAGCTTGCCCTCTGAGCAGGGAAGATGCCACCCACATCACTAGGGCGGCCTGAGCTTCCTCTCAAGCAAGCTGCCTCCTGGGGAGCCGAGCGCAGACAGGCAGCTCTGATTATGTATGCAAATGCAGGTCTGGGCCCGCAGCTTATGCCAGAGCCCCACAGCTCAGCTAAGCCACCCTGGAGAAAGAATCTCACAAAGAATACTAAAGAGCATCCAAGTGTGAAGAATGAAACACACGTGAGTTTTCTTTTATAAAAACTGAAAATTAAATTGTACTTTCATCTTGGCTTTTTCCGCAAGTCGGCAGTCCCCAAATAAACCCCAAAAAGCCGAAGAAGACTTAATCCCGCTTTCTGACCTGGATTTAGACCAACCATCACCCTCATTTGAGCAAAACTCATGGAATATTATAGGTCTATTCCCAGAGATGAGCCCCAAGGGAGTGAGCTGGGGCCAGGCTGGTTGGGTTCTGGTTCTCATCTCTACCCTCAAAATGTGCACCAGAGGTCCAGGTATGGTATAGCCAAAGAGACCCATTATGACAATGAATGGCTTGGAAATGAGGACTATAGGGCAGAAGGGGCAGCATTACAAGCATGAAGTACAGCATGTGCTAAGTCATGGTGTAGTTGAGGGAACCACAGTTCACCTGGCTACTGTGTGGAGGTATATGAGGTGGAGGGAAAAGTAATAAGCATGAGGAAGTAAACAGGAGCCTGATCATAAAAGGCCCTAGGTGTCTTGACAGGGAAAGTCCACGAGGGATTCCTGAAGGTGGGGCCATTAGGCTAGTTTGAAGACTACTGCAAGAGTCCACATGAGTGCCGGAACCTAGGCAGTGGCATGGGGATAAAATCAGCAGAGAGGGATTTAAGAGGTTTGAAGGAGGTAGAATGGAAAGGAAGTAGATGGGGTAGGGGATATGTGAAGTCAGGGGCATATGAGGCCAAGGTTTTTATTTTGGTTGACCAGATGGAAAATGAGGCAGTTCATTGAGTCAGTGTGTTCAAGGGAAAGAAACAAAAGAGACTACTTCTGTGGGGGTGGGAAGGTGGGCTAATGAGCTCATTTTGGACCTGATGGATTTAACACACCGGTGAGGACCTCCCGATGGAGACGTCTTGTGGGCAGTTGGATGGATGGTTTCAGAGGAGTCATGGATCTGCGATCATCGGCACGTAGATGGTAATTGAAGCCATGTGAGAAGATGAGTTCATCCAAAGAAAATGAGCTGAGGGAAAAACAAAGAAGGTTGAAGACAAATTCTGGGAAAACTCAACATTAAAAGAGTGGGTCACGAAAGAGGAGCCAGCAAAGGAGATTGAGGAACAGTCAAAGAGATCAGAAGAGAACTGGAGGTGACGTAAGGGAAGTTAAGGGAATAGAGAGGTTCCGTAAATTGGCCAACAGTGTCAGACACTGCAGAGAAGTCTAGAAAGGTTAAGACTGAAAACTCTTCTCTGCCCCCTCCTCCCATCTCAGCGAGTTCTTGACTTGGTGCTTGGAGCTCCACATGTACCTGTCAACTGTTGGGGGGTTTATTGAACAGTTTATGGGCTACCTGGGCCCTTGGTCGGCCCTCCTTTGAGTCATTTCACAGTTTATCAGCCCTTCAACCAAAGGCTGGACAAGGGAAATAAACTTTCCTCAGTCAATTTTATGACATAATCTATCAGTTCTTTGGAAAGATTTAGCAGAGGAATAATTTGAAATGACTGGTTAGTTTCTAGTTGTTGTTGTTGTTGTTGGATTATCTGTGAATCTCATCATTCAAGCTCGGGCTGCTGGTCTACTTGAGAGTTAACCACCCCCTTTCAGTATCCACAAAATAGATCACAGATGGATTAAAGAGACACATTTTTTTTAAATAGTAGAAAAACCAGAAGGAAATAGAAGTGTTTATTTAGCAAGCCTCTTGGGGAAGGAGAACTTTCTAGTTGTTGAAATGATAGAAGAAACCAGAAAGGAAAAAGACCAACCAGTTTAACTTCATAGTTATTCATAGTTAAAATTTTGTTTATGGATATTATATAAATACACACACAATATTTATAAAATACTTGCAGCAAATTTCTTTCTTACTGGAGTTCAGCAAATGGAGGGGAAACAAAAGCACTCAGTTGCTAATATTTCAATGGGCGAGGAGCACGAACAGATAATTCACCAAAGAGAAGATACAACCAGTTCACAAACATTTAGAAGAATGTTATGCCTCATTAGTTAGGAAATAATTGCAAATTAAAATAATGAGGTGTCATTTTTCTCTGATAAAATTGCCTAAAAACTTACCTAGTGCTGCTGAGAGTGTGGTGAAATGGTTGCTGATGACAATGTCAGTTACTACCACTATGTCGGGAAGGCATTTGGTAAATACGAATTAAGACCCACAGAAATGTTTATACACTTCGACCCAGCAATTCCACTTCTATCCAGAGGAATCTATTCCAAGGAAATGATCAGAAATCTGACAAACTGTGTGCATGGGAATGCTATAGCAGTATCACAAATACTAAAATCTAAACATGCGGCTACAAGGGACTGATAGAATAAATTGTGGTGCATTTGCCAGATGAAACATTATGCATCCATTAAAAATGATGGCCTGGAAGACTGGATAGCACCATGGGAAAAGGAATGTTGTATGATATTAACTGGAAAGAGGAGTAAGAAATTGCTTGGAGCAGTATGTGATAATTACATGCATTAAACACACACAATAAATTAAAATATGAAAAAAAAACAAGATGAAAATACACTTAAATTCTATGTCATCATGTTGCTTTTGGAGCAGTTTTTCTCCTTTTCCAGATTCTCCAAGTAGCATAATTATTACAAGCAAGGATTTGGGGAATCAAACAATCTTGGGTTCAAATCTTGATTTTACCATTTACTGTGTCATCGTACTCATCTTGATCTAAGCTTTAAGTTCCCTCCTCTGTAAAATGAAGACTGTGACTTCTTACCTCAGAGGAGCAGAAGAAGGAGTAAACAGAATAATGTGGGGAAAATGCTTGTCCTTGTGCCTAGAACATAGATGAAAGGTTTTATTATTGCAGTTACTATTACTTAGATAATGGACAGACTCCTATAATTTTAGAAACTTGCCAGATCCCATAAACTAGGAACTACATCCTGAATCCAAACAACACCATCTTTTATTTCCTGCCCTCCTTTTTTCACAGTCAACCACCAAAAAGTTTGTCAAAGAGTTAATTTTGGGGGTGGGGGGCAGAATATTTGCTTTGCTTAATGAATGTGAACTTCCTCATTTTTCTGGCTTGTTTTTCTTTCGAGTTGTTTCTATATCAACACCACCCGGGCAGGATGTGACAGGTGACAAGACTGTGGGAAATTTCACATGGAAATAACTCTGCCCTTTTCATTCACTGAGATGCCAGACCTCAGGGGTGCCAAGGAGCCGGGTCACTCAACACACTCAGTATTCCTGGGTGCCCCAGCCTTGGGTGACTCTTTCACTACCCCCCACACCCTTGGGCCTTTTTCTCTCCCTTGGCTGAGCATCAGCAGCCAGCAGAGGTTTTGTGGGGCTCCCCAAGAAGAAACCCTCAGTAACTCTGAGCTCAGAGGCCCTGAGTAAACTTGAGCATGAGTGTGTATGTATGTGTGTTTGTGTGTGTGTTTTGGGTGGGTGGGGAGCCCTATGAGAAAGGCCAGCTACCAAGCAGATGAAGGCAGAACCTTGGAGGGTAGTCAAGGCCCAAGGCAACATGTCTTGGCTGGTCACCCCTTCTCTGAACTCCGAAATCCCTGTCCTGACTGCTGTTTCCTGTCCTCTCCTTCTCTCATTCCCTTTATGGAATCCTGCTGGCCTCTGAGCTCTCCACTCCTCAGCAAACATCACCCCTCCTTCCTTCTCAGGCTGGCTTGGACCCCACTTCTGGCTCCCTCAGTCTTCGTAAGTGCCCGAATTTCTTCATTCAAAGACAAAACAGGCAGGTCAAGGCAAAAATTCTCCTGATTCCACATCACCCCTGCCTTCAAACTGGACCTTTTCCTCTTTTCCATCTGTCTGCAAGGAACAGTATTCCCTCTGCTTCTTTTTCCTCTTGCAGAATAGCACCTCTTTCGTCCTGTCTCTTGGCTACCGGTAGCTAACGTGGATTGAACAATTGACTTGGTGCCAGGCACTATTCTAATGCTTTATCTTCTCTCATCCTCACAACAATGCTAAAAGCTCAGCTCTATTATTACCTTCATTTTAAAGATGGGGAAATGGAGGTGCAAAGAGGAGAAGTCACTTGCTCAAGGCCACCCAGCAGTGACTGGCAAGGCTGGGATTTCAACCCAGGCCACCTGACTCCAGGCCCTATTGTCTTAGCAACTGCACCGTGCTGTTTCTCTTGATTTTCTCAGGGAACTTGTTCCATCAATTATTTCTTTTCTCTGATCTCTTCAATCTCTCCTTCTCCACACATTCACATTATGTCTCATCCTACAAATAAATACTCGCTTCTTCCACCTCCTCTTCCTCCTCAGGACGCTCTGTGTCCCTCTAGTATCAAATTGCCTAGAAAACTACATAACAGGAGCCCTTGGTTTCCTGATGGCTGTTTAGGCTGCACCCCCTTCAGCCTGACTTCTTCTTATACTTCTCCACCACAACCATGAAGCCTGAAGACTCTGTGGCAGGTGGTATTTTCCAAGATGTCCACAGCAAGCTCCCCCATCCCACACCCTCGTCTTATAATATAACGTTGACACATCAAGAGGAGGCTGCATGGCCCCTCCTCTTGAATAATGTGGGTCTGTGACTAGGGCAGAAGTGACGCTGCATGATTTCCTAGACTGGCTTAGAAAAGGTAAATAAAGCTTCTGCCTAGTCTTCTTGAGATGTTCTATCTTAGAACCCAGCTGTCATGCCATGAGGAAGCCAAGCAGCCGAATGAGGAGGCCCTGTCCCGGCTGACAGCTCAGCTGAGATCCTGGCTAAAAAGCACTGACCACCAGATGCATGAGTGAGATGTCTCCAGATGATTCCAGCCCCCAGCCAGATTTGAGTTTTCCCAATGAGGGCCTGGATATGGTGGAGCAGAGACAAACTATCTCCACTGTGTCCTGACCAAAACAATGGAAGAGAATAAAATGATTGTTGTTGTTTTAAGCCACAAAGTTTTGGGGGAGAGTCATTGTTATGCAGCAATTGCAACTGGAATGGACCCCAATAATTACCAAGCTTGATGGCATCATCGTGGTACTCATCTCCCCAGACTTCTCGTCAGCATTTGACCTGGGCCATGCCTGTCTCCTCAACATCCTTCACAGACTAGAAGACACTCAGAAGGCACTACGACCAAAATCAATATGGGATCATGGGTTGGATCCTGAAATAGGACATTGGTGGGAAAACTGGCAAAATTTGAATGAAGTCTGCAGTTTCATTAATCATGTTATACCAGCATTAATTTTCAGGTTTTGATAAGTGTCCTATGGTTATGTAAGTTGTGAAAATTACGGAAAGCTGGGTGAAGGATATATGGGGATGCTGTACTATTTTTGCAACTTGTTGATAAATCTGACATTTCAAAATAAAAAGTTAAAATAATAACAAGAGTACCACCTGAAATTAAGAAAATGTTCATGAAAAAAAAGCTCTCTCTTCACTTGGCATCTGGAACTCCAGCTGCCTTGTTTCCCCTTTCTTTGATTACTCTTTCTCTATCTCCTTCATTGATAAGCATTCTCTCACCCACCCTCAGGGCTGATGCCATCCAGCCTTCTACTCCATCCTTCTGCTCTCTCTCTACACCCCTACAGCCTGCAGCCACCCCTTCTCTTCTGAGCTCTCTGGACTATTTACCTGCCTCAAGTATTCCAGATCCACCTGGGTATTGATCAGGTAAGACACAGCTGATTACTCTCGTCTCCTCTGCTCCTCTGGCTGTACCATCTGGTTCCTCCTGCTTAGGTCCCTATCTCAGCAGTGACTCCACCATCACTTCTGTGGCCCCTGGTAGAAATCTCACTTCCACCAATGCAAGTGACCCAACCACCTAAACTGTTTTCAAATTTTGTCATCTTCTCTCTACTCCTACAGATACCTGTCATCTTTTATCTAGAATGATGCAATAACCTCCTAACTTTTTTTCTGCCTCTTGTCTCTTCTGTCTGTCTCAGCTTAATGACTGTAACCAGGGATTATTGTGAACCATAAATCATGATCATGGCACTCTGATGACTCTGGTTTTTTGGAATGAAGTTCATCCTCCATATCATGGGATGCAAGTCTTTCTCAAAACTGATCCCAGGTATTCTAGCTAACCTCACCTCTCACCAGCCTTCCCCTCATTCCCACTACTTAAGTCCTAACTCCTCACCACCACTTTCAAAACTTGAGAATATTCCTTTACCCCTTTGTTCAGGCCATGCCCTTTGTCTGGAATGACTGGTGAAATCCAAGATGTCCTCCAGGCCCAGCTCAAATGTCCTCTCATCTAGGAATCCTTCTCCGATACTATCAGACAACATTAATCACTCATTCCTCCTAGTCTATTTCCCTAGTAAAGTGTTTATCCAATGCTATTATTTCATGTGCTAAATGGTGAGTTTCCAGAGGATAGAGACCAGGCCTTACTCGCTACTGTATCTCTCAAGAGATAGTAAGTGAATGAAGTGAATAGACATATAAATGGATGGATGGATGCTGGGAGGGTGATGTGTGGGTAAATGGATGGGTGGGTGGTTAGTTAGTGGGTAGGATAGGTAAGTAGATGGGAGATATGTAGGTGAGTGAGTGAACAGCTAGGTGAATGGTGGATAGGAAGAGGGATAGATGGGTAGTGGCTGATGGTAAATAGTGGGTATGTGATTGGATGGATGGTTAGAAGGTATAGTATTGGATATGGAATGAGCAGTAAATGGGTGGGAGGATGGATGAACGGCAGGTGGATGAATGGCAGGTGAATGGATAGGAGCATGGATGGAGAGTGGATGGGTGGGTAGGTGGTGGGTAGTGAGTAGGTGGATGGGATGGATATGGTACTGGTTGTAGGACAGTGGATGTATGAATGATGAGTGGTGGGTGGGTCAGTGAGTGGACAGAGAGTGGAGGTTTTGGCTGCTATCAAGGAAGATCTTAGAGAGAAGAAAGTGAAAAGCCTTGCTAAAAAGTTACGTGTGCTGAGGTCATATGGTTGAGGGGGGGCTCAATGCCAACTCAAGTGCCAGCTTGCCAGCCTAACTCCTACACTTGGGGATCTTGGAGCAAGGATTTTTGCTGGTCACTCCTGTCTCCCAGAATCTCTACCACAGTTCCCACGTTGCTCAAAACAGAAACCTAATCAATATTCACAGAATGGAATGCAATCTTTCTCAGACAATCACATTCCTCTAGCATCTGGAAACATAGGGCTTAAAGAAATGTCCCTCATTTGGTTCTGGGGAAGGGTCTGGCCTGCCCTTGATCTTGCCCAACCCATACTGCCTTGCTCTCCGTTTCTCAACAGGGACCAAGGGTCCTCCATTAACTTGTCTGTGCACAAACTTTGTAATCCGTAAAATGAGTCTTGGACTAAATCAGTTCTGCCAGCTTGGCATCCCTTGACCACAAGGTCCTAAGGAGGTAAGTAGTGGTAATATGCCAATGGCTATCAGTATTTCCACACTCCGAGTGAGGAACCACACATTTGTCTTTTAGAAGTCTGCCAGGCAACTAACCAGTCAAATGCCTTTACTTTGAGCTAGAATTACATCTACTTTGGCAGAAACCCCAGCAAACTTTATATCATGCTGATTGGAAGCTCTGCTTTATAATGTTCGAGTTCTTTCTTGAATAAAAAATGGGAAAATGAATGAATTATTGCTTAATAGTTGTAGCATGGCTGCAAAATCTTTCCAAACAAGGCAATCATGGTGGGGGTGGGGGCAGAATTCAAAGAGGGTTTTCTAGGGCAAAAATGTTGGGAACGTCTATACGTCTATCTCCTGATGGTCCTTAAATTCAGCTGATCCACCCACACTGTACACCAGAGTCTGCCCAGACCACCTACCTCTTCCAGGAACTTGCCCGCCTGTTCTCCCCACCTCGCCCCTGACTCCAACCCACCCTTCTGGCTCCAAGATTCATGGCTCTCCAGCATCCATGCCTGCCTTCAGTCTGCGTGGGTTTTGGAAGCCCCCGTGGTCTCCTCCCTTTGGAATGCTGGCTGATCTCAGTAGATATCCTCCACAACCTCCTCAGCTGAGAGGCCCTGTCCTTTCCCCTGTGCCTGCACTCCCCCCTGGCCAGGTTAATTCTTACCCCCTTCTCCAGCCTGCCCTGTAGGAGAGGGATCTGGACTGTGATCCATTGGAGGATGGGTATTCTCTAAGATTCCTTCTCCCCAGAAAACTCCCACTCCATTGTGGAAGGGCCTCCCGCTGTGACCCACAGAGGGCTGAACCACAGGGGATACCCTGAATTAAAAAGCAAAATAAACTGTGTTCTAGGTCTTTGCTACAGACCAGCAGCATCAGCATCACCTGGCAGCTAATTAGAAATGCCCAATTGCCAGCATCACCTGGACCTCCTGAATCAGAATCTGCTTTTCCATCTTCCAAAAGAGATTCATGTGCACAGTAAAATGTGAGAAGCCATGGGCTAAGTGACCAAAACTCTGTGTGACTTGGCCAGGGAGTCAAAACCAGTCCCCTAAAGTGTCTTCTCATCCTCCCACCAACAAAAGTCCCCCTCCACCACACACACACACATGAAATCGCCACCCCAGGAATTCTCTTAATTTTCAAAATACAGTTAAAGCCCAGAGTAGTTTACTCAGCCATTTATGCCTTAATATAATTTGGTTTTCAGCATAAGCAAACCAGTCACCCAACATAGCTCTGAGGAAATGGGACAAGAGTCAATTAAGCTTTGACAGTAACGGCAAAGGGAGCTGACAAGGTGAGAGAGCAGGACATGGCTTATGGTTCGTGGCATTTGCAGGGTGGGGGGGAGGGATAAAGTGAAATGAGAGAGTACAACAGGAGGGGACAAGCAAGCTCCCCATGGGGATGGAGGTGGATGAGTGTAGGCAACTTTGCCTGGTTGGCTGTTTTACCCGGAACTAGTTGAGGCAGGAAGTATGTCATCTCAGTTAGCGCCGCCTCCTCCTGTACGTGCAGACCTCGCTTCTCCTTATGAGGAGTGTTAATAATCAGTGCAGGCCGGCTGGGCCCAGAACAGAAGCCGCCCACCCCCCAGTCAACGCTTCCTCTCTCACACTTGGGCATATGCCCCATAAAATCGCCACACTCTTGCTGCCAATTGCATGAGTTTTTTAAACAGGGAGAAGTCAAAGTGCTTCATAATAAAAATGGCTAACACTTCCGCAGCACCTCCTCTGTTCCAGGCACTGTTCTAAGCCCTGTGTGTGTGTTAAGCCACCTAAGCCTGTGAGGTCGGTTCGTTTATTTCTTTCCTGCAGTGGAAAATGGGATGCCCCTTCCCCGTCTTTAGGAATAAAGGATTTCTTCCTTTCAACCCCCTTGTCGGAAGCGCAGCCTGCAGATGGTCTTGGCTATCAGCCTTTTCAGGACTTGCCTCAGGGAAAGAAGGGGTCTCATGGCCAGAGGTCACACCCCTCATCCAATGACTGGTCAGAGCAGGAGTACAAAGATCCCACCTCCTCGCCCCAACTCAGGGCAGCTCTGAGGGGCCACCCCAATTCCAGAGCTCCCCTTGAGGTCATGTCGGCTAAGGCCTTTGTTGAGAGTCCATTATGGCCTAATTTTTCCTAGGCCCGTTCCTGATCCTTCCTCTCCCCTCCCCTCCCTTCCCCTCTAGGAATGTCAATCCCAAGAGCACACCCTGATAAACCTCCTGCAAGCTCATCTCCACAGCAGTGTCAGCTTCCTGGCTAACTGAACCTGCAACCCCCCCCCCCCCCACACACACACACACTTTTACAAATCAGGAAACTGAGTGAGGTCTAGAGAGGTTACGCAATTGTCCCAGGGCCACACATCCACTAAGTGGGAAAGGTGGGCCTTGAACCCGGGCACTCTGGCTCCAGAATCGCTGCTTCCAACCACTGCATTATCCCATCCCAAGGGTCACCAAACGCCGACCCTTTCTTTGATGGACAGTGACCTAGAGAAGGTGGCCATTGGGGGTCTCCCCTCCTGCCTCGGTGCAACTCTGTTAGAAGGCAGGTGAAATAGACTTCCTTCAGGGGTTGGCCAGGGCTCTGTTTTCCTAAGAAGCGGCCTGAGGGACCACCTGTGGCGGCTCTTGCAACACCTGCAGCCCAAAGTGGCTCTTTCCGGGCCAGGAGTTATGAAGACAGCCCCCCACCCCTCCCCACGCCTTCCTCTGACCTGTCCCTCCCTGCTGCATAATTGCTCACCTTCTGGAAGTGCAATGAGTCAGCGCCCCTCTGCTGCCAGCGTTACTGACAGGTGATTGCATCAGGACACTGGAGCAGCAGCCGGGGCTGGAGCGCCCTGTTATTTACTGGTCTATCATGTATAATTTCAGAGTTTAATTTTATCTTCGCAAACTTACAGGTGCAAAACGCAGGATAAAGTTCTTTAAGGCCCCCCCGTGAGAAAGCAGGCTACACTTGTCCTCCTCTCCCAATCCCCTCCCAAGAGCTCTCGGGGTGGCTCACTCAAATTAAATCATTATTGAGGAGGAATAATCCTGGTAGGTTCAGAAAATCAGTTTAAAATTCAGCCTGCTAGCAAAATTCTGAATGTATTTACTTTCTAGATTTCATTTCTCCATCCATATTAAAGCTCCGTGGCATTATCAATTATGGGTTTATTGCAAAGCACAATAGGATTCAATCTGGAGGAATGCCTCGGGGTATGTCTTAGGAGGACGATAAAGCTAATAGTAATGGGTCTACAACTTCTAAGGCTAATTTCCGCAGTTACAAATTTCATAAATAAATAGAAGGCATGTCAGTTTCCAGTCACCCAGCTTGAGGTCTCCCATACTGATAAAACGCAACCTTCCATCGCACCCAGAGATCAGGGGGCTGCTGCTTGAGTCATGGGGGGCTGGCCTGAAGCCTCTCAGTCCCCCTGAGAAAGGAAAACGATGATCAAGTTACGATGGAGCCTTCAGGACCTTCTCTGCTGTGCCTCCAGCTGGGTCACGATCTAGTTTGGATGAAAAATAGACAGGAAAAGCCCAGCCACCCCTGGAATTTGGGAATCTGGCTGTACAGCTTCTGCCCATAACCCGGCCAAACTCCCATGACTCATCATAAGCGGTTAAGCCAGGCTTGGGGGCTCCAGGTAGGATGGAGCTGCGTCTGTGGCACTCTGGGGACTCTGCTGTCCTTCGGGAAAGGACAGGCAGTCAGGAGAAGCAGGCAGAGGTGGAAGGGGACTGTTTTATTCTCCGACCATTCTCGGCCTGGTGCCTGTCCCCACTGCCTCTGTGATGCCTGAGCTCACACCCCTGCCACCTGGCTCATGATGGGGGTATCAGACCCTCTGGGGTCCAGGGTGACATCCTCTCAGCCCACTTCTGACCAACCTCAGCTGTGGTGGTCAAGTTTCCTGAAAGCTCAGACTCACTTCCAGCTGGCAGCATCCTGCCTCGGGCACAGACAACTAGTCTTGCCACTTTCCACCCCGGGGCCCTTCTGACGCTGCAGCAGCCCCCTTGGCCAGTGTGCAAGTTCAACCCACAAGTGCAAGGTTAACACCTATGGTGGGGGAATCCTTACCCAGTGAGGGGCAGGAGCCAGGGGTAAGTGCTCCTTGCCTGCTTTCTTTCAGGTGGTCAAGGCTGGGAAGCATTCCATATACTTCTCAGGATGTCCCAGCAGAGTCACACCTGGTTGCCCATGGCAGCAATTTTTATGGCACACAGTTATAACACTGGCTTTTCCCCCTTTCCTGTCTCCCTCTCTCTGGTGTCTCGCTCTTGATTCTTGGGACCACCCCTCAAATGAATGCCCTGCACCCAAGCTCTAGTCTCAGGCTCTGCTATAGAAGACCCAAACTAAGACAGATGCACCATGCTGGGTTCACTCCTTTCAGTAAGATAAAGGCAGGACATCTTCTAATAGTGTAAAAAAAATGCACACTAGAACTTGAGAGGGAGGGGAGGAAAAGTCCTCTCCCTCTTTCCTATGCACATGGAAGTTTCATCAGGGGAACTATTTGTCACCTGAAAAGGGAGAAGGAGAGGTGAACCAAGAGATGGAAGATTATTAATGAAGGTGGCAGGGAACCAGGCAAAAGAGACCCTGGGGAACTGGGACTCAGCAGGAGTGACAATAGCAAGGGCAGGCAGCAGGGCAGGTAGCCAGGCTGTGTGTGTGTGTGTGTGTGTGTGTGTGTGTGTGTGTTGTGTACCTGTTCAGCAGGGGTTTGCACAGCTTCAGGACATCATGAATGTCCACACTTCAAAAAGGAAGAGCTTGGGTTCCCGGGCAGGGTGCTGGGACACAGACTCAATGAAAACCACTTGGCCTGGGACTTGATTCTAACTGGACACCATTTCTGTCCTTGACAGTGACCTCCAAATGCTGAGGCTGTGCAGTTCTTGCTGTCCCAGATGTGGTATATAAACAACAAAGCCAATGCGGAGGTCAGTCAATAGATGTCTCGGGAGCCTTTAAAATTCCAAGTCAGCAGGAAAATAACACCTATTAATAATGGCTGACATTTCTTGAGAGCTGACTATGTGCCAGGAACTGTTCTAGATTACTTGGCACATATCAGCTATTTAATCCAATGACAACCTTATGAGATATGTACTATTATTACCCCCTATCTACCAATGAGGAAACCGAGCTGCAGAGTGGCTGAGTCACTTGTCCAAAGTCACACAACTGGTTAAGTGTTAGATCAGGATTTGAAATCAAGCAAAAAAACTATGTGCATGGCAAGGTGTTTGGTGCTGTAGAGACAGCAATGTCAGATGAGACCCATTTCTGGCATTCGAGAAACTCTAAATTTTATTGGGGGAGACTAACATTTACATGGATAACAAAAACATGAAGCAAAATGAAATAAGCCTCATAATAGTCTCTAGAGTACCATCCTGTGCTAAATAGTCTCTGAGTCTCTGGCTTATGTCTCAGTTCAGCTTTTACAGGAACAGGTGGTTGGAAGTTTCGGGGTGGATGTGTAAGGTCCCAGGAGTGGATGAGGTTAGGTTGATGTCTTAATTCAGATGAAGTCATGCCTCCCCCAGGCTGGTAGGAACAGAGCTATGATCCTCCTTCAGGGATTCCTGCTGAATCACCTCCATCATTTCTGGTTTGCCCCATAAGCACCTTCATTCATTCAACAACTCATTTATTCTGCAAATGTGTGTTGAGCCCCTCCAGCTCCTATGTGCATGCCGCCACTTGTTTCAGGCAGCAGGAATGTCCTGGACAGGCCACTAGACAGGCCTCCCTGTACTGTACCCTGTTGAGTAGGCAGCAGGCCAAGGAACCCCACCTACTTTGCAGTTCAGAGCTGACTAGACAAAGGTGGGCATCTGACTCAAGGCGGCTGGGAGGGGGCAGGGCTTCCATAAGCTGTGCTGAGCCCATCAGATTCCTTCTCCAGAAAATGTGAAGCAATAGGAACAGGCTGATTCTTGTCTGGAATACACTGAAACTGAAAGAGCATGTGGACTCAAGGCTGGGTTGGCTGTGATTAATCCATGCACCAAGAAAGTAAGTGTAGGTTGCCCGTCGAAGGGAGAGGGAATCTGGAGGAGGCTTGCAGAGATAGTCTGGTTCAAAAGGGACCACGTGGCCCCTGAGAAACAGAGAGAGACCATCAATTCCTGAATTTCCATTCCTGGTTCCTGTGTACAGCAGACTTGCTGTTCGTCATTTCCTGCTCTTTTGATATTGTAAGATCGTTGTGTACTCACAGTAAACCTCCTTACTGGAGCTAGCATGAGTGGGCTTCCTTTCTGTACAGAAAGAAGAGTCTTTTCTTATTATTTGATTTGCAGGCTAAATAAAATTAACTGTTACATTGTGGTATACTAACAAAGAGTAAGAAAACATATTAAAGAAGAAGACTGTGGAATGCAAGAAGTGTATGATAAATATGTGGATAAAATGTTTTCTTCTAAATATGGAAAGAATGAATGCAAACTTGTAAAGTCAACATCCAAACCCCACAATACAATAGGTCAAAGGGGATTGATGAAAAATTTTCACACAAGGAAATCCTAATTGGAAATCAATGCCTAGGGAACCAAACTTCACAATTACAATCGAATTATTTCATTCAAACCTTCAAAAAAACATTTACTGAGTACCCATATGTGCCAAGAACTTTGTTAGATTTGGGGAATATGGAGTTGATTCTGTCATCGATGATGACTTCAAAATGCTTATAGCCTACATGTGGAGACAATAAATTATGCAGACAATAAAAATTTCTGGGCAATAGCAATAACATCTAGAAAATCTGGAGGAACACAGCAATAAAATATTACAAAAATTGGTACAGGCTGGAAATGAAGTAAACAAAATGCCCCAGATGCCAGGATCAAATACAAATGTTATGCCAGCATAACACATCATAAATTTATGCGGTGATATCCAGGGAGTCTATCAGGAAGAATATAGGTCCTAGGAGCTAGGGTCAGAGTTTTAAGATGGATGTGGAGTCATAAAATATGGTTGTGGGCTCTCATAAAACAGGAGATCTGAAACTGAGACCTTTGCATAAAGCTGATACCTCATAAGGATAAAAAGTGTAGTGAACAACTTTCCAGCACGGGATAGTGGAAAGTATTCTTTTTTTTTCTTTTCCTATGGCTCTAGATAGCAAATAAAAAGTCCTTTATGAGAATTCAAAGCCCTGTGGAGTCTGAATTTACACTACTTGTATGATATAAGAATTACTCAAGCTATAAAATTACGTAAAAGCCAGCCCCAGAAAGCAAAGGCAAAAGTCCTTTGTAGCAATGCTGCTACAATCCAGGGTGAGAAAGATTCCCATCCAGCCTCCTACAAAAACCTGCTGAAGATGACTTCACAATAAAACATATGATAAACCATGTGAGGACATGATTCACCATGAGGGAGAGTCAGCAGAAAAACAAAACTAATGAAAGTTTAAGCACCCTTAGAACCTGAGGTAACAGAATGACTGAATGAGGCTGTAAAGTAAATAAATTGAAAATAACTAACTAAATAAAAGAAGCATAAGTCATAGTGAAAATATGTGACAGCATGTTTAAAAAAATAGGAATATTTGAAAGAGAACCAAACAGCATTTCCGGAAATAAAAAAAAAAAAAAGATTTACTGAAATTAAAAAATTAAATGGATGAGTTAAACAGAATAAGAAAGAATTTGTGGACTTCAAGACAGAGCTGAAGAAAGTACCCACAATGTACAGTGAGATTAAGTGATGGGAAACATAAAAGAGGTGTTGGAAAACACAGGCAGTGTTCCGGTTTGCTAATGCTGCCATTATGCAAAGCACCAGAAATGGATTGGCTTTTTTTTTTTTTTTTGATTTTTTTTATTTTGAAATAAATTCAAAGTTATATGAACAGTTGCAAAAACAATACTAGCCCCATACACAGAATTCCATCATACCCTGACCCCCCTCCCCCGATAGCCCAATCCACCAACTTTAACATGCTGTCACATCGCTATTTCTTTCCCTCCCTATCTATCATCCATCATCTATTGCTCTGTCTTCTAAACATATGAGAGTTAGCTGCACACATCCTTGAGCATACACTATAATTCACGTATACACTTCCCATGAACAAGAACATTCTTTTATGCAATCCCATTAAGCGCAGCTAAGAAGTACGATAGATTCAACAATGATACAAAGCTTACATTCTATATTTCCTTTTCCTTATGTCTCAACTGTGTCCCTTTGAGCCACCTGTCCTCCATCCTCCAGTCCCATCCAAGTTGATCCTTAGCATTGAATTGTCATCTAGTTAGACTGCCTTTTTTTTTTTTTTCAGTTGTGGAAACATATATACAGCCTAAATCTTCCCATTCCAACCCCTCCCTAGCCTTTCATTAGTGGGATTAATCAAGTTTAGAATGTTGTAATGCTCTTTCCCACCATCCATTACTAGAAATTTCCCTTCGCCTGAAACAGCAACCCTACACTCATTTCTTAACTCCCCATTGCCCCTTCCCCCATTTCTCTTAACCCAAACTCTACTTTTCATCTCTATGGTTATATTCTCTGATAATTTCTTTGTGTTTACTGTGGGGCTTAAAATTAACCTCTTAAATCCATATCAATCTTGTTTTTCTTTGATACCACCTTCACTTCAATAGGACACATAAACTATGTTCCTATACTCCTCCATCCCCCCACCTTTATATAGTTGTCTAAAATTACATATTTTACATTAAGTTCAAAACCACCGATTTGTCCTTAAAGTTTGTGTATTTTATATCATGTAGGAAGTAACTAGTGGAATTACAGTTCAAAAATTATTGACTTCTATTTGTATTCCATTGTGGTTGGAGAATGTGCTTTGAGTATATTCAATTTTTTTTTTTTTTTTGATTTCTTGAGGCTTGTTTTATGTCCCAGCTTATGGTCCCTTCTGGAGAAAGATCTGTGATCACTAGAGAAAAGTGAGCGTCCTGGTGATTTGGGATGTAAGGTTCTATATATGTCTGTTGAAATTCTCTATATCTCTTTCTCCTTTCCCTGTCTCTCTGCCAACAGGGCTCCCCTCAGAATCTGAAGTAGGGCAGGTCTTTCATTGGCAAAGTCTCTCAGCATTTGTTCGTCTGTGAAAAATTTAAGCTCTCCCTCAAATTTGAAGGAGAGTTTTGCTGGTTAAAGTATTCTTGGTTGGAAATTTTTCTCTCTCAGAGTTTTAAATATGTCATGCCACTGCCTTCTCGCCTCCATGGTGGCCGCTGAGTAGTCACTACTTAGTCTTATGTTGTTTCCTTTGTATGTGGTGAATTGCTTTTCTCTTGCTGCTTTCAGAACTTGCTCCTTCTCTTCAGTATTTGACAGTCTGATCAGAATATGTCTTGGAGTGGGTTTATTTGGATTTATTCTATTTGGAGTTCGCTGGGCATTTATGCTTTGTGTATTTATATTGTGTAGAATGTTGGGGAAGTTTTCCCCAACAATTTCTTTGAATACTCTTTCTAGACCTTTATCCTTCTCTTCCCCTTCTGGGACACCAATGAGTCTTAAGTTTGGACGTTTTATTTTATCTATCGTATCCCTGAGATCCATTTTGATTTTTTTGATTTTTTTCTCCATTCTTTCTTTTGTTCTTTCATTTTCTGTTCTGTGGGCTTCTAGGACCCTGAGATGTTGTTCAGCTTCCTCTAGTCTTGTATTGTGAATATCCAGAGTCTTTTTAATTTGGCCAACAGTTTCTTTTATTTCCATAAGATATTCTATTTTTTTATTTACTCTTGCAATGTCTTCTTTATGCTCTTTGAGGGTCTTCTTTATGTCACTTATATCCTGGACCATGGTCTTCTTGATGTCCTTTAAATCCTTTGCCATGTTTTCGTCCCTCGATTGTAGTTCTTTGATTAATTTTGCGAGGTATAGTGTATCTTCCGATATTTTGATTTGTGTGTTTGGAGTTGGATTCTCCATATCTTCTGGTTTTATCATATGTGTTAAGATTTTCTGTTGCTTTTGGTCTCTTGGCATTTGTTTTGCTTGATAGGGTTCTTTCAAGTTGTAAAGAAAAAGGGATATCGATCTAATTTTTCAGGAACACAATTTGGTGACGTACACTTTCTCTAACTAACCAGCAGATGGCGTCTGTGAGTCACCTTTATCCCTCAAGTCAGTTCTCAACCTTGTTTCCACGTTGTGTGGGGAAATGATTCTTCTGGGTTCAGTTGGAGAACTCAGTTTGGGTGTGTTGCTGGAGCTGTCCGCCCTGAATGTGGGGTGTGTGTACAGGTGGCCAGGGAGGAAGGGCAGTTCTAATGTTCAAATACCCCAGGATCCTGGAGATTCAAGGCCACCGCAAGAGTCTAAGCCTTCTTTTCAGTTCAGCCCCAGACCCTCTCACTGATCCGTAAACCACCGGACTTGGCGTAGTGTCCCTGGGTTCTCCGAGCAGATCGCCCCCCGCAGCTGCGCTCCTCCAGGAGCTCAGCCGAGGGAATGCCGGGCTACGTCACCAGTGCACGCTGTCCCACAAGGGAATCCCCAGGCCACTGGGCCGTGCAGCGGCGCACTCCCCGCCTGAAGCAAAAATGGCCAAACGGGGTGTCTCAGCCCCCTCCTCCTCGCACAATTCCTCCTTCCCAGCTCCGGGACAACTGGCGGGGCTCTGGGCTCTGGGCATGGCCCTGGGCAGGAGTTTATCCAGCCCTTCGGGGGGCCAGCTGCGAGCTGCAGGGTTTCTTTCTGCTTCTGGCTCTCCCCTCCGTTCCCCTGAACCCAAGGGTATCTGCTGCGGGCTATCTTCCCGGCCAGATACCAAGAGGCCGGCCCAGCCCCCTCTTGCTGTGTTTTACTGCGTGGTTCCCACAATTGCTGCTAGAGCCGCTCCTTTTTTTTTTTTTTTTTTTTTAAAGAGCCAGCTGGTCTCCAAATGCTGAACCCTGGCTTCCCCAGCCCACCACGCAGCTGCGGGTCTTCCAGCCAGCTTTCTCACTCGTCTCAGAATGCCGACTCCCGGTTTCACCAAGTATACGGCCCCTCTGGAGCTAGGAGCCCTCGTCCAGCTGGCGCATCGCTGTAACCGGTATTCTAGGTCACTTTCTGGTTTTTAGCTAGTGTTTTTCAAAGAGGCATTTTTTTTTTTTGCCCTGTCTCAGCTAGCAACCATCTTAGTTTCTCCGGATTGGCTTTTTTTTTTTTTTTTCAGTTCACTTTTTTTTTTTTTTTTAATCATTTTATTGAGATATATTCACATACCACGCAGTCATACAAAACAAATCGTACTTTCGATTGTTTACAATACCATTACATAGTTGTACATTCATCACCTAAATCAATCCCTGACACATTCATTAGCACACACACAAAAATAACAAGAATAATAATTAGAGTGAAAAAGAGCAATTGAAGTAAAAAAGAACACTGGGTACCTTTGTCTGTTTGTTTCCTTCCCCTACTTTTCTACACATCCATCCATAAACTAGACAAAGTGGAGTTTGGTCCTTATGGCTTTCCCAATCCCATTGTCACCCCTCATAAGCTACATTTTTATACAACTGTCTTCGAGATTCATGGGTTCTGGGTTGTAGTTTGATAGTTTCAGGTATCCACCACCAGCTACCCCAATTCTTTAGAACCTAAAAAGGGTTGTCTAAAGTGTGCGTAAGAGTGCCCTCCAGAGTGAACTCTCGGCTCGTTTTGGAATCTCTCTGCCACTGAAGCTTATTTCATTTCCTTTCACATCCCCCTTTTGGTCAAGAAGATGTTCTCCGTCCCACGATGCCGGGTCTACATTCCTCCCCGGGAGTCATATTCCACATTGCCAGGGAGATTCACTCCCCTGGGTGTCTGATCCCACGTAGGGGGGAGGGCAGTGATTTCACCTTTCAAGTTGGCTTAGCCAGAGAGAGAGGGCCACATCTGAGCAACAAAGAGGCATTCAGGAGGAGAATCTTAGGCACAAATATAGGGAGGCCTAGCCTCTCCTTTGCAGCAACCGTCTTCCCAAGGGTAAAACTTATGGTAGAGGGCTCAACCCATCAAACCACCAGTCCCCTATGTCTGTGGTCATGCTAGCAACCATGGAGGTGGGGTAGGTGAATACCCCGGCATTCTCCACAGGCTCCTCAAGGGGGCACTACATCTTTTTTTTTTTCCTTGTTTTTCTTTTTTTTTTTTTTTTTAACTTTCCCTTCTTTTTTAAATCAACTGTATGAAAAAAAAAGTTAAAAAGAAAAAAAACATACAATAAAAGAACATTTCAGAGAGACCATAACAAGGGGGTAAGAAAAAGACAACTAACCTAAGATAACTGCTTAACTTCCAACATGTTCCTACTTTACCCCAAGAAAGTTACATAATATAGCAACATTTCTGTGAACTTGTTCCTACTACATCCATCAGAAATTAGCAGACCATAGTCATTTCTGGGCATCCCCAGAACGTTAAATAGCTTATCTGTTCTTCTTGGATTATTGTTCCCCCTTCCTTAATTGCTCTCTACTGCTAGTTCCCCTACATTCTACATTATAAACCATTTGTTTTACATTTTTCAAAGTTCACATTAGTGGTAGTATATAATATTTCTCTTTTTGTGCCTGGCTTATTTCGCTCAGCATTATGTCTTCAAGGTTCATCCATGTTGTCATATGTTTCGCGAGATCGTTACTTCTTACTGCCGTGTAGTATTCCATCGTGTGTATATACCACATTTTATTTATCCACTCATCTGTTGAAGGACATTTGGGTGGTTTCCATCTCTTGGCAATTGTGAACAATGCTGCTATGAACATTGGCGTGCAGATATCTGTTCGTGTCACTGCTTTCCGATCTTCCGGGTATATACCAAGAAGTGCAATCGCTGGATCGAATGGTAGCTCTATATCTAGTTTTCTAAGGAACTGCCAGACTGACTTCCAGAGTGGCTGAACCATTATACAGTCCCACCAACAGTGAATAAGAGTTCCAATTTCTCCACATCCCCTCCAGCATTTGTAGTTTCCTGTTTGTTTAATGGCAGCCATTCTAACCGGTGTTAGATGGTATCTCATTGTGGTCTTAATTTGCATCTCTCTAACAGCTAGTGAAGCTGAACATTTTTTCATGTGTTTCTTGGCCATTTGTATTTCCTCTTCAGAGAACTGTCTTTTCATATCTTTTGCCCATTTTATAATTGGGCTGTCTGTACTATTGTCATTGAGTTGTAGGATTTCTTTGTATATGCAAGATATCAGTCTTTTGTCAGATACATGGTTTCCAAAAATTTTTTCCCATTGAGTTGGCTGCCTCTTTACCTTTTTGAGAAATTCCTTTGAGGTGCAGAAACTTCTAAGCTTGAGGAGTTCCCATTTATCTATTTTCTCTTTTGTTGCTTGTGCTTTGGGTGTAAAGTCTAGGAAGTGGCCGCCTAATACAAGGTCTTGAAGATGTTTTCCTACATTATCTTCTAGGAGTTTTATGGTACTTTCTTTTATATTGAGATCTTTCATCCATTTTGAGTTAATTTTTGTGTAGGGGGTGAGGTAGGGGTCCTCTTTCATTCTTTTGGATATGGATATCCAACTCTCCCAGCCCCATTTGTTGAAAAGACCATTATGGCTCAGTTCAGTGACTTTGGGGGCCTTATCAAAGATCAGTCGGCCATAGATCTGAGGGTCTATCTCTGAATTCTCAATTCGATTCCATTGATCTATATGTCTATCTTTGTGCCAGTACCATGCTGTTTTGGCAACTGTGGCTTTATAATAAGCTTCAAAGTCAGGGAGTGTAAGTCCTCCCACTTCGTTTTTCTTTTTTAGAGTGTCTTTAGCAATTCGAGGCATCTTCCCTTTCCAAATAAATTTGATAACTAGCTTTTCCAAGTCTGCAAAGTAGGTTGTTGGAATTTTGATTGCGATTGCATTGAATCTGTAGATGAGTTTTGGTAGAATTGACATCTTAATGACATTTAGTCTTCCTATCCATGAACATGGAATATTTTTCCATCTTTTAAGGACCCCTTCTATTTCTTTTAGTAGAGTTATGTAGTTTTCTTTGTATAGGTCTTTTACATCTTTGGTTAAGTTTATTCCTAGGTACTTGATTTTTTTAGTTGCTATTGAAAATGGTATCTTTTTCTTGAGTGTCTCTTCAGTTTGTTCATTTCTAGCATATAGAAACATTACTGACTTATGTGCATTAATCTTGTATCCCGCTACTTTGCTAAATTTGTTTATTAGCTCTAGTAGGTGTATCGTTGATTTCTCAGGGTTTTCTAGATATAAGATCATATCATCTGCAAACAATGACAGTTTTACTTCTTCTTTTCCAATTTGGATGCCTTTTATTTCTTTGTCTTGCCGGATTGCCCTGGCTAGCACTTCCAGCACAATGTTGAATAACAGTGGTGACAGCGGGCATCCTTGTCTTGTTCCTGATCTTAGAGGGAAGGCTTTCAGTCTCTCACCATTGAGTACTATGCTGGCTGTGGGTTTTTCATATATGCTCTTTATCATGTTGAGGAAGTTTCCTTCAATTCCTACCTTTTGAAGTGTTTTTATCAAAAAGGGGGAGGCGGGGCAAGATGGCAGACTGGTGAGCTGTAAGTTTTAGTTACTCCTCCAGGAAAGTAGGTAGAAAGCCAGGAACTGCGTGGACTGGACACCACAGAGCAATCTGTCTTTGGGCATACTTCATACAACACTCATGAAAATGTCGAACTGCTGAGATCAGCGAAATCTGTAAGTTTTTGCGGCCAAGGGACCCGCGCCCCTCCCTGCCAGGCTCAGTCCCGTGGGAGGAGGGGCTGTCAGCTCCGGGAAGGAGAAGGGAGAACTGCAGTGGTAGCCCTTCTCGGAAACTCATTCTACTGATCCATACTCCAACCATAGATAGACGGAGACCAGACACCAGAGAATCTGAGAGCAGCCAGCCCAGCAGAGAGGAGACAGGCATAGAAAAAAAACAACACGAAAAACTCCAAAATAAAAGCGGAGGATTTTTGGAGTTCTGGTGAACACAGAAAGGGGAAGGGCGGAGCTCAGGCCTTGAGGCGCATATGCAAATCCCAAAGAAAAGCTGATCTCTCTGCCCTGTGGACCTTTCCTTAATGGCCCTGGTTGCTTTGTCTATTAGCATTTCAATAACCGATTAGATCTCTGAGGAGGGCCCTTTTTTTTTTTTTTTTTTAATCCTTTTTTCTTTTTCTAAAACAATTACTCTAAGAAGCCCAATACAGAAAGCTTCAAAGAATTGCAATTTGGGCACGTCAAGTCAAGAGCAGAACTAAGAGAGCTCTGAGACAAAAGGCAATAATCCAGTGGCTGAGAAAATTCACTAAACACCACAACTTCCCAAGAAAAGGGGGGTGTCCGCTCACAGCCACCATCCTGGTGGACAGGAAACACTCCTGCCCATCGCCAGCCCCATAGCCCAGAGCTGCCCCAGACAACCCAGTGTGATGGAAGTGCTTCAAATAACAGGCACACACCACAAAACTGGGCGTGGACATTAGCCTTCCCTGCAACCTCAGCTGATTGTCCCAGAGTTGGGAAGGTGGAGCAGTGTGAATTAACAAAGCCCCATTCAGCCATCATTTGAGCAGACTGGGAGCCTCCCTACACAGCCCAGCAGCCCAGAACTGCCCTGGGGGGACGGCACTCACCTGTGACATAGCACAGTCATCCCTCAACAGAGGACCCAGGGTGCACAGCCTGGAAAAGGGGCCCACTTGCAAGTCTCAGGAGCCATACGCCAATACCAAGGACTTGTGGGTCAGTGGCAGAGACAAACTGTGGCAGGACTAAAGTGAAGGATTAGACTATTGCAGCAGCTTTAAAACTCTAGGATCATCAGGGAGATTTGATTGTTAGGGCCACCCCCCCTCCCCGACTGCCCAGAAACACGCCCCACATACAGGGCAGGCAACACCAACTACACACGCAAGCTTGGTACACCAATTGGGCCCCACAAGACTCACTCCCCCACTCACCAAAAAGGCTAAGCAGGGGAGAACTGGCTTGTGGAGAACAGGTGGCTCGTGGACGCCACCTGCTGGTTAGTTAGAGAAAGTGTACTCCATGAAGCTGTAGATCTGATAAATTAGAGATAAGGAGTTCAATAGGTCTACAAACCCTAAAAGAACCCTATCTAGTTCAGCAAATGCCACGAGGCCAAAAACAACAGAAAATTATAAAGCATATGAAAAAACCAGACGATATGGATAACCCAAGCCCAAGCACCCAAATCAAAAGACCAGAAGAGACACAGCACCTAGAGCAGCTACTCAAAGAACTAAAGATGAACAATGAGACCATAGTACGGGATATAAAGGAAATCAAGAAGACTCTAGAAGAGCATAAAGAAGACATTGCAAGACTAAATAAAAAAATGGATGATCTTATGGAAATTAAAGAAACTGTTGACCAAATTAAAAAGATTTTGGACAGTCATAGTACAAGACTAGAGGAAGTTGAACAACGAATCAGTGACCTGGAAGATGACAGAATGGAAAATGAAAGCATAAAAGAAAGAATGGGGAAAAAAATTGAAAAAATCAAAATGGACCTCAGGGATATGATAGATAATATGAAACGTCCAAATATAAGACTCATTGGTGTCCCAGAAGGGGAAGAAAAGGGTAAAGGTCTAGGAAGAGTATTCAAAGAAATTGTTGGGGAAAACTTCCCAAATCTTCTAAACAACATAAATACACAAATCATAAATGCTCAGCGAACTCCAAATAGAATAAATCCAAATAAACCCACTCCGAGACATATACTGATCACACTGTCAAACACAGAATAGAAGGAGCAAGTTCTGAAAGCAGCAAGAGAAAAGCAATTCACCACATACAAAGGAAACAGCATAA
Source organism: Choloepus didactylus (assembly GCF_015220235.1). Lineage (NCBI taxonomy): Eukaryota > Metazoa > Chordata > Mammalia > Pilosa > Megalonychidae > Choloepus > Choloepus didactylus. The sequence continues at coordinate 38,867,682 of NC_051334.1, read as the reverse complement.
GACTAAGTAGTGACTACTCAGCAGCCACCATGGAGGCGAGAAGGCAGTGGCACGATATATTTAAAATTCTGAGTGAGAAAAATTTCCAGCCAAGAATACTTTATCCAGCAAAGCTCTCCTTCAAATTTGAGGGAGAGCTTAAATTTTTCACAGACATACAAATGCTGAGAGAATTTGCTAACAAGAGACCTGCCCTACTGGAGATGCTAAAGGGATCCCTACAGACAGAGACACAAAGAAAGGACAGAGAGACTTGGAGAAAGGTTCAGTACTAAAGAGATTCGGTATGGGTACAATAAAGGATATTAATAGAGAGAGGGGAAAAATATGACAAACATAAACCAAAGGATAAGATGGCTGATTCAAGAAATGCCTTCACGGTTATAACGTTGAATGTAAATGGATTAAACTCCCCAATTAAAAGATATAGATTCGCAGAATGGATCAAAAAAAATGAACCATCAATATGTTGCATACAAGAGACTCATCTTAGACACAGGGACACAAAGAAACTGAAAGTGAAAGGATGGAAAAAAATATTTCATGCAAGCTACAGCCAAAAGAAAGCAGGTGTAGCAATATTAATCTCAGATAAAATAGACTTCAAATGCAGGGATGTTTTGAGAGACAAAGAAGACCACTACATACTAATAAAAGGGGCAATTCAGCAAGAAGAAATAACAATCGTAAATGTCTATGCACCCAATCAAGGTGCCACAAAATACATGAGAGAAACACTGGCAAAACTAAAGGAAGCAATTGATGTTTCCACAATAATTGTGGGAGAATTCAATACATCACTCTCTCCTATAGATAGATCAACCAGACAGAAGACCAATAAGGAAATTGAAAACCTAAACAATCTGATAAATGAATTAGATTTAACAGACATATACAGGACATTACATCCCAAATCACCAGGATACACATACTTTTCTAGTGCTCATGGAACTTTCTCCAGAATAGATCATATGCTGGGACATAAAACAAGCCTCAATAAATTTAAAAAGATTGAAATTATTCAAAGCACATTCTCTGACCACAATGGAATACAATTAGAAGTCAATAACCATCAGAGACTTAGAAAATTCACAAATACCTGGAGGTTAAACAACACACTCCTAAACAATCAGTGGGTTAAAGAAGAAATAGCAAGAGAAATTGCTAAATATATAGAGACGAATGAAAATGAGAACACAACATACCAAAACCTATGGGATGCAGCAAAAGCAGTGCTAAGGGGGAAATTTATAGCACTAAACGCATATATTAAAAAGGAAGAAAGAGCCAAAATCAAAGAACTAATGGATCAACTGAAGAAGCTAGAAAATGAACAGCAAACCAATCCTAAACCAAGTACAAGAAAAGAAGTAATAACGATGAAAGCAGAAATAAATGACATAGAGAACCAAAAAACAATAGAGAGGATAAATATCACCAAAAGTTGGTTCTTTGAGAAGATCAACAAGATTGACAAGCCCCTAGCTAGACTGACAAAATCAAAAAGAGAGAAGACCCATATAAACAAAATAATGAATGAAAAAGGTGACATAACTGCAGATCCTGAAGAAATTAAAAAAATGATAAGAGGATATTATGAACAACTGTATGGCAACAAACTGGATAATGTAGAAGAAATGGACAATTTCCTGGAAACATATGAACAACCTAGACTGACCAGAGAAGAAATAGAAGACCTCAACCAACCCATCGCAAGCAAAGAGATCCAATCAGTCATCAAAAATCTTCCCACAAATAAATGCCCAGGGCCAGATGGCTTCACAGGGGAATTCTACCAAACTTTCCAGAAAGAACTGACACCAATCTTACTCAAACTCTTTCAAAACATTGAAAAAAATGGAACACAACCTAACTCATTTTATGAAGCTAACATCAATCTAATACCAAAACCAGGCAAAGATGCTACAAAAAAGGAAAACTAACGGTCAATCTCCCTAATGAATATAGATGCAAAAATCCTCAACAAAATACTTGCAAATCGAATCCAAAGACACATTAAAAAAATCATACACCATGACCAAGTGGGGTTCATTCCAGGCATGCAAGGATGGTTCAACATAAGAAAAACAATCAATGTATTACAACACATTAAAAACTCGAACGGGAAAAATCAATTGATCATCTCAATAGATGCTGAAAAAGCATTTGACAAAATCCAACATCCCTTTTTGATAAAAACACTTCAAAAGGTAGGAATTGAAGGAAACTTCCTCAACATGATAAAGAGCATATATGAAAAACCCACAGCCAGCATAGTACTCAATGGTGAGAGACTGAAAGCCTTCCCTCTAAGATCAGGAACAAGACAAGGATGCCCGCTGTCACCACTGTTATTCAACATTGTGCTGGAAGTGCTAGCCAGGGCAATCCGGCAAGACAAAGAAATAAAAGGCATCCAAATTGGAAAAGAAGAAGTAAAACTGTCATTGTTTGCAGATGATACGATCTTATGTCTAGAAAACCCTGAGAAATCGACGATACAGCTACTAGAGCTAATAAACAAATTTAGCAAAGTAGCGGGATACAAGATTAATGCACATAAGTCAGTAATGTTTCTATATGCTAGAAATGAACAAACTGAAGAGACACTCAAGAAAAAGATACCATTTTCAATAGCAACTAAAAAAATCAAGTACCTAGGAATAAACTTAACCAAAGATGTAAAAGACCTATACAAAGAAAACTACATAACTCTACTAAAAGAAATAGAAGGGGACCTTAAAAGATGGAAAAATATTCCATGTTCATGGATAGGAAGGCTAAATGTCATTAAGATGTCAATTCTACCCAAACTCATCTACAGGTTCAATGCAATCCCAATCAAAATTCCAACAACCTACTTTGCAGACTTGGAAAAGCTAGTTATCAAATTTATTTGGAAAGGGAAGATGCCTCGAATTGCTAAAGACACTCTAAAAAAGAAAAACGAAGTGGGAGGACTTACACTCCCTGACTTTGAAGCTTATTATAAAGCCACAGTTGCCAAAAACAGCATGGTACTGACACAAAGATAGACATATAGATCAATGGAATCGAATTTAGAATTCAGAGATAGACCCTCAGATCTATGGCCGACTGATCTTTGATAAGGCCCCCAAAGTCACTGAACTGAGCCATAATGGTCTTTTCAACAAATGGGGCTGGGAGAGTTGGATATCCATATCCAAAAGAATGAAAGAGGACCCCTACCTCACCCCCTACACAAAAATTAACTCAAAATGGACCAAAGAGCTCAATATAAAAGAAAGTACCATAAAACTCCTAGAAGATAATGTAGGAAAACATCTTCAAGACCTTGTATTAGGCGGCCACTTCCTAGACTTTACACCCAAAGCACAAGCAACAAAAGAGAAAATAGATAAATGGGAACTCCTCAAGCTTAGAAGTTTCTGCACCTCAAAGGAATTTCTCAAAAAGGTAAAGAGGCAGCCAACTCAATGGGAAAAAATTTTTGGAAACCATGTATCTGACAAAAGACTGATATCTTGCATATACAAAGAAATCCTACAACTCAATGACAATAGTACAGACAGCCCAATTATAAAATGGGCAAAAGATATGAAAAGACAGTTCTCTGAAGAGGAAATACAAATGGCCAAGAAACACATGAAAAAATGTTCAGCTTCACTAGCTATTAGAGAGATGCAAATTAAGACCTCAATGAGATACCATCTAACACCGGTTAGAATGGCTGCCATTAAACAAACAGGAAACTACAAATGCTGGAGGGGATGTGGAGAAATTGGAACTCTTATTCATTGTTGGTGGGACTGTATAATGGTTCAGCCACTCTGGAAGTCAGTCTGGCAGTTCCTTAGAAAACTAGATATAGAGCTACCATTCGATCCAGCGATTGCACTTCTCGGTATATACCCGGAAGATCGGAAAGCAGTGACACGAACAGATATCTGCACGCCAATGTTCATAGCAGCATTATTCACAATTGCCAGGAGATGGAAACAACCCAAATGTCCTTCAACAGATGAGTGGATAAATAAAATGTGGTATATACACACGATGGAATACTACGCGGCAGTAAGAAGGAACGATCTGGTGAAACATATGACAACATGGATGAACCTTGAAGACATAATGCTGAGCGAAATAAGCCAGGCACAAAAAGAGAAATATTATATGCTACCACTAATGTGAACTTTGAAAAATGTAAAACAAATGGTTTGTAATGTAGAATGTAGGGGAACTAGCAGTAGAGAGCAATTAAGGAAGGGGGAACAATAATCCAAGAAGAACAGATAAGCTATTTAACGTTCTGGGGATGCCCAGAAATGACTATGGTCTGTTAATTTCTGATGGATATAGTAGGAACAAGTTCACAGAAATGTTGCTATATTATGTAACTTTCTTGGGGTAAAGTAGGAACATGTTGGAAGTTAAGCAGTTTTCTTAGGTTAGTTGTCTTTTTCTTACTCCCTTGTTATTGTCTCTTTGAAATGTTCTTTTATTGTATGTTTGTTTTCTTTTTAACTTTTTTTTTCATACAGTTGATTTAAAAAAGAAGGGAAAGTTAAAAAAAAAAAAAAAAAGAAAAACAAGGAAAAAAAAAAAAGATGTAATGCCCCCTTGAGGAGCCTGTGGAGAATGCAGGGGTATTCGCCTACCCCACCTCCATGGTTGCTAACATGACCACAGACATAGGGGACTGGTGGTTTGATGGGTTGAGCCCTCTACCATAAGTTTTACCCTTGGGAAGACGGTTGCTGCAAAGGAGAGGCTAGGCCTCCCTATATTTGTGCCTAAGAGTCTCCTCCTGAATGCCTCTTTGTTGCTCAGATGTGGCCCTCTCTCTCTGGCTAAGCCAACTTGAAAGGTGAAATCACTGCCCTCTCCCCTACGTGGGATCAGACACCCAGGGGAGTGAATCTCCCTGGCAACGTGGAATATGACTCCCGGGGAGGAATGTAGACCCGGCATCGTGGGATGGAGAACATCTTCTTGACCAAAAGGGGGATGTGAAAGGAAATGAAATAAGCTTCAGTGGCAGAGAGATTCCAAAACGAGCCGAGAGATCACTCTGGTGGGCACTCTTACGCACACTTTAGACAACCCTTTTTAGGTTCTAAAGAATTGGGGTAGCTGGTGGTGGATACCTGAAACTATCAAACTACAACCCAGAACCCATGAATCTCGAAGAGAGTTGTATAAAAATGTAGCTTATGAGGGGTGACAATGGGATTGGGAAAGCCATAAGGACCACAGTCCACTTTGTCTAGTTTATGGATGGATGTGTAGAAAAATAGGGGAAGGAAACAAACAGACAAAGGTACCCAGTGTTCTTTTTTACTTCAATTGCTCTTTTTCACTCTAATTATTATTCTTGTTATTTGTGTGTGTGTACTAATGAAGGTGTCAGGGATTGATTTAGGTGATGAATGTACATCTATGTAATGGTACTGTAAACAATCGAAAGTACAATTTGTTTTGTATGACTGCGTGGTATGTGAATATATCTCAATAAAATGATGATTTAAAAAAAAAAAAAAAAAGGGATGTTGGATTTTGTCAAATGCTTTTTCAGCATCTATTGAGATGATCAATTGATTTTTCCCTTTTGACTTGTTAATGTGTTGTAATACATTGATTGTTTTTCTTATGTTGAACCATCCTTGTATGCCTGGAATGAACCCCACTTGGTCATGGTGTATGATTTGTTTAATGTGTCTTTGGATTCGATTTCGAAGTATTTTGTTGAGGATTTTTGCATCTATATGCATTAGGGAGATTGGCCGGTAGTTTTCCTTTTTTGTAGCATCTTTGCCTGGTTTTGGTATTAGATTGATGTTAGCTTCATAAAATGAGTTAGGTAGTGTTCCATTTTTTTCAATGTTTTGAAAGAGTTTGAGTAAGATTGGCGTCAGTTCTTTCTGGAAAGTTTGGTAGAATTCCCCTGTGAAGCCATCTGGCCCTGGGCATTTATTTGTGGGAAGATTTTTGATGACTCATTGGATCTCTTTGCTTGTGATGGGTTGGTTGAGGTCTTCTATTTCTTCTCTCGTCAGTCTAGGTTGTTCATATGTTTCCAGGAAATTGTCCGTTTCTTGTACATTATCCAGTTTGTTGCCATACAGTTGTTCATAATATCCTCTTATAATTTTTTTAATTTCTTCAGGATCTGCAGTTATGTCACCTTTTTCATTCATTATTTTGTTTATATGGGTCTTCTCTCTTTTTGATTTTGTCAGTCTAGCTAGGGGCTTGTCAATCTTGTTGATCTTCTCAAAGAACCAACTTTTGGTGATATTTATCCTCTCTATTGTTTTTTTGTTCTCTATGTCATTTATTTCTGCTTTAATCCTTGTTATTTCTTTTCTTCCACTTGGTTTAGGATTGGTTTGCTGTTCATTTTCTAGCTTCTTCAGTTGATCCATTAGTTCTTTGATTTTGGCTCTTTCTTCCTTTTTAATATATGCGTTTAGTGCTATAAATTTCCCCCTTAGCACTGCTTTTGCTGCATCCCATAGGTTTTGGTATGTTGTGTTCTCATTTTCATTCGTCTCTATATATTTAGCAATTTCTTTTGCTATTTCTTCTTTAACCCACTGATTGTTTAGGAGTGTGTTGTTTAACCTCCAGGTATTTGTGAATTTTCTAAGTCTCTGATGGTTATTGACTTCTAATTGTATTCCATTGTGGTCAGAGAATGTGCTTTGAATAATTTCAATCTTTTTAAATTTTTTGAGGCTTGTTTTATGTCCCAGCATATGATCTATTCTGGAGAAAGTTCCATGAGCACTAGAAAAGTATGTGTATCCTGGTGATTTGGGATGTAATGTCCTGTATATGTCTGTTAAATCTAATTCATTTATCAGATTGTTTAGGTTTTCAATTTCCTTATTGGTCTTCTGTCTGGTTGATCTATCTATAGGAGAGAGTGATGTGTTGAAGTCTCCCACAATTATTGTGGAAACATCAATTGCTTCCTTTAGTTTTGCCAGTGTTTCTCTCATGTATTTTGTGGCACCTTGATTGGGTGCATAGACATTTACGATTGTTATTTCTTCTTGCTGAATTGCCCCTTTTATTAGTACGTAGTGGCCTTCTTTGTCTCTCAAAACATCCCTGCATTTGAAGTCTATTTTATCTGAGATTAATATTGCTACACCTGCTTTCTTTTGGCTGTAGCTTGCATGAAATATTTTTTTCCATCCTTTCACTTTCAGTTTCTTTGTGTCCCTGTGTCTAAGATGAGTCTCTTGTATGCAACATATTGATGGTTCATTTTTTTTGATCCATTCTGCGAATCTATATCTTTTAATTGGGGAGTTTAATCCATTTACATTCAACGTTAAAACCGTGAAGGCATTTCTTGAATCGGCCATCTTATCCTTTGGTTTATGTTTGCCATATTTTTCCCTCTCTCTATTAATATCCTTTATTGTACCCATACCGAATCTCTTTAGTACTGAACCTTTCTCCAAGTCTCTCTGTCCTGTCTTTGTTTCTCTGTCTGTAGGGCTCCCTTTAGTATCTCCAGTAGGGCAGGTCTCTTGTTAGCAAATTCTCTCAGCATTTGTTTGTCTGTGAAAAATTTAAGCTCTCCCTCAAATTTGAAGGAGAGCTTTGCTGGATAAAGTATTCTTGGCTGGAAATTTTTCTCACTCAGAATGTTAAATATGTCGTGCCACTGCCTTCTTGCCTCCATGGTGGCTGCTGTGTAGTCACTACTTAGTCTTATGCTGTTTCCTTTGTATGTGGTGAATTGCTTTTCTCTTGCTGCTTTCAGAACTTGCTCCTTCTCTTCTGTGTTTGACAGTGTGATCAGTATATGTCTCGGAGTGGGTTTATTTGGATTTTTTCTATTTGGAGTTCGCTGAGCATTTATGATTTGTGTATTTATGTTGTTTAGAAGATTTGGGAAGTTTTCCCCAACAATTTCTTTGAATACTCTTCCTAGACCTTTACCCTTTTCTTCCCCTTCTGGGACACCAATGAGTCTTATATTTGGACGTTTCATATTATCTATCATATCCCTGAGGTCCATTTCGATTTTTTCAATTTTTTTCCCCATTCTTTCTTTTATGCTTTCATTTTCCATTCTGTCATCTTCCAGGTCACTGATTTGTTGTTCAACTTCCTCTAGTCTTGTACTATGAGTGTCCAGAATCTTTTTAATTTGGTCAACAGTTTCTTTAATTTCCATAAGATCATCCATTTTTTTATTTAGTCTTGCAATGTCTTCTTTATGCTCTTCTAGAGTCTTCTTGATTTCCTTCATATCCCGTACTATGGTCTCATTGTTCATCTTTAGTTCTTTGAGTAGCTGCTCTAGGTGCTGTGTCTCTTCTGGTCTTTTGATTTGGGTGCTTGGGCTTGGGTTATCCATATCGTCTGGTTTTTTCATATGCTTTATAATTTTCTGTTGTTTTTGGCCTCGTGGCATTTGCTGAACTTGATAGGGTTGTTTTAGGGTTTGTAGACCTATTGAAGTCCTTATCTCTAATTTATCAGATCTACAGCTTCGTCGAGTACACTTTCTCTAACTAACCAGCAGGTGGCGTCCACGAGCCACCTGTTCTCCACAAGCCAGTTCTCCCCTGCTTAGCCTTTTTGGTGAGTGGGGGAGTGAGTCTTGTGGGGCCCAATTGGTGTACCAAGCTTGCGTGTGTAGTTGGTGTTGCCTGCCCTGTATGTGGGGCGTGTTTCTGGGCAGTCGGGGAGGGGGGGTGGCCCTAACAATCAAATCTCCCTGATGATCCTAGGGTTTTAAAGCTGCTGCAATAGTCTAATCCTTCAGTTCAGTCCTGCCACAGTTTGTCTCTGCCACTGACCCACAAGTCTTTGGTATTGGCGTATGGCTCCTGAGACTTGCAAGTGGGCCCCTCTTCCAGGCCGTGCACCCCGGGTTCTCTGTTGAGAGATGACTGTGCTATGTCACAGGTGAGTGCCGTCCCCCCAGGGCAGTTCTGGGCTGCTGGGCTGTGTAGGGAGGCTCCCAGTCTGCTGAGATGATGGCTGAATGGGGCTTTGTTAATTCACACTGCTCCACCTTCCCAGCTCTGGGACAATCAGCTGAGGTTGCAGGGAAGGGTAATGTCCACGCCCAGTTTTGTGGTGTGTGCCTGTTATTTGAAGCACTTCCATCACACTGGGTTGTCTGGGGCAGCTCTGGGCTATGGGGCTGGCGATGGGCAGGAGTGTTTCCTGTCCACCAGGATGGTGGCTGTGAGCGGACACCCCCCTTTTCTTGGGAAGTTGTGTTGTTTAGTGAATTTTCTCAGCCACTGGATTATTGCCTTTTGTCTCAGAGCTCTCTTAGTTCTGCTCTTGACTTGACGTGCCCAAATTGCAATTCTTTGAAGCTTTCTGTATTGGGCTTCTTAGAGTAATTGTTTTAGAAAAAGAAAAAAGGATTAAAAAAAAAAACAAAAATACAAAACAAAAAAAAAAAACGGCCCTCCTCAGAGATCTAATGGGTTATTGAAATGCTAATAGACAAAGCAACCAGGGCCATTAAGGAAAGGTCCACAGGGCAGAGAGATCAGCTTTTCTTCGGGATTTGCATATACACCTCAAGGCCTGAGCTCCCCCCTTCCCCTTTCTGTGTTCACCAGAGCTCCAAAAATCCTCTGCTTTTATTTTGGAGTTTTTCGTGTTATTTTTTTTTTTTCTATGCCTGTCTCCTCTCTGCTGGGCTGGCAGCTCTCAGATTCTCTGGTGTCTGGTCTCCGTCTATCTATGGTTGGAGTATGGATCAGTAGAATGAGTTTCCGAGAAGGGCTACCACTGCAGTTCTCCCTTCTCCTTCCCGGAGCTGGCAGCCCCTCCTCCCACGGGACTGAGCCTGGCAGGGAGGGGCGCGGGTCCCCTGGCCGAAAAAACTTACAGATTTCGCTGATCTCAGCAGTTCGACATTTTCATGAGTGTTGTATGAAGTATGCCCAAAGACAGATTGCTCTGTGGTGTCCAGTCCACGCAGTTCCTGGCTTTTTACCTACTTTCCTGGAGGAGTAACTAAAACTTATAGCTCACCAGTCTGCCATCTTGCCCCGCCTCCCTCAGTTCACGTTTAATCTGGAGTATCTGGAAACTGTTTTCTTCTGCCAAAGGCCAAAGTGAGGTACATAACCCTTCCCACTGCCACAGCTTAAAGAAATGAGCACGAGGCTCCGGATTGGCTTTTATAAAGGGGGTTTATTTGGTTACAAAGTTACAGTCCTAAGGCCATAAAGTGTCCAAGGTAAGACATCAACAATCTGGTACCTTCACTGGGGAAAGACCATTGGCTTCCGGAAAACCTCTATTAGCTCGGAAGGCATGTGGCTGGTGTCTGCTTGCTCCCAGATTGCATTTCAAGATGGCATTGTCCAAAGTGTCAGCTTCAGCTTTCAGCAGCCATCTTCAAAATGTCTCTCTGAGCTGCAGCACTGAGCTCCTTTTGTCTGAGCTCTTTCCTAGGACTCCAGTGATTAAATCAAGACCCACCCCCAATGGGTGGGGTCCATATCTCCATGGAAATAATTAAATCAAATGTTTTGCCCACAATTGATTGAGTCACGTCGCCATGGAAACAACCCAGTCCAAAGATTCCAACCTAATCAGGACTAAATACGTCTGCCCCCACAGGATTGCACCAGAGAACATGGCATTTTGGCGGGCATAATACATCCAAACTGGCATAGGTGGTATAATGGGAAGTTTCAAAATGTATCTTATAAAGTCTTTAGGAGTAGAGAATAGAGAACATGGGGATGTAGCCAAACTGGAATCACTAATGGTAGAGAACTTTTCATAATTAATGTAAGCCATGAATCCTTGGATTCAGGAAGCACAGTGAGTCCTGAGGAAAAATGTCAATTAACCCACAATTGGATGCATCAAAGTGAATAGCAAAGATGAAGAGGAAATCTCAAAAACAGCCTCAGAAAAAAAGAAGATTATTTACAAGTGGCAATGATAGAATGACAGCAGCAGCCTTGGCAGCTGCATCAGTAAAGGGAAGAAGAAACAATGATGGCTAAAAAGCAGAGGGAAAATAATTGCCAATTAAGAATTTTATACCTACCTAAACAATCATTCAAGAGTGAGGATTATAGTGATTGAATTTTGCATTACTCATGTGGTTCTACATGAGTCTCCTGATATGATGAAATACAGCACACTACCCCAGGCATGGGATCACGATTTGTCTAAGCCAATTATAACAATGTTATTCTGCATTTTCCCAGCTTCCTGTGAAGCTAGGGATGTCACATGTCCCAATTCATTCTGACCAATAAGACAGAAGGGGAAGACTATAGAGGGCAGGGGGCATGAGACAGTTTTTCTTTCCTGGTAAGAGGAACAGACAAAGCTTTCAAGGCCCTCCCTCTGCCATCTCCCTGCCTTAAATTTAGATCTAATGTCTGTGTCTGTGGCAGCCACTTTGTGATCATGAGAATAGCAGAGTCAAGGTGCATCTAACCAATACTAGCAGCTACAGACCTCCAAACTTGTTATGTGAGAAAGAAAAAAAAGGACATGTTAGGTTTTCTATTAAATACAGCCAAAAAAAAAAAAAAAATTCCTAACTGATCCACTGTGTTACGGCTTTAGTCTCATTATTGTATCCCCCAGTTTCTCACCCTTATCCCCACAAGGTCTTGGATGGTCCTAGTTTTTGGCTCATCCAAGACTGGAGTCCTGTACCTAACCTGAGCTAGATGCTCACAGCCCCGCCTTCTGGGGACTGATTTCATGGATGCTCCCTGTCTCCCTTGACTGCCCAGCATTACTGGTACAAAACTCCTCCACTGTGGGTGCCTGGCTGGTCTTCCTTATAGTATAAATTCCTCAAGGCAGAATAAAGATGGTGTCTCTCATCCATCTTTCCAACCTCCCCAGTGCTTCCTACAAAGTTACCCCCAAAGTGTTTGTTGGATTCAATTCTATTAACTTGAGGAGCAAGGTTAAGGGAAAAGCTTACAGAGTAAAACTTTACGGGTTCAAATCCCAGCTCTGTCACTTATTAGCTATATGACCTTGGGCAAGTGAGGTTGTTCAACAACACCTTCGGAAGGGATAATAATAGCACCTGCCCTTAAAAGAAGTTTTCAAGGACATGAAGCCTGTAGAACACTGCCTGACACATAGACAGCACTAGGTGTTTGTTCTTTTGATTCTTTTCACCAAAGCTGTACTCGGGTTAATGCACTTAAGGCTGCCCCTAGGGGAAGCAGGCCTAGCTTAGCTTCCTTCCCTCCCACCACTGTTTCTTTCCTCCATGTCTCCTTCCTTGGAAACTTGTGCTACTCCCTCAGTTTCCGGGGATTTACTGGAGCTGGGAGTCCCCAGAACTTCTGTTCTTGACTAGGCCTAGGTCCCCAGAAATGCCCCCTCTGGCAGACACCTCCAGTGGCAGAGGCCAAGGGGAGGCCGGCAAGTGAATATTTCAGATCCGGAGGCCAGGGGGACACTGGCTACAAATAGAAAGAAGAAAGAAAATGAGCCTGGCTTGCAGGCTGGGAGAATTTGATCTCATTTTTAACAATGCATTTTTATCAGGCTCGTAGGCTTTTGAAGCATTTTGACAGTCATTTTCGTATTTAATCCCTTAATAACTCTAAAAGGCAAGGACAGCTGGGTGAAGGGTTAGGTTAGTCAGGTTAGCTGCCATAATGATCAACCCCCAAATTTCAGTGCCTTAACAAAATCATTATGTATTTCTTGTCTAAGGAGCAGTCCGACATGAGCGGGTCTGGTCTGGCAGCCCTCCTATGAGCAGTGAGACAGGGACCCAGATTCTTTCCATCTTGTGGCTCTGCCATCCCCAAGGGTCCCAGAACCTTCCACTTCATCCTCTGTAAGCAGCCAACCCATGAGAGAAGAATGAGAGTGTGGGGGAGTGCATGGAAGATTCTATGAGTCAGGTTCAGAGGCCATATTCTTTACTCTCACTCACAATCTGTTAGCCTGAACTCAGTTCCCTGGAGGAAAAGTGAAACAAACCCCGAACAACTGACTAGTCTCCACCACACAGGCTCTGTTTTCTATTACTATTACTGATACTAATTACTACCCATCATTGTGAACCCACTCTGCATCCAGCACGATGCTGAGCTCTGCATACATTAGCTGTACTTTTCACAGCCCAAGCAGGTAGACATGACTCTGCATTTCATAGACGAAGCTGCGGCTGGGAGAAGTTAAGGAACTTGTCCAAACCCCACAGCTGGTCTCCAGCAGAGCCAGAAACCAAACCAAATCTGTCCAGTGCCCAAATGTGTGTTTGTCCCACTCACCAGGGATCGGGGTTTAGCATCTAGGTTGAGACTGCATGGTGTTCACCTTTTGGGTGGAGTCAGAATGGTTTTTCATCTCAGTGGTTTTACTTGAGCACCCCTGGGTCAAGAGCCCTAACTTCTTGGAAGCTGAAGTGCTTCCTGGGAAAGACTTCTGTTTCCCAGAATTGTTGGCCAATAAGGGGCCATCAGGTGTCTTGCATGGTATGCAATGGCCTTGCACGGCCCTCTGGTATCTGCTGAAGACTGTGGGTAAACTCGTGGTCTGGTCTCCTGCTCTCTTGGCTTTGCCTTATTCTCACTGGGGCTTCAGATTTTCTCAGTCTTCAGCCACACTCTTTTTTTTAAAAAATAAAAATCTCCTTGTATTCCATCACCAGAGATAATAACATAACTGTTCGTCTTTTGGTGTGGCTCCTTCAAGAATTTTTTTTCAATGTCTATGTGGGTATGTCTCCCACAAACCTGGGATCAGACTGCAATACAGTTTTTATAATCTGCCCTGTCACTTTGATAAATACATTAACTGCCTCCTTTTCGATGACTGCATAGTGTTCTAGCGCATGCATATGCCACATTTAAATATTTTCTGGTTTCTAAAAAAAATCCTGGCACCTCACTGCTTTGTCCAGCTCTTCCTGATTTCCTCCTCTTCACCCTGCCATCTGCTCTCAGAAGAGAAGAGGAAATTCTTTTTCTCTCAGTGTAGCTCATCCTTCTCTAAAGCCATGAGTTTAATATCTTGGCATCAGTGACAAAGAGGATATAGTCAAAGGAGTGGGCTCACCAGGAAAGGAGGTCTGTCTACTAGGAGGTATTCCTGAAATATTGTCCCTGTGATGAATGGTATGTCTGTAAGCTGATCAGAGGCCCAGTCAGAAGGGGCTTGCCACTGTGCAGTCCCAATCAGATACAAAGGATTCTCAATCTGAAGGTGCCACCGTCAATTTGGGATTGAACACATCAGGCCAACTCCCCTCCCTCCAGATCACACCATCAGCAGAGACTTCTAGATTTGTCAAATTCTAGACAATTAGATTACAAACCAACAAAGGGGGATTTCCATATATGCCATGCCTGTCACCTGCCCTCTGCTCTGGGATCCATTCCCCACCCTTCCCCTGCTGTGCCTTGTATAGCAGGAACTACATTTCCCAGGCAGCCTTGTCCTCTGACTTCCAGCTCGGTTTGGCCAATGAGAGGCACTGGTGGAAGATTGGGGGGCAAGAGGAAGGGAGAAGCCAGGGTATTTCCATGAAACCACCTCTTCCCTGCATTTCTCCATCCCTTAAGCTGGTGGCAGCTTTCTGCAGTTGCTAATCTCTGGATTGCTTCATTATCCTCTGCTTGGCTTTTTCACTCTTCTGTTTCCTATGTAGCCCATTCCCTGAATTAATTGGAAAGACCTGGTGATGTTTCTGTTTTCCTGGCTGGACCCGGACTGATGCACACAGGTTATGTCCATAAAACACATATACCTTAGGAAAAAAATATGAACATAAAGTGACTGTATATATTTTTCAAGATCTGGAAAGTTACACAAGAAGCTTATTCATGGTTTTTGGTGTTCATTTCTCTCAGTGGCATCCCAGAAAAGAACCAACACCTCCAGCATTGCAGCTTGCCCCTGGAGGTGACACTCAGGTCACCCTCTGATCCCACAAGTGAGAACAGTGCCCTGTATAAAAGGCCACAATTAATTTTTATTGCACTTACATGTGGGGAGATACCTGTTTGGCCTCCATGTGATAGTCGTAACTCTCTTAAATTGATGTGTCAGCGAACTAAAACTCAATATTTTTTTTCACACAGTATATTTTACAGTCAGAGGCCTTTCCCTAATCGGAATAAAGCAATTTGGCTCCCTGTCATTGCTCACTGAAAACATATGAGCTGGTTGGCACTTGTAGCAGCCCAGATTTATCAGGGTCTCTGATCTAGTGCAAGGGAGGTTCAGGGCTGTGGCATGGACAAAAGTGGATTTTTTATGATGGCATTGTACTGCATCTCTGCATAGCTAGATTTATCCCTTTCTTTCAGAAATCTTTTCCCTGTCTCGAGTCCCAAAGCCAGTTCAGATTAGAAAGATCCCACATCGTCTGCATGAAGGTTTGGGGGGGGGTGTCATTCTTCCTGTACCTTATAAACTTGAATTTTGATTCTACAAGAAAGTCTCAACCCAGAACCCATGAATCTCGAAGACAATTGTATAAAAATGTAGCTTATGAGGGGTGACAAGGGGATTGGGAAAGCCATAAGGACCACACTCCCCTTTGTCTAGTTTATGGATGGATGAGTAGAAAAATAGGGGAAGGAAACAAACAAACAGACAAAGGTACCCAGTGTTCTTTTTTACTTCAATTGCTCTTTTTCACTTTAATTATTATTCTTGTTATTTTTGTGTGTGTGCTAATGAAGGTGTCAGGGATTGATTTAGGTGATGAATGTACAACTATGTAATGGTACTGTGAACAATCGAATGTACGATTTCTTTTGTATGACTGCGTGGTATGTGACTATATCTCAATAAAATGAAGATAAAAAAAAAAAAAAGAAAGTCTCTGTGATGCCCTCTCCAGCATCCTGGGATTCTGGAAGTCTGAGCTCTGAAATGCTAAGTCTCCTGCATATTAGCTGTCTGCAGCAACACAGGAGCCCAACATCAGGACTTTCGGAGCCCTGGGGCTAAAGGTCTCATCCACAAGGCTGCGTAAATCTGTGCCAGAGCAGACAAAGCACCCACATAAGTCTGACTGCTATCCTCTTTGTAACGGCAGCAGACATCAGCAGCATCCCTTTGGATCCCTTTTACTATTTACTGCATGCCCCTCCGGCTTCGCCGTGCTTTTGCATCTAACTGCCTACACCTGCTCTCTGCAGCAGGCTATCCTCAG
Source organism: Choloepus didactylus (assembly GCF_015220235.1). Lineage (NCBI taxonomy): Eukaryota > Metazoa > Chordata > Mammalia > Pilosa > Megalonychidae > Choloepus > Choloepus didactylus. The sequence goes on along the minus strand of NC_051334.1, from coordinate 38,851,532 downwards.
GCAACTGGAGCCCACTCTGCACAGACTTGAGTGTGCCTGGAAGTTTACATCCCCCGGGGGTGTTCCTTAGCCAGTGACTGATGGGTGGAGTATGAAAACCCAGCTCCCTTGCCTGGAGCCAGGACAGACTGCGAATTTACACTCCAGAGCCCCGCTGTGGGGACAGGCTGGGGCTGGGACTTCACCTTACATGGAACCCTGGCTTAGCTTCCTTTCCTTCCCGGGCCTGCTCACCCGCTTCCCTTACTGGCCTCCCCAGGGACCACTTTTCCTTAATAAAATCACTTGCACCGGAATCCTCATCTCAGGCTACTAAGTTCCTTATTCCAATCACAAATATGATGCTAGAACAGTCCTTCCAAGTGGTTATGAAGCATCTGCTTAGTTACTTCTAGAGATGGGCAACTCACCACGACCAAGGATTGAAAACCCATGGTGCAGGCAACTCAACCCCATACATCGTAAGATTATTGAACATCATAAAATTATGGAGGTCATCCAGACTGTTCTCAATTTTGATGTGAGGAGGTTGTTGATGCCCCACCCCAAGTTCTCTCAGCATACTTGAGTCACCTGAGGTCTGGGATGATTTTTGGTACACTTGACAGCTTCCCACCTCAAGCATCTGCCCGTCCTTCCTGTTGTCACTTTCTAGAACCAGAGGTGCCATCCAGAAGTGTGCAGAAGTTAACGTCCAAAGGGGAAACTCTCGCCCAGTGGGGGATTGGAGTTAGTACCTAAATGCCCCAGCCTCCCTGTCCTCCAGTGGGTGATTCTGAGATGTGATCTGCATGTTCTCTCAGATGCCACCCCCTCTCATGAGATTGAGCCCTATTTGCCCCAGCCCTAATCTACTCATGAACGCGCTTTCATTAACTTTCTTCATTTTCCTATTCAGTTCCCCCACCCACTCCCTCACCTGTGCTTCTTGGGATTGCTTTGCAAATAAGTGACTTCCACCCAAGTCCTTGTCTCAGGGTCTGCTTGTGGGGGTGGTGGTGGTGGAATTCAAACTAAGGCAGAGGCCCAGGGAAGCTAAAGAGTTTCTGTTTCTTTCCCCTCGATGGCCCTTCCCCTCCTCCACCCTGCCCTAACCAAGTAAGCTTCTACCCATCCCTGAAGAGCTGTGAACCGCCAGAGCCCATTTCAGTGAAAGATCATGAGCCCCAGCCCCTAGAGCCCCAGGCCAGGGCTCTTGACTTGGATTCCACGCCACATGCATTCATTTTGTTGAACATTTGTACAGTTCTGTTTTGTTCGGTAATGCATTACTTGAAATTTTCCTCCATATATAATTTTTAGAACTCATTTGCATAAACACACAATATTGTATTTATATTTATATTGCATATATGTTTTCGAGACACGTTTTCTGCCCCATAAATTGGATTGCCCAGCTGGTTGTGATACTTGTGTTGCTAGTGAAGGAGCAGTCAGGCCTCCTGATCCCCATTAGCTGACCGTGGCTGCAGATAGGCCTTACTAGGCTCCCCAAAGAGCTCAGCAGAGAGATGCCCAGGCAAACTACTGCTTAATGCCGCATGGCTTTGACCCCAAACCCCATGCAACCCTGTGTGGAAGCCCTGGATCTGGAGAGCAGGGCTAGGTCGTGGCAAGGACCACGTGGCAAGGATTCCATTGCTCTCCAGGCCTAAGGCTCTGGCTCAAGCACGCCCAGGTGGCTTCCTTTTGTCCGCCCCATCCAGTTCCTTGGATCTGGGAAGGAGCCCTCCTATGACATCAGCCACATGGGAAAAGAATTCTCAAAAGGTTGCATCAAGGTCAAAGAGACCACAATCGTGCATGTGCAAAGCCCTCTAACCTTCAGGCTAGGCACCATCAAAGGCCACCTGCCCACACCTGGGCCCAGTAACGTCCTTCCTCAACACATCTCTCAGTCCTCCTCCTCGCGGGGGGATAGAGGGAGGAGAGGAGGCCTTGAGCTCCCCCTAGGGGTTCCAAGTTTCCATTTACTGTTTCTTTATCAAGTGTTGGGAGATGCTAAAGAACAAAGATACTTAATCTGTTGGAAAACAGGGTATAGGTAGGAACTACATATTTGTCACACATATTAGATGTACCTCAGAATTGCATATGTGAAACTATTGTGATTAAAAACCAAGTATGAACTGTATTGTCTGTGCAATGTTTAGAATAAGATTGATCAAGAGTTTCTCACTCTTGATTAACAAAACAATATGCATGATTAGAAATTGAAAATAAAGTAATGTGGATGACAACTTAATAAAGAACTAAATAACAGTACCACTTATCTCCCTCCTACTTTTGGCGATACATGTAAATGAGGTGGGGCTATCTTTACTTAGCCACCACTTTGAGCTTGAGATGAACAAAAAACAAGCAGATATGGACTGTATTACACCCTGCAGTCACCACAAAGCCAAAAAATACCACTGTGCAATTAATACAGCTAGAAAAATAAACCCACGATACTTATGTTACTTTTTACTGGGTACCTGGTAAGAGCCTTTATGGCCTGATGGAGTCACCATCTCATCTGATGATAGAAGTCTGAACTTCAAGTTCCAGCTTAACCACTAACTAGCTGACTGACATCAGAAAAGTCGCTTAATACCTCTGAGCCAGAAATTTCTTACTGCTGATGTGGAGCTAAGAGCGATGGCTCTATATCTCACAAGATGGCCATTGAGTGTCACATGAAAGAATGTATAGAACTGGAAATCATGGCCCATTTGGGCCCATCAGCGAAGGAGCTCTTTCTACTGAGAGGCCACAACAGATACACAAACACTCCTGAAGTCCGGTTTGCGGTCCGAGGGGAGGGGGCCTGATGATATGACATGTCTTACTTCAGTTAGTTTATGCTGCTCTTTTTTGAGAAAATTATAACATTGGCTTCCATAGATAGACAGATGATAGGTAAATATACACATGATAGATGAACTATAATATTGGCTTCCATAGATAGATGGATAGATAACACGTAAGTATATACATGATAGATAGATAGTGTGCAGGTTGGGATATATTATATCCCCCATAAAAAGCCATGTTCTTTAATGCAATCTTGTGGGGGCAGATGTATTAGTCTTGATTAGGTTGGAACCTTTTGATTGTTTCTGTGGAGATGTGACTCACCCAACTGTGAGTGACACCTTTGATTGGGTTATTTCCATGGAGGTGTGGCCCTGCCCATTTAGGGTGGGTCTTGATTAGTTCACTGGAGTATATAAAAAAGAAACTAAGTGCCGAAACACCCCCAGATGCTTGCTGACACTTTGAGATACTCCTTGTATTCCATCACCAGAGATAATAACATAACTGTTCGTCTTTTGGTGTGGCTCCTTCAAGAATTTTTTTTCAATGTCTATGTGGGTATGTCTCCCACAAACCTGGGATCAGACTGCAATACAGTTTTTATAATCTGCCCTGTCACTCCAGAGAAGCTAAAAGAGGACAAAATGCCTCAAGAGCAGCTGAGACTTTTGAGAGATGCCTGGTTGCTGACAGAGATGCTCAGAGATGCTTGGAATTGTAGACAGAGGGACACTTAGAGATGCTAAGCTAAGGATGCACAGGAGCTGAGAGAGGAGCTGAAACACAACCCTGACCAGCAGACGCCAGCCATGTGCCTTCCCAGCTGCCAGAGGTGTTCTGGACACCATTGGCTGTTCTTCAGTGAAGGTATCCTCTTGTTGATGCCTTAGTTTGGACACTTTTGTGGCTTTAGGACTGTAACTTTGTAACCAAATAAACCCCCTTTATAAAAGCCAATCCATTTCTGGTATTTTGCATAACGGCAGCATTAGCAAACAGGAATAGATAGATAGATAGACAGATAGACATTAAGCTGTAACATCCATGTGGACAGGAATTGGCCTGCTTTGCTCACAGCTATAAACATACACCAAACAGAATATTTGATTAATAAATATTTATTAAATCAATTGATTTGCAATTTCCCATGTACTTGTCTCTCCAGTTGTCACAGCTGGGAAGGCAATCCTCAAAGGAGAGCCCTCATGTTTTTTAAAAGACAAGCAAAGGCAGCCCACCTAGAAGCATGCTTCAGGGCCTTGGGCATGGATGGGGTGGTGCCCAGGTCCTGGGACTGAAAACAAAAAGGGCACTTCAGAGGAGAGAAGCTCCAGGAGGACATGGTTTTCTGCATTGCTAGAGTGGAGGCGGTGCTTCATACATCATTATCAGAGTAAAATGGGGACATGGAATGGCTTCTCCCCGTGCCTAAGTGATGTTCCATCAAGCCAGTACATCAGTATACACCACAGATGCCCTAAGAAAGGTTCCTAGGAAGAAAAGAGCCTGGGTCAATGCGGCTCCAAACTAAGTAGACACTAGAACTTGGGGGGTGGGGGAAGTGGGGTTCACTGCCCAGAAAGAATGTCCTGGGGTTGGGATGATCTCTGCAGAGCAGTGGAGGTGGGAAAGTACCCTGACACTATGAAATGCTTACTGCAGGTCAAACAATGGGGCTGGAGAAATGATTCTTATTTCCTGACACCTGATGGGAGGAAGTTCAAAAGACATGGGAGGAGAGGAAGTGGAGACGGCAGGTATAGAAAACAGGAGTTTTGTACAAAGGAAAGGGGAGAAATGGGTGGTAGCTGGAGAGGTATGTGCATCAGGGAGGTGTTTAAATTAAAAAAAAACATTTAATGTTTTTATGCTGATGGAAACGATCCAGTAAGGATGAAGCAGGAGACAGGAGATAATTGCGGGAACAAAACTTTAAATAAGCAAGAGCAGATGGGAGCCAGCTCCTACTTGGAGGGGCTGGCCTTGTGTAGAAGAACACAAAGGTTATCCATTTTATCAGGAAGAAAGGCAGAGGTTGTGAGTATAGATGTAGGGAGGTAGGCAGGCAAGATGGTAGGAAGTGGGAAAGATCTCTTCTGATTGCTTCCTTCTTAGGGAAATAGGAGGAACTGGGGAGGAATTGTTGGAGGTCTGAGGAAAGATGAAAAAGTATGAAATAGCCTGTGCCAGTTTGGACGTATTATGTCCCCCAAAATGCCATGTTCTTTGATGCAATCTTGTGGGGGCAGATGCATTACTGTGGATTAGGTTGGAATCTTTGGATTAGGTTGCTTCCATGGAGATGTGGCCCACCCAACTGTGGATAGTATCTTTGATTAGATTATTTCCATGGAAATGTGGTCCCTCCCATTCAGCATGGGTCTTAATTAAATCACTGGAGCCCTATAAGAGCTCAGACAGAAGGAGCTCAGTGCAGCTTAGAGAGACATTTTGGAGACGGCCTTTGAAAGGAGACTTTGGCTCCGGAGAAGCTAAGAGAGGACAAACACCCCAAGAGCAAGTGAGAGTGACATTTTTGAAGATCTGCAGCCTAGAGAGGAACATCCTGGGAGAAAGCCATTTTGAAACCAGAACTTGGAGCAGACACCAGCGACGTGCCTTCCCAGCTAACAAAGGTTTTCCGGACACCATTGGCCATCCTCCAGTGAAGGTAGCCAATTGCTGATGTGTTACCTTGGACACTTTATGGCCTTAAGACTGTAACTGTATAACCAAATAAACCCCCATTATAAAAACCAATCCATTTCTGGTGTTTTGCATTCTGGCAGCAATAGCAAGCCAGAACATAGCCATCTTGGAGAGGGGGGAGGGTGAATTGACTGGGGAAATAGGTTAAGCTTGCCTGGCTGCACTGAGAGCCAACTTGAGGTCCTGCCATCGTAAATTTCAAGTGAGACCAGTCAGCGATGGTTGAGTGTGTTTCTCCAGCCACCTTTAGCTGCTTAGGAGCCGGGATGGAAGAGGTGGTGGGTTGGAATTAAACAATTTTAGCAAAGGCCAGCAAAACGATGCAGTTGAGGGAACCTACAAGGAGCTGACACTATGTGCAAGGCATACCTATGGGAATGCAGTGTAGACTAAGGTGGAAAAGGAAGAGAGGGAGGAAGTGAGGAACATAAGGTTACTTGAACAGTTGTGACAGGACTGGGGGACCTCAAGGGATCCAAGACTGATTGGCATCAGGGCACTAGAAGTGGGAATGAGCTGGGATGGTAGGAGATGGTGGTCAGAAAGTAGGAAGCTTGAAACTAGGGTCTGGGAATGGAGCAGTTCTTTTAACAAGACCTTGGCGATGGGTGAGGATACCCATGCAATCCTGACCGGGGGCGCTATTCCTAACTCAGGTGTGGTGAATGTGTAGACGGAATCACGTCCCCACCCAAAGGCATGTTCTTAATCTTAATCCGTGTTCCCATTTGTAAATAGGGTCTTTTGAAGATGTTCTCATTCATTCGGCATGGCCAACTGAATCAAGGTTGTTCTTAAGCCGTAGCACTGGGGGCTTTATAAAGAGAAGCCAGAAACTGGAAGAGCAGACACAAGAGGAGACATATGTCCATGTGTTGGGATGCAGCGATGCAAGCTAAGAAAATCCAGGGATTGTGGCAAGCCCAGCACCAGAACACTACAGGTTTTGGGGGAAAAGTATGGCCTTGCGGAGCCCTTGGATTTGGACTGCTAGCCTTCTAAACTGTGAGCCAATAAATCTGTTGTTAAGCCAACCCATTTTGTGGTATTTGTTATAACAGCTCTGGAAGACCAAGAGGGTACACCTGCAGCAGGGACAGCTGGACAGCATGATACACCCAAGAGGACACCCTGCATGCAGAGAAGACCATTCACTCCCAGGACTTGCCTGTCTAACTAGCCCAGCGATCATCAGCCTATCAGCAACATTCAGAGATTTGGCTTTTCTAATTGGGGCAGAAATAGTCTTGGTCTTTGAGCCTTAAAAGACCTCCCTATGTCTTTTTCTCCATGCCTCATCTCTCAGAGCCTAACTTCCATGCCAGATCCAGTTACCCACTTGGTCAGAAAATTTTTCCATGAAGAGCTCAATCTTTGGTCTTTACTTTTTCCCTTTAACAGTTTAGAGAAGAGCTTAAGAATATAAACATTTGTGCAGACGATGATCATATGCTCCAGAGGGCAGAGCTGAAGGGTCCCAGTGGTTGGGGAGGAGTGGGAGGTTCAGAGCCATTGGTGAGAGAGGTCCTGGAGGGACAGGACAAGACAACCAGTGGTGACCAACACAAATGGGGGTGTGGGATATGATGGGATAAGTCCTCATGGTCTCTTAGTGATGCCAGTTGTAATTGTGGCCTCCTTCTTTGGAACTATGTGGGTGTGTCATAGAAGAGCAAGTGGTGAGTACCCCAGGAGTCCACCAAGCTTCATGGACCCCCCCTGCAGGTCTACTTTTGGGCATCAACTAGGCCAATGGCATGGTAGCCCCACCAAGAACATGCTGAGCTCTATAGGCCTTGCCCATGCAGAGTGTGCAAAAAACATTCATTACACACCTACTATGTGGCAAGCAGTGTGCTATGTGCTAGTGACACATCAGTGAATAAGACACCACTCCAACCTTCAAGCAGCTAAAAATGTAGAGAGCAAACCAGAAAAATAAAGAAGCAATTATAATAGTGTGATTGGAGTCCTCTTAGGAGGTATGAGTGGACATGGGTATGGGGAAAAGTAACTCAAACTTGGGGCCTCTGACCTGACTCCCACCCAACCAGGCCTTCCAGGGACTGAAGTGGTATCTGTAATGCCAGCCCCTATGGCTGTCCCACCATCACTTGCTGCCAGCCTTCCCTGCTACCTTTTCTCCCAAAAGTGAAGACTTCTGCCTATTGTCCACGGCTATACTTCCGGAAGCTCACTGCCTGAAGCCTGGATTCCATCCCATTGCCTGCTGCTTATAAAACTGTCCCACTTTAGACATTGTGGTAGATTGCCTGCAAATATGGCTACCAACAATTCCTCCTATGCCTCAAGAAGTGGAATCTGTTCCCCCTCCCCTTGAAACTGAACTGGGGTTGTGACTTGTATCGACCAACAGAATGCAGTGAAAGGAACATTGTGCCAGTTCCAATGCTCTCTAGCTCCTTTGACTCACCATGTAAAGAAGTCCAGGTCACCCAATGAGAGAGAAAGGCTGCATGGAGAGATCACATGGAGAAGGACCAAGGAGCCCAAGTCAACAGCCAGAACCAAGCCTCCAGACATGTGAGTGAGGGCATCTTGGCCTTTCCAGCCCCCTCCACCCCACCAGAGGATGCAGCCAGCTTTGCCAATGCCACGTGGAACAGAGATGAGCCATGCCTCCCAAGTCCTGTCCATTGATAAATGCAATCAGGTTTGCAATTTTCCTTCCCTGGGCACTCACGTTGTGGCTAGATGGACATTACTCAGGAGGGATGGAAGCTGGCTAGCTGAGCACACCACTACATTTCGCAGGCTGCCTTGCAGATAGGTGAGGCCACGTGACTGAGTCTAGCCAATGGGCCACGAGAGATCCATGTGTGTCACTTCCAGGCCTGGCCCACAAAGGCCTCTTCCAGGGACTCTCTAAGCTTTTCCCTCCCAATCCTACCTTGATGCAGATGGGTGACCTTGGGAAGTCATATGTTGAAAAGAGCAAGCCACAAGATAGGAGTCTGGGTTTCTGAATCCACTTAGAGGGAACTCTTCCACCAATTGAGGATACCTGTTTTGGACTTTAAGTTAGCTAGAAATAATCTCTCACATTTCAGCATTTCACATGTTTGGGTTTGTATCTCAAAGCAGTGAGCATTACCTTAATTAACAAACCAGGTATTTCTGATACAAGCAGTGCATTTTTAGGATCTTTAAATCGGAACTGAATCCTAAAAGGAATTATTGGAGAATGCCTCTCTGTGCACAATATGGAGAAAATTTAAAGTGAAATAACTATGAAGTTAAATTAAACAAACCAAATTAGTCCAGACAGTGCTGGCCCAGGGCAGCCTCAAGTACCCCCTCCTGCTCCTCCTTCAGCTTCTTCTAACTGTGGGATCCACCAACAGACAAAAGTCAGTTCAGGCCTGAGAAAGCCCCAAGAGAGGCAAGAAATATCTCAGGGGCCTCTGCCCTTCAATCCAGTTGGGCTTGCAATTCTGTCACTCTGGAGGCTCAGCCATCCCTTTCCCAAGCCACCTTTGATCCTGATTGGACCTGACACCCCAGCTCAACTTTGGGCCCTGCGAAACCTCTGGGTCATCGTGCTGACTCTTCCTTTTTCTTCCGGAATCTTGAACCAGCCAGCGGGATTGGAATCCCACTCAGGCCCTCAGCCTCATTTTTGGTTGATTGTTTTCTTGTTTCCTCTCCCCTCGCCCAGACCAAAGTCCCAACCTAAACCCAAGGTTATCTGTTTGGGACCCTAATACCCCTGTCTGCCTCTTGCTGTTCCCTGTCCTTCCTTAGGGATGGAGTCTGTCCCTGCCCCTGTGGATTTAGCCAACTTCTGAAGTTCCTTCTGTGACCCACCTGAAACAATCTTGAAGTAGAGCAAGTCTGTCATGCCCCACAGCTACTGCCTGAGTCTCTTGGATGGCTTTTCCAGGGTAACTGGGCATTTCTTTAGGGACACATCCACCACCAGTGGGCCTGGTGATGCTGAATGTCTCATAAGACAGCGTCCTTCAGTCTGCACAGCTCAGGCCATTGTGCAGGGTCTTAGTACCTTTCTGCTGTTGCCAGCCATTCCCCAGGCTTATTATCCTGGTCTCACATTGTCCTCATCCATTCCTGACAACTCACCTAGCAGTCCCCTTGTGTGGTGTCTTTATTTTGTCACACCTTGTAGCAGTCACTACTGATGCCCTGACTCACACACCCCTGGCCTACCTCTAAGACCCCTTGCAGCTGGAGTTTTCCTCTTCACCTGCACTTGGACTGCTCCCCACCTTGAGCACCTGTGCCTCTCTGCTTCAGGAATTTCCGTAGCACCAAAGGAGCAGGCTCAGCCCCAAGGAAGGGCAGCCCAGAGGTGCTGGGGATTTGATGTCCCCACAGGGGCAACCTTTGACCAATGGAGAATCAGTCAGTGGAGTATAGTACCCCAGCTTCCTCAGTGGGACAGTTCTGAAGGTGACTGCAGTGGCTGAATGGTGGTCTCCCCAAGAGATATGTCCACTGGATGCTGTGAATATGAACTTATTTGGAAAGAGTGTCTCTGCAGATGGACTTAAGTGAAGGCTCTCGAGATGAGATCATCCTGGATGAGGTCAAGCCCTAAATCCAATGACAAGTGTCATTAGAAGAGAAGAGAAGGGGAGGAGACACAGACACAGAATAGAAGGCCATGGGAAGGTGGAGGCAGGCATTGGAGTGACGTAGCTACAAGCCAAAGAATGTCCAGGCTTGTCGGCAACCATCAGAAGCCAAGGGAGAGGCACAGAACAGATTATCCCCCAGAACTTCCGGAAGGATCCAACCCTGCCGACACCTTGATTTCAGACTTCTGGCCTTCCAAACTATGAGAGAAAAATTTTTCTTGTTTTAAGCCACCCAATTCATGGTGATTTATTATGATAGCTCTTAGGAAATTAATAGAGGTCTTCTATGTAGTTCCTAAGAGGGTTCCCAGAGATTTGAGCTTTCATTGCCCACAGGGATAACCCACTTATCAATGTTCCCTTTTTTGGCCTCTTTTTCCTAAAAACTTAGTGTTCCCACTTACTCACTTGAACTTCCCAGGATCTCCCTCAAATAAACTACCTGTACCCACCCAGGTCTTTGTCTCAGGATCTGTCTTTGGGAGAACCAAAACTAAGACATGCAGGTTGTAGGGAATGTTTCTGCCAATAACTTAGGCTCTGACTATTAATATTATTACTAGAGTTTGCTGCCCTTTGTCAAATCCATAGACACTCTATCATTGGGTTAACTCTCTTTGTTCTCCTTTCGTTCTTCTCCTTTTCCTCATTCATTCATGTATGTTGGGGCTTCTTTCAGTCAGTGGTTTTTGATTCATTTACTGTCTATATGGTTGGATAGAAGATTCATCTGTTCCTTAAGAAACCAAAAGAGATAGATAGATAGATAGACAGACAGATGATAGATAGATAGATAGATAATAGAGAAGGAGAGAGGGGGGAGGGGGAAGGGAGAGGGAGACAGAGAAGAAAGGTTTGGCTTCTAGAAATGTTCTGAGAAACACCATTTCTTCAGGCAACAACGAAACAAACTTACCTCTTCTCCACGTGCTTCCAGTTTTCTTACCCCGAACACACCTCAAATCTCTAATGGTTCAAAAGCAATTCACCATCTCAGCACTTTAGGCTGTTAAGCCTGAATTGCTCATTCCATCAAGATCACGCTGGGACCTCCCCAAATTGCATGTCCTTCTCTCTGGGTCTCTTTGACCTTTGGATTCCAGCCATATCCACCACTGGCCCAGTCTGCTACTGACGAGGTCGTGGGTGGGACAAATGTGTTTGTTCCTCTTCATGCATCCGAGGCTGTGTCTTTGAGCACATTCCAAAGCAGTGGGATTTGGGCATTAACTGCTGACCTTCATTATTTGAGCTGCCTGCTCTTCTCCGTCAGAACTCATTGTAGATATTTAAAGTGAACTGTTAGTTTCACATTAAAGTGCAGGAAAGTTTACATTCAGAGAGTAGTCCAAAGTCTATTCATTTATCCCCTGCCCCCTATTTTCTAGTTCAGGTGAGAAAGATGTGCTTGCCCTGCTTTTATTTTGATTCGTTTCCCTTCAAATGTTTTGAGTAACACATCTGTTCAGGTGCCATTTTGCCTTCCTGCGTGTAAAATTCCTGACCCTCGGATGGAGTGGGAAAAGACCTGGGTGAGAAAGCAGAGAGAGATTCTTGGATGTTTCAAAGCTAGAGCTAGAAGGGATCTAAAAGATAAGCTAATAAAACCACCTCATTTTATAGGTGTGGAAACTGAGGCACAGGGAGGTGAAATGACTAACCCAAGATCAAATGACTAACCACAATATTCGTTGCAGAACCCAGAGGAGAAACAAAATCCCCGTAGCCCAGTATTTCCATGACAGAGTGGGTTGGGGGTTTAAAACCCAAACACTCTCTCGGTATCACCAACTGCCCAGGCCCAGGCTGCTGTCTGTTGTTTAGGTCTGGGTTTTCATCTCTTAACCATCATTATTCAGTTCAATGGGGAGCTTACTTTCTGTTGTCTGCAAGTTCCCTCTGTAAAACATGAAGCAGTCAGTATATATATATGTATTTTTTAATCCAGCATTAGATAAACCCACCATTAACTGAACATTTTCCCTTAGAATTGCCCCAGAATGCTTTAACTATTTTTGCTCAGTGTGGAGACAATGACTCATTGGAAATTCCATCACCAATGCCCCTGTTCACACTGAGGCCAGAGCAGAGGTTTTCTTCCAGTCTAAAACAGGGAGGTGCCATCCATTTGTTAAAATGAAATAAATGTTCTCTGCAGCTTGGGCTCCCGGGCAGTAGACAAGCCAAATAAATGTGGAATTGCTCTTTTTTCTCCAATTCTATGGTTTCAGACAGAATACAATATCTATCCATTGTCTAACACAGCCCATTAGCCACCTGGCTGACAGAAAATAATCTTAAATGGACACTTTGAAGATGGGTCAGCCCACGGCTTTTTTCTCATAGGTTTCAATCTTAATAGAAAACTATACTTAGCATTTATAGAACTTTGTCAGTCAAAAGTCAGGGGCTGTACTTTGTCACAATCCCTTTTTGCTATGAGGAAAAGTGGCACTCAGCTACTGTTATTTTTATTATCATTATCAATATCGTTTTTGAGAAACGGTGAGATGAGCAACCTAATTTTTTTAAAGCATTAACTGATTTTTATTAAAAGCCTTCGAAAATTTACCAGCTGTGAGATCTTTGAGCTTCGCTTCTCTCATCTATTAAAAGTGGACAATAATATCCACCTGGCAGAGTTGTTGTGAAGGTTAAACAAGAGAGCATTTGTAGAATGATTATCTGATCCTGAATCAGTATTTCTTAAAGGTAAGAAGATCTTTTTTTCCTCCTAGGCATATAATCTTTTTGATAATCCATTTCGCCCCTCTCCCACAAAGTTCAAGCATGCCTCCCAGACAACCACTACAGGCAACCCAGTGTTTTTCTCATGACAGAAGCACAGTAAATTTTGTTGAATAAATGGAAATGAAGCTTGACGTGACATCCTTCCCTATGACTGGGCTGCAGAACTGTCTCTCTATTGGAGGTCATTGACCCACACATACAAAAATCAATCAAAGGTGTTTGACCTGGAATGTAAATCAGTGTTCATTTAGAAAAAGACACAGGAAAGGTTGAACTCAGATGATTTCAAAAATTAAGAAAAGGAAGTTCTGATTCCAGTAGGGCTGAGTAAGCTGTTACTGAACTAACCCTCATATAGACAACAGCTATAAAACTCGGCAAAATAAAAAATGTAACTGCCTGAAGGCTCTGGAGAGTGAGCCAAAATAAGCAGATCCTGCCTGGGAGTCAACCTGGGGAAGCAGGGAAAGGCAGACAATTAGCTTCTGCTTTTCATAGCTTTTAAGTCTGATGTCAGATTGCCATCGATGCTGCAAAGGGCTGTTAAAACTCCTATGGAAAATTCAGTCTTTCCAGCATGAAGAGTTTGGGGCAACCACAGCCACTAGAAAATGAGGGGGAAATCCCAGAAAGGACAGAGCTAGAGAAGGGAAATCCCAAATTCTGAGTGTATACACTGCCCAAATCTCCAGTCAACCCCTGAACCACACATGCATAGAGAAGACTCAAAGTATCCCAGCTGAAGACAAAATAATTATACTGAGATTTGAGTTATCACCCAAGAGACAGAGTGCTCAGTTTGAGTCCAACCAAGTCAATTGCCTGCTTATAACAAGAAACACTCTTTGGAAGAATGTAACAGAATCTATGATCCACAAAATTCACAATGTCCAGGATATAATCCAAGATTACTCAACATACGAAAAACCAGGAAAATGTGGTCCAAACTCAAGAGAAAAGGCCATCAATGAAGACTAACCCTAAGACCGCCTAGATGTTGAAGTTAGCAAATCAGGATTTTTAACATAGCTATTATAACTATGCTCAATGACAAAAAGGAACATATGCTTGCAGTAAATAGAAAATACATAATCTTAGCATAGAAACACAAACTATGAAAGGGAACTGGACAAAAATTCTAGAACTCAAATATGCAGAATCTGAAACAAAGAAAAAGGAAAAAAACCTTATTAACTTTATTAAACAACTATCTCTAAATATATTTGCTTCATATTATGTTATTTAAGGTAAAACTAGAGTAGGCAACTAGGGGAGAGAAAGAAGAGACAGGGAAGAAGGGGAAGCGAAAAGAACAGCTGGAGAAGAAAGTGGGAAAAGAGCCATGATCAAAGCAGCCTTCAGAAGGAAAGAAGAGACACAGAAAGAATTGGAGAAAGGAGACAGATCGAAGATGAGTGAGGGAAATATAGGGCGTGAGAGTGGAGAAGAAAGGTTCATAAAATTCTTAAGGTTTGTAAACTACTTTTGTTTCAGTTGCTCTTCCCTTGGCATGAGCTGGAGAGGTTTATGAAAGGTCTGAATGCATGGCTTCTGATCACCTTCAAAATGGTCTTTTAAAATGCCAGTTATTGCTTAATAAATTGCTAATCACATTTGTAGAGATGCCACTCTTAATTACTTCCTTGGCTTCAATGGTGGAACCTTAAGCTGAAGTCACCTGAGAAGTTAGAGTCTTCATCTTCAAACTATGCAAACCACAGAACACTCAAGCAACATCTGTCACCCGTGAGAACTATCTGGGGAAATTACACCAAAGTGTGTTCTTGGAAAAGACCTCCTTTCACCATTGGAAGCAGGGCTGGCAAGGGGCTACATATCTAAGACACGGCCGAGTAGCTTGGGCACCCCAGAGGAAAGCCCTGCCTAATGCAAAATTAACTGGGATCTTGTATACCTTCTGTGCCCCAACGCTCTTGGCACAGAACTGGCCACCAACTAAGCCTGTCAGGGGCAATTTACAGTTTAAAATTCTGATAAATGGAAAAGCCCTTCAGGACTTAAAGAGATGAATCTTTAGTGGCAGAATTCCAGAAAAAGAAATAATTTTAACTGGGAGACTGAGGGCTTCTGGAAGAGGGCAGCCCTGTCTCTGAGTGAAGAATCACTTCTAGGGCTGGAGATCAAGTTGGAAAATGACCAAGAGACTCAAAGTCATTGATAAACCACTTTCCAGCTGTGTGCTCTAGTTTAGTTTTGCAAAAGTCCACTTAGGCCACGTGCAATTAAAACCAACTGAGCAGTTGCTCACTCTTCTGTCCTAGAGTCCCTTCTTAGATTCAGAAGCAGACAGCAGATTGGCAGTGAGTATCCTTTCTTTTCCATTCTACGAAGCCTTTAATCCTCCCACAACATGACTGTTTTCATGCTTACATCCTTATATGGCAATACTTTCTTTTCTTCTTAATTGGTTGTGTTATTTCGGTAAAACGTTTCTGGTCACAAGCCATTCCTTGTTTGCCTTAGAGAAGTGATAAGAATTAGTCTGTAATATCAGTGATGGGGGGGGGTAGTTAATAGGAATTTCAGCAGTCATACAACATCAACAAAAATAAAAGGAATTTGCCAGTCCATATTTATTCACTAAACTGTGTTTGCTCAGACCCATGAATTCAGGAAAGGTTTCATGATAAAGAAAGAAAACAATACAAGTTGGCCTTGGTGCAAAAGCTCTTTGTGTACAAAGCAGATGCAGATCTGTAAACAATGCAAACCTCTTTCATTGGATGTCCTATTTAGGTTGTGCTTTGCTTTTTTTCTTTGTCCCCAAAAAAGTAATTTTAGCATTTTGGGGAAACTCATCATTTTCATCAATAGCAATGCACTGAGTTATGGGGGTGCATAAATTGTGCTGGTACTCAAGGCACTGAATATTTTTGATGAAAAAAGAGAAAACTAAGAAATTTCCCTTATCAGATCAACAAATCAAAACCTTTTCCTTACAACTCACTGTGCTCCAAGCTGTGTGGGAACATAAATAAGTACAGTATGACCTTTATTGTCAGACAAGTGCTGTCTCTGGACCACTATCATGAGCATCATCTGGGAACTTGTTAGAAATGCACATTTTCGGGTTCCATCCCAGATATATTGACTTAGAAACTCTGAGGGTGGGGCCCAGAAATCTGCATTTCAACAGTCCCTCCAGGGCATTCTGATGCACATTTAAGTTTGAGAACCAGAGGTAACTCAAGTGGGCTTCCATTACTCACAACTAATCCACTAACACAGGGGAGAGCATTTCCATATAAGGAGACGCTACAAGGCAGTACATATTGAATTGCCTAATGGCTTAGACTAGGGATCAGCAAACTGTGACTTGTGGGTCAAATTTTACCACCCCCTGTTTTATCAATAAAGTTTTATTGGAACACGAACATGCCTGCCCATTCTTTTAGATATTGTCTAAGGCAACTTCTGCACTGCAATAGCAGAGATGAGTAGTTGTGATAGAGACCGTATGGCCCACAAAGCAAAAATATTTACTGTCTGGCCCTTTGCAGAAAGTTTGCCTCCCCCCACCCTGGCCTAGACTAATTGCATGATACAGGGACATTTCCTAAAGAGAGAGTTGTTGTAAGGGAATGCCAGAGTCCAGGAGACAGAGTACAAATACAAGTGATAAAAATAAAATCCAGCATCTCCAGGTATGATGCTGGTAAGTAGAAGCAGTTGCACCATTCAAAACCAATGCTCAAACCTCCACCAAAGACCTCACTGAAGACAAGACCCAAGGATCCCAAATTTTAGGGTGCTTACTAAAATGCAAATTCCAATTCCTTCCCCAATTTGACTCAGAGGTGTGGATCCCAGGTGGAGTTCAGGAAGTTTCCTTTTTACCCAGAGCCCTAAGGGAATGACACAGGTGGTTCCTGGCTACCCTCTGATGGGCACTGGGCTGGAGGCTGAAGGGCTTTATTTTTAATTTAAATTTTTTATAGAGAAGTTATGGATTTTACAGCATAATCCTTAAGCAGGGAGTACGATGAGGCTACACAATGTGGCCTGCAATGCATACGTTGCTTTCTGAGGCTCATTTGTCCTTTCCCATCCATGTCTTCTTCCATGTCTTCACCATTTGTCTTCTTTCCATCCCAGGAAGAAGTCTTTCTTGGATCCCTCTTTTCCTAGCTTTCTTGTCTTTTTGTGTCCTCTAATACTTACCATCCAGTACCATACTCTAGATGTTCAGATGCTTCCAAGAACAAGGCAAGGGAGAGGTCGAGTTTTCTCCTGACTGCCTGATTTTTTTTTCCCTTGAGTTCTGGGTCCTTGTCTAAGGACTTGTTGTTCTTGGGATATCTGTTCTGGGAATGACTTCATGCTTCAGAAACAGACCATGCCTCTTGCCCATGAAGCTGTTTTCCCTTACAGATTTCAAGAGATGAGTCTTAACAGATAACACAGAATTGCTGAAGCCTTCATAAAGGGAAGCTCACATACTGCATGAGGGCCATCTGCTTATGAGGCCATGACATCTGGACGGTGTTATTGGAGGGTTGATGGTATGTGACACACAGTCAAGACAATCACACCAGAGGACAGCCAGACAAGGCTGCATAGCCTCCTATGTGACTGATCTGCACAAGCTCCTCAAGTCTGGTGTCTTAATTTTCTCTTTACTTGTCTGTATCCCTCACTAGCCTGTAAGTTTCTTGTGGGCAACAGTGTCTTATTCCTCATGGTATCTCCAACATAGGACTTATCTTACAGCAGCCTTTCAACAAAGATCTGATGAATGAACAAATGACTGCATGGATGTGTTAGATCCCAGAAAGAAAGGAACTAACATGTAGAAGGAGTTTCTAACCCAGAGGCCCTGCAGGTTATCTCACAGAAAACAGGCACCCCATAAACTAAAGAATGAAGACTGTTTAAGGCTGTCCCCGCCACAGTGGTGCCCCAACCCCAAAAGGCGGGTAAAAGTAAGGTCAGATATGTCCAAAAAGACAAACAACTGAAAAGGCCTGTTCTCCCTAGATAGATAACGCAGCTGCTTTTCTGAGAAGAATAATGGGCTAGAATCCTAACAACCTATCAGCCTAGAAGTTGACAGACACCCACCCAGTCGAGGCCCAGAACACACTCAGCAGGACCCTTCTCCCCCAACACCCTTCCCTCCCCACGTGGGTTTTTCCTTTAAAAAATGCTGCTCTCAGATAGAGGGCTGGAGCCATTTTTCCTTTCTTTCTTTTCTGATGGCTCCCACCTGCTTTCTTCTGCTTTCTTCCTCTAATAAACGTTAAATTCTCTACTTAAACCATGACTCGCTGCGTTTGTGTGGATTCTTGAACGGCTCTGAACCTAACAGGATGGTTCATCGAGTCATGTTAACCTGGTAAGCCCAAGGGTGAATATGATGGTGCCTTTATTCTCCTGTTTAAAAATCCCATTGCATTAACTGTAACATTCCAGCAGTATGAAAGGATTTGTCAATGCAATTATTATATGTGGATTTTGATAGAGTTTCTTTTCCAGGAAGCAAGTCTTGGAAAAACCTAAGTAGTACAGACTTTTAAATCCAAACTCAAAGCCAGCCCACTGAAAGCATCTACCTGAAGTCCTAAACCTGGATGACCCAAAAGTGGTATCCTAATATCTTCAGCCAATGAGAAATAAAGGATAAAATATTTCAATTGACAATTGACTTACATTCTAGTTGGCCTCTCTAACTCTGAATTTGGTTCATTTATCAAGTTCTCTCATTTGAAGTATACTGAGTAATTCCCCTTTCCTGAATGAATCTTACTTGGCAACCAAGACATTTCACTGTCAATCTTTGTTTGGATTTAGTGACTTTGAAATCATTGGCACATAGACCAGCCATGAATTCTACTAGAAACAAATGCTATTAAAAAGAGATGGCTTTAAGTACCTTCCTCTTAAGCACTACTCCTCGGTTACGTGTATAACCTTGGGTAATTCTCATCAGCTCTTGGGGTGCCAGTTTTCCCATATGATGAGCTAGAGGAGCTCGAAGACTCCTTTCAGGTGTGGACTTACTACATACTCCAATTACGGTGACTGCCATGCCTTTGGCAGAATCAAAGATCAGCCAAACCACAACCAGAGGTGGGTCCCTGACCCAGGGCAGCCAATCCATCATCTATGACATGATCTGGCTTTAAATGATAAACTGGGCTGATCATTTCTCCTCTCTATTCAATATAAACTTGGGAAACACAAAGAGAAGGGGTCCATTTGAGAAGGAAGCAAAAGGTGAAGGGTGGTTACATAGAAAGAAGGCACAGAAGACAAAATGGGCCCGGTGCAGGCCAACATTATGAGGGAGCAAGCAGATACTGTCAGGGAGGGACTAGTAGATGACAAGAAAATCCTTAGAGAGAAGGGAGTGGAAGCGAGGTGGGTGTTTGCTGAATCCACAAACCCCTGCTCACTAACTTTAGAAACTTCTGCCAACTCCCTGCACTTCCCAAGGCCTAGACTTATAACATTTCCTGGGCATGAGTATCTTTATCCCATTCTTGAGATGACCTTACTTGATTGTTGCTTCTTGCAACCCAAAAGAGCCTAAGTAAGACAGGAGCTCAAATTCTATGATTCTATAAAGTTTTACAAGGTCATATAGTAAAAATTGGGTACCAGGCACAAAGGGAAAAAGATATATTGATTTAAATCATGAGTTTCCAAACACTGAAGTCAACAGCTGGTGAAAACCCAAACTCAAACAGACACTGACACTTCATACCTTTGCTCATGTGGATATGGCCAAGATCTCAGTGCTCTGGGCTTCTGGAATCAGGTAGGGTATGGTTGATTCTGACACCAAAGGGACAGAACCTGCAGGCTTGACTCAGCCACCAGAGGGAGTATAAACAAATCCACAGACGGGCTAGGAGGAGCCTCCCTTCTCACATTTCTCCCGGGCAATAGAATTTCCACCAAGTATGTTCTTTCATCTGTGTAGTTCATCCCAGGCAAACTACCCAGCTGGAGGCAAGTGTGGGTCCCAAAAAGGGAAGCACTTGTTCTGACATCGAAGTGTGTCCAATGTCAAGTGGATCACGGTCTCGTACCATGTATTGATTAGGTAGGTGATGGGCAGAGGGCACCACACAGATGGTTCCCAACCAAAGAATGTGTTGTGCTCCAAAGATTGTTTTCAAGTTCTTTAGAAGACAGAATGCCTCGAATCAAAGAAATAATGATATAAACAGTCTTTATTTTTGTAGGCCAGTACTCCAAAGGTACTTAATCCTTGATCAAACTGAGCCAGAGAGCCAATGTGCTGTACTGACACCAGGGAACCCCCAGGGAGTTCTTGGAGAAGTCAAAACCTCAACCAGGGGCTGATATGGTGGGGGTCCCTGAATAAGTTGAGAAAGAATTAAAGGACTAGTCAGTTGAAGTACTGAGAAAGAGTTTATTACAAAGTGGAAGTACGTGCTCGAAGAGACAAGTATGGGTGTTCCCCACGGGAGGAGATGCAACCCCCGAGGTTAGGGCTTCTCTACATATGTGAGGTCCTTTTCTCCTCCATCCTGGTATGTTAATGAGGGATTTTCAGGCCATGACCTCCTTTTAGTTCTGGTTTTTAGGGAAATGAAGTATGAGTGAACCGTGGCCTTCTATTGGCCCTTTTTGGGTCTGGACCCGAGAGAAGATGAGGTGTGCATGTGCCAAAAGGAAATTCCTGTTGTTCTGTGTTCTTTGCTAGTTATGGGTCTTAGGGTCACTTCCCCCTCCCTCCTTCTCTATCTAACTGCCTCAATACCTCTGGAGGACTGAACTGCCATTTAAAATCCTATTTCTTGTGAGATAATTCCCTTTGGCTCCCTGCACTCTCTGGCCCTGTATATCACTCTTTCATAGCATTTACAATACTTTATGAAACCCACTTTCACATATGTCTCACCCTACACTTCGTCAAACCCAAGACCTCCTTGCCAACAGGATGGGCATCTATTCTTTATCACCCTAGTACCAGGCACAAAGCACACCCTTGAGATACATTTGGTTTCAAGGGATGGTGTTGGGATCCACCACATTTACTTCTCATCCCTGCTTTCAAGCTCCTTCCCACAATGGCTCCACCGCTCCTCCTTTCTCCTATAAGGAGAGCCTGCATCTAGGAGTTTGCGTTGGAGGCAAGAGGTCAGAAGACTCCAGAGACAGGATCTTGTAAGAAAGGGAGGATCTTTTCCAGTCCACAAGGATGGCAGGGGCAGGGAAGGGGGAAGTGAGGGACAGAGGATCCAACAGCTTTCCTGCTGGCACCCCCATTGGTCCTTGGTGGGTGTGGGGGAGTGGACAGTGGCCGTGGCTCCCACAAACACATAGCTCTAAGTCCCCACCTTCCCATCAGAAGGGGAGGCAGAGATTCTGAATAAACAGGAATGGCCTTTCTCACATATAGCCAGAGCTGAATCTTTGCCTATTGGTGCTCACTGAGGAGCATCATAATTTGGAAAATACAAAAGCCTTTTATGTTGGACTTGGGATTCATAAAATAAGCATGGGGAGTCTTAACATCTGATCTGGAAAATGGGTGGTTTGGATGACTGATTGCAATGCTGAATCTTTGCAGTAAACTTATCTTCCCATCTCTTTTGGCTACCTTTCCTATCTCATAGAATTTTAGAGTGGGAAGGGATCTTGAAAAGCATAAGGGCAAGCTTCCTTATTTTATAGTCAAAAAACCTGGGAAGTCCCAGGAAGTAAAGACATGTGCTCAAGGTCAGGAAGCTAATCAGGAATCGTGTCAAGGCCAGAACTGGAGTCACCAGACCCTCAGCTCAGGACAGTTCCACCTCATCTTGCTGCCACCCTGAGCAGACACAAGTGCAGGAGGGAGAGGGGTCCAAGAGTGCACTGCAAGTTAGGAGGAAGTCATTCTGAGTTTTAAAATTAGCTGTGGCTAAGTCACACATGGATAATCAGGAGCTGACGGCAGCCTGGGCTCTAACTGAGCTTTAAGTCAATATTATAAGCTTGAATATTTATAGGTGTTTTGGTTTGTTTCCAAAAGTGGATGAAAATGCCATCCTTCCTCCTATCACATAAATGGAAAACACCAGAAAGGCAGGATTTACAATGCTTTCCCAGCATTTGTGCATTTTGATATTGACGTGAGTGGACTGAAATCTAAAGGAAAACTCAGAAGGAAGAGGGCACTGCTGGTTTCTTGGTGTTAAGGAGTGAGGTGTGATCAGAGACTTCTGAGTTCCAAGAGCGAAAGGTGCTGCTTTGCTAAACGATTAGGTAGGAAATTTGAAAAGCATGATGGGACACTTTTCAGGACTGCCTTTGAGCTGTTTAGAGAAAAGTGATACCTTCAGATCTCCTCTTGTGCATGGCAGTAACCTTCTTCCCCTGGCCAAAACATTCCATGGCTATTGGAAACTGTGACCTTCTTGCCTTCTCCCAACTTCAGTAGGACTGCAGGGCACTTTGCAAATGAATTAAATTCTAATCAAATTGTATTTTTTTTTCTATGATAATTTTACAATACCCTTAAGAGCATTAGAGAAGCTGAGAGCAAGGGCTTTAGACTGGAACTCCAGGGTCATGGCCTTGCTGTGCAATTTGCTAGTTACATGACCTTGGGCAATTCATACCTTGATGAGCCTAATCTGTAAAATGGGAGTCCTGTATGGCCCACAGAGTGGTTGGATGATTAAATGAAGGGATGGTATGTAAACTGTAAAGTGCTGTACTCTGTAGTACTTAACTGCTACAGTCCCTGTTAACTGATGGTAGTCCTGGGCTGTTACTCAGCCTGGTAGAGGAATTGTGTGGCTTACCTTCTCACCAGGGGCAGGCCTGATAGGAAAGGTGTCATAGGTCAGGCTAGCCCCATTAAGGTGTTAAGGACCTTTATGAACATTTAAGGACCTTTATGAACACTTATGGTGTGCCAGGCATTCTGTTAACCCTATACATGGCCCATATCATTTCATTCCCTAAGAGCACAGAATTATTATTATTCCCACTTTACTTATGTGGAAACAGAGGCACCGAGTGGTTCAGACACTTGCCCAAGGATGCACAGCAAATAAGAGTCAGAGCCAGGCAATGAAACCAGATGGGTCTCCCTCCAGACTCCTAGCTGTTAACTACTGTAGCAGACAGTATTTTCCAAAGATTGTGGCCACAATAGCTCCCACCCCACAGGCGCTTCTACACTGGGGCTGCCCCTTTCCCACCAGGAGATGGGGTCGAATTCTCCTCCCCTTGAATTTGGGCTGGACTTAGTCACTAGCTCTGTAACCAATAGAATGTGGCAGAAATGATGTTAGCTGACTTCTGAGCTAGGTCAGAGAGGGCCATGCAGCTTTGCCTAGGTCTTTTGGGACATTTGTTCGCTGGCCACAATGTTTTGGGGTGCTCCTTCTTGAAACCCAGTTTCCGTGCTGTGAAAAGCCCAAGCCACACAGAGGATCTTCATGTTGGCCTCCAGTCAAACCATCTTTGTCTATGTGCCAGACATGTAGTGAAGAAGCTTCTAGATGTTTGCAGTCCCCAGTCATTCAAGTCTTCCCAGCTGAGGCCCCAGGCAACATACAGCAGAGATGAGAGCTGTGCGCTGTCTGAATTCCAGACCCACAGACGCCGTGAGCATAATAAAATGGTGGTTGTTTTACATCACTAAGTTTGGAGAGGTTTGTTATGCAGCAATAGATAACTGGAACAACTATTATGCTATTCTGCCTCTGTTCCTTTGGGGGAGCTCCCTCTTAAGTGATCAGAATTCCCCATTGCCATGTCCTGGTGGGCCCGGGAAAATCTAGGTGTCCTTCCCATTCTCTCAAGACCCTGAATTCTCTGGATGAGAGAGGGAAACGCTGAAAGTATTAACTACACTCAGCCCTGCTGAGCTATTCCTTGGTTAATTTTTACCCCCCAAAAGGATCAGAGGGCTTTATTCTGCTAGTGTGCCTGTCTTCCTAAAAGGTCCCAGGAGCCAGGCAGGCTAAAGGTGGGATTTCCCAGCCCGTGGCGGGACCGGCCAGGGACTTGCTTCTGGAAGGGAGCCTGCTCAGGTCACACCCACAGAAAGGCGGCTCTGGTGTGAAGCAGCCCAGAATGGCTTTCCCTTTGAAAAAGTCAAAGCAGTCTCATGCGGAGTGGCCCAGCCATTTCCTGGCATGCCCGATCTTGTCGGATCTCCCAGCCTTGCTCCCTGAGATTCTCTCAGCCAGGGCACAGTACCCAGGGGGAACACCTGAAGGTGTGACTTTGAGCAGAGCAGTGTCAAAGTCAGGGAGCCAGGGAGGTGATTACAGAGGAAGCCTAGTGACTGGAAGGGAGCACAAGGCGGAAGGGAGGGGGGCTCCTATGGGCTGCTCAGAGTGCCCTCACTCTGTGAAAATTCCTCGAGCTGGGCACTTATGATCTGTGCACTTTTTCTGCATATATATGACACATCAAGAAAAAGGAAAAAAAAAAAAAAAAAAAAACAGACCAGCAATTCGGCTGCAGGGATGAAACCTAAAATACAGGCCCCAGCGGCAATTGCAGAGGAAATGAGCTTTAACACAGCAGTTGGAATGGTGCCACTCAACAGAAAAGATGCCATAGCTTTCCTGATTTTGTCACCAGTCCCTGCAGATAGCCTGGCACACAGTAGATGGCCAATAGATGTTCACTGACCCACCAACTTTATCCTCTCTTGCTTCCTTCCTGCCCCTTAGCCCCAAGTGACAGGAAAGGCCCTTGCAGAAGGCTCTTGGTTAAGTTTTCCACTATAACAAGATCTACACAGCTCCCTGCCATTGTTGATACCTGAGATGATGCAGAGCAGGTGAGACAGGGACAAATGAAGACGCTAAAATTCCCTAAACTGGATCTTAATTGAGAACATTGCCTGCCTACTGTAGCAAACCCTCCACAAAGTTCTGAAGAAACAGCAACATATAGTGAATCGATGCTTTGCTTGGTGCTTTACATGCATTAACTAATCTTCACAATGGCCCTGCAAGGTGGGAACTGTTATTAATCCCATTTTCCAGATGACTAATCCAAGGCACAGAGAGGTTAAGTTACTTGCCCAAAGTCACACAGCTAGCAAGTGGCAGAGCCAGGATTAGATCCAGCAATCTGGCTGCAAAGTCTGCTCTCAAGCCCAATGGAATCTGGCCTTTATGTAGATGGCAACAACGAACACTTGGGAGGCATTTCCAAAATTTGTGTTTGAGAAATGCTGAATAGCCAAATAGAGGATTTATTCTACAGCATCGAAAGAACCAGGGATAAAGGCAGTGGTATTTATTTTCTGCAATTGGGGATGAAGATGGGGTGAGGGGAGAGATTTCCTGAGCCTCCCAGGCCTAGCAAATAAGTGTCCCTTGAATCAGAGAAAACAAAGTCTTACTCATAGAAGAAACATTCCTTGCTATTCCCCCACCCCCCTCAGGATCTGAACAGATAATCAGAGTGTGCAGACATTCAGCAGTAATCAATTAGTACCTACTTTAGATTAAATTGAGAATATGTAAATCGGGGGCCTCATCAAGACTGCACAGAGCCAGTGATTTGAGACGCAGGCACCCCAACGACGTGCTACAAACATATTGAATCTCTGCGAATCAGAAGGGCATGCAAATCTTGTCCCACAGCCTAAAAATTTCTTAGACGTGGAAAGCTGCTATTTTTCTTTACACCCTCACACGTGCACTTTCCTCAGCCACCTTTCTTCTTCTTTCCAGAGGCATAAAATTGCTTATAGCATCAGATTAGAAGCCCTTACTGTAAAAATCCAGGGTCAGGATCACAAACAGCAGAGCAGCTTTGAACTGTATCCAGCATCCCTTATTGCCTCAGTGGTCCAGAATGTGAGCACTGTTTTGGTGTGCAGTGACTGTTTTTGTTTTTGAAAGCAATATGAACAATATCAATGGCTCAATATGACTTGGTCTTCCTGGATTCCTCTTCAACCTCACAGAAAGGGAAGTGAGAGAAGGGGACACCTATCAGGTTTTGGGAAGGTCATTCCGAGAATTTGCAACCCAAGGGACAAACATACTTCCAGTATCAAATGAAATGGGAAAACGGGGCCTGGATAATAAGTCCAGGAAGGAAAAGAGGGCCAAGTCAACAAAAGACCTGGCTATGGAGTAGAGGCCTTCAGAAGGCAAGTTCTATGCTTATGTGTGTCTGTGGAGGGAATGCTGGCAGCACCGAGGAGGAAATACTAACTCTATTGGAGTGGGGGGCCAGGGGAAAATTACAGTCAGGGGAAAAGGATGTTTCCAGAATGCGGTCCTCAAAATGGTCATTGTTAAAGCTGAAAGATTGGCTGTTCATGGAATTCTCTCGAAGGATACATCATGACAGGGAAAAAACCCTGATTGCCAACCATAGTGTTTGGTGTGAAGCCTAGAGTGTGAGAGCTAAAGGCTTTTAAGAGTGGTTGCATGATGGTCTGAGGACGCCGACAAGGTTTTCACTGAGCTCCAGGTTAGGAGTAGCATTCTACTGCGAGCTGTGAGTCTCACCTAGTCAGAAAATTGAAAGCATCACACCATCTGAGCTTTCCCTACTGCCTCTCTTTGAGTGCTGAGGACACAGATTTATATTTTTATAACTTAAGTGAATTTAAGAAGGAAAATGACTTTTAGGAGAATTCTGAGATAGTCCTCGATAGCAAATAACCAACAAGCTTTATTTGGCACCCCCCAGATGCTGGACATAGTACTGTACCTGAATGCAAATGTATGAAAATTATAAATATATTTTATAGATAAAGATATGAAAAGTATTCTTTGGAGAATCTGTATGCCAATTCTGAAAACAGATGTGAGTTTGAGAGATGGTTAGAAAATGGCAAAAAGTAAGTGAGGGTGCAGAAATCAGAAATGGTAGAGAGCTGCCTATTTGGGGATCCTTAGAGCAGAGTTCCAAAAGGAGGCAAGTTGTATTTAACATTTGGGAAGAAGAATCTGAATTAAGGGCAAAGAGAAGGGAGGGACAATATTCCCATGAGAGAATGGGCAAGAAGAGAATATTAATGAGACCAAACCACAGTTCATGCTGGGGGTGAAAGGTGATGAAAATGCTTGTAAATTATTCCCCTCCCTGAATCCACTTCCTTGAAATATGACATTGTAGATCCTCCCATTAAGAAATAGGAGCTATTTCCCTACCTCTCGAATCTGGGTTGTCTACATGACTTGCTTCAGCCAATGGGGTATTAATAAATGAGACATAAACAGAGGTATGAAGAGCATTTACACACTGAGGCCTTCTTGTGGCACTTGGAACCATGAAACCACCTTGTGAGTGAGCTTCAGCTAACCTATTGGAAAGGCTACATGGAAGAGAACTGAGGCACCCTAGCCAACACCCTGCCAACCACCAAACATATGTGGGAGACCATTCTTGACCATCTAGCCTCCAGCCAAGCCACCAGGTGATGCAGCTGCATGAGTAAGCCCAGAAGAGATCAACCAAGCCATTTCAGACCAGAAGACATGCTCGGCTGACCCACAGAATCAAGAGCTAGATAAATGAGTGTTGTTTTAAGTCACTAAATCTGGGATGTCTTAGTTTGCTTGAGCTGTTATCACAAATACCACACAATGGGTTGTGGGAATTTATATGGCTCACAGTTTTGAGGTTAGGAAAAAGTCCAAAATCTAGATATTGGCAAGGGCGGGCTTTCTTGAAGACTATAGCATTCTCGGGCTGCCTGCCAGCAATACTCAGGGTTCTTTGGCTTTCTCTTCACATGGAGATGTCCTCTACTTTCTCTGCTAGGTTCTCTCTGGCTTCCTGCTTCTCTCTGTGACCTTCTCCTTATAAGGCCTCTGATAATCCAGATTAAGACCCACCGTGGTTCAGGTTGACACCCCTTAACTAAAAATAACATCCGCAAAGGCTCTAATTACAATGGGTTCGCCCCCACAGAGATGTGTGGATTAGTATTAAGAACATGTCTCAATTGGGGTATATAATTCAACTTACTGCAGTAACTAAAGCGAACTGATACATTGGGTAATATCTTAGTTTGTCTGGAGGAGAAATAAATTGGGTGGATAAGACCAAAGAAAGTCCTGAACATCAGGAGGAGCAAGACAGTCAGGAGTCCTCAGAGGTTCTTTGGCAGGGGAATACTATGATAAGAACAGTATTTTAAGAAGAAATGAAAAGGAGATTAGAAGGGTAAAGCTTGGAGTAGAGAAGCCCAGCTTGGAGGTTGTGCTGGTTTGGATGTCTTATGCGCCCCCCCCCCCCCCCCGAAACCCCATGTTCTTTAATGCAGTCTTGTGGGGGCAGGCTTATTAGTGTTGATTAGGTTGAAATATTTGGATTAGGTTGTTTCCATGGAGCTATGACTCACCCAACTGTGGGGAATACATTTGGCTGGATAATTTCCATGGAGGCATGGCCCCGTCCATTCAGCATGGGTCTTGATTTAATCACTGGAGTCCTATAAAACAGCTTACAGACAGAAGGACCTATGAGCAGAGCAGAGCAGCTGAGAGTGACGTTTTAGAGAGCAGCTGAGAGAGACATTTTGGAGACGGCCGCTGAAAGCAGACTTTGCTGAAACTTTGGAGATGCTAGCCCAGAGTTTGTTCCAGAGATGCTAAGAGAGGAAAAACGCCTCAAGAGCAATATTTTGAAGAACGCACAGGAGCTGAGAGGGAGTTGGAATACAACCTGGGATTAGCAGACCCCAGCCACGTGCCTTCCCAGCTAACAGAGGTTTTCTGGATGCCATTGACCTTCCTTCAGTGAAGGTATACTCATGTTGATGCCTTAATTTGGACATTTTCATGGCCTTCAGACTGTAGATTTGTAGCCAAATAAACCCCCTTTATAAAAGCCAATCCATTTCTGGTATTTTGCATAATGGCAGCATTAGCAAACTGGAACAGAGGTGATAAGGGCTTCGATAAGACAGAATCCCAGAATCTCAGGGGCATTTTGGAGGAAGCAATAGCAGGACATTAAGACAGATAAGCTACAGAGTAGGAAAGAATGGCCTTAAAGACTCTTCCAGAGTTTATTCTTTCAGAGCCTGGGTATACAGTGGTATCAAAGATATACAAAGGAAAGTTGGGAAAGGCAGGCAAATCAAGTGTGAGTCAATCAGAAACATCAAAGCTGTAAAAAAAAACTGTTAAAACTCACTTAAAAGAGTAATTTATTGGAAGAATCAGGGTATCCTGCAGAACTCAGGGAAAAGCTGACAACCCAAGCCTTAGAAAAGGGCAAGAAAGAGGCTAAGCTTAGAAACCTCAGCAGCAAGATTTTATGGATCTTCACTCCTCCTTACCATTCTAGGATGTTCTTGTTCTCTATTCAGTTCAAATTCTTGAGAGAGAGGATCTGATTGACTGCATGCCACCCATGGATAAGCTGTTGGGTCAGGGGTTCATGGATCCTAATCCAATCAGCTGTGGCAAAGGATAAGAGCTATAAAGAAGCTGAGGAGAGGTGGGGAGGAAATAATCATCACTTCTGTAAGATAGGCAGAGATAATGGACTGCAATGTGAACAGGCTGAATTTGAAGGGAAAGTAGGAACTACATATGTAGATGTCCTACTAGAAGTTTGAAACTAGTGGTTAAGCCCAAAGTTTCAGATTTGAGGGATACTGCCTGTAAGTAAGGGTGGATGCCAGTAAATAATGAACAGTTCATCTTCAAAGAGGATAGCCAGAGAAGACCTTAGGGCTGAGGCCTGAAGCCATGGGCAATGCCCTGAGGTGTGAAAGGAGAAAGGAGAAAAGTCAGAGAGAAAGAAACTAAGAGAAAAGTGGTATGGAAACCAAAGTAAGGGGGCCTGGCCAACTTTGTCTAACGAAATAAGGGTCAAGGAGACTGAGAACTATGAAAAAAGTCCTTCATATGCTTAGGTCATCATTAGTGACTTCCAGGAGCAGGAAAGAAAGAATGAGGGTTTATCCCTTTTCCCCAAAGGAAGGCTTAAGAAGTAAAACCTTGGGAGGCTTCTACAAGGAAATCATGCCAGTTGGTTTGGTACTATACAAAAACCCAAATGGGCTGATTTTCTTGGAGAGTGTAAGGCTGGAGAAAGCAAGTATTGGAGGCATTCTTCAAATGTCCACAGATCAGCCTTAGGAATGTCTTCTTTTGAGGAAAAGAGTCCCCAAGTTCAAAGACTGTACAAAGAGATTTCTGTTTCATTATACCACCCATGGAGGTATCATTCTACAGTTCTGGAACCGTTGCCCAACAAATGGCTGGACCATGCGTGATTGGTAGATTCTAAGTTTCTGTAAAACATATAGTCAAGCATTTTGGTAGCAGTTGAGGCAGTGGCCATGCCCTTACTGCTCACAGGGATGCCCCTGGGGCTTCTTTGACTACAGTTAATTTCCAGGACATGACGCCACTAGATATTAGCATGTCCCCTTGTGCTAATGGCAAATGGCAAGAGGCTCCGATAATTTACATATTTTTATGGCTGTTCTGTGGAAGCTAATTTTGCCTAACAAAACCCCATCAAGTTTTAGCGCCATCCTTTTCCCTTCCTCCAACTCCCAGAACTGGGACTTACATGTTAATTGCAGCCAGTCTATGCTAATTAGGTTTCATTTCTGTTTCTTAAAGAGACAGAAGCCAACAGGCCCTGCCCTAGTCATCGCTCCCTCCCACCTCCACCGCCACCTTTCAGAGGCTGAACTCCAGACCGGATGAAAAATCCCCATAAGGTTCATACTTGAAGTTGGAAGGGAGAGGGGTCAGCTGTTTCCACCCTGATTCCTCATAACTTCCTTCAGAGACAGAAATGTTTCCTCTTCATGAGAGTCTAAGTGTAGCATTTCTAATTGAGAAACAAATCAAAGTACTATTAGATTCCTTAACTACACACAAAATGCAACAAAATGCCCACAAGGCCTACTATTGCCATTGCTTTGACCCAAAGACCCTCAATCCTGGAGCTTTCATCTATGAGGCAGCAAATCTGGGCTCATCCCTGTAGGCCAAGCAAGGATTTATAGGGCAAAAACTTCCCAAGCAAAAGGGCAATTTCCCATATTAATGTTTGATTGTATTCGTTGAATGAGTGTCTGTTAAGAGCCCAATAGGCACTGGAAAGGATAAAAAGATGGATAATAATACTAGAAAATGAGTTACCTACTATTTATATAGTATTACTGTGAATCATTATATACATTTTTCTTGGATGCCAAGGTATTAGAATAGCTGGAAGGAAATAACTGAAATGGTGGAGCTGTAGCTCATGACATTCTTTGGGGTTTGTTCTGTGGTTCCTTGTTAGGTTGTACTTTGAAAATTATCACCTTTCTGTATATACCTTTTAGTTCACAGTGGGGAAATGACTGAAGCTGTGGAACTGTGGCTCATGACATTCTT
The DNA here is from genome assembly GCF_015220235.1 of Choloepus didactylus. Taxonomy (NCBI): domain Eukaryota; kingdom Metazoa; phylum Chordata; class Mammalia; order Pilosa; family Megalonychidae; genus Choloepus; species Choloepus didactylus. The sequence continues at coordinate 38,820,325 of NC_051334.1, read as the reverse complement.
TGAAACTGCCTAAATAACTATTGGTTAAATTGTACTTTGAAAGTTATCACCTTTCTGTATGCATGTTATGTTTCACAATGGGGAGATGGCTGAAGTTGTAGAACTGCGACCCATAACACTCTGGAATTTGCTCTCTGACTGCTTGTTGGATAACGTTTTGAGGGTTGTCACTGTTGTGTATATATGTTAAATTTCACAATAGGCAAAGTATTTAAAAAAAACAATAAAACAACCCTCCCCCAAAAAAGTATTACTGTGAACTCAGTTAACATGTATGATCACATACTAATCATCACAACAATAATATGAGATATGTTTTTGGATGCCATTGTTACAGATGGGAATATTGAGGCTTCAAAAGGCTAAATGCTTTGTCTGAGGACACATAGTGTATTAATTATGTGATGTCACAAATGATGCTGTGCAAACCAACCACCACAAAACTCAGAGGCACACCATAATAAAGCTTGTTTTTATTGATCATGTGTCTATGGGTCTGCTGTTGAAATTCTGTTTCAAGATGTAGGTCACCTCGCCTTGGCTGAAGGTTGGGTTTAAGTCTGTTTCATGTGTCTCTCAATCTCCTTGGACCAACAGCTAACCTGGCACATCTTCTGCTCATGGTGATGGCAGGAGCACAGGGGACACGTGAAAACACATGATGCCTTTTAGAGCCTCTTAAGCCCTAGGCTGTTCTGAGCCACACCCTGTCACTTTCACCCACATCCCATCAACCAATTCAAGTCACACAGCCAAGACCAACATCAATGGAGAGATTATTTTATCTCCAATCAAGTGGGAAAGACTGCAAAATCACATAGAAAAGGCTTGTGGATGTGTAATTCTTATAAAGGGAGGGTGTGGAAAATTGAAAACTGATCCAATCTACTACAGACAGATCAAAAATGGTAAAAGTGGGGCTCAAATTCAGGATGAGCTGGCGCTCATGTCCATCCTTCCAACCATAATGCTATATGCAAACAGCTTAACGGATACTAAAACCAGGCAGCGGCAAATGAATAGTAATGACATGTTCTGGTTGGGAGATTGGGTCAGGCTTCGAAAAGGAGATACCTGGGCTTGAAGATGAGGAGGATTTTTGATAGACATAGAGGCTGGTTGGGGCATTGTTTTTGGAGAAAACTTCATGAGGAAAGACTAGAGGATGGCTGGAAGGGCATGCTGTCGGTCAGCGTGAGACTAGAGTGCAGGGTTCCAAGGCTGGTAGGGAGGGGTGAGAGCTGAGGATGGGAAGTTAGGATGAGCTCAGCATGGAGTTCTGACATGATCAGATCTGGAATCCCATAGGCCAGTGCATCTCAAACTGTAATGTGCGCAGGCATCCCCTGGGGGTCTTGTTAAAATGCAGATTTTGATTCAGTGGGTCTGAGGTGAGGGCCTGAGATTCAGCATTTCTAACACGCTCTCCAATGTAGTTTCTCTTAACTGCTGCTTCACACTTTGAGTAGCAAGGCCCTGAGCAAACAGCCTGCTAGCCATATAAAGTCAGGAATTATGTTTTTCACCCCTGTGTTTTCATACAGTGTCTAGCACATTGGTCTACACATAACAGGCCCAGCATCGGGATTGGATGCCATCGCTTCTGCTGTTGCACGTGCTTTCTCCTTCCTTTTAATGGGTCTCTTTGACCTCCCCCAAGACTTCCCCTCTCAGCTGTAGAAAGTCAAGGCTGCCCAACACCTTGTTGCATTAAGTACCTGCCTACCTAGGAGCCAGCTCCTTTGCTCTTTAGAAAGGGAGAAAAGCAAAGTGCTGCAAAAAGCAAACTTCTGTCACTGGAGGACTACGTAGATTCATTAGAGCTTTGGGGAAGCCATCAGAAGTTGATTGTGCTTGAAGGGGCTGCTCGTCTCCTCCCATTTCCTAATTTGATTTCAGAGCTCTGCAATGAGATCAGAATTAGAGCCACATTAAAGATGGGAAGAGAGAAAAAAATTCCTCTACCAATCAAGTTCTGAAAGTTGCACGGTGCCATCTCCCAGTCTCCCCAAGGAATCACCCACTGCATTAGGGTGAAGGTGACCCCAAAGGGGACCACGGGCTGAAAAATCATGGCTTTTATAGCTGACTTACAGAGCAGGAAGAAGACTGATTGCAGAGAATTCCCACATTCGTGGGTGAGGGGCTCTGGAAACAAGAAGGAAGAGAAATTCTGGAAGTCCTACTTTGGTTAGGGCTCGCCTTGTGAGTAGATGGCTTTTGCAGTGGCAGGTGAGGGGCACCAGGGCCCATGTCTCAGCATGCTCCTCTCCAACTGACTGTCCTTGAGCTTAGACACCCATGGCCACAGGCTCATTGCTTTACATTCAGATGGTGTTTGGGTGCCTGGAGCAAATGCTGTCAATGCCCCGTCCCAATCCCCTTGGCACTCACTCCTGTTTCCTGCAGGCTGCTGACCATGCACCCCTGCTGCTCTCTGCCTGACCGGCTTTTATCATGGCCAAGGCAGAATGTTCTGGCCTCAAACAAGACAAGCTGAAAGTACCAGAGATTTAATGCCCTGGGAAGCAATCCCCTCACCCCTTTGGTTGGGATAACTCTGAGGCATGGTCCACACTGTCTCCAAGTGTTCCCCAACAGGATTGCGATTCAGTTGCCTGCAATGGTAACTTGTTTGATAACACACATTGTCTTGGTGTCCTTTTTTCCTTGTCTTGCTTCTCCACTCCTCTACCAGTGGCGATTCCTAGTATTAGACTAGACTTTCAAAAAAAGCACTCACAAGCAAGTATTTGTCTTAGGATTTGCTCTTGGGGGAACCCAAACTGAATCAACACCCAAAACGTCCTCTGTGAAAATGCCACCACTCCAGGCAAAGGTTCAGGGGTTCAGAGATGAATGGGACTTCCTGGGTGAGCATGCTCTGACTAAAACGTGGGAGAAGAACTCAGGATAGGAGTATGGGTGCGTGAGGGCGGGTGTGGAAATGAGGTGTGGGAGGTAGCACCCAGGTCACTGATTCTCAAACGGGAAGGCGCCAGCTGATTCTTCATTGCAGTTCTGCTGGAGCTTCTCCAATTCTTGGGTTTTCATTGCAAAATGGGAAAGATTAATGGGCTCCTCTAAGGAGTAGGCTTTGAGCTTTGCCTTTCCTCTTCCTGGGAAGTCACAAGTCATTTTCTTTTCCTAATCCTGGATGTCCTTGAATGTAATTGGAGATGATAATAATATCCACTGAAGCAGGCTGCACGGAGCTCAGCGTAGAGGAGAGCCCTTGGGCTTGCAGGCTTGTTTTTAAACCCTCACTCTGCCCTTTACTTGCTGGGTGACCTTGTGCCAGTTACCAAACATCTCTGAGATTGTTTCCTTGTCTAGAAAATGGAAATATGACATTACTCTGAACCACATGAAATTGCCTATATTTGAGGTTTTGGTTCAATCTAAGACCTATCTCACAGGGTTTATGCGAGGATTTAAAACATATGCAAAGCAACTAGCATACTGAATGATGCAAAGTAGGTGCCCAACGTACCATTACAGTTGCTATGACTATTATTATTGAGATAACATCTTATGATGATCGCACCACAGAAAGTGAAAAACTCTGCTCAGATTTCAGCTATTGATGACAGTAGCAACTCCCTGCCCAAGGACCCTGTTTGCCTGTCCTGACCACTGATCAAAATCAAAACAAAGGAAAAATTGCTGGACATCCGGATGCTGGGATAGCATACCAGGCTGTGCGTATTTCCGGGCTCACTGCAGAATACAATTTTTTGTTTGTTTGTCTTTCCAAATGTCATATTGGAACCATTGTGAATAAAAGAATAAGAGATGATTTCAGCTTCCTTCTTGTGTTTGTGTGTGTGCGTGTGTGTGTGTGGGGGGGTGGGGGGCTCAGGTTTAAAAAATAAATTTTAGGGCCCAGCTAAAATTAACTTTATCATTTGATAAAACAGCCATTGAAAGAGCCGTTGCAAATATATTCATTATTATAAAACGCTGCGCGCCGTGCACCAGTGCACGCGGCATCTGTCTGCTCACTAATTCTTCTGTTGTTATTATCAACTGAAAGGGCAAGTGGGAGGGAATTCCAGGCCATCTCCCTTGCCAGAGGCTTGCAGGTTTCATGGAGTACTCAGAACTACCCACAACGTGATCCCTGAGCATTTGGCTTGCTAATCTTGTTGACATGACAGAAAAAAAAATACATTGAAAATAGCTAATGGCCTTAATTTTCTTAGACCTGACAGCTAACCAATTCATCCCACCCCAAACAGTTACTCATCTCCCTCTCTCATCTCTCTCTCTCCTCTATCTCACACACACACACATATACATACACACTCAGACTCTTCTTTTCCAAACCTGCTAGTCACAGCTCTTTCTGTGTTTGTGTCTGTGTGATGGGTTTAATTTTATTTTGTTGCCTCTCAGTGTCATGGCCCAAGAGGCTTTTGTAGCCAAAGGACTAGAGAAAGCACCGGACACGTTCTGAGACATGAGCTTTTATTATAGGGCTTACCTACAGGGTGGGAATGTTGAGCCACGTTACCCTGAAATGAGGAGCTTCTCTAAATGGATTCAGGAGCTGCTCCGAATGGCGGCCAGTTCAGAGCACAATGTGGAAATAGTCTGCACTTTGGGGGGCTGAATAAGCTGGTTATAAGGGCTCCACATTCCAATGGGTATGAGAGCAAAAGGCAGGGAGCTGAGTCCCGCAACATAGGGAAGGGTTGATTGTAATCAACAGGGAGGAGGGGAGGATTATAGAGATAACAGTATCTCAGGGAGTCTCAGGGAGGAGGTAGTTTCGGGTATATATTACAGTTAGCATCTGATATTACAAGGAGAATAGGTCAAACCTCAGCTGTCCTAGGTCAAGCAAAAGGCTGTGTGCAGTTCTCAAGACACTCGGGGGCCAGGGGCTCCCACATTCAGGAAGGTCACAAATTGCAGATGGCAAGCAGGAAGGGGCCAACAGAATGGCCTCATCAAAGTCCTATGGCAGCTAGGCACAATCAGGACAACATGTGCTCTAGATCCCTCACGGGGCCGTTGTGAAAAAAATGGAGAAACGGCGAGCGTGGGCCCCGAGAGGCAGATCTGGTGAGTGTCTGGTGAGCTGCAGGCCCAGCCGTGGCAGCCCCTGCGGACTGCCTCCAGGGGAGTGAGAGGTTTGGGGAAGGTGGGAGAATCTAGGAAGGGCACAAGATACTGATATTTCAGGATCCAGGATCACAGGGACCACTGATGAGGAATTTGGTAAAAAGGTATTTCGAATGGTCACTCCTTTTTGCTTCCTCTCCTGATTCCTGTGCTGTTGACTCTGAACCTGGAGCCAGGGCTGCATTTGTGAACATCAAAAGTACAGGAGCAGCCGCTGTAGCTGCACCAAATGAAATTGAACTACCCTTTTTGCGTGTGTATGTGTGCACGTGTGTGCATGCGTGTGTGTGTGTGTATGTGTGTGTACTGGGGGTGGGATGGCTCTGCATTTTAAAGGGATGGATTAATGGCTAAATGGCTGTTCTATGTTTTAAAGGGCCAGCTGTTCCACGGTCTCTATTACAAGATTTATCTCTTGGAACGTTTTTTTCTTTTTTTAAATCACCCCCCTCCCCCAGCTGTAGGCTTGTTGTTATGGGAGAAGAAAAACATTGTCTGGGTGGCGGAAATCCTCTGAGTAAGCAACTTAGACCCTTACTGTACTGTAGAGGCTGGATGGTGCCTCCTTCTGTGGGCATTTTCTAAATTTCTTCAATTTCCCAGATTGCCCGGATGACATGGATTCTTCTGGAAGCGACAGGGATTCATTTGCAAGCTCCTGGGAAACAGGGATCCTATTCACATTTACACTTGCATTATCTCCACCCTGGGCTGTTCCTATTTGCTTCGGGCTGGAGCAGTCCTTATCTTTAGCTTTAGTGGCTTGGCCCCGCCCAGCCCTGTCTCCTACTTCCTTCTCAGGCCCAGAACCTTCCATTTCTACCTCCCTCAGGCCATTCCTCCACCTTGAATGCTTTTTGCCTTCCTCTCAAGAATAGCTGCAGGAAGCCCCCTTCCTCCAAAAAGCCTTTCCTCACTGCCGCCACGGAGATCCAAAGCCTCTAAGCACAAGGGGTCCCTGAGGAGATGTCATAAATATGTACAGGCCTCTTTTCTCTGCATCTCTGTAATTTTTCTTTCTTATGCCCCTTTTCCTGTCTTCTGCACTCTGGAAAGCAGTAAAATCAGGGTCCTAACCCTCTCAATTTTTTGCCTTCTCCTACCTACAACCCTGGCTCTAGCTTGGGGTATCCAGGGGCCCCTCCACCGCCGCCCCAAGATTTCTGACAACACACTGAGGGACAGCTGCAAAACAACTAGAACAAATCAAACCAAGGCCAAACGTTAATTGCCTCTGGCAACTTCTCCTCTTGGGCCTCTCTCCCAGGCCCCAGAAAGGCTAAAGATTCAGGTCAAAGAATACAAACTCCCAGACCCACAAATTGTTGTTTCCAGCCTGAGGGAGACATGCAACCCAGCCAAGGTCTCCCTGGACACAGTTAGTCCTCAGAGTAACCCTCCCCACCCCACCTCCAGGGCCCTTTCGTTTCCACACCCCTCAGATTGTCCCACAAGTGGTGGTCAAATAAACGGCCCAGGAGGCTCTAAGAGAACCTCTGGTCTTACTTGGAATTGTGGGTTAGTGGCAGCTAACTACTAGCTTGCTGACCCGAAGGAGCTAAGGTTGGGTTTCAATTCCTGGGGCAGAGGCCAGAAGATTTCACACAGCCACCAAGCACAGACCAGAGATTTCCCACTGTGAGTGGACCCAGCCAGAGCCACAACCTGCCCACGTGTCTCCCACGGAGTTTTGCGCTCCCGGGGAAGCTGTCTAGAACCTGTTCCTTCTAAAGGCTTGTCTTTCTCTCTTTAATGGAAACCCATATTCAGACTCGGGACTTGATGTCCCAGACACAGGACGAAGGGATCCTCAGCTTTTGTAAAATATTCACTAAAGAACTCTTGTGGACTGTGAGTTACCTCTCCTCAGAGCAAGGAAGCAGTAGAAGGAAGGGGTGACGACCATCACCCAGAGAGGTTGACAGCCTTAGGCCCATTCCGAGATTGCCCTTGATTCAAGGGACCTTAAGAAGGTGACTGCTCGTCTCTGTACCTCAGTTGCCACACCTGTAAGATGGGATCATAATCACAACTACCTCAAAAGGTTGACTTGAGGACAAAATGAGATAATTCCAGACAGAGCATTTGGCACAGTGCTTGGCACAGAGGAAGCTCTTCCAAAGGTTAGCTGCTACTTGAAATGTGCTTTGTAGAACCCACCATCGATCTACGCTCCATATGAGGAAGGAGCAAGGTCAGGCAGGCTGGTGACTTACTGTGTTGAGAAGGAACTGACTTAGCATGAAAAGATGCTGAGCAAACGGTTCATTTCAGCATTTTGTCATGTTGAACACACACTGTCTCCAAACCTCCTTTTGGCTGTGATTATTTTAAACAAGCAGAATAGCCGGCAAAGTACTAGTCCCTTAAATATGGTGGGGAAAGAAAAGAAAGGAATTAGACTGGACATCCTTTGTTTTTGTCTATTTCGTTTCCGTTTCCTGATTTCCCTCTGGGGTACCACCCTTCCCCCACTCAGAGTCCTGTGGTTTGGATGGGGTGTCCAGAGTGGTGCACTGGAGCTCTGGGGGCGATCTCTTACCAACTGCATGTTCAATGGCATCATGCTGGTGGCTTGAAATCAGCCATGGTGGAAGTATTTATACCACTGAACTTGGCAGACATGAGAAATGAGCCACCTCCCCCCACCCAGGCCCCACCCCGCTTCTCCTACCCTCCCCAGCCAAGAGCTGGTTATGCATTTTATCCCCCACCTCTCCACACATCTTTGGGCTTATACCCCTCTCATGGATATGTGACCCAAGAATGGCGAATCAAGCCATTACTGGCCTCAGTGATTGGTTCAGGGATGGGTGCATGTCCAGAGCCAGACCAGTGAGATGTAATTTTGGGATGTTTGGTGGAAAACTCAGAAGAAAAAGTACTTTTTAGTCGAATGTCAGAATGAAGCTGCTAATGTCAATCTTATCACTTGATGGGGGTGGTCCCACCTGAGAGAAGGAAAGAACAGGAGATCAAAGACTGATTACTAAGCCAGATCAACCCCCAGGTTTAAAAGGAAAGTGACCCAATAAATTTCTCTCTCTCTTTACTTGATAAGCCAGTTTGAGTTGGAGCTTTGTCATGTGCAACCAAAAGAGTCCCCACTAACAGAGATGCATTAGATGTTATCTAGTGTCCAGGTAGATAGTTTAATGGCGGCAAATTCCTCTTATTCCAGTATGCCTGTCCCTTGGCAATGTGATTTTGCAGAGTCTCCCTTCAAGAGGTGGAGTCTAGTTCCCCCTCCCTGGAATCTGAGCTGACCTTGTGACTTGATTTGGTCAATACAGTGTAGTGGGAGTGATGCTGTTCAACTTTTGAGGCGAGGCCCCAAGAGACCTTGCAGCTTCCACCATCAACCCCCGATCCTCATCCCTGCTCTTGCTCTTTTGGAACCCTAAGACCACCATTCTTTAAAGAAACCTGGGATGAAAAGACCACATGGAAAGGGATGATCAGCTGTCCTAGCTTGTGTCCACTAAGCCCAAACCCCAACAAACCATTCAGCCGAATGCAACCACAGGAGCAAGCCCAGGCAAGACCAACAGAAGAACTGTCAGCCAACCCACAGAGAGAATAATACATTGTTGTTTCAAGTCATGTAGCAAAGCAGCATTGGAAGGGTTGTTACACAGCAATAGACACTTGCTGCTTTCTTGAATCCAAATTTTATGTATTCATTAAGAAGGGATTACAAGTCTTATGTTTGGGATGAAAATTGGGGTTCTGGAGCCAGAGAATTGGGCTTGAGTCTGGGTTCCACCACTTTGTAGCTATGTACCCTTGGGAAACTTATTTCATTTCTCTGTGCTTCAGTTTTCCCGTCTGTCAAATGGGAATAGTAATAGCACCTACTCCATAGGGTTGTCATAAGGATTAAATAAACTAAGAGTTTATTGTATGCCTAATACCTGGCATATAGCAAGCTCTCAATAAGTGTTAGCTCCTATAATTATTACTATTATACCCATGCTATGTGAAATAAATACAAACTTTTTGTTGACTCCAAGAACAGTGATTGTGACTATAGTCATTGTCCCAGGCTGACCCTGAAGCTATGGTCACAGTTGGACTCAAACTTGTCCAATCATGTCTGTAAGGATTGTGGGGGTGACGGAGCCTTGCCAGCCATCTATTAGCATTTGAGATCAAGGGAAAGAACTCACCCTAAGTATGAAGGGTGGTAATAATCAATAATAGATTGCAATTATTGAATACTTATAATGTGTTGAGCACTCTACTAAGTGTATTACATGGATTATCTCATTTATGCTTCATGACCATCTGTGCCAGATTGGATGTATTATGTCCCCCCAAACACCATTATCTTTGATGCAATCTTGTGGGGGCAGATGTACTAGTGTTGATTAGATTGGAATTCTTTGATTGAGTGTTTCCATGGAGATGTGAATCAATCAACTGCGAGTGAAAAGTTTGATTGGATAATTTCCATGGAGGTGTTACCCCGCCCATTCAGGGTAGGTGTTAATTGGATCACTGGAGTCTTTATAAAGGAGTTCACAGACAGAGCAACTCAAAGCAACTGAGAGTGACATTTTGAAGAGCAGCTGCAGCTAAGAGAAGACAAAAAGCTCCAAGAGCAGCACTTTGGAGAACACCATTTGAAATGCAACCCGGGATTAGCAGACGCCAGCCACGTGCCTTCCCAGCTAACAGAGGTGTTCCAGATGCCATTGGCCTTCCTTAGGTGAAGGTATACTTGTGTTGATGCCTTCATTTGGACATCTGCATGGCCTTCAGACTGTAACTTTGTAACTTAATAAACCCCCTTTATAAAAGCCAATCCATTTCTGGTATTTCGCTTAATGGCAGCTTTAGCAAACCGGAACACCATCTTAAGAAGTAGGTGCCCTTAACATCTTTACTTTGCGGGTGAGAAAACCAAGGCTTGGTGTGGTTAAGTTACTAATCAAAGTCACACAGCTAGTGAGGGTGGAGCCAAGGATTTCATTCCCTGCAGACCGATTCCAGAGCCCACCCCCTTAACCTCGGCCTTGGTTCTAGGACAATGGTCTGGAGCTGGCCAGCATCTGGAACCTTCACTAAGATGTGGTTGCCCCTAAGCCTTGGGGCAAGGAGGGGGGAGGATGTGTGACAAAAGGGCAAGAAAATTCTCAAGCCTCTTCCACCTTTGGTGGGGCTCTGAGCGTATGGGGAGAGCCTGGCAGTGCTAATAGCAACCCTCTTTGTGGCTCATGGAGAGGGGTGGTTCCCCTGACCAGGCACAAGCCTTCTGGTGTGGGGTTGTGGCACCCCAATCAGACAGTGGTGGCTGCTGGCGGCGGTCTGGCAGCTGTGACAGTGCCTTTGGCAGGCATTGGGGGTGAAGGGGTCATTCTGCCTAGGCAGAAATGAGAGACTCTGCCACAGCAGGTGCAGGGGACAGGGGGCCATGGTGGTGATGGCACAGGCCACCCAAAGCATGACCTTGCTGAGCACAGAAGGAAAGCTGGGAACTGCTTGGAAGGAATCTGAGGGACTCCTAGTCCCTGAAGAGTGAGTGAGGGTAGAACCAGGGACACTTTGCTTTGTAGTCCTATTCTTTTTTTTTTTTTATTAAATTCAGTTTTATTGAAATACATTCACACACCATACAATCATCCATGGTATACAATCCACTGTCCACAGTATGATAACATAGTTATACGTTCATCACCACAATCTATCTCTGAACATTTTCCTTACATCAGAAAGAACCAGAACAAGAATAAAAAATAAAAGTGAAAAAAGAACACCCACATCATCCCCCCATCCCACCCCATTTGTCCTTTAGTTTTTATCCCCATTTTTCTACTCATCCATACACTAGATAAAGGGGGTGTGATCTACAAGGTCTTCACAATCACACTGTCACCCCTTGTAATCTACATTATTATATAATTGTCTTCAGGAGTCCAGACTGCTGGGTTGGAGTTTGGTAGTTTCAGGTATTTACTTCTAGCTATTCCAATACATTAAAACCTAAGAGGTGTTATCTATATAGTGCATAAGAGTGTCCACCAGAGTGACCTCTCGACTCCATTTGAAATCTTTCAGCCACTGAAGCTATTTCGTCTCATTTTGCATCCCCCTTTTGGTCAAGAAGATACTCTCAGTCCCACGATGCCGGGTCCACATTCATCCCCGGGAGTCATATTCTGCATTGCCAGGGAGATTTACACCCCTGGGAGTCGGGTCCCACGTAGGGGGGAGGGCAGCGAGTTCACCTGTCGAGATGGCTCAGTTAGAGACAGAGAGGGCCACATCTGAGCAACAAAGAGGTACTCAGGGGGAGACTCTTAGGCACAATTATATGCAAGTTTAGCCTCTCCTTTGCAGTAACGAGCTTCATAAGGGCAAGTCCCATGCTCAAGGGCTCAGCACATCAAACCGCCAGTCCCAATGTTTGTGACAACATCAACACCAGTCCAGGTGAGGATGTCCAACACATCTGATGCTATTCTTACTCCTGGGAAATCCAGATTGCAGAACATGGCAGAAACAACCCAATCCTGGTGTCGGCCAAGTCCCCAGAAACATTGTCACCTAAATCTCCATGCTTCCTGAAACTCTCTTCATGCCATCCACCCTTTGGGTTTATGGTATCATTTTTAGGAATCCCATTGCAGTAGGCAACCATAGGCCTGTTCCATTATTGTCATAATCAAGGCTATTAATAAAAACAGTAACCAACAATTATATACTACTTCATGCTTTATGAAGATCTTTCCTATTTAAAATACTCCCATCAGCCCCTGATAAAGGTATTCTCCTTATTTCAAAGATGAGGACACAGGCCCAGAGAGGTTAAAGGATGTGCTTAAGAGCCCACCAAGAGTGGATAAGAGGAATACAACTCATCACCTCCACTTCCAGTCCCAGGACCCCTGTGCCATGTGCCTGTTAGTGCCTCAGCAGACATCAATTTCTGAATCATGGAGAGAAGAGGCATGTGGCAGATTAAAGATGACCACCCATTCTTTGGCACTTTTCCCATTGAGAGGTGGGGTCTAATTTCCCATGTCTTGAATTCGAGTTGGCCTTAGTGACTTGTAACCCAGAGAATGCAGTGGAAGTGATGCTGTATGACATCTGAGGCGAGGTATGAAGAAGTCTTGCCGCTTCTGTGTTGGCTTCTTGGAACACTTGCTGTCTAGACACTCCCTCTTTGGATGCTGTCTCTCCGAACCCTGATGCTATGTGACAAGTAACCCAAGACACATAGCGAGGCCACCTGCACTTTATGCCAATGCTTCCCAAATGTCATGCTTATGAGTCCCCTGGGGATCTTGTTAATATGCAGATCCTGATTACACAGCGAGAGGGCCTGAGAGTCTGCATTTATGACCAGCTCCCAGATGATGCCAACACTATTGATCCCAGGACCACACTCTTGAGTAGTGGGCCCTGCTGTCCCTCTGTACTGAGCCACAGTGGATCCTGGCCAGCGTCAGGACTAACATGAGGAGTCACCAGCAGCCCTTAAGGCCCATTACTTTGTATCATTCTTTTGTAGGACATATTTAAATGACGCTTACTTTGAGGCTAGTGTGAGGAAGTCACTTGGCTTCCATGTAAATGTAATTTCGGAGAATGCCCATACCAACACTTCTTTTTCCAGAGACTTGGGGAATCATAAAAGATGCATCCATCATAAATATCAGGGCTCTATGGCTCTCTGACTGTTCTCATCTCTTTGCCATTCATCCTCATGTCCAGGAAGCAAAATGGTTTGGTTAGCATTCATTCATTCGTTCCTTCATTGAACAAATATTTATGGAATACTTTCTCATTGTCATGTACATGTTAAGTATTGGGGAGGAAAACAAAACTGAGCAAAAGAGTCACAAGCCCTGAATTCATGGAGCTTATAATCTAGGGAGGGAGGCAGATATGAATCCAACAATCACACCAATGTGGAATTACAGGCTCTGAGGCTGTTGGGAAGGAGGAAAATGGGAGCTGGTAAAGCAGGTGACAAGAGACCTGAGCCAGCCTTGGGTGTCAGGGTTGACTTTGCTGGAGAAGGATAGCTCTAACTGAGGTCTGAAGAATGCATAAGAGTGGGTGGGTACAATGCCTGGGTGGCCACTGCCAGAGGCATGGTTAATGTCCTTGCCAGCCAAAACTTTCATTTTCCTCTGAATGAGAATGTCACACCACCCACACCTAAGGCTTGAGCCAGGCTACTTTTCAGTTTTCGTAAGAGTGGGAACTTGGCTCTGTCTATAGCCATCCAGGTCTCGCCTCAGAGGGAGCCATGCTAGGCTATCCTCAAATCCATGCTCTTCCATCTCCAACTGCCCTGAAAGGACAACTGTAGGTGAATGGGATGCCTGGATTTCTACCTCAGTGATGGAGGGGCCCATAGAATTGTTCCCAGGGAGCTGAACTATGTAGGCTGGAAGGATGATCACAGGACATCATCCTGCCCTGGGTCAAGAGTGTAATCCCCCAGCTCAGACTGTAGATAGGGTGTAGAGGGAAAAAGTGGAAGAGGATAGACCAGTTAGGAGGCCTCTGTAGCAGTCTAGACAAGTAATAATGGTACCTGGGATCAATTTATGAGGCATTTAAGAGGTAAAAATAAGCAGAATTTGGTGACTTATATGGTAGAAAAATAAAATGGAGGAATCAAGGGTGACCCCCAATTTTGGACTTGAGGAATTGGTAATGGCAAAGGCAAAGAGGGCCACATTTTTTTTTTTATGCCTAACCTTGCCAAATAAGTTCACTGTATTCTCAAAATTCTTTGGACTTTCCTTTCTCATTTGATGGCTACTTTTCAACATGAAAAATGTTTTCTCAAAGAATGCATTACTCATAGAAGAAAACAAGTAGAGAAAATAGCTAAGGTCAGATCAGCTTCTTCCTCTTTATGCGACCCCTTCCTCTATCTTGTATTTCTCAAAGGAGGCCAGTCATGGTGGTTGTGGGAGGCAGAATTCTAGGACGAAACCCAATGACCCATGTCCTTGTATAATACCCTCCCCTTGAGTGTGGTTGGTCCTAACTAATCAGGCGAGTCCTTTAAAAGAGAATCTAGAGGTCAGAGATGGAAGAAGTCAGAGAGATTCTCCTGCTGGGCTGGAAAAAGAAAGCCACCATGCGTTCTACAGCTGTAAGGAAATGAAGTCTGCCCACAACCATGTGACTTTAGAAGAGGACCTTGAGCCCTAACCAATACCTTGATTCCAGTCTTGTGGGACCCTGAGGAGAGGACCCAGCCAAGATGCTCTCAGACCTGACCCATGGAAACTGTGAGGTAATTTTTGGGGACTGAATCATGCCCCCCACAAAAGGCCTGTTTGGGTCTCAATCCCTGATCCAGTGGGTATGGATCTAATTGTAAACAGGACCTATGAAGATGTTATTAGTTAAAGATGTGCCCAAACTAAATGAGGGCGGGCCTTAATCCAGTATGATTGAAGTTCTGATAAGCAATGGAGATTGGACATGGAGAGAAACCACAGGGAGCAGCCAGAAGGTTGAAGTCAGAGGAACTCAGAAGGGAAAGGAGAAGATGCTAACATGTGACAGAAGAACCAAGGACCAAGAACGGTTGGCAGCCAGCTCCAGAATGCCACAGCCTTCAAGTAGAACGCATCTCATTGCTGATGCCTTGATTTTGGACTTCTAGCCTCAAAATCATAAGCCAATAAATTCCCATCGTTAGGCCAACTCATTGTATGGCATTTGTTTTAGCAGGTAGGAAACTAAGACAGTAATAAATGGGTTTTGTTTGCCTCTAAATTTGTGGCAATTTGTTACACAGCAATAGATAACTAAAACAGTGGTGATCCTGACTTCTCTCAGCTGGATTAAAAAAATAGATTCAGCCCTTCCTATCTTCTCTCTGTCACATTATTCCCACCCATGACATGTGCTAGATCTGTTTGAGGTGTTCCAGTCATAATAACAGCAGATGTTGGGACATGTATTTATAGGCATTTATCCACTGACTTCTCCCCTGAATTTCCAGGCTATTCCTGCATTAAGGCTGAACAGGTTTCCACAGCTTCGGAGAGAAATCTGAGGTAGAAAAGTGGGAGGGAGAGAGAATTCACAGGAGCTGTCCTCCATAGCTGCAGTGATCAGAGGTGGACCAAGCATCTGTGACATGAGGCACAGGTAGCATCTGCTACACCTGACCTGCTACATCCACAACAGTGAGGGAAACCCAGGCAGCCGAGCAGAGGCCCCCCCTGAACACTATGGGCTCCCCCCTCTCTTCCCCATGCCCGTATGCACACAATTGCACACAAAATGCACAAGTCCAGATGTTTCACAGAGCCCACCCCCAAGCCCATCCAAGGACCATCAAGGTTCAAATTCCCTACTCCAGAAGAAGAGTAGGATTTATTTCCAAGTTTCACTGCTGGAGGGGCTATCTGGATGCCTTCAAAGTTGGGCAGACTTCTTTGTGGAGACTGGCAGGAATTTTGCTTCTGGGAAAGTCAGACAATACCCAGAAGGCACTCTGGCCTCAGTGCATGGCCCCTTCAGCCCAGAACTCCGACTTTGGCCTGAGGAATCATTTTGCCATGTTTCTCAGAGGTGGTGAGTTAGGTACAGTCCTAGTGGGAACCAGAAGTTGGATCATATGGTTCAAACAACTGCAAATGAAGGAAAAACTCACAGAGCCATGGGAAGGGTTACAGGAACCAATGAGGAATGTTGAGAGACCCAGAGACTAATAACAGCAGGAAGCAGGAAACAAGAACAAGGGGAAGAATCAGGGTTGTTGGTACCCAGCAGGAACTGGAGCCATCAAAGGGCCACAGAAGAGGGGTGATCTAACAGGAGCTGGTATTAGTTTCCTATTGCTGCTGTCACATATGACCACAAACTTAGTGGTTTAAAACAACCCAAATTCACTATCTTACAGTTCGGTAGGTCAGAAGTCCAAAATGAGTTTTATGGGGTTGAAATCAAGGTGTCATCAGGCAGGGCTGTGTTCTCTTTGGAAGCTCCAAGGGTCAATCTATTCTCTTGTCTTTTCCTGCTTCTAGAGGCCACCTGCATTCCCTGCTCCTAGCCCCTTATTCCATCTTCGAAACACATCACTCCCACCTCTGCTTCCATCATCACATCTCCTTCCCTGACTCTGCTTCTGTCATCACATTTCCTTTTCAGACTCTGATCCTCCTGCCTCCCTCTTCCACTTATAAGGACCCTTGTGATCAGATTGGGTCCATTTGGATGATCCAGGACAAACTCCCTCTCAAGATCTTTAACTAACTCATATCGATAAAGTCCCTTTTGCCATGTAAGGTGACATGGTCACAGGTTCTGGGGATTAGGATGTAGACATCTTTGGGGGTTCATTATCCAGCCCACCACAGAGCAGTCGTTGAGTGATACAGCTCCTGCCGAAGACATGGAACTAGGGAGAGGGGGGAAGAAACACTCTGACTTTTCTCTCCTCCCAACTTCCAGATCTCCTGCCAGTGCTTCCAATTGGCAGAATCTAATCAGAAATCAGCCTGTAAGGGATCCAGGGATGCAGTCCCCAGGAGACAGAAGAGTGGGAAATGGATAAGTGTCGGGTTGGGTGCTGTGGAGATGAAGAATAACTAGCATAGTGAGTATGGCTTGGCTTAGTGGGGATGAGAGTCAATCTGGAAATTTCAACCCAAGGCCCACCAGGTAAATAAATTTCTTAGGGATGCCTAGCTCAGTTCCTATAGGGGTTCCCTTGATGAAGACCAGCCAGGGCAATGAACCTGACTTCCCTCAGCCAAAGTCAGCAATGGATTACAATCCTCCAACTAGTTTCCACTTAGATAAATCCTTCCTGTGTTTCAGGACTCAGCTTGAGTCCCACCTTGCCTGGGAATTCATCTCTGAGGACTCTTTCCACCACTGATCTATTCTTGCATTTATTGATCCATTCATTCATTCAACAAACATTTACTGATTATTAACTCTTGTACCAAACATTGGGCTAGGCACTTTCGAGTACAGAGTTGAATGACACACAGTCCCTGCCCTCAGGAAACTCACAATCTAGTAGGGAAGAAAAGAAACATGCAGAGTTCTCAGAGGGCTGAAGGGAGGAAACAGCCCTAGAAGTAGACCCTGAAAAATAGGTTAAATTCAAAACTCAAAAAAATGGAAGTGGAGAACATCCTCAAGTGAGGAAATGTCATGCAAAGGTGCATTGTTGCGAGAAGTCTTGGGGTACAAGGAAGGGTGAGATGTTTCAAGAGGTTGTAATACAGGGAACACGGGGCAGCATGATGGGAGATAGGTCTGAAAACGCAGGCTAGGGCCCGGTTCAGGACTTTGTGTGCAAGCTAAGGACTTCTGGTATTTTCCTATCCATAACAGGAAGCAATACAAGCTTTTAAGCAGTAAGCGACATGAGTAGATGTTTCTTTGAGCAAGCTGAGGCAGGTAAACCAGGTTCAAGTCTGTTGTAGAAGGTTTGGTGACCTAGTTTCAAAGTGTGCCCCTAGAGCCTGAGGTTCCATGTGACAGCGTGTTTAGGGTGGGAGGGGGTGGGAGTACCTTCACCTTTATCCGGAGCACCAGCTCTCATCAGTTTTATACCTTGGGCTTTTGTACAAACTTTCATTTGATGGAAATATTTTGCTGCTAAGAGAGGTTAGATCTCGCAGTGATAGGAGGGATGGGGCGAGGGTCTTAGCTAATGAGGTGGACAAGAAAGCAGAGACCAATCTGAACCCCTCTTCTGAGCTTGGCTGGTGGAAGATTGGATATGGGGAGATGAAAGAGGGAAGTCAAGCATGATGGGGGGTTATGGCCCTGGTTAGTTAGATCTGGCTTTGGGGGAAGGGATTTGTTTACATCTGGCATTAGGACCACTGTTCTAATAGAGGCAGGTATCGTGAAATATATTCTGCACATCTGGCTCATTTGAAGTTCAAGGGGCCTGCCGCCTCTGGGAAATGCCTTGGTGTTATGGAAATTAGATCTTCATTCATTCATTCATTCATTTATTCATTCAATAAATAGTCTTTGAGCACTGCTAGGTGCTAGGGATTCAAAAATAGGGCTCCCTTTCCCAAAAGGATTCGTCACTTGGGTTATGGTCTGTAGCAAGGAAGAAAGAGGGGGGAGGGTGGTTGCAAGTCCCTCTGCAAGGAACTTGGGCCACAGAGAGCCTGGTTGCCAGGGGTGAGGCCACCCATTCCCCATTACGAGAGGTTCCCAGTCATCCCCATTCCTCCCACTCCAACAATGGCATGTCTCAGTCTCCCATCACAACGAAGAGGGCTGGGAAGAAGCCAAGCCCCGTCTTTGCCATGGTCAGGGAATGTGTTCACTCTGTTGGGACTCAAACTCAAGACAATCGCAGGCTTGTGAGAAGACTCAAGAAGGATTTCTCTTTTCTTTCCTTTTAAAGGCCTTTGAGGGCCACTCTAAAATGGTGTTTTCTACTTAATTAGAGTTCTCAAACTAGTCAGTATTTGAGAAAGTAGAAAAGGGAAAGAATTAAATGTGTGGATTTTTGTTATGGTCCCCGATGACTACAGGGAATGCCCTCAAATTTCAAAGTAACACAATCCAAATTGCAGATGCTCAATCACATGGAAGCTCCTGGGCCAAGAGAGAAGGGCTATTTAGCAAACCAAGCAAAGGTTTTGTAAGCTGCAGGCCAAGAGATGAACTCACACACACACACACACACACACAAATGCACAATTAAGCTAGCCCCCTCCCCTTTTCAGCACACATCTCTTCACGCCATGAATGATTTGAAGGCTGAATGTTTTAGATTGCTTGGGTGAAGATTTAGTTTCCCACTCATGAAAATCCAGATCTGAAAATAGTTCTTCAGCATTCTCAGAGGGTAAATAAAAAAGATTGCTACAGAAAGGGCCTAGTTTTTTTTTTTTTTTTTTTTTAAATATACGTGCAAATAGACATCTTAAAAAAAGATGGAAAGGCTGTCATCAGAATACTATAAATTGTAATCTATGCTTAGAGGGATCATAAGGATTTTTATTTTCATCTTTGGGCATTTTTATTTTTCAAAGTGTCTGCCAACAAACATTATTTTGTGTGGAAATATTGTTTTTAAAGTGTCTTTTTTGAAAAAAAGAATCCCTATGAAAATCAGTTTCTTTACATGTACAAAGGGGATAAACATGCCCAACAGAAGATCTGGGAGAATTCAAAGATATAATGTATAGCCGGTCTTGCCATAGACCCTGAACATGTGAGACTTCCAATGCTATGGTCACATCAATCTACATTGTGCATTTTTTAATTACCTTGTTTTTTTGTTTGTTTGTTCGTTTTTTAATGAAAGCATAGAGTGCAAGTTTTCCACAAATGTGGCCGAATAATTTATTAAAATATTAATTTGCAGTTTGATCTTGCTGCTCTAGTATTCTTCTTTTCCCTCATTCCCCCCACCCCACAAACCCCAAAACAAGCTATGTGCTCCTTTGCCTTTGCCTCAACGGTTTTGCAATAAAATGATTGAAAACCACAGTCCCAGGTGCCGGAACACAGACTAGGAGATGCAACTCCAGCCTGTTTTTCTCAGAACCCTAAAGCCACTGAAAGGAATTATCCTGACCAAGTGGGCCTCTGTGTGTGGAGGAGGCTGGGAGAAAGCGGAGGAGAATATTTGGAACCCAAGGATTTTAAGAGGAAGAAATGGAGGAGAGGTAGAGAATGTTTGAGGCTGTTTGGGGGAAGGGGACTGGGTTCTTGCAGATCCTACCAGTGGTGGGGACATGAGATCTGTTCCCATGCACGGTGGCTCAGTAGGGTCAACTCCTCCCAAGGAGGGACTCTGGGGTGGCAGGTATTAGGATGTCTGTAATTCATTCTAAATTCTTTCAGCAGCACCCATGTGGTTTTCTGCATGCTGTAGTTTGAGCTTCAACTCTAGGGACTGTCAGTTGTTGCCTGGAGACTGCCCACTCCAGGAGTGCTCAGCTGCCATTAGATCAGAAAGGTCACCTTCCAGGGGTGGCTGCTCCAAGTACTCCATCCATAGGGTTTCAGTCAACGCCCCAGAATTTCCTAATTAGCATAGAGTGAATATCAGAAATGGGCTTTCATGGGTGAAATGGGTGACCTGTTAGATGGCAGATGCTGCGAACACCCCACTCATGTCCTCTCGCCCTTACACTTGGGGCACACCAGGCAACTGCCAACTGTCAGCAGCTGCATTTCCTAGCCTGTGGACTCTCTCTTATTCCTGGAGGCTCCTCTGCTGTCCATGTGACAGGCCAAGGGTGGCAGGAAATCAACTCTCCCTGAGTAGCCCTCAATCAATAATAAACTGAGCTGGTGCGTAAATACCCCAGCTCCCTTGCCCCTTGAAGGGATAACTCTGAGGCCGGTGTTTTATATGGGGTTCCCAGCACTATTTCCTGCAGATTTCAGCTCCAGTGCCCACAGTGCCAACCTTTCACTGGCTGACTTTTCTTCCTTAGGCTCATTTATCCACTCTTCCACTGGTGGTTCCTTCACCCCCTAAATAACCTACCTGCACTTAAACCCTTACTTTTGGGAGAACCAAATTTGAAGCATGAGCATGCCATGCCAAGCTAGCGAGGTCTGTAGTCCAGATCCACAGGAAGGTCTAGGCTCAAGCTCCAAACCATTGTGTATCCAGCCTTGAACAACGGGGGGAACCAACTGCCTAATTTGAGCATTCTGCCTCTGGAATTTGAGATTCCAGAAAGATCCTCAAGCTAATCTTTCAAGCAAGGTGGTGGTTGAAGCACCTGAAAGGACAAATGAGTCTACAGGTCATATGAACTGTTTTTGTGCTTTCCTAAAGAAAAAAAGAAAAAGGTTCACGAAGTTTATGCAAGTGACAGAATTTGTTCTAAGACTTGTATTCTGTTAGAAAGGTTATAGCGGAGCAGTTAACACTCCCTATCTTAGAGTTCTTGGTGGCTACAATCATCCACCAAAAAGAACCTAAGAGCTGGGCATGTTGGCATAAATTGCTTTGCAACTGCAGGTTCCTGAACACCAAGAGTAGGGGCTTTGAGAACAAGGACACAAGACCCTGGCCCAACTTGTCCCTAAAATACCACAACAGACTTCAAGAACTCATCTGGCCCTCAACAAAGAATAACGCTGAGAACGAAACACACTCCCAGGGTTCTTCCTAAAATGTCCAGACTGTATAAAATAGTCAAGTCTTTCACACAACCTTGGGGATGGGAATGCATAGAATTCTCAGTAGTAACTGAGCAATTAAGTTAAATTTAATAAAATAAAGGTACATTTCACGTCTTGCCTCCAGATTTGTAAAATAATCTCTTACCTTTCCCACACTGACAAATTTACATTGTCCACATTTCGTCCAAAATTATGTTGCATCCTGAGTTGCTGGATTTTGTACAGTGGCCATTGATTTAAACCGTTAAATATCTCTTGAATCCTCTGTATTTCCATCACCTCCACCTTAGACCAAGTGTCTGTCATCTCTTGCTGGGGCCTTGCCAAAACCTTTAAATGGGTTTGCCAACACCACTCATCCTTGCAACTCCCCACTTCATAATCTGTTCTCCTCACTTAAACCAGAGTGATCTTTCAAAACCCCAGCTCTGATCAGATGACACCCTCCAACGTATTCTCATTGCTATTAGGTAAAGCCCTAAATCCTACAAGACCCTGCACAATGGTGGGACCCACCAGTCTCTCCTGGTCATCTGTCAGCACACTGCCTGGGTCCCCTCTGGGCTCCAAAACACTGGCTGCCTTCCATACTCCGAATGTGGCATCAACCCTCTGACTACTGGGGTTTTGCATGCACTGGTCCCCCTGTCTGAAAGGGCCTCACATGCCTTGCCCACCCCTCCTTATTCTTCCTCAGTTATCAGCTCAAAGGTGTCTTCCTCAGGAGAGCCATCATCGGCACATCACCCCTCACCCTCCACCTCCAGGTTGGATCAAGAACCTTGGTCACTGTGGTTGTCTGAAAAATGCACCCCTCCCCCTCCCTCCAAAAAAAGGATATCCACATCCTAATCCCTGGAACCTGTACACATTACCTTATATGGCAGAGACTGCAGATGTGATGAAGTTCAGGATCTTGAGAAGGTGGAAGGTTATCCTGGGTTATCTGGTTGAGTCCTAAATGCAATCAAGATTGCTTGAGGATCTTTCTGGAATCTCAGGGGAGAGAGGCAGAGGGAGATCTGAGACACACACACAGAGGAGAAGGCGATGTGAAGATGGAGCAGAGAAGGATTTGAAGATGCTGGTTTTGAAGACTGGAGTGAAGCAGCCACAAGGCAAGGAATGCTGGCATCTACCAGAAGCTGGAAGAGGCCAGGCACGGATTTTCCCCTAGAGCTTCTAGAGGGACCGTGACCCAGTGGTACTTATTTCGGGCTTCTGGCTTCCAAAACTGTGAAAAAATAAATTTCTGTTGTTTTAAACCACCAAGTTTGTGGTAATTCATTATAGCAGCTATAGGAAATAATATAGTCACAAAGCAGACATCACAGTTTGTTATTATACATTGGTGTTATTGTTTGATTGATGTCTGTTTATGCCCCCAGACCCAGGGTCCTTAACCTGGGAAGTATGAACCCCCAGAATATAGAAGACCTGTGAATTAGGATAAGAAAACAACTCACATTTATTTTCACTAAATCTCTAAAAATTATCTTTTCCTTCTACTAGGTATGTAGGCAACAAGCCACAGTAGACTTGTTTGTATCTGTGACTGTCATCAATGGAAATCACAGATATTTTCATAAGACAGTTGTTGCAAATATCTCAATGTATTAGTTCCACTCATGACTATCTCAAAATTTATTAGACTCACCACTAGATCTTATCGTTCAATGCATTAACAAATACTATATTATTATATCACAAATGTGTTTTAAAAATATTTTAGTAACTCCAATATAATTAAGTCCTGTGTAAGCATATGTATTTTATATTTTTAATGTATTTAAAGATGTTCATCTGTGAAAGGGTCTGCTGGCCTTACCTGATGTCAAAGGAGTCCATGGTATGAAAAAGATGAAGACCTCTGCACTGGACTCTGTCCCCACAAAGATGGAGATCATGAGGGTTTCGCTCATCAACACATCCTGAGAACCTGGAAGAATACCTGCTTTATAGTTGGGGCTCATGAACTATTTGTTGGATAAATAAATAAACTGGTGAATGAATCATCAAAAACCTGTTTACATGGGGCACATAAAGGAAATTCAACTCCAAGAACTGGTCTTCCTGCCAAAAAGTTGATACACAGGGAAGAACAATCTAGAGCTCCCACAGAGAGGCTTTTTGGTACGTTAGCCAGAGGTACAGAACAGTCTACTTGTTTTGTTTCATATGGACCTGGAGAAGGAAAAGGAACATTATCCTAGTCAGCCAGTGTTCCAGTTCTCTATTGCTGTGTAACAAACCACCCCAAACTTAGTGGTATAAATGACAATCTCTTATTATGCTCTTCAATTCTGTGGATTAGGAACACAGATGGAGCACAGCAAGGACGGTCTGTCCTTGCTCCACAATGTGCCTCAGGTGGTGTTCTGGTTTGCTAATGCTGCTATTATGCAAAATACCAGAAAAAGATTGGCTTTTATAAAGGGGGTTATTTGGTTACAAAGTTACAGACTTATGACCATGCAAATGTCCAAACAAAGGCATCAACAGTAGGGTACCTTCACTGAAGAACACCGATGGCATCTGGAAAAACTCTGTTAGCTGGGAAGGCAGGTGGCTGGCATCTGCTGGCTCCTAGATTGCATTTCAAGATGGTGTTCTCCAGAAAGTATCTCTAAGCTGCAGCTGCTCTGAGGTCCTTCTGTTTGTGAGCTTTTATAGGGCTCCAGTAAACTAACCAAGACCCACGTTGAATGGGTGGGGCCACACCTCCATGCAAATAATCTAATCAAAGGTATTTCCCACAGTTGGGTGGGTCACATCTCCATGGAAACAGCCTAATCCAAAGATTCCATCTTAATCAACACTAATACGTCAGCCCCCAAGAATCCAAAACAGGCACAGGTGGTAAGACTCCAATGGCTGGGTGACTCCATGGCTGGGGTCTGGAATCCTCTGAAGGCTTCTTCATGTATATGTCTGGTACCTGGGCTGAGATGTTTCAAAGGATGAGCGCCATTGGGATGGTTGCCCAGAGCACCTACGTATGGCCACTCCTGTGGCTTTGGCTTCTCTTAGCATCACGGCTAGTTTCTGGGAAAGAGACTGTCCAGAAAGTATGCATTTAAAGAGACACAGATAAAACTGTATGGTCTTTTGTGTCCTAGCCTCGGCAGTCACATACATAACATTCTTCTGCCATACTCTCTTGGTCAAAGCACTCACAAGCCTGTCCAGATTCAAGGGGAGGGGTCCCCACCTCTAAATAAGAAGAGTGCAAAGAACTTGAAGGTCTTTCCTTTTAAGTGATCACAGCCAGGTTGGGGTAAGAGGTGTCAAAGACAAATCATCCATGTACTTGAAACCCCTATAGGAACTTCTCTTGAATGAGCTGGACCTTCATGGAATGCAGATGAGGCTCTGGATGTTTGATATCGACTCAATTCAGGAATGATTCATGTGATAGTTGCTGCCACATCCAGAGGATGAAATGGAAGGGAAGACAGCTGAAATATTAATCTATGGAGGCCTGTCTTTTCATGGGGTCTTATAAATTATACAAAGCGAGTCACTGGTTCTAAGTGGATTAGCTGCCCATCATGTAGGCAAGGTCATGGCCCCATGCTCTAGTTGAGGAAGATTGTTTCCCTCTAGTTTAAATGATAATATACCCAGAGAAACTTTGAACCCAAATGCAAGTAGGCAAGCTAAGCTGAAATTTCTTATCATGAAACCAAATACATTTCCTCTCTTTGAGGCAGAGCACTAGTTTCTCAAATTCCAAAGGAAAGGAAGTAGGGAGTGAAAAATACACCAAAATTTTAGTGAGTTGCCATCTGAGATGTATTGAATTGTGTCCTCCAAAAAGATAACTTCAAGTTCTAACCCCCACTCCCATGAATGTGACCCTATTTGGATATAGGATATTTGGAGATGTTATTAGTTAAGATGAGGCCAAACTGGATTAGGGTGGATCCTAATCCAAGATGATGGGTGTCTTTATAAAGAGAGGAAATTTGGACACAGTCAGTAGAGACAGACAGAGAGAAGAAAGACATGTGATGGAGGCAGAGATTGAGTTATGCTATGCATTGCTAGCAAGCCACCACCAGGACCCTACAGACTTCAGAGGAAGCATAGCCTTGCTGACACCTTGATTTTAGACTTCTGACCTCCAAAACTGTGAGACAATAAATTGCCACTATTTTAAGCCATCCAGATGGTGGTACTTTGTTACGAAAGCCCCAGCAAACTAAGATACCATTCATACAATTTAAACTTGACCAGCTTTCCAAATCCTCCTAGAGGTAGGAGTGTGGACTCAATGACTTCACAGGGGTCCATCCAGGTTTTCGACAATTATCAGATGATTTTCATAATGGCATAATGATTTTCATAACTGCGTGATCATATATTGCACTTGAAGAGTTCCTGTAAATTTTTAGAGGAATCTTAAGAGCTATTTCATTTTCTCCTCATAATCATATCATAAAGTGGGAAGGGCACATATGACATCTTCCAGATAAAGAAACTGAGGCACTAAGAGGTTTAAACAATTGTACTAGGCTAGCTAACAAAGTAATGGCAGATCAGAACCCTAAAATCAACACTCCCAGTCTAATTCTCAGATAACCAGAGAACATTAACCCTGCAAATGCTTCTACAGTGTCTGAGTCAACACTGGCCCTGTATTAAAGACGTTCATGGTTCCTTCCCAGACATTGGTTCCTAAAGATCACAGACCGAGGGATGGAAAAGAGGATGCTTGAGTTCTTTCAGCTTGCTTTCCCAGTCAGCTTGCCTCTCAGTGTCCTCTTGGCCCACCCTAAACCTTGTAGGGCTTGGGGCTATTTAGAGCTGCTTTGTACTATATTAAAAGGCACTGCAGAATATTCCTTTCAGCTGCTGAGCATATAAGACTAAGGTTGACCTCAGATGCCTCCCTGCATACTGCTCTTTACAACCAACGATTACCCTGGGGCCAGTTTCCTCCTCTTAGAGTTCATAATTTGGTTGCTGGCTCCATACAGTCACCCCCTGGGTCATTTTTAGTCCTTCCCTCTCTGCAGCTGCCCCTCTATAGTCTTACTAAACATGCTTCTCAGTCCAGGGGTGTACAGGTAAATGTTTAACAACTGGCTCTACCAAAAAAAAAAAAAAAAAGTGCTGATTTGTACTGTTTGTAGTGTTTGCCAATTTTTGTGGTGTAAATGCCTCCACCACAACCGATTTCAAGCTACCAATATCACCAACATGATGCCACTGAACGTGGCTTTGGGAATGGATGTGCACAGTTCGTTCTTGGAAGTGGGTTCAGCCAGTTCCAGCACATCTCCTCTCCTCTCACTCCTTGCTACTATTGATTTTAGTTTCCGCCACATCATTTCTCAGTAGGATTTATGTGGTATCTTCCCAGCTGGTCTCTTATCTCATAAACCCACCACCACCAGCACCACACCGACCCCCCCCCCCGGCCCCATTCTCTGCCTACTTACCACTCAGGAGTCAAAGGAACTTACCAAATAACATAAGCCTGACCATGTCTCCCTGCTGCTGGATGCTGACACCCAGTTGCTTTACCCAGTACAAAGTCCAAGATTCACAGGAAGGCACAGGAGCTCCTTCAAGGTCTAGAGCAGTGGGTTCTCGACCCTGGTTGCATGTTAGAACCACCTGTGAGTTGTGCCTTTATTTAAAATTTTTATTTTTGTTCATTGTGGAATTTTTGCATTATTTTTAAATATTGTATTAAAATATTATTTATCTTGATTACTGAGATTTTGGGCACCCCCTTAAATTTTGTACCCAAAGCAAGTACCTCACTCGCTTCACCTTATTATCTCCCTTGCCACCTGGAGAGTTTTTAGAAAACCCCATGTCAATGCAGCAACCCTCACTTTTTACAACAGAATCTCTGGAGGTGAGACCCAGGCATCAGTATTGTTAAAACTCACCAATTGATTCTAATGCACAGCCAAGGTCGAGAACCACTGATCTGGCTTTCTTACCTTCTTGGCCTCATCTCTTGCCATGCACCCCAACATTTTGCAATCTAGCAATATGAAACTGCTTACAGATCCTGGAACAAGCTATGCATTTTCATACTTCCAAGTACTGGCACTTGTTCTCTCTACTTGCAATTTTATTTCTCTCTTTGCATTATTCTTGGTTCCCAACTTTCTCTAAGATGCTTTCCTGGGCTTCCTTCACCCCACATGGTTAATCACCTACTGTATTAGTCATTGATAGCTGCATAACGAATTGCCACAAACTTAGGGGCTTAAAACGACACATGTTGTCTCATTGTCTGTGGGTCAGGAATCCCAACACATCTTCCCTGGGTCCTCAGCTTCAGAGTCTTTCATGAAGCTGCAGTCAAGGTGTCAGCCAGGCCTGGGGCCTCATCTAAAAACCCATGCTTCGCCCTTCAGCCCTTCTGCCATAAGACGAGGACTTGAGGCTGGGGCTTATTAGCAGTCATTTGCCTTCTCTCAGTTCCCTTCTTGCCCTTATGTGTTCTGCTCTGTTTCAGGGTTGTAACCCCGTAAAAAAAAAATGTTTCCCAGACTCCTTTGCCAGCTGGCTTCTAGGCAGGTCCTTTTAATGGGAAGAAGTGGTGGGTGACTGGGAAGATGAGAAGATAGAAGACATTTTTCTTTTCTTTTCTTTTCTTTTATTTCTGGTGGCATCTTTTTCAGTGTGGGTAGCTCCAGGCTTGAGTGACTTTAGTTATTCCAAAGGGGCTTCTGCATTTTCAGCAAGGGCTCTGTTCCAGCAAATGCTCCAGCCACGCCGGTGGTGAGTGGGCCCCTGGGCTCTGGTGACATGCCTCCTGTCCTCTATTCCTGCAGCCTAGGGGAGTCTGTGACTTCCTGCAGTTAGTTTCTAATCTCTGGTTACCTCCTGTCGCAGGTCGGCTTTTCTGCAAGCAGATGCTGAGAGGGAATTTGGCATGGAGGATGCTTATTAAGACTCAACATCTGTGGAAGGGAGCAGGAGGAAACAAGACTGGGTAGAGGAAGAAGTCTAACTGTGATGTGGGTCTGACAGAACCTTGGCCAACCCCACAGGGAGATCCGGAGTATACAGGCCCCATCAGAGTTGTCCTGCAGTGGGCCAAACTGGCCAGATTTTTTACTCCCACTGCCATCAGTCATTGGATGTGGACCATTCTAGGAAGGTGTGACCTTGGGTACTTTCTGCAGCTGAGACAAACACTGAAGGGCTGACAGCTGGAGGCTGTTTGCAAGGCAACATTCTCAGGAGCTGAGACAAGTCCTTCCTCAAAGGGGGATCTGGGTGGCACATCATGGCACCCACCACATTTCATCTTCCCCTTTCAGATCCCCCTGCCCATCCAATACTTTCATAATCAATTCCATGTATTAAATTCCCTCTGTTGTTTTTTTTCATGGCTTAAGGAATTTTTATTAAAGGAAGAATTTTATAATCCCGATTATGTTTCCTCACTCAGTCATCAATTCTGTTATCTAAAAACAGAAATGACATTCTGAGCTATTCCACAGTAAAGAATTACAGAATTAAAGAAAGAAATGCTTTAAATTTTTGTACTTTGCTGAAAATTCTTTTTCCCAGTGTCTATAAAACATTAATTTGTTTTTATATTTTATTTGTATTTTTTGGTATTTTGTTGTTTTTAAATCAATAAGTAATCTAGGACTAGCATTATGTTTGCTAGACCTGGCATTTGCTGGGTACATAAGGTTCAAAGTTTCCTCTCCTTTTTTTATTTTATATTTTGCAATGTTTTTTTCCACAATATTTAAGTTTTTGATGTTTAAATATTTTTCATCAGTGAAGCATGAGTTTCTTTTCGTAGTCCCTGACCAATTTTAAACAGTTGGAACACCAGTGACAGTGCTAACTGCTTTCTGGGCAGCCTCTTTAGCTTGGTGGGCTTTGTAGTACAGCTACACCTTCATCAACCTTAGAATGGAGAGACTCTGGAGACTCAAGCGTATGAAGAAGTTCTGAATTATGTCAGTGATTTTTCCAGCAAGCATAGGGTGCATGGCTTGAATAAGGGGAAAGAGCCATTCACCCCACCTCTGCTTTTGTTCTTGAGGAGGGGCAGATGCTAACATGAAAACAGTCAAAGGTTCCTGACCTTGTACATGAATAGCAGGCTGCTGCGTGGTAAATTAACTTGTGGCTGTGCACTGAGATGTTGAGGACTGCGGACTCACAGAGCATATTTATACCATGGAACGGTGCAGACAGCAGTAGTAGCTGCAGCACCAACAGCTGTAGGACATGGACCCACTGTCTGTGTTGATGTATCAGCAACACGTTTTGTTGACATGACTTGTGGAATCTGTGAAGAAGCTGGTTGCATAGTACTAAACGGTGGTCTAGGAGGGGCTGGGTGGATAGCACTGGGTGCATTTTGGAACGGATGAGGTCAGGCACCCTGAGCAGTCCAGCGAGGACTTGGTCTAAGTTGAGCAGTTTGGCTAGGAGGATAGTATGCAGCATGGTTCTGAGTCTGTGGGATAGCTGCCGTGAAGTAATCTGAAGGAAGTGCTGGCTGGTAGGGGTTGATTACAGGGTTCAGCACAGCTCTTACACTTACCATTCTCTGCATATACTGGTTAGTGAGGTGAGCCTGGCGTTCTTCTTTGCACTGAGCTAAAGCTACAGACAATGGCTTGGTCGCCACAATTCTACCATTCATTCTGGCAACTGCTTTAGTGGCTACTTCTGGGGAGGAGAAACCTACAAAACCAAACCCTTTGCTGCCACCACCCTCCATCATAACCTTTGCACTAGTGATTGTACCAAATGAAGAAAACTCTTTCCAAAGATGTTCATCATCAAGATTTTTCACGTAAAGGTTAACACCCTGGTATCGGGTGATCCTATCTTGCTTCATCTGTTCATTTTGTGCTGAAGTTTCATCTGTCATTCCTCTTTTTTCTGAGCTCAACCAAACTAAGCTTGTTTTCCATCCAACTCATTCACAGATTTCTGTGCAACTTCATGCCTTTCCAAGCTCACAAATCCAAAACCTTTGGATTTTCCACTTTCATCAGGTCCAAACTTCCTAAAGAGATCTTTAAAGCACTCATCATCCATGTCTTCTCCAAAATTCTTGATGTAAACATTGGTGAACTCTTTTCCCCTAGCTCCAAGTTCGGCTTTTCATTCTTTACAAGACTTAAATCGTCCAACAGATACTCTGAGATAATTTAGAAGCATCCCATTCATTTTCTCAATAGCTTTTTCAGCTGCTTCCTGTGTCTCAAAATGTACAAATCCATAGCTCTTGGAACCATTTTCATCACAAATCACCTTACATGAAAGGATGTTACCAAAGCAGAAAACGTATCCTATAGTTCTTTATTATCAACAGATCTGTCCAAATATTTCATGAATATGCTGCTCACTCCACTTCTGTGAAGCGATGGATCACGCTGAGACCACAAGATGGGTATTGGCTTGCCCTTTATAACATCAAAATTCACGGTGTCTATGCACGCTCCGTGTCCGCCAGCTGCTGGAAGTTCACATCCGTGTGGCTCAAGGAGCTCACGTGATCATGTCCCTGCAGACCTGAATAAAGAGGATGGGCCCGGCCGAGCTGAACTCGTAGATCATCGCCTAGGTCATGTCGGGGTGTAGGTCCCCCACGTAGAGCGAGGCGGTAGGGTAGCTTAGGGGCAATGGGGTCCATCTTGGCAAGGCGGCCCACAGGGCCACAGGCCCGACCTTCCCGCGAGAGGAGAGCGCGGGCTGGGGGCGGGGCCGGAGCCTGGGGGCGGGGGTGGGGTGGGGTGGGGTGGGGGCGGCAAGCGCAGAGGGACAAACATCAGCCGGAATCGCAAACCACTCGGCCTCAGAACGGGGCGGATCCCCTGTCCCTGGCTGCTAGCTGCGGAGCGGGGGTGGCGGTCTCGGTGTCGGGTCCGGGCAGCGGGAAGGCCTCGGGCCCTTGATTCCTTCTTGGAGCTGCTGCAAAGACGCGGGCGGGCGGGCAGGTCTTGGCTGCTTCACTGGGTTACTTTATAAAAAGAGGAAGGAAAACATTAAAGTCTCTGGTGGGGGAGACGTGGATTTTTTTGGTAAAAAATTTTGGATATTTTAAAAGATTTTTAAAAGATTTTCTTGGATTTTTTAAAATAATAAGTGTGTATTCCGAGCCCAGAACACACACTCCACACTGTCAGCACTAACCACTGGGGAGAAGGGGGCCCTTCTGTTTTGAAACACCTAGAGTGGCTTAGGCTTTCCTGGCTGACCATTAACTGATACAAAGCGCAGAGGGCATAGTGCCACCATGAAATGAGAAGGGCGCGATTCAAATACAGTTGGCACCAGATGGGGGGGAGCAAACGAAGGCTCACGTGGTGATGGAAAGAGGAGTCTTAGAGAGAGAATGACCAGAGGTCGCTCAGCTCACATCCCCGCAAGGGCCAAATACGGGGAGGGCAGCAATGGAGGGGGATGGAAACAGAGAGCTTTGGAGAACTCTCAGCTCTCTTTGCTTACTGGAGAAAGTTTCAAGCCTCTCAGAGTGAGCCCCATAATCAGCATGATGCTGGGACATCGTGGTTCCACAAAGGTGGCAGTTTGGAATTGGAAGAAGGAACAAGAGGGGAGGGGAGCAAGACACATGCCACCAAAATCAGTCCCCTTTTAGAGCTTTCTCAGGTGCTCTGCCAGGTAACCAATAGAGCTGGAAAATGGGGTTTTGATTTGGCCATATTGCCACCTCAAATAAAAGAGGAATCTGTCAGGAAGAAGGGGAGAATGGATATTTGGTAGGCAATTAGCAGTCTTTGCCGCAGGTGTTGATAAATGGGCAAATTCTGAGTATATTCTTTCTTGCCAAAATTAAAAGTTGACATTATTATGGCAGTCCCTCTGATTAAAAAAAAATTGTATTGATCTGTGAAATCCAAAATCCAGACCCACTGCTCTTAATCATTTTGCCATGCAAGCTTGGGCTAGGATGATACTTTGATAAAAATTAGCAAATGTGATCAGCTCAACTAGGCTGAACTGCCAATGGGAAACGACTCCAGGAGGCCCACCCACCGTCCACACCGTCTTCCCTCTTGCTTCTCTCAAGCGACCATGTTTAAACTCTGGAAACACTTCTGCCCATCTGGAAAGTGCACCCTTAATACTAGATACTATGGGCCGCATTGGTGAGGAAAGGGGTGCAGCCTCCTGGGGCTCTCCCTAGCCTTCAGTGTCATCTCCTGTCTCCCACTTGTTCTGCTCAGTGCTCCAGTCATCCTGCATGGCTTACCAGTCCTGCCGTTTATCCAACTTCTTGCCTCTGTGCCTTTCCTTGAGCTGGACCTGCTGCCAATTGTATTTCTTGTCAGCCTCCTATCTCCATGTGGGAAAATCCCTTCCATCCCGCCAGGCTTAATTCGAATTCTACCTCCTCTACAGAAGTTTGAGGACCCTCCAGCTTGATCTAACCCTTCTCCTCTGAGTA
Source organism: Choloepus didactylus (assembly GCF_015220235.1). Classification (NCBI taxonomy): domain Eukaryota; kingdom Metazoa; phylum Chordata; class Mammalia; order Pilosa; family Megalonychidae; genus Choloepus; species Choloepus didactylus. The sequence continues at coordinate 38,787,648 of NC_051334.1, read as the reverse complement.
CCCAGAGAACTTTGTTGGTACCCCTATATTAGGACAAGTGTTATGTTTAACCTACATTATGGTTATTTGGGTATGTGTTTGATTCTTTAAGTCAGAATCCTTGTCATATTTATAATTGTAAATGCAGGATCAAGAATAGTACCCAGCAAATACAAGATACTTAATACATGTTTGTTGGAAGAATAGATATATAACAAAGGCAAAATGAATAAATATTATAATTAATGAATGCAGAAGGAATGGCTGAACATATAATAAAATAAAGGAGAATACAGAGAGAGAGAGAGGGTTCCAGTTTGCTAATGCTGCAAGAATGCAAAATATCAGAAATGGATTGGCTTTTATAAAGGGGGTTTATTTGGTTACAAAGTTACAGTCTTAAGGCCATTAAGTGTCCAAGGCAAGGCATCAACAATAGGGTACCTTCACTGAAGGATGGCCAATGGCATCTGGAAAACCTCTCTTAGCTAGGAAGGTACGTGGCTGGTGTCTGCTTGCTCCCAGGTTGCGTTTCAAAATGGCAAAAATGTCAGCATAAGCTTTTAACGGCCATCTTCAAAATGTCTGTGTCAGCTGCAGCTGCTCTCATTTGCTCTCCAAAATGTCACTCTTAGCTGCTCTGAGGTCCTTCTGTTTGTGAATTCTTTTATATGACTCCAGTGATTTAATTACCACCCACCCTGAATGGGTGGGGTAACACCTCCATGGAAATTATCCAATCAAACGTTTCACTCACAGTTGATTGAGTCACACCTCCATGGAATCACTCAATCAAAGGATTCCAACCTAATCAACACTAATATGTCTGCCTGCACAAGACTGCATCAAAGAACATGCCGTTCTGGGGGACATAATACATCCAAACTGGCACAGAAAGGAAGGAAGGGCAAGCAAATGCTCAGCATCCTGCAGAGCATTCTGGGTGAGCATCCACCAGCCTGAGTATTGACAGCCTTCACGGTGGAGAACTCCCAGACTCAGCATTACTCACATCTTCTGTCAGATTTTCCCTGACAGGAACCCTCTGTGTCATTCCTCATTATCTTTTCTCTGAGTTGCCTTGTGTCCTCTTTCCTACAGATAAAGAAGGGAATCCAGCTCAGCATGACTGTCGGGTAAGAGCAAGCTTCTGCTGGCAACCCGAGGGCAGCTGGAATGACCTGGGCACAGCTCTGTCCAAGCCAGATGAAGAGAGGAACAGAATCCAAGAGGGGCCAGGCAAACAGGACCTGCCATTTAACATGAGGGAAGGCCTGTGTCTTCCCACAACTGGGGCAGGAGATGAGGCACATTTAAAAGCAAAAAAGAAAAGGCCACCTTGGCAAACAATACAAAAGAGTCATGTTTTGCTGGATTTTAAACTAAAATAACAAAATGCAGCCAACCAAGCAACTCACTCAACAAATAAGCAAACAGATCAAGCAAAGCCAAGTAGAACAATCCTTGATACTTAAGTTTGAAAAGCAGGTCTCCTTGTTTTAGTGGAAACCTTATGTTTTCCAAAACTACATTTGTTTTCAGCAGGTGTCACGAAAATATAAGAGTAGGCCACAACTCCCTGATCCTGATAATAATTGGAATTTTTTTTCTCTTACTCCACCTGCACCTCCTTTCTCTCACAATCTTCCCCCCATGTCTCTCTCTATGCCCTCCTCCTATCCCATCCCTCACCAGTGCACAAGGCCCTGGTGTCATTTCCCCTCTCCCATATGTCATCCTTTGATTAGGAAGAAGCCACAATCACAGCTCCCACATACAAAAAAGGCCCACTTTGACAGTTGTGATGTCAGCCAGGAACTACATTTGTCTCCTGTGGTACCAGACCTAGGGCTATAATCACATTGAGTATTTGGGTGCAGGAGCCATTTCATTTCAAAGCATCTGACAGGCATTGACTATTACATCCTCACTAGTGAGGAGGTGGCTTCCACTATCACAAAGATGTTGCCAGTTCTCAGCCCCTTAGCATGCTCCATGCTGTACTTTATGAGAGGAGCAGAAAAACAAGGGGAGGGGAGGGGAGGAACGTGTTTGCCACATTATATTGGTGTCCCTCATGCAAGCCCTGTTTCCTAGAAAGGCACCCCCTTGTCAGATTCCAGACCTCAGTCACACCTTCTTCTGTTTCAGGCTTCAATTGAAGAGAGGTGATTATTTTCATCCATTTCTCCTTTGAGCTCATGGGATTGCAAAGGGTAGGAGGGCGTTCCTACACTGAGATGAAGCAAACAAAATCCCAAATATCCAGCAGCACTGGAAGTGACATGCAAATTGGCCCAAGGCCCGTGGCAGAGGCTGATGGGTTTGGCTCTCCAGATTTGTTGACATCAATAGCAGGCTGAGCTCTGAGTGGCTAGGATAAAGCCTTGACAGGAAGTATTGAAATCAAGACTCAGGAGAACACGTGTGTGTGTGTGTGTGTGTGTGTGTGTGTGTGTAAAGGGGAAGTGGGAGGGCCAGTGCACAAGACCAACACTGCATGTGAGTGTGCCCCAGCCTGTCATTTGAAAATCAACTCCGGTCATCCCAACTCCCTTCTGCAAGATAGATGGCACAGCTTTGGAGGTAAAATTAGTTTTCTATTTTTAAAATGCTCTGCTTTTTAATTTCTCCAGGAAGCCATTGACTATACAAGGGCTTAAGGCCACTGAGCTGCTTCTGTTGTTCTGTGTAACTGCATCTTCACCCCCAAATATGTGTTTTTGGTCTAAAAGATGGAGCTTGGTGGTTTGGTTGTTCTAAAGGCTATCCCAGTGTTGACTAGGTGCCCTTACCCTACCCTTTTCCCTGTGCTGAGTACCTCCAGAGCATGCTGTAGACCTAAGCCATCAGGCTATGCAATGCCAAGTACCACAATTCCATAAGGACATCTGGAGATGCCACCTCTGCATTCTCTTTTCCTTAGAGTCCAGAATCTCGAAGATGGGAGGATCATTAGGGTTCATCTAAGGTCACCTTGCTCATATAGACAAAGAAACGGAAACCAAGTAAAGAGTAGTGACTCTCAAGAAGCCACCCAGCTAGATGACCTCCCTACAAATTCTCATTATTAGACTCCCAGCTCTCCAGTTAAGAATGTGCCAATAAAATATGTCATGGTCCTGATTGCTTTCTTCACTAACCAGCCAAATAAATTGCAAGTTCCTTAAGGGCATTTCAATCAAGCAACTTGTTAGTTGCTTTGCCTGCACTCCTCATGTGTTCTTTTCAAAGTCCCTTCCGACTAGGCACCTTATAACCCGATTTGCTAGCCTCTGTGGGGGCACCAAAACCAAACAGCTGACTCAAGTTGTGTCAATTGATACATTCCCTTCCAGAAATCAAGAATTTGATCACAGCATCTCAAGTATCTCTTGGGCCTAGTTGAAGTGGGCATATAAGGCTCCCTGGGTGCCTGATTTTTCCCATGCACCTGGAGAAACAGAAAATTCCAGTCACTGAGGGAGAAGGGCCATCTCAGGAGACTTTATGTCCTCGCAGATAGAGTCAGGAAGAAAGTGACTCACTACCAGGTTCCCAAGGGATTATAAATTCTGATTCCAGTCCTCACGAGTCTTGAGTTTTGGGAGACAACCACATATCCTTAAAATACATGCTCCTTTCTGCTTAAGAGAGTGTGCATAGATTTCTGTTGCTTGCTCTTAAGTTCACACATTACTTCTTTCTTTGTCAACACCTAAAGCAATGCCTTCTGTATCAGCTATCTATTGCTGTGTAAAAATATTTCTCCAAAACTTAGCAGCTAAACACCCAAACCAGGTATTATCTTACAGTCTCTGAGGATCAGGGATCTGGGTGCAGCTTAGCTGGGTTCTCTGGCTCAGCATCTCTCTCGAGGCTGCAATCAAGGTGTTGGCTGGGGCTGCAGTCACACTCACACCAAGGCTCAACTGGGGAGGCTCTGCTCCCAGGCTGGCTCACATGGGCCTTTCCCACAGGGCTGCCTCATGACCCGGCAGCTGGCTTCCCCCAGAGCAAGCAACACAGAGCAAGTGAGCGACAGCACCTAGGACAGAAGCTATAGTCTTTTTATAACTTAATCTTGGAAGTCTGTCCATTAGAAGTGAGTCACCAAGTCCAGCCCACACTCAAGGAGGAGAGGGTTCCATAAGGGCACAAATACCAGGAGGCTGGGGTCATTGGGAGGTATCTTCCAGGCTTCCTACCCCACCTTCCTAGTTCAGATGAATACTTAATGCTTGCCTTTTTGTTTCTTCCTTATATTTCTGGAGCACCATCTGATTAAATAGGGCATTTAAGCCTTTCTAGCACCTATATTTTGCTAGTACTTGCAAATCTTTCTAGCCAGTATGTATCATGAGTAAAAGACCAAACTTCTCTCAACATCCAGAGTGAAAATTCCTTAAGGACAGTGTTCCGGTTTGCTAAAGCTTCCAAAGTGCAAAATACCAGAAATGGATTGGCTTTGAACAATGGAGATATATTAAGTTGCATATTTACAGTTCTAAGGCCATGAAAATGTCCAAATCAAGGCATCAAGAGATAGATACCTTCTCTGAGGAAAGGCCAATGGCATCTGGGTTCTTCTGTCACATGGGGAGACACATGGCGATGTCTGCTGGTCCTTCTTCTCCTGGGTTCTAGTTTCAAAATGGCTTTCTCCAAAATGTCTCTGGGCTTCTTGTCTCTCTTAGCTTCTCTGAGTTTCTGTGCTTCTCCCGGGGGCAAATTCTGAATTACATATCTTAGCTTCTCTTCAAAATGTCTCTTTCAGCTTCTCTGCTTGTTTTTCCCAGGGTGTTTCTGTCTAAGAAACTCTGAGCTTCCTTCAAAATGTCTCTGCCTTTTATCTTCTCATAGAGGACACCAGTAAAGATGATTAAGACCCACGTTGATTTGGGTGGGTCACATCTCAATTGAAATAACCTAATCAAAAGGTCCCACCCACAATAGGTCTGCCTCCACAAGATTGGATTAAAAGAACATAGTCTTTTATGGGGTACATAACAGTTTCAAACCAGCACAAACAGGAACTATGCCATATACTTCACCATGCAGTGAACTCCATAGGTAGTAAAAAAAAGCAAAAATACACAATCATTGGCTGAATGGATCAAGGTGAGTCTCTGGCACTCAAGTTCTTGTTTTAGCTCAGTGGGGCCAACCCATTTTAGCCTTGGCAAAACCATAACTTCCTGGGCCTTAATTTTCCTCCTTTAAAACAAGGGGCTTGGACTAGAAGATCTTCAATGCTACTGTAATGAGCAATGTGCTCTTAAAAAATAAATCCCTTCTTTCAATTCCTTTTGGGAATGTTTATTGGACTCCTCTGGTGACCCTCGTCACACTGCTTTGATCCAGTTCTAATTTCAGCCACAGCTGCACTGGACAGACTCACCTCAACCTGACAGTGTCTGTCTGCTTTCTGTCCGGGGCCTTCTCCACCGCTGTGGCAGCTTGCTGGGTCTGCTTCATGGGGGAATTCACAGCCCCAGGGGCAATCTCAACCAATGGCAGCTGGCAGTTGGTGGATAAATGCCCCAGCTGTCTGTCTTTTTGGTGACCAATTCTGCAAGGCATTCTCTACACATCCCTTTGAAATCAGCCCGTTTCCTTCCTTTCTATTGGTGACTCCTTCATCCCTGCATCACCCTCTTGATTCTTGGGATCACCTCCCAAATAAACTGCCTGCACTCAAAACCTTGTGTCATTTTCTGCTTTCAGGAGAACCCAAACTAAGATGGGAAGACATTTCTTTCCTGGCCCATTGTTTTGCCATTAAGACTGATCCATGGGGTGGCATAGGGGAATCCTATATTTTATGCATGATTGTTCCATAAACCCACAACATCTCTAATAAAAAAAGAAGGATAAAAAAACTATCCCACAAAAAGGCTTGGGTCAGGAAGACAGAGAATATGACATGGGAGATGTGTTGTTTTGGATGTATTATGTCTCCCAAAATGCCATGCGCTTTAATGCAATCTTGTGGGGGCAGATGTATTAGTGTTGATTAGGTTGGAATCTTTGGATTAGTTTGTTTCCATGGAGATGTGACCCATGGAACTGTGGGTAATATCTTTGATTAGATTATTTCCATGGAGGTGTGGCCCTGCCCATTCAGCCTGGGTCTTGATTAGTTTACCAGAGCCCTATAAAAGCTCAGACGGAAGGAGCTCGCTGCTGCAGCTTAGAGAGACATTTTGAAGATGGCCATTGAAAGCTGACCCTGACATTTTGGAGAATGCCATTTTGAAACATAACCTGGGAGCAAGCAGATGCCAGCCACGTGCCTTCCCAGCTAACAGAGGTTTTCCAGATGACAATGGCCTTTCTCAAGTGAAGGTACCCTATTGATGATGCCTTACTTTGGACACTTTATGGCCTTAAGACTGTAACTGTGTAACCAAATAAGTCCCCTTTGTAAAAGCCAATCCATTTCTGGTATTTTGCATTTCTGGCAGCATTAGCAAACTGGAACAGGGACTGTCCCAATTAGGCAGGAAAAGCTTGCTCCTCCTGGCCCTCTCTGTGCCAAAGCTTCAGAGTGGGGAGTTGTCAGATGAGGGTGAAAGGAAGCACTAGAGGTGGAAGCACAGTCGCCTTGCTCTCTGTTTGGGACTCCAGGAGGAGCCTGCCCAGCAGGGAGCGCCTGCGATAACCTAGGGCAGCTGCTGGTCAGGCAGAGAGCAAGCCTGCGTTAGTGTTCCTGAGATAGCCTGGACTCCCATTTGGCTTGCAAGAGATCCCCCAAATGTCTATGGGCCCTTGGGAGAACAAAGATGTTGGCAAGAAACTGGCTGGAGAACTCACCAGAAGGAGTTACCACCATGGAGTAAAAAGGATCCTAGAGCCAAGGGAACTGATTGGGCTACCTAGAGGGGAGACTAAATAGGGGTCATGGCCATACCTCAGGGGTCTTCAGTAGCTGCCTGGGTTGAGGAGAGGCTGAATCAGCAGGGAGGACCTCAAGGCCCTGGGAAAGGACAGCACAAGTTCATGAACAGTAGACATTGGTGCTTGCCAGCATTGTGAACCTCTATTGCCATGGTGACATGCAGGGCGCCCAACCCATACTCAGGTGCCATCTTGGAGAAGATCGAGGGAAGGAGAACAAAATGCAAAGAGTGACTATTTAAAGCAAAAGAAGCTGAGTTTCTAGAGAGATTGTTTAAATTATTGGAGTAGACCGGTCTAAACAGATCAGAAAGAGCCCACTTCCTTGTGTGTATGTGCACATGTGTGTGTATGTGTGTGCACATCCTTGTGTCTGCAAGAGGCAGGTAGAACTCATGAGAAAGTTCGGGTCTGCTTTAGAAAATTCCTTTGCACATCTGAGTGAAGAGTGGAGATGTCTGCAAACCTACAGGTGTACATTCGAGGCTATGTGCTGAGCCAAGAGTTAAACTCCTCATGGATGCTGGTGGGGCAGGGACTTAGGCCTCCGTCTCTAGGAGGGTCCCAGCCACAGACACAGGGTCTTCCAGCTGGGGCAGCGTTCCATGCTCAAGCCAGGCTGGTTTGGGCTATAAATGCCACACCATCTGCAAACTGCCTCTAAGTGTCTGGCTTCACCTGAGAGGCAGAAGTCAGGGCTCTTAACACACTCAGCAAGAACCACGAAGGAGGAGGTGGGGGGATCATAGCATCTGCCCCTTTCATCTCCTTGGGCAGTCCTGATTTCCCTGACACCCACCCCCCAGCTGTATCAAGGATATCTGCGTCCCCCTGTCTTTCCTGGCCTCCTCTGGGACGCCTCCTCTGCCATGACAGTTGCTGAGGGTTCCCCAGGGCAGGTCAAAGCATGATTTGCTTTTCAAGCTCTGCCCATTTATCGATCTCCTGTCTGAGAAATGTCAGCAGCAGCAGCAGCAGCAGCGGCGGCCGAGAGCTCTCCCCACTAAGGCTCTTAGCTTGGAGGCCTGTGGTATCTGCCTGTGTAAACCCTCCCGCCTCCTGCCTCTCTGGCTTTAGAACTATCCCCACCCCCATCTTGGGAAAAGTCTTCCCAAGATGAGATGGCAAGAATCAAACAGCAGCGTGCTTTGAACAGTGGGACAGGAACCAGATTTAAATTGGGCAAAAGCCATGAGCTCAGAGTGAGTGCATTTCACTTCCTGTCACACACACACACACACACACACACACACACACACACACACACACCCACACACACACACCCGTCCTGGGCATCTTGTTGCTGAGAGCAGGTAGGGAAATCTCCCAGAGGAGGCTGGGCAGGGGCAGGCAGAAAGTGGGGCTCTGGTTCAGGGTAATGGCAGATAAAGTCAACCCTTTATTTCAACTGCCAGTCCCTCCCCTCTCCCGCCCCATCCCCTCTCCCCTCCAGCTCCACCTGCCCCCCTCCACCAATCCCCCCACTACAGTGCAATTTAAATGCAGGATTGTGAGGAGGGGAGGGCAAAGAGAAAGAGATTGTTTGTTTAGTGGTTAAACCTTTTAAAGTTTAAGTGCATAAACAGGGCCTGCTCCGTATCTGTCTATAGCAATTCTCATGACAGTTACAGCAAAATTACAGAAACTGGGTCGTTTATATAACCCTTTGTATTGTCAAAGCACATTAAATGTCTGCTTTCCCACACCCTGCTGAGCTGTCTTTAGCTGTCAAATCCCTATCCTGCAGCTCAACACATTGAAGGGAAAGGACTTTGGCAATGCCCACCTGGGGGACACCGGACCCTCAGGTGCAGCAAGTGTTTTGAAAAGGAGATTTAAATGCCCTCTGAGCATGAGTCTCAGGGTTCAAAATATATATTTCCAGCCAAATGCTTTGACACCTGGCTAGTGTTTTTTTTTTGTTTTTTTTTTTTTTTAATTCCGGAGCTCATTCATTTGCTAAAGAAGGATTTATTGAATGTTTTCTAAAATGCCTGTACTGCTAATAATATGCACGAACCACCGTTTTAAGCACTTTATATCTATTAACTCTTTTAATCCTCATGTTAACCCTATAAACTAGGCACTACTATTATTCCCATTTTGCAGAGGATGAAACGGAGGCACACAGTGGGTCACATGGATGCTGTGGTGTGCTGCCCAGGTGCCCCCCAGGTCTGAGGCACACATTCTTCCCAGTGGCTGGGCGTTTGGGCAGGAGACAATTCACACTGCATGCCCCTCCAGAGAAACCGGGAAACGGAACTGCCTTGTTCAAAGTCATGCTCCATTTCCGGGGGCAGGCCATTTGCAGAAATGGGACCATGCAAGGGCCAGCCCAGCCCCCTTCCCTCAATTTGAGAGAACTTGGCAGGGCCACCCCAGTCCTGAAGCTCTCCAGGTGCTCAGCTGAAGCCCTCTTTGCGCCTGCATCACTCCTCAACTTCTCCCGCAGCCCAATCTGGCGTCCTTTTCTCTCCCACTGGTGTTGGTGCCGAGAGCATTCCTCTGTAAACCTCTTGCACTCATATGTCCGTCTCAGGGCAGGTTTCCCTGACGTAGGAGGTTTAAGTAACATAAAACTTGCCAAGATCACATGGCTAGTGGGCGATGGAGGATTTTTTAACTTCCTTACTCAGTGGCCACTACCTCACTTACTGAGCAACTTCTCTCTGCTCAACCCTGGGCCTGGAGTTTTATCCAAATGCTTTGACTCATTTACTCTTTCAACATTGGCAGTATCACTACCCTCATATTACATATTGGGGACCTGAGGCTTGAGATTTGAGCGTGGATCTCTCTGGCCCCACAGCCCTGGCTCTCTGGCAGCTTCAACCCCAGCCCCAGCTGTCTCTCCAAGCCAACCCATCCATGTGACAGTGCAGCAGTTTGCAAAGATGCTCCTACTTCATGGAGTTCTTTCCACTCCTGGTGAGGTATGGAAAGGAAGGTAATACTATCTCCGTTTTGCCAGCAAGGAAATTTAAACTCAGGGAGGTTACAAGGAGTTGCCCTGTTTGTTGGTAACAGAGCAGAGACTCAGACCCAGATCTTCCATTTCTAAGCCCAATGCCCTGAAATTGCCCACCCCAATTTCCCACCAGCCAAGGCCTTTTAGTTGGGAGCAGGGCAGGATGCTCTTCTCTATAACATTTTGCCCCTACCCAGAAAGTGATGCCATTTGGCACCTTTGCTTTACCTCTCTCCCAGAACCCCAAGTCTCCAGAATTGGGAGAATCTGGGATTTCTAAGATCTGGGGAGGGACAATTGCACTAGCACCATCAACACCATCCCAATCCGTATCCTTGGTAAATCCCTTGCACATGTGGCCCGGCTTTCACAATTAAAGCCTCACTGTAGTCTGTGAATCAGACAGAATGGGCCTTCTTATCCCTGTTTCACAGGTGAAAACACAGGCACAAGGTACAGGTCAACATCACCAGTTGGTACATGGCAGAGCTGAATTTAGTCCAGTAATGAACTCTCTTTCCCCTGTGCCCTTCTCTCCTTGCAGCCACCTTCTTCCCTTGGCTCCCTTCCTGTTGCACTTGTGTATCCGGAAGTTCTTTCCTGGAGGCATCAGGGGTACCAACTGGAAGATTACTCATGTGATGTGATTTGTGGGGCTCTGGGAAGCACCCTAAGCTCTATGTGCCACCCCCATCACTAACATCTAACATTTCGCCACTAAGTTAGCCCTGAAAGCTAATCATTGCCCTCTCCCTGGAATCTTATTTTGGCATGCATAAAGAAGCAACTGGGGGCTCTTCTGTACTGCCAGTGGCAATGAGAAATGGCAGAACCACTTTGGAAAACAGTTTGGCAGTTTCTTAAGGAGCTAAGTATACACCTACAGTTCCAATCCTAGGTATTGACCCAGGAGAAAAGAAATCATACGTCCACACAAAGACTTGTACATAAATGTTCATAGCAGCTTTATTTGCAATACTAGAAATAACCCAAATGTCCATCAACAGGTGACTATGGATATGTGGTATATCCATAGTTTTCAGCCATAAAAAGGAACTATCAATACATGCAACAGCATGGATGAATCTCACAACCGTGTTGAGGGAAAGGAGCCAGATACAAAAGAATACATGCAGTATTATTGCATTTATATGAAGTTCTAGAATAAGCAAAATTAATCTATGGGGATAGGGGTCAGAAGAGTGTTTGACTTGATGGGGTGAGGTTTGGACTGGAAAGGAGTGCAAGGGAACTTTCTAGGATAGAAATGTTCTGTGTTCTGCTGGGGGTGACGGTTACATGGGTGTATGCATTTGTCAAAACTCATCAAACTGTACCCTTAAAATGGGTGCATTTTGTCATATGTTAGTTATACTTCGATCAAGCTGATCCAAAAAGTGAGTCCCTGACACAGTAGATTGGATATTCTTAACCTGGAGTTCCAGGAGTCTCAAGCATCCATAAAACTACATGCACCCTTGTGAGCCTGGGTGCATTTTACAGAAAAAGTGTTTGACTTTTCCTCAGAATCTACTTCTACAAGAGTGTCCCCAACTCACTTAATATAAACACACAAGAAACGCAGCATCTCAAATAACCAACCTGTGTTACAAATCCAGCAGACGGTTTCCTTCCCAGAACTCTGGAGCCCTTGGGGGCTAGATTCCTGGGGACACCAGGTCATGGCGGAAATGGAGGAAGATTCTGAAAGGCCAGCCTTGCACAGTGGATGAGAAGGAAGGGTCGAGGACCCTTTCTAAGACTGAAGAATCACCAGGCTCTTTAACCTTGGAGGAGAAGCCACAGTCGCTCAGGTGCCTACAACTTACACAGGTTTGAAATCACAATCTTGTAATGCCTGTTTAAATCATCACGACGCAGTGAAATCCTATTATGTACCATATATTACTGTGCTGACAGATGTGGGAGGGAACTGCGGACAGCATCAGACATCTCTGTCCCTCGGGAACCGGGGAGCTTGGGAAATTCTGTCCTGGCAAGAGCCTCCTTGAACAATCGTCTCAGCACTGCAGACCTAAGCCGGGACAGGAATGGGCTGTGTCGGGAGCAGCACCTGGTGTAGGAAAGCATGTGTGTGTTCCTGTGGATGCACGTGCACACCCCAGCAAGAGCTGTGGTGGAGGTTTGCCAGATAGTTTAGAAACTAGCAGCCGCTGCAGCAGTTGGTAAGTTGAAAAGCTGAAACCTGTGAATCAATCCAAGTACAAAGCTCTCGGTTGCTAATTTGGTACCTGTTTCCAACACCTTGCAAAGAGTCAATCTGTGCAGAACCTCACGCTCTTGGCATTTCTGATACTCAGTTCTAGGAGGATGCAGTAACAGCAGGTACCTAAAACCATTGATTTCTTTTAAAAGAGCCTACGCCATCAGTGACATCAGATCTCCTCTTGCATACTCAGGAACGTTTCAATGTCCACACACAGGAAACACTCAATAAAGAGCTAAAATGTCTGTCTTCTAGAAGCTACAGTTAAGACATACCCACAGAATATTTTCATTAATTCTTTCAACGTATCTTTATTGAGCTTCTACTATGTGTCTGCCCTGGGCATACATTGGGAAACAAAACAGAAAAGAAAACTCCCTGCCCTTTTGGAGCCCACATTATAGAGGATTAATGGATAAGTAAATCATATTATATTAGATAATAGCATAGTAGTAGAAATATAAAGCAGAGAAAGGCAAAGGAAGAGCTGCATTTTTAGATAGAGTTGTCATGGAAAACCTAACTGAAAAGGGGACACCTGAACAAAGATTTGACAGAGGTTAGGGAGTTGGCTCTGTAAATATCTGGGAAGACATTCCCAGGGAATGAGACTAGGCAGTATAAAGGCCAGGAGGCAGGAACATGCTTGAGTTTTCAAGAAACAGCAAACCGTCCAATGTGGCTAGAACCAAATGAGCAAGGGGGACGAGAACTGTGAGAAGAAAATAGTGATGAAATAAGGGCCAGATTGTTTAGGTCCCTGCAGGCCATTGAAAGACTTAGGTTTCTACTATGAGTGAGATGGGCACTGCGGTAGATTGAATTATGTACACCAATTTAGATATGTTCTTAACTTTAATCCACATTCTTGTGGGGGTGAACCCATTGTAAACAGAATCTCATGAAGATGCCGTTTTAAGTTAACGTGTGGCTCAACTGAATGAGGTTGCATCTTAGTCCAGGTTACTAGAAGCCTTATAAAGAGAAAGAAACCAGATGCTAAAGTCAGAGAAGGCCACAGGGAGAAGCTGGAAGTCAGCAGGAAACCAGAAGAAAAAGGAGAGGACATTGCCATGTGACAGGGAACCCAAGGAACCCAAGGATTTCTGGCCAACCAGAATGCTACCAACCCCAGAAAGAAGTAAGCCTTCTAGAAAATGCCTTGATTAGACTTCAGGTCTCTGAAACAGTGAGCCAAAAAGTTCTTGCTTTTAAGTCAACGCATTGTGTAGTATTTGTCATAGCAGCCAGGCAAATCAAGACAGGCACCATTGGAAGGTTCTAGGAAGAGGAGGGACTTGCTCCAACTTAGGCTTTGGAAGAACCACTCTGGCTGCTGTGCTAAGAACAGACTGTGGTGGAGGTGGGGGGCAATGGCAGAAGCAGGGAGACTACAATTTGGAACATTTCAATTTTGATACACTTAATGGACATTCAAATGAGGTGTTGAGTAGGGGGGTTGGATATGCAGTTCTGAAGTCGAAGGGGGAGGTCTGGGCCAGAGATATAAATTTGGTATAATACTGACATATTTAAGGTCATGAGACTGGTTTGAATGATGAAGTTTGTGAATGGAGATAGAGAAGAGGAGGACCGAGAACTCAGACCTGTGTCACTCAAATATTAAATGGCTGTCTTAGTTTGCTTGAGCTGTTGGGACAAATACCACACAATGGGTTGGCTTAAACAATGAGAATTTATTGGCTCACAATTCTGAGGCTAGCGGAACTCCAAAATCAAGATACTGACAAGATTTGCTTTTTCCCCATTCCTGAAGCATCCTAGTGCTGGCTGCTGGCAATCTTGGGGTTCCTTGGATTATATCTCTGCTTTCCCCTCGTATCTCTTATTTCTGTGACTTCCGGGTCCTCTTTATAAGGCCTTCAGTAATCCAGATTAAGACCTCATTCTGTTGTGCCACATCTTAACTAAGAAAAACACTTTCAAGAGATCCTATTTACAATGGGTTCACACCCACAGGAATGCAGATTAAGGTTATGAACATGTTTTCTCTGAGGCATGTAACTCAATCTACCACAATGGTTAAAATATTTTCTTAAGAAAATCCCTTCAATGAGCATATTTTTTTTCTTGAAAAACAAACAGACAAACAAGTGGCCAGAGTAAAACATGCTAAATTATCTTCAGATGGCAGTAATTGTGAAGATAACTGACAGTCGGGTAGCACTTATTTTCCAGCTTACCTAGGCTACAAGGAGAAAACCAACCAAGGGATGGCAGCATGAGAGATGTTTAAGAACCCTGACCTGGTATCTATGGATGGAAGAATTTATTTTACTGTTTTTCTATGAGAATTAATTTTTTCCTTTTTCCATTCAGTTGCCAAGGACTTCCTCTGGTGTCACTGTTTGGTGGTCAGTAGGGTATGCCCTGTGATGGGGATAAAGCAGCCCCCATTTCTGAGGTTCCGAACTCCCTGGTGTGGCCCTGTTTTATCTAAAGATGCTGATACATTTTCCCTAGAATTCTGTCCTACTTCATTGTGCCACCCCCACCACCCCACCAAAAAGTTCTCAAAAGTTTATTGTTAATCACCCTTAAGCTGCATTCCAAAGATTTTGAAATCTGAACCAAGAGATAGAGCACTGCCTAGGTCTAACCACTGGGTGATTCATACCCAGGACAGATATGAAAAGCACAGATCTAAAGCCTTTGAAAACTGGACTGCCATGGGAACCATAGGCCACAGAATGTGGATTGTAACTTGTAGCCTGTACCTAACTAGATGAAGTGCATGCTGAAACAAAGATATCAATATCCTCCATATAATTTAAATAAGATCCAGAATTTCATAATGTAATACTCAAAATATTCAGGATCCAACTCCAAAGTATTCAGCATACAAAGAACCATGAAAATTTCAACTCAAATGGGAAAAGACAATCAATAGATGACAAAGATGAGTTGACACATTTGTTGGAATTATCAGACCAAGATTTTAAACCAGCTATGAATAAATGTTAAGACAAGCAATTGCAAACACTCTTGGAACAAATGTTAAGATAGAAAGTCTCCATAAGGAAATAGAAGATACGAAGAAAAACCAGTGGAAGTTTTGCAACTGAAATATTAAAACTTGTGGGATGAACTCAATAACAGAGGAAAGAGTTCATGAACAGGAGAAAGGATCAATGAAAGCCATCCAGTCTGAGAAACAAGGCAGGAAAAAGGCTGAAAAAAATGCAAATCCTCTGTCTCTTGTGGGGCAATAACAAAAAATCATTGGAGACCAAGAAGAGAGGAGAAAGTGCCATGCTGAAAAAATTGAAGAAATAATAGTTGAAAAACTTCCCATGTTTGCAAATGAAGTAAACATACATATTCAAGAGGCTGAGAGAACACCAAATAAGATAAACCCAAAGAAATCCATGTGCAGACACATCATAAACTGATGAAAACTAAAGATGAAGAAGAACTCTTGAAAGCTGCATTATGTGTAGAGGAACAACCATTTTGATGACTATGGATAGCTCACCAGAAATGATGGCAGCCAGAAAGAAGTGACACAAAATTTCTCTAAAGTGCTGAAAGGAAAGAACTGTCAAAACAGAATTCTAAATCGAGCAAAAATATACTTCAGAAATGAGAAGGTGAAATAAAGATATTCTCAGATGAGGGAAAACTGAGAGAATTTGTAATTAGTCGATCTACTCTGAAAAAATTTCTAAAGGAAGTTCTTCAAGCAAAAAGCAATGATAACAGAAGGAAACTTGGAATACCAGAAATGAAGGAAGAGCAACAGAAATGGTCGATGACTATGTCAATATACTAGATTATTCTTCTCTTTTGAGAAATTTAAAATATGTTTGATCATCTAAAGCAAAAATTATATCATTGTCTGCTGGGATTTTCAGTGTACATAGATGGAATATATACAACAAATATAGCACAAAAGAAGGAGGTTAAAGAACCCTATCAAGTGGTAAATTTTCTGCATTCCAATTGAAGTGGCAAAATATTAATCCTAAGCATACTGTGAAAAGTTAAGTATGTATTTTGTTATTCCCTAGAGCAACCACTAAAATAGCTACATGAGATATAGTCAAAATCACAATAGATAAATTAAAATTGAATGCTAAAACAATGTTCAAATAACATTATGATTGAATACAATGTGGAATCCTGGAGGGAATCTTGGAATAGGGAAAGAAGATTAGTGAGAAAACTGGTGAAATCCAAATAGAGTTGTGAGTTTAGTTAACAGTAATATACCAATGTTGGTTTCTCAATTTTAATAAATAAACCATGGTAATGTAAGATGTTAATGTTAGGGTAAGCTGGGCAAGGGGGATACATAAAAATGCTCTCTAATATCATTGCAACTTTTCAGTAAATCTAAAATTTGTCCAAAATAAAAAGTTTATTTAAAAATATTTAAATAACCCAAAATTAGGCAGGGAAGAGGAAACAGAAGAACAAAAAAGGAAAAAACTTGAAATCAAATAATAAAATGGTAAAATTAATCCAACATGTCAATAATGACATTAGTATAAATAGTCTAAACACAACCATTAAAAGGAAAATGGAAGGGATTAAGAAAAGAAAAACATGACCCAATCATATGCTGTCTACAAGAAACTAATTTCAAATATAATGCTATAGGGAGGTTAAAAGTGAAAGGAGGAAAAAGATATACCATACAAACACCAATCACAAGAAAGCTGTATTGGCTCTATTAATTTGCAACAGAAGAGATTTCAGAGCACAGAAAATAACCAGAGACATTACATAACAGTAAAAGTATCAATTCAGCAAGAAAATGTAACAGTCCTAAATATGCATGCACCTAACAAAAGAGTTTCTATAACACAAAGCAAAAACTGACAACTGAAAACTGAAATAGACAAGTCCACATTTATGGTTAGAAACTTTCAATACCATTCTCAGCAGTAGATAGAACTGGTAGACAGAAAATAAGCAAGCATGTCGAAAAACTGGGCAATGATGTCAACCAACTGGATCAAATTGACATTTATAGAATGTTCCATCTAACAACAGTGGGATACACACTTTTTGCAAGTGAACATGAAACAGTCACCAAAGTAGACCACATACAACAAATCTTAACAAATTTTAAAAAATGAAGTTATACAAACTGTGTTTTCAGACCATAATGGAATTAAATTGGAAATAAATAGCAGAAAGGCAACCAGAAAAGCTCCTAGCTGACAGAGGTATTCTGGACGCCATCAGTTTTCCTTCAGTGAAGGTATCCTCTTATTGATGCCTTAGTTTGGACACTTTAATGGCCTTAGAACTGTTAATTTGTAACCTAATAAATCCTGTTTATAAAAGCCAATCCATTTTTGGCATTTTGGATAACGGCAGCATTAGCAAACCAGAAAAAACCTACACTGGGAGTCTGGGCCAATTCCATGCCAAGCCACCTGCTGCTGCTTCCCTCAAGGATGGGGCAAGGGCTTTCAGATCCAGGGCTGGAAACACAGTCTCTGTCCAAGTTTTCTGTCTCTTTGTCCCTCACTGACTTGGGACTTGAAATGTCCTCCCCTGTCCCCCAGGTCTTCAAACAGTGGGGGTATGTCTCTCTGCTGTGAGAGATTTTATAGAAAATCTTCCAGGATGGAAGATTCCTACCTGATATTTCTTCTCTTTCTTCAATTTGGCATTTTCAGGGTCCTTCTCCAGTCTGTATCCTCCTCCAGAGTATCAAACAATTCAGACTTGTCCTTTTTATCATTGAACCTCTGGAGAGAAGTTTTCAGTAGCTGTTTATGTCACCATGTTGATGACATCACCTCACCAGACATAGACTTTTTTTTTTAAACTTCATTTTATTGAGATATATTCACATACCACGCAGTCATACAAAACAAATCGTACATTCAATTGTTCACAGTACCATTACATAGTTGTACATTCATCACCTAAATCAATCCCTGACACCTTCATTAGCACACACACAAAAATAACAAGAATAATAATTAAAGTGAAAAAGAGCAATTGAAGTAAAAAAGAACACTGGGTACCTTTGTCTGTTTGTTTGTTTGTTTCCTTCCCCTATTTTTCTACTCATCCATCCATAAACTAGACAAAGGGGAGTGTGGTCCTTATGGCTTTCCCAATCCCATTGTCACCCCTCATAAGCTACATTTTTATATAATTGTCTTCGAGACTCATGGGTTCTGGGTTGTAGTTTGATAGTTTCAGGTATCCACCACCAGCTACCCCAATTCTTTAGAACCTGAAAAGCGTTGTCTAAATTGTGCGTAAGAGTGCCCACCAGAGTGACCTCTTGGCTCCTTCTGGAATCTCTCTGCCACTGAAGCTTATTTCATTTCCTTTCACATCCCCCTTTTGGTCAAGAAGATGTTCTCCGTCCCACGATGCCGGGTCTACATTCCTCCCCGGGAGTCATATTTCACGTTGCCAGGGAGATTCACTCCCCTGGGTGTCTGATCCCACGTAGCAGGGAGGGCAGTGATTTCACCTTTCAAGTTGGCTTAGGTATATAGAGAGGGCCACATCTGAGCAACAAAGAGGCATTCGGGAGGAGGCTCTTAGGCACAATTATAGGGAGGCCTAGCCTCTCCTTTGCAGCAACAGTCTTCCCAAGGGTAAATCCTGTGGTAGAGGGCTCAACCCATCAAACCACCAGTCCCCTATGTCTGTGGTCATGTTAGCAACCATCGAGGTGGGGTAGGCCAATACCCCTGCATTCTCCACAGGCTCCTCAAGGGGGATCTACATATTTTTCTCCTTGTTTTTTTTTTTTTTAACTTTTTTTTTTTTAAATCAACTGTATGAAAAATAAAAAAAAAATATGGAGCGCTTTACGAATTTGCATGTCATCCTTGCACAGGGGCCATGCTAATCTTCTCTGTGTTGTTCCAATTTTAGTATATGTGCTGCCGAAGCAAGCACAGACATAGACTTTTAAAACACAGTCCTAAATACCCTCAAAGAGTTAAAGGAAAACATGAACAAAGAACTAAAAGAAATCAGGAAAATGAAAGATAAACATAGAGAATATCAACAGAGAGAAGGAAATTATGTAAAAGAACCAAACAGAACTTAAGACCACAGTAACATAAATGAGGTTTCAACAGCAGATTGGAGCTGGTAGGAGAAAGAATCTCAGTGACCTTGAAGAGAAGACAATTGAAATCACACAGTCTGAGGAGCAGAAAGAAGGAAAAGAATGAAGAATAGTGAACAGAGCTTGAGGAACTTGTCGGGAACCATCGAGTATACCAATATATACATTGTGGGAGTCCCAGAAGGAGACAAGAGAAAGGGGCAGAGAGGACAGTCAAAGAAATAATGGCTGAAAACTTCCCAAATTTAACAAAAGATACTCAATGAACTCCAAACAGAATACACTT
Organism: Choloepus didactylus; assembly: GCF_015220235.1. Lineage (NCBI taxonomy): Eukaryota > Metazoa > Chordata > Mammalia > Pilosa > Megalonychidae > Choloepus > Choloepus didactylus. Next base: position 38,768,228 of record NC_051334.1, on the reverse strand, counting down.
AAATAGACCCATACTGGGACATATTATAACCAAATGGTTGAATGCCAAAGATAAAGTGAGAATTTTGAAAATCACAAGAGAGAAGCAAAATGTCGCACAAAAAGGAGCCTCAATAAGATAGTCAATTTCTCTTCAGAAACAATGGAGGCAAGAATGCAGTAGGATGACATATTTAAAGTTCCAAAAGGAAAAAAAATGCCAACTAAGTATTCTATATCCAGCAAAACCGTCTTTCAAAAATGAGGGAGAGATTAAGACATTCTCAGATAAACAAAAGTTGAGGGAGTTTGTCATCATTATACTTACCCTATTTAAGAAATGCCTGTGGAGAACAGGTGGCTCGTGGACACCACCTGCTGGTTAGTTAGAGAAACTGTACTCCACGAAGCGGTAGATCTGATAAATTAGAGATAAGGACTTCAATTGGTCTACAAATCCTAAAAGAACCCTATCAAGTTCAGCAAATTCCAAGAGGCCAAAAACAACAGAAAATTATAAAGCATATGAAAAAACCAGACGATATGGATAACCCAAGCCCAAGCACCCAAATCAAAAGATCAGAAGAGACACAGCACCTAGAGCAGCTACTCAAAGAACTAAAGATGAACAATGAGACCATAGTATGGGATACAAAGGAAATCAAGAAGACCCTAGAAGAGCATAAAGAAGACATTGCAAGACTAAATAAAAAAATGGATGATCTTATGGAAATTAAAGAAACTGTTGACCAAATTAAAAAGATTCTGGACACTCATAGTACAAGACTATAGGAAGTTGAATAACGAATCAGTGACCTGGAAGATGACAGAATGGAAAATGAAAGCATAAAAGAAAGAATGGGGAAAAAAATTGAAAAAATCGAAATGGACCTCAGGGATATGATAGATGATATGAAACGTGGGAATATAAGACTCATTGGTGTCCCAGAAGGGGAAGAAAATGGTAAAGGTCTAGGAAGAGTATTCAAAGAAATTGTTGGGGAAAACTTCCCAAATCTTCTAAACAACATAAATACACAAATCATAAATGCTCAGCGAACTCCAAATAGAATAAATCCAAATAAACCCACTCCGAGACATATTCTGATCACACTGTCAAACACGGAAGAGAAGGAGCAAGTTCTGAAAGCAGCAAGAGAAAAGCAATTCACCACATACAAAGGAAACAGCATAAGACTAAGTAGTGACTACTCAGCAGCCACCATGGAGGCAAGAAGGCAGTGGCATGATATATTTAAAATTCTGAGTGAGAAAAATTTCCAACCAAGAATACTTTATCCAGCAAAGCTCTCCTTCAAATTTGAGGGAGAGCTTAAAATTTTCACAGACAAACAAATGCTGAGAGAATTTGCTAACAAGAGACCTGCCCTACTGGAGATACTAAAGGGAGCCCTACAGACAGAGACACAAAGAAAGGACAGAGAGACTTGGAGAAAGGTTCAGTAATAAAGAGATTCGGTATGGGTACAATAAAGGATATTAATAGACAGAGGGGAAAAATATGACAAACATAAACCAAAGGATAAGATGGCTGATTCAAGAAATGCCTTCACGGTTATAACGTTGAATGTAAATGGATTAAACTCCCCAATTAAAAGATATAGATTCGCAGAATGGATCAAAAAAAATGAACCATCAATATGTTGCATACAAGAGACTCATCTTAGACACAGGGACACAAAGAAACTGAAAGTGAAAGGATGGAAAAAAATGTTTCATGCAAGCTACAGCCAAAAGAAAGCAGGTGTAGCAATATTAATCTCAGATAAAATAGACTTCAAATGCAGGGATGTTTTGAGAGACAAAGAAGGCCACTACATACTAATAAAAGGGGCAATTCAACAAGAAGAAATAACAATCGTAAATGTCTATGCACCCAATCAAGGTGCCACAAAATACATGAGAGAAACACTGGCAAAACTAAAGGAAGCAATTGATGTTTCCACAATAATTGTGGGAGACTTCAACACATCACTCTCTCCTATAGATAGATCAACCAGACAGAAGACCAATAAGGAAATTGAAAACCTAAACAATCTGATAAATGAATTAGATTTAACAGACATATACAGGACATTACATCCCAAATCACCAGGATACACATACTTTTCTAGTGCTCACGGAACTTTCTCCAGAATAGATCATATGCTGGGACATAAAACAAGCCTCAAAAAATTTAAAAAGATTGAAATTATTCAAAGCACATTCTCTGACCACAATGGAATACAATTAGAAGTCAATAACCATCAGAGACAGAAAATTCACAAATACCTGGAGGTTAAACAACACACTCCTAAACAATCAATGGGTTAAAGAAGAAATAGCAAGAGAAATTGCTAAATATATAGAGAGAAATGAAAATGAGAACACAACATACCAAAACCTATGGGATGCAGCAAAAGCAGTGCTAAGGGGGAAATTTATAGCACTAAACGCATATATTAAAAAGGAAGAAAGAGCCAAAATCAAAGAACTAATGGATCAACTGAAGAAGTTAGAAAATGAACAGCAAACCAATCCTAAAGCAAGTACAAGAAAAGAAATAACAAGGATTAAAACAGAAATAAATGACATAGAGAACAAAAAAACAATAGAGAGGATAAATATCACCAAAAGTTGGTTCTTTGAGAAGATCAACAAGATTGACAAGCCCCTAGCTAGACTGACAAAATAAAAAAGAGAGAAGACCCATATAAACAAAATAATGAATGAAAAAGGTGACATAACTGCAGATCCTGAAGAAATTAAAAAAATTATAAGAGGATATTATGAACAACTCTATGGCAACAAACTGGATAATGTAGAAGAAATGGACAATTTCCTGGAAACATATGAACAACCTAGACTGACCAGAGAAGAAATAGAAGACCTCAAACAACCCATCACAAGCAAAGAGATCCAATCAGTCATCAAAAATCTTCCCACAAATAAATGCCCAGGGCCAGATGGCTTCACAGGGGAATTCTACCAAACTTTCCAGAAAGAACTGACACCAATCTTCCTCAAACTCTTTCAAAACATTGAAGAAAATGGAACACTACCTAACTCATTTTATGAAGCTAACATCAATCTAATACCAAAACCAGGCAAAGATGCTACAAAAAAGGAAAACTACCGGCCAATCTCCCTAATGAATATAGATGCAAAAATCCTCAACAAAATACTTGCAAATCGAATCCAAAGACACATTAAAAAAATCATACACCATGACCAAGTGGGGTTCATTCCAGGCATGCAAGGATGGTTCAACATAAGAAAATCAATCAATGTATTACAACACATTAACAAGTCAAAAGGGAAAAATCAATTGATCATCTCAATAGATGCTGACAAAGCATTTGACAAAATCCAACATCCCTTTTTGATAAAAACACTTCAAAAGGTAGGAATTGAAGGAAACTTCCTCAACATGATAAAGAGCATATATGAAAAACCCACAGCCAGCATAGTACTCAATGGTGAGAGACTGAAAGCCTTCCCTCTAAGATCAGGAACAAGACAAGGATGCCCGCTGTCACCACTGTTATTCAACATTGTGCTGGAAGTGCTAGCCAGGGCAATCCGGCAAGACAAAGAAATAAAAGGCATCCAAATTGGAAAAGAAGAAGTAAAACTGTCATTGTTTGCAGATGATATGATCTTATATCTAGAAAACCCTGAGAAATCGACGATACAGCTACTAGAGCTAATAAACAAATTTAGCAAAGTAGCGGGATACAAGATTAATGCACATAAGTCAGTAATGTTTCTATATGCTAGAAATGAACAAACTGAAGAGACACTCAAGAAAAAGATACCATTTTCAATAGCAACTAAAAAAATCAAGTACCTAGGAATAAACTTAACCAAAGATGTAAAAGACCTATACAAAGAAAACTACATAACTCTACTAAAAGAAATAGAAGGGGACCTTAAAAGATGGAAAAATATTCCATGTTCATGGATAGGAAGGCTAAATGTCATTAAGATGTCAATTCTACCCAAACTCATCTACAGATTCAATGCAATCCCAATCAAAATTCCAACAACCTACTTTGCAGACTTGGAAAAGCTAGTTATCAAATTTATTTGGAAAGGTAAAATGCCTCGAATTGCTAAAGACACTCTAAAAAAGAAAAACGAAGTGGGAGGACTTACACTCCCTGACTTTGAAGCTTATTATAAAGCCACAGTTGCCAAAACAGCATGGTACTGGCACAAAGATAGACATATAGATCAATGGAATCGAATTGAGAATTCAGAGATAGACCCTCAGATCTATGGCCGACTGATCTTTGATAAGGCCCCCAAAGTCACTGAACTGAGCCATAATGGTCTTTTCAACAAATGGGGCTGGGAGAGTTGGATATCCATATCCAAAAGAATGAAAGAGGACCCCTACCTCACCCCCTACACAAAAATTAACTCAAAATGGACCAAAGATCTCAATATAAAAGAAAGTACCATAAAACTCCTAGAAGATAATGTAGGAAAACATCTTCAAGACCTTGTATTAGGCGGCCACTTCCTAGACTTTACACCCAAAGCACAAGCAACAAAAGAGAAAATAGATAAATGGGAACTCCTCAAGCTTAGAAGTTTCTGCACCTCAAAGGAATTTCTCAAAAAGGTAAAGAGGCAGCCAACTCAATGGGAAAAAATTTTTGGAAACCATGTATCTGACAAAAGACTGATATCTTGCATATATAAAGAAATCCTACAACTCAATGACCATAGTACAGACAGCCCAATTGTAAAATGGGCAAAAGATATGAAAAGACAGTTCTCTGAAGAGGAAATACAAATGGCCAAGAAACACATGAAAAAATGTTCAGCTTCACTAGCTATTAGAGAGATGCAAATTAAGACCACAAGGAGATACCATCTAACAGCGGTTAGAATGGCTGCCATTAAACAAACAGGAAACTACAAATGCTGGAGGGGATGTGGAGAAATTGGAACTCTTATTCATTGTTGGTGAGACTGTATAATGGTTCAGCCACTCTGGAAGTCAGTCTGGCAGTTCCTTAGAAAACTAGATATAGAGTTACCATTCGATCCAGCGATTGCACTTCTCGGTATATACCCGGAAGGTCGGAAAGTAGTGTCACGAACAGTTATCTGCACGCCAATGTTCATAGCAGCATTATTCATAATTGCCAAGAGATGGAAACAACCCAAATGTCCTTCAACAGATGAGTGGATAAATAAAATGTGGTATATACACACGATGGAATACTACACGGCAGTAAGAAGGAACGATGTCGTGAAACATATGACAACATGGATGCACCTTGAAGACATAATGCTGAGCGAAATAAGCCAGGCACAAAAAGAGAAATATTATATGCTACCACTAATGTGAACTTTGAAAAATGTAAAACAAATGGTTTATAATGTAGAATGTAGGGCAACTAGCAATAGAGAGCAATTAAGGAAGGGGGAACAATAATCCAAGAAGAACAGATAAGCTATTTAACGTGCTGGGGATGCCCAGGAATGACTATGGTCTGTTAATTTCTGATGGATATAGTAGGAACAAGTTCACAGAAATGTTGCTATATTATGTAACTGTCTTGGGGTAAAGTAGGAACATGTTGGAAGTTAAGCAGTTATCTTAGGTTAGTTGCCTTTTTCTTACTCCCTTGTTATGGTCTCTTTGAAATGTTTTTTTATTGTATGTTTGTTTTCTTTTTAACTTTTTTTTTCATACAGTTGATTTAAAAAAGAAGGGAAAGTTAAAAAAAAAAAAGAAAAACAAGGAAAAAAAAGATGTAGTGCCCCCTTGAGGAGCCTGTGGAGAATGCAGGGGTATTCGCCTACCCCACATCGATGGTTGCTAACGTGACCACAGACATAGGGGACTGGTGGTTTGATGGGTTGAGCCCTCTACCATAAGTTTTACCCTTGGGAAGACGGTTGCTGCAAAGGAGAGGCTAGGCCTCCCTATGGTTGTGCCTAAGAGCCTCCTCCCGAATGCCTCTTTGTTGCTCAGATGTGGCCCTCTCTCTCTAGCTAAGCCAACTTGAAAGGTGAAATCACTGCCCTCCCCCCTACGTGGGATCAGACACCCAGGGGAGTGAATCTCCCTGGCAACATGGAATATGACTCCCGGGGAGGAATGTAGACCTGGCGTCGTGGGACGGAGAACATCTTCTTGACCAAAAGGGGGATGTGAAAGGAAATGAAATAAGCTTCAGTGGCAGAGAGATTCCAAAAGGAGCCGAGAGGTCACTCTGGTGGGCACTCTTACGCACACTTTCGACAACCCTTTTTAGGTTCCAAAGAATTGGGGTAGCTGGTGGTGGATACCTGAAACTATCAAACTACAACCCAGAACCCATGAATCTCGAAGACAGTTGTATAAAAATGTAGCTTATGAGGGGTGACAATGGGATTGGGAAAGCCATAAGGACCACACTCCACTATGTCTAGTTTATGGATGGATGAGTAGAAAAATAGGGGAAGGAAACAAACAGACAAAGGTACCCAGTGTTCTTTTTTACTTCAATTGCTCTTTTTCACTCTAATTATTATTCTTGTTATTTTTGTGTTTGTGCTAATGAAGGTGTCAGGGATTGATTTAGGTGATGAATGTACAACTATGTAATCGTACTGTAAACAATCGAAAGTACGATTTGTTTTGTATGACTGCGTGGTATGTGAATATATTTCAATAAAATGAAGATTAAAAAAAAAAAAAAAAAAAAAAAGAAATGCCAAAGAGAGTTCTGCAGTTTGAAAGGAAAGTACAATAGACAATAGAGCTAAGATGCATGAAGAAATAAAGATCTCTGGTAAGGGTAACAACATGGGTAAACATAAATGCTGGTACTATTGTATTTTTGGTTTGTAACACCGCTTTTTACTTCTTACAGGATCTAAAAGGTAAATCCATAAAGTTTAATGATAAATCAGTGGTTTGGGACTCATAATGTATAAATACATAATTTGAGACAAGAACTACATAAAGGTGGGGGTTCATAGGGGCATAGGAACATAGTTTGTGTTTGCTATTTAAGTTAAGCTGTTATCAAAGCAAACAAGATTGTTGTAGATTTGGGACATAAAATTTAAACCCTGTGGTAATTATTAAGAAAACATCAGAGAATATACAAGCTCATAGAGACAGAAATTAGGGTACAGGTTGCCAGGGTTAGGGGAAAAGGGGAATGAAAAGTTAATGCCTAATGGGTGTTGTGCTTCTGTTTAGGAAGATAGGAAAGTTTTAGTAATGGAAATTGGTGAGGGTACATTGTGAATGTGATTAATCCCACAAAATGGCATGTTTGGGAGTGGCTGAGAAGGGAAAGTTTACATTGTGTATATATTCAAACAATTAAGCTGGAAGGAAGGAAGGAAGGAAGGAAGGAAAGAAGGAAGGGAGGAAGGACTAAAGAGACAATGACAATTAAATGTAAAATGTGATCCTGGACAGGATATAATAAGGGAGGAGGAAATGCTGAAAAGGACATTATTGGGGTATAAGAAAACATTGAAATACAGACTATAAGCTTTATATTGATGTTAAATTTATTGAATGTTATAATTGCACTTAAGGTGGTTACATAAGTGAATATCATTGTTCTTAGGAAATATACATGGAAGTATTAAGTGTTCAAGGAACATGACACTTCTACACACAAGTGTCCAGAAAATGGATTTATAAATAGATAACATATAGACAAATGGATAGATAGGTAGATAGATAGAAAGATAGATAGATAGATAGATAGATAGATAGATAGAATGATACCGAAAATGTAGCAAAACGATAAAATTGGTGCATCTCGGTATCTGGGGGATAAGTGTATGTTGGAATTCTCTTTATGGGATTCACATTTTGTTACTATCCTGTAAGTTTGAAAATGTTTCAAAACAAAAGATTTAACAAAAAGATCAATAGAAACAATTAGCCTCTAGCAAGCCTGACAAAGAAAACAAGAGAGAAAACACACATTACCAGTATCAGGAAGGAAAGAGGGAATATCGCTACAGACCCTGCAAACATTAGAAGGATAATAAGAGAATACTATGAACACTCAATTCATCTGAATTTGACAACTTAGATGAAATGGACCAATTCTTTTCAAAGCACAAAATAGCAAAACTCATCCAAGATGAAATAGATAACCTGAATTGTCATTCCACTATTACAGAAATAATTTAAATTCGCAGTTAAAACCTTCCAAAAAAATCTCCATGCTCAGACGGGTTCACTGGTAAGTTCTACCAAATGTTTAAAGAAGTAATAATACCAGTTGTACGAAACTGCTTCCCGAAAATAAAAGCGTATAGAACACCTTCTAACTGATTTTATGATGCCAACTTTATCTTGATACCAAAGCACCCCCAAGGCCACTCCAGCCCTGATCCCACAATGTCAAAAGGGACCAATGCCAAAAAGGGACCAAAGAGAGTACAAGAATAGAAAACTATTTTTTCTCCTGAAAACTAATAGAAAACTAATCTCTCTCCTGAAAATAGACATGAAAAACCTCACTAAAATATTAACAAATTGAATCCATCAATATATAAACAATAATACACTGTAACCAGCTGGGTTTATCCCAGGAATGCAAGACTGGTTCAATATTTAAAAATGAATAAATGTAATTCACAATATTGAGAGTCTAAAGAAGAAAAACCCAAGACCATATCAATTGATGCAGAAAAAATATTAGATAAAATTCAATATGTATTCATGATAAAAGCTCTCAGCAAACTAGAAATAGAAGGGATCTTCCTCAACCTGATAAAGAGGCATCTACAAAAATCCTACAGCTAACATCATAGTTAGTGGTAAAAAATGGAATACTATCTCCCTCTGATCAGGAACAAGGCAAGGATGTCCACTATTTACCTTCCAATTCAACATCATAAGGGAAATCTTAGGCAGTGCAATAAGGCAAGAAAAATAACAGGCATGTATATTGGAAATAAACAAATAAATAAAACTGTCCCTGTTTGCAGAGCACGTGATTGCCTGAATAGAAAATCCAAGGAATCTACAAAAATAAAATTAAATTAAAAAATGACTCCTAAAACCAAGTGAGTTTAGCAAGGTCACAAATTAAGTCAACATATAAAAATAAACTGTAATTCTACACAGTGGCAATGCCTGTAAACCAAAATTTTAAAAACAATGCCATTATAATAGCTCCAACAGAATGAACTATTGAGGTGTAGATGTCACAGAACATGTAGAGGATCTGCATGCTACTACAAAATGGTGACGAAAGAAATCAAAGAAGACCTAAAAAAAACATGGAGATACATACTGTGTTTATAAATTGGAAAGTTTGACACTAAATATGTCAGTTCTCTCCACAATGATTTATAGACTTAATGCAATAACAATCAAAACCTCTGCAGGATTTTTGCATATATAAACAAATTTGTATAGAAAGACACAGTAACTAGAATTACTAAAACAAATTTGAAAAAGAAGAGTAAAAAAATAAAGAAGTCACACTAGTCGATTTTAAGACTTACTATATAGCTATGGCAATCAAGACAGTGTGGTACTGGGGAAGGGTTTAGACCCATAGATCAGTGGAACAGAATAGAGGGTCCAGAAATAAATTCATAGACCTATAGATAATTGATTTTTGATGATGTTGCAAGGACTGGGCCCCTTTTGGTATTCTGGGATCAGGGCAGGGGTGGCCACAGGGAGCCCTGGGCTGAAGGGACTCTAACTCTCCCCTCAGCCCCTAGAAAGAGAGCTGTGGAGCCCCTCTCACTACTCATAACCTTTTCAGAAGAAGCCAACATGGTGGAGAAGAATGTTCTAGGCAGTGGAAAGGCCCTGTGGTAGGTTCCCACCTGGTATGTCTGCAGAACAAGGAGGCCAGTGTGTCTGGAACTGAAGGAGTGAGGGGAAGATAGGATGAGGTGAGGTCAGAGGTTGCAGGGGCCAGATCACAGAGGGCCCTGTTGGTCCCCAGAGGGCATTGGGTTTTTCCTCTGAGGTGTGTCATGGGAAGGTTTCAAGCCCAGGAGTGACACAATCTGACTTACCTTTTAACAGGCTTATTTTCACTTCTGCGTTAAGAAATAATGAATCAGGGACAAGGGGTGAAACAGGGAGAGAAGTTGTTAGGAGGCTACTGGGAGAATCCAGGTAACAGATGATTGTGAGTCAACCAAGGTTGAGGCAGTGGAGGTGGTAAGAAGTGGCCAGGCCTGGACATGATTTGAAGGTACAGGTTGTAGTGTGTGTGTGTGTGCGTGTGTGTGTGTGTCCGTGTTAGGGGCTGTGATGTGAATATATTTCTTATTTCTTACTGTGGGCTATAGTAAAAAAAAAAATCCTAAGAAGCATGTTCTTAGAGCAATACTATTTCCCCTTCGTTCTGTTTGCTTGAAGGCTGACTCAGAGGTCCTGCAACTGCTTCTGGCTTTTGGATGCCAAAGGAGTGAGAATGTGTGCCCACAAAGTGTGTGAGGCAAGCTAGTGCCACTGTCCTAGCTTCATGGGAACTTCAGACCTTTTTCCCTGACATCGTGGGCCCAGCCATCAGAGGGAGCCAGACTTTGATGAACTAGACCCACTCATGAGGTTTCCAATCACAAATGGATAGATGTCCTTTACCTTGTTTTATGGAAGAGAAAATTAGCTGTGGAGAACAAAGGAGATGTGCCCAGTATCCCAGAACTAGACGGTGGCAAAATTTCAGTTCTCCATCTGCTGCCCCGACCATGCATGGGAAGTGCTCAGGGCAGACGGCCACCTTCCATTTCTTGCTTTCCTCACTATCTGATATTTCTGGAGAGCCCGGAGACCTTCCCTCATGAACCAGGTCAGCTGTGCCATGTCCAGGGTGGCGACACAGAAAGTCGCTGCTTTCCAGTATTCTGCCTTTCAAAGAGCCCCTTGACTTCCTGCTCACAAGCTCTAGGCTTCGGCTGACCCAGGCGGTGAAGGAGGACAAACAGCAGAGGCAGCCGGGCACAAAGGCAGGCCAAGGCAGGGGGACAAGTGTGAGGTGCCCATGAAGCAGATGTGCGGGGTCTGGAATGTTCTGAAACACGGCGGGGGGCATGGATCTATTTTTATTTTCATTAGTAGTTTACGGAGTTATCATACATTTTTAGATTGCAGACAAGGACTCTCCTTGTCCAGGTCTCATGCTCTTATTTAAGGGGCAGCAACTGGGGAGCGGGGAGTAGAGAGGCCCGGCTCAGAGCCCTTCCAGCAGCCCTCCTCCCTCCTTTCCCACTCTCCTTGCAGGGCCAGCCATGGGCAGAGCACGGGTGAGTGGCTGCAGCCCATGAGACAGGAGAACTTTCCAGGCCCCTCTGCACTGCCTGGAGACCCTGCAGCCAGAAGCACCTGTCCTAACAGCCATTGCTCCCCCAGCTGCCAGCAGGGGACAGGGGAGGCACAGGCCCTAAGATGCCACCTTCTCCACAGGCCTCTCGAGGCGGGGCTCTCCTGCGGCTGGCACTGGGCATCTCCCATCCACTTTCCTCATCAAGGAGAGAGAAGCATTAGCCTGTACGTGCACCTGCTTGATGCCTTCTGGAGAAGAGCTAGGGGCTGTTTTTAGCACATGCACCCTTTCCTCACTTTCTGTCTGGCTTTTTATTTTATTTTTCCTAAATAAGAAAAGGCAGTTCCTTCAGCACCAGGAGCAAAAAAAGAGGGAGGGGACCAAGAAATGAAGGGCTCAGAGAATGTTACACGTAACAGTGGGCGTATTTTATGGAAAGCAGCTGACAATCAGTGTTTGCAGACGCCTTTTATTTTATATTATTTCCTCATCTGTTCGGCTTTCTTGGGCGGGAGCCAGAAAGTTAATATTCTCAGTCAAAGTCGGCCTTTTATCTGTCAGGTTCAAAATGAAACCGAGTCCCTGGTGTTTTACAGTGTCTCAGGCAAAAGGCAAACACACCTTCTCGGCAGCTCTGGCCAGGGGCTGGCGCTGAGGCTGCCACCCCCGAGGCCCTTTTACAGGGGCTTTTGATTAAGGGCTGCTCTGATGCCTTAACCCTCTCCAGGGCACACGGGTCATTCCTGGGAGCCCAGCCTGGCTGCGGCCTTTGGGCGACATCAGTGCAGGAGCACGATGCCACGGGCTAGTGCCCCAGTCACCTTCCGGACCACGTTGGGGCCAGTTTGGCTGGCTCAAAGAGGCAGTGGAAGAAAACATTGGGAGGAGCTGATTAACCCCTGCCTAATTCCTGGTCAGGGTCCTGAAAGGAGCTTCCATTAGGAAGGGTCTGAACAGAGCTGTGATGGTTTAAAAACGTGTCCACAGATCCTTTGACAGTCCTCCCGTCAAGGGGTGGAGCCAATCCTCCTCCGCTAGAATCTGGGCTGACCTTCGTGACTCACTTCTAAGGGATAAGATAAGGCGGAAATGATGCTATGTGACTTCTAAGACTAGGTTATGATGATGATACAGCTTCCGCCAGGATCTTTCTCTCTTGGGACACATATGGTGGGAACCCTGAACTGCCGTGTAAGAAGTCCAGCTGTCGTGAAGCCACCATGCTGGACGGACCATTGGGACAGACCCTGTAAAGAGACCAGGAGCCCCAGTTGTGCCAGTCCCCAGCTGAGCTGAGCTTTCCCAGCCCAGGCGCCAGACATGTTAGTGAAGGAACCTTCCAGATGACCCCCAGCCCCAGTCATCTGACTGTAATGATGTGAGAGACCCCAAGAAAGAGCTGCCTCGCTGGACCCGGTCACCCCAGAACTGTAAGAGGTAATAAAATGTTCACTGCTGTGCTACACCATCAGGTCTGGGGTGCTTTGTTATGTAGCAATAGGTAACCAGGACAATGACCTCCCTTTTGTTTTCTATAAAGCCAAACCATGGAAGGAAGATCCCTTTCTGCTGTACAAATCCTCCATCTGCAGCATAACCCGTAGGAAAGGGCTGCCAAGCTCAGGCCCAGAGGCCTGAGTTCCAGTTCTGATTCTTCCTGACATGCCACCTCGGTCCAGTCACTCAACCTTTCTGGTCCTCAGTTTCCATGTCTGTGAAATGGGGATCCTGGATGAGGCTCGCCTCACAGAGATGTTAGAAGGGTCAAATTAAATGGCAGAGGTGACTCCTCGATTTCTCGAAGCCCTGAGATACAAAATCTATAAATAGCATTTCTTTAGAGGGTCTCCCTCAAAAGATATGGTAAGTGGTAGAAGAAAGATATATGATATATGCCACCTACAACAAGCCTTACATACATGCAGACACTGAACAGCTCCATTCAACTCTAAGAGGAAAAGGCCCTCTTTAAATTACAGAACCACCCAGAAGCTCCTTCTTCTTTTCATGCTCCATTGTAGTCAAATGAGGGCAACCGATGAGGCTGTTCAGGCACAGAGATTAATTTCATTCTGGGAAGCCCAAGGCCTCGTGGCTCCCTCAGTTACACCCCAATCAGAGTGAGGACCTCTACAGTCAATTTGGGGCCTCCCCTGACTTCAGAGTTTCCTTAAAATGCAGTGGGGGTGCCCTGGGGACCACAAGTCCAGAAGCCCCTACCCCTCCGCCCTGCTATCAAGCCTACCCCAAACCCGGCTGGACTCGATAGCCTATTTGGGGATCAACTGAAATTGGAACTAGGCTCCACAGGAAGGGATAATGGGTGAGGATGCTACTTCATGTCACACTGCCCTGCTCGTAGCTTGGACCCAGAATCCTGTTTGCCTTTCTGAGTTTTCCAGCCTTGGCATCAAACCCTTGGCCGTTCTGCAGGCCTCTCCCTTTCTTACAATATGGCTGCTGCTAATAAAGGCATAAATGCTGCAAAGCACTTATTACAGTAATATTATCTTTATATTATGCCGGCATTACCAGGCAGTGTGCAGGGGCCGGGGAGGCGGGAGAAGCTCTTCGGTGCTGTCAGTAATCGGAGGCAGGCAGTTTAGTTTAATGATAATGACTTACACTTACATAGCTGCCCTCATCCCAGAGGACCCTGGAGCACTTTACAAACACACTCTCACTCTGAGCCTTTCTAACAAACCTGAGCCGCAGTGATGCTTATAAATAATATATATTCTGAGTGCCTCTCTATACTGTAAATGTATGATATAAATATGTATAAATGTAACAAATATGATTTTTGCATGTTACATTTATAATCTTTAAAAAAAAACGGTGACCCATCATGGGTGTGCAGCCACAAAACAGACTCATAGGATGCTGGAGTCCAATAAATATCGATACTGTGCAACCACTTATTACAGGTACCAGCCCGGGGCTTTTAAAGCTGAAGAAATTGTTCTCAGTCTACATTCGCTGGATTCCTCCTCTTTCACTGGGAAGGTCATCCTCAGGTCAAGTTTGTTCGACTAGTCCCAGCTCAGGGTCTGGCAAATCCACAGATGTAGACAGTCCTGGATGCCCACCAGGGTTGATTCTGAAGCCTCGAAGCCAGTGCTGTGTGATCACTGACAGGGCAGGAGCCTTCTCTGGGCCTCAACTGAATCTTCAACATAATTGGATATAAAGACCGCCAGTAGATTGTGTTGTTGCTCTCAATCCTCCATGCCCTTCTAGGTTCTTTGCCGTGTGAATTTGCAGTACTTTGCACTAGAGTAGGTAGAGCTCACTTCTCTATCCCATGGATTTGGGGTTTGGCTATGTGTTCTGATTGCTACTACTGGGTAGCAAACTGTCCCCAAGCTTAGTCATGTAAAACAATGACCATTTTATTATGCTCATGGGTGCCACGGGTTAGGAATTTGGTTATGGCACAGTGGGGATAGCTGGTCTCTGCTCCGCAGTGGCTGGAACCTCAGTTGGAAAGACTAGAAGGCTGGGAGTGACTCAATGGCTGGAAGCTGGGGTCATCACAAGGTTTGTTCTCCCACATGTCAAGAGCCTGGGTTGGGAGAATCTGAAGATCAGGATGGCCAACCAGAGTGCCTCAGCGCAGCCTTTCCATTTAATCTGGGCTTTCTCACAACATGGTAGGCTCCAAGTGGTCAGACTTCTTACCCGGTAGTCCAGGGCTCCCAGGGCAAGTGATTCAGTGACAAGGCGGAAGTTGCATCATCTTTTGTGACCCAGTCATGGCAATCAGTGTCACTTCCATTGAACTCCATTGTCAAAGGACAATGGACTCAAGGGAAGGGGAATTAGATTCCTCCACCTCTTGATGGGAAGAGTGCTAAGATCCCATCATAGAAGAGACTGTGGGATGGGACATGTCGTGTCCCTCGGCATTAGTTTCCTATGCTGTGTAACAAGTGGCCACAAACTTAGCGGCTTGTCACAACGTACATTTTCACCATTTCCGTGGGACAGAGGTTTGAGCATAGCTTAACTGTCCTCCACTCAGGGTCTTCTTACAAGGCTGTGATATAGATGTCAGCCTGACTGCATTCCTTTCTGGAGCTCAGGATCCTCTTCCAAGCTCGTGTGGTTGTTAGCAGAATTCATTTCCTTGTGGTTGTAGGACTGAGGTCCCTGCTTTCATGCTGGCTCCCAGGTGGGGGCTGCTCTCAGCTCCTGAGAGACCCCCACAGTTCCTTGCCACAAGTCCTCTCACAATATCAGCAACTTATTTCTTCCAAGCCTGCAATGGACAGTGTCTCATTCCATTTGCTAAGATGGACTCTTATATAGCATTATGTAATCAGGAAATGACATCTCATCACCTTTCCGACATTCTACTAGCTAGAAGCAAATAATCAATTCCACCTGCCCTCTAGAGGAGGGTATTATAAAATAAAAAGGCATGACCCACTGAATTCATTCTAGGGTGTGTGTCTGCCACACCATGAGTTATTTTGGCCAAGAGATATTAGTAGATATGGCTCAAGCAGAGACTTGAAATATCACTTGTTGAGTGATTTATCCTGGCCTCTTCTGTTTTTATCAGCCACCATACAAAGTGCATGCCCCAGGAAGTCACTGGTCTCAGGATGAGGAAAACATGACACAGACCTGAACCAAGCATCCTGGAACTAAGCCAGGTGATCTGCAGCCTAAGGCGATGCTACCCCAGCAGATATGCAGACCCACAAGCCAGAAAAGTAAATGTATGTTATTGCAAAACACTGAGATTTGGGGGCTGTTTGTTTGGCAACATTAATGTGACAATAGCTGACTGATACAGGCTTCCATCAAAGACCTCGATCAGTGGTTTTCAAATAATTTTCTTCTTTCACAGTGACACATGCACTCATACACACATTAGAAAGACTTTCTGGGTAGAATCCCAATATGTAACACCAGAGCAGCTACTGTGGGAGTGGCAGAGAGACTAAATCTTGCTCCTTCACAACAGCCCTGAAACACCTCTTCCAAATCATAGGAACACAGTTTGAAAGCCACTGACCTAATTACTTAAACATGCACAGAAAGAGCCTATTCAAACCGGGATGAAAATGAGGACCCGCCACAGGCTGGGTCCCTGGGGGAAGGTAAGGGCACCCATTTTGGTAAAAGCTCATCATCATAATCACCATCTTTAATATATATTATTGAACACTTTTTCCATGCATAAACAGTGCTGGGCACATACCAATCACTATTCCTGTGCCAAGCTCATGAAGGTCTGCAGGGAGAGGCTGCTTGTGGCCAGATTAGCCCAAGGGTGACCAGCCAAGCAGGTGCCTGCTGATGTGCACTGCTCACACACACACAAACACACACACTCCACACAGGCAGTCAGCTCCTCCAGCTAAATGAGAGCATCTAATCGAAACTCATGGCTCCTGGAGTTGGAAAGACGAGTCTCCCATCACCCATCCCTTCTACCCCACAACCACCACAAGGCATTCTGGTGGGCTCACTATGATTTCTGTTTCTTGCAGAGTCAAAAGGCATACAGAGAAATTGAGTGATTTGCACAAGGTCTCCCCCATGAGGGATGAACTCTGGGCCCAGAGCTTGTGTCTCATGCTTCTGAGTAGCGATGTTCTCATTTAGGTCTATGCCCACCTGAGTCTATATCCTGCAGCCCACGTGACCCAACATCGCCCTCTAACGTTAGCAACAGGACCATGAGCTTTTTGAAGGCAGGGGCTGTAACTGAGTGCTTTGTCCTCCCAGGTGCTGAATGCATGATGCCAGAGAAGGAGAGAGAGCTGACCAACCATGGGCACCTGTGTGTTGGGGACAGGGGTGTGTCTCTTCTTTGCATATTAATAATTTGGGAAGGGAGTGTTCAGGATCCTGCAAGGCAAGTGGAGGGGGGAGTGGGGTGGGTTGGGGGGAGACAGACCAGCTGTTTCCTGCACACGCAGGATAAGTTAGAGTTGAATTGTCACCACCTAATTGTCACCACCTCATCCACACCTGGGACCTTCCAAAACAGGGGTGTGCTTAGTACTCGCTTTGAGATTTCAAATAGGCTTCCACTCCCAGGACACCCCATTTTGCCCAGCCAGGGTCGGAGAGTCGAGGAAGCCAGCACCAGTAGGCCCAGCTGCTCACATAAGAACCTCGGTGGCACTCCACTGGAAGCAGACTGGCTTTGCAGGCCTGCTGCAGTACAGCCGTGATGACTTCTCCACATTTACCTGGAGCATTGTCCCCAGATAATTCTTCCTGTCCCAGCCAGGCACATGTCCCTGCTCTCTCCCTCCATACACCTCACACTACACCCCTGCATACAGTCACCCATCCCTATCTCCCTATACAGAAGTCCTCCCCCTCACATCTGCCTGCCAAATGTCTACCTACTACCCTTTCTCTGTTCTGCCAGACCACAGGCATCTCTTCTTCCATCTCCTATGATATTTGCTTTGCTATCAGTCATCTAGAACTTAGTTACAGCCTGGACTGTGTCTGATCTAAACGACACTCCATATGTAAAACTATGAACTTGTATCAGGATTATGTTTGATTGTGAATAACAGAGATCTCAAAATAGTAGTGATGCTGTATGATAGAGGTTTATTTCTTTGTCAAATTTATGTAGCAAGCCAAGGGCTGGATGGGTGGCTGTGCAACACAAGGTCCTCTGAGACCCAAGCTCATTCCATGCCACTGCTCCACCATCCCTTAGTCCTCAGGGCACAACATGATGACTTGAGATCCAGTCATCACACCTGTGTTCCAGGCAGCAGAATGGAGGAAGGGCTAAAGAACTAGCAAGAATGATGCCTTACAGTTGGCTTTAAGGCAAACTCCCAGAAACTGTGACATGACACTTCCACTTATATCACATTAACAAGAACTTAGGCATGTGGCCATACATGACTGCAGTGGAGGCTAGGAAATATAGTTTGTGTCCAGATGGATAAGGGATGAAAACTTGAATCCCAGCAAGATTGTGAGAGGGTATCAAAGAATACGGAGAGAGATCCAGTGAGTCTCTGTTAGCATCAGAGGCATAAAAGCTGGCCATTAAAATGAAATACAGAAAACTTACTTTGTATCCTTATTCTTGAAGACAGTCTGTATACCTCTGGGCAAAGGTGCAGTGTGTTGGCAGGGCCTTTGGAGTCAGATAGGCTTGTGTTTGAATGCTAGTTCAGCCATCTTCTAGTCATGTGACCTTGGGAAAGTTATTGGACCTCTGAGCCTTCCATTTCCCTATTGGTGAAATGAGGGCTGAGGAAGATGTAGAGATGATGTATGTGAAACTGCTCACAAGGCTCCTGTAGATGCCTGTTCAGCATTGGCTGATATTGTGAGAGGCAGCAAGGAATTGTGTGTACAAACAAAGACTCTAGAACCTTATTGGTTCGAATCCTGGCTCCACCATTTCCTGGCTGTGTGACCTTGGGCAAGTTACATAACCTCTCTGGTCCTCCAGTTCCTTGCATGTAAAATGAGGAAAATAATTTTATATGCTTCATAGAGTGATTGTCAGCATTAAGAAGATTAAAAAGTGCTTAGAATAGCACCTGGCCCATTGTAAGCACAATTTGCTGTCGTTGATTTGCTACGAGGTCTTCTCCCTCTCTTTTCTCCCTTCTTTTTCTGCTTCTCACTGTGCACTAGAGGGGCCTTCCTGTTAGGCTTCCCAACTCTTTGCTGCCTGGATTGCAACAGCCCCTGAGACTCCTCAGGGCACCTCCTTGGTTCAGTTCAACAGAAATTTAGCCAAGGGGTGGGAGCTTCACTGAGCACCCTCCTCTCGGTTCTTCTACCTGGCACTCCCTGGCCATTGTCTGGAACTGCCCCTCCCGCCACTTAGCTGCTCAAGCCAGGAACCAAGGCACTGAAGTTGACACCTTCCTTTCCATCATCCCTCACTTCCAAACAACCACCAAGTCCTGTTTGTGCTCCCACCGGAGTCTAGCTGAAACCTATCCACAGCTTTCCACTTCCGTGCCATCGCCTGGTCCCAGCTACCATCGTCTCTTGCAGGGATGCGGCCACAGCCCCTAACTGGGCTCACTTTTGCTCCTACAACCGGCTCTCCCCACAGCGACTTGAGTGATCCTCGTTATTCCCCTTCTTAAACTCTTCCAGTGACTTCCCACTTCACTCTGCATAAAATCTAAACTCCTTAGTGTGGCCTGCAGGGCTCTGCATCCCACCTCATCCAGTAGCATTCCTTAAACAGCCAAACTCCTTCCTGCCTCAGGCCCTTTGCACTTGCTGCTCCCACTATACCATATGCACTTTAACGTCACTTCCGGAGAGAAGCTTCCTCCCCCATCAGTCCCCTTTGGATTATCTTTGGCAGCATCCTCTTCTGTTCCTTTGCAACACTGCATTTTGTAGTTAAATATTTGTGTATTGAACATCTGATTCTCCCATTAGATTCTCAACTCCATGAGGGCAGGAAGGGTGTCCCAGTCTGGTGTACACTAGGCCCTCAGTAAATATCTGTTGAATGAATGAATGCATTTACAATTTCCTATGTCTTTTATGAACCACCCTATATAATACTCATAGCAAGCTCTGCTGAGAAACAGGCAGAGAGAAATTTGGCCAAGGTCACCCAGCTGGTGAGTGGCCCTCTGACCCAAGCCCCAGTCCTCCTCACTAGACACAGCCACTCCCCTGTTGGTTGCTGGCTGGGTACAAGGCCTCATTCTGGGTGGTTTAAGGTGGCTGAAGTATGCAGATAGAAGGGAGAGACCAGTGCCCCTGGGTGCGGAGGGGGTGAAGATGAGGGCTCACTCTGGCTTCCTGTTTCCCTGCAGCAACTAAAATGATACAGTCCAGGGTGATGGATGCTGTGTTGTGACAACCAGATTCCCCTTCAAGGAAGGAAACATCGCCCAGCTGTGGGAGTGTGGTCAGCAGCTGTCAGGCCCTACAGGATCTGCCTTCGCTGCTTTCTGGGGGCACAGGTCCAGCCATCCTGGCTTAGCTTAGCGCAATGCTGAAGGGCCATTCTAGCTGCAGAGCTCTCATATGGGGTCAGTTTAGGCTGTCCCTGAGCCTGCACTGCAGCTTGACTTCTCCCTCTGCCCACTTTTGCTTCCTTCCCCATGCTTCCATAAGCATGGATCCAAAGGGCACTCCCTAATAAACATCCCAGAGGCTAGACTCGGCCGCAGGGCCTGCTTCCTGGGAAACCAAACCCGTGACCTTCTGTATCCCAGACCTTTGCATCACCCACTTAAGCTTTTGCATGGTTACCAAAGGCAGCCCCTCTTTCCCTCCCCTCCCCTCCCTTCCTTTCCCTTTTTAATTCTCCTTATTCCAGCACAGTGGAAGGACAGCAGTTCTCCTACTTAAATCCCCTGGAGGGCTTGTAAAAACAAAGATTGCTGGGCCCCACCTCCAGAGGGGCCGATTCAGTGGGTCTAGGGGCAGGGCCTGGGTATGTGCATTTCTATCACGTTCCCACTGTTGCCCGGGAACTACACTGCAAGAACCACTGGTCTAGGGAAACAGCAAGTAAACTGAGATTGTCATTCTCATCTCGGTTCTAGTCTGAAGTCCCTGGGCAAAGTGGCACCACCAATTCCCTTCCAATTGGGAACTTATATATAACAAACTGAAATCATCAAAAGGCCTGAGTGGACCCTGGGGTGGGGGAGAGAGGCCAGCAGAATGAACACATGTTGCACTTTCCCTCCAGGTACGACAAGTTTCCATAGCTCTGTCAGAGGGCTTTGACTTCTAGTTCTCTTTGGCATTCAACACCCCCACCCACTCTCCTGAACCCCACTTGCTTAAGAAGCCATCTCTCCAGACACGTGTGCTTCAGACACTCTGGACAAAGCCTCTGAGTCTTCTAATCTACTCTCCATGCCCCTGAAGCTGGAAGTCTCCAGAAGAGTGAAGAAAAAACAGCCAAGAGGTGGGCAGAGGCTCTGAGAACTAATTGAAGAACAACTTCTCTGCGGGGTGTTAATACCTTACAAAGAAGTGAATCTACTGGCATTTTTTTTTTTTTTTAGTGTTTAATAAAAATATATATGCACCAGGAGAAAATCACAGCAATAATTCCTTGCACCTTTGTTCCAAGAAGCCCAAAGCACTCCCCATATATTATCATATTCATTATCCTATTTTCTTCACGTTTCTCATTAATTTTTTTCTGAGGTGATATATTAATATGAAATTCTAAATCACGTTAAGAATAACACGAGCCCAACTCATTCTCCTCACCCTTACTCCACCTTTCTCTTCTCCCCACCCTCCCTCCTTCTCCCACCCAGGGGAGGGTAAATCAGCAGCTGGTAAACAGCTGACCCAGGGTGGGGGGGAAGGTGGAAGATTGAGGGAGGGGGTCAAAATGCTGCTTTGCCAGTATGCTTCTTTCCCAGACCCTTTCACTAGGGCTCAAGCCCCTTCCTGGGACCACTTGATCAGCCCAGGACTCTGACATGGGTCAGGGATGAGACACCGCCTTCCCTCCCAACTCCCCTTCAGGGGTGTAAAACCTACTCACCACTGCCCCCTCATGCAAGAGGGAAAGAATCAGGCTCATATCAGATATTATCATGCAGACTTCATATTTCAAAGAGCTTTATAATCGCTAATTAGTTATTGCCAGAGAATATGGAAATGGTATCTTGCTGGAATCCTGCAGACTGGAGGCCAGAGTTCTGCAGTGCTGTATTACTTCTGCAAGCAGGTCAGCACGTGGCTGGCTGCCTGGCCTGGCCGAACCTGGCAGTGCGCAGTGGCCCTGCCCTTCCCTGGGCACACAGGAAGTGTGGCTGCCCACAGGTCAAAGGGCATGAGGCTTTTAGTTACAGCCAGTGCAGCTCTGTGCAGTAATCAATCTGCATTGTGTTGGCTTAGGAGAGCCCAGAGATGCTCTAAATGCCTCGAGTGGCAAAATAAAAGACAAGAGTGAAAAACAAAACTGCATTCTCAATCAGAAGAGCCAATGATGAAGAGACACTTCCCCTCCTTTCCGGTGTGCTGAGCTTGAATCTGGAAATGATGGCTGGAATGGCCCTGGGGTACCTTGTGTGCAACATAGAGGTGGCCCATCCGGAAGCAGTGGGGGGACCTCAAGAGCACACAGGCATTCTGGTTGTGCCTTAAGCCCCTCATTCCTCTTCTCTTTTAGCTAAGGAAAGGCAGCCACTGGGCTTCAATGAACCCCCAGGGGGTTTCCTGCTCCCATCCCAACCTGTATCTACTCCATCTTGTCTAATTTGCCTTTCAAAACAACCCTTGAAGATGGTTAAGATCTAGAATCCACAGCCCCCTTCTGAAAAAGGAGGGATTCCATCAATATCATTTGCATTTCATTATAAATCCTCTCCGAAGTTGGAATCAGAAGGGGCCAAAAGAAAGCAGGCCCTTGGGGAGGCTGATTCGGTCTTTCTCAGAGGATTTTGTTCAGTCCAAGATGAGAGGGGAGGATGCAGGGAGCATTTTCATTTAGGCTAGACTCCACTCCATGCCTCATCCTTCCTGTAAATGGGGACTGAGGAAGCACTGCCTCAAAGAAAACTGGGAGCTGTAGCAGCAAAAGCTTTCCTTCTAGCAAGATCTGACAGCACAGGTCAGAAGTAGGTGAGACAAAGGCACCCAGAAACTCAGCTGGGCCCCAGCTGTGGGAAGCTCCAGAAATGCTCCAATTCCTGGTGAGCGATCAGAAATCTCAAATATAGCTGTCCCCAGCTTTCTTCTCTTCCTAGCGACAGGACATGTGGAGGCCACCCTGTTGTCTTATTAGACTTTCCCTAATGACGCCAGTGTTCGTACCAAAGCAGGGCAAAGATGAAGAGAGGGAGATGCACGCCTGCTGGAATCAGTTCTCAGTCTACATCTTCGGGAAGCACGCATCTGCAGAACCCAAGACATTGCATCAGAGAGAGTCGTTTCACCAGTTGCGGGTGGGTTACTTATCAGAGGCTGCCCGTTCTTAGCACATAACTGTGCTGTGAGCAAGATTGGTGTACCCCTGAACCTAATTTCTCAGCACTCTTGCAGGAGAAAGAAGGCGGCCCCTGGCACACAGCAGACAGCAGCCCTCATAGTGAGAATGCAGCCCGTGTGCTCACACCCACACGCTCACCTGCACACTCATGCACCTGGTCTGGCTGTCTCCTCAGCTTTGTGATGCGTGTCCTTTTAAATTTTGATCCTATTACATCTGGAATGATGGTAACTGAGTCAGGATTTGGCGTGAAGTTGGGGGCAAAAGACAGGGAATGATGCCCTCCACCATCCCAATTGGTCTTTAACCTGGGTGGGTGGCAGGTGGAAGTGGAGCTAGAAATCTGGAAAAAAGGAAGGAAGGAGAGGGAGCAGGGGAGGGCAGGGAGGAGTGGCAAGGAGGGCTCTCAGAGACACGATGCTCTTGCCAAGGGCTGAGGAGTGGGGTGGAAGGTGCTAGGGAGGCAGACATCACATCTCCCCATGGACCCCAAACAGGAAGACATGATATGGGAAAAGTAGAAGTTTAGGGGTCAGGCTGATCTCCGGTGTGACCTTGAGCCAGGAGGTCACTTAATCTCTCTGTATCTCAGTTTTCCCATCTCTAAAGTGGGGACAACAATACTTGCCTTTTAGACATGCCAGAAGGATGAAAACTAGTATTTGTAATGAGCTCGGCACAGAAGAAGGACTCAACAAATGGCTGCTATTGTCGCTGGTGCCTAAATTAGAAGGGATTTTGGAATGTATCCGTTCTTGACCCCATTCACAGGGGACCATGAAGGACACGATGGTGATGCAAATCCTTCCTTTACTGTAAAACTGTGTCCCCTCAGGACTCTTTCCAGTTGTCCAGACACTGGGGCGATGGTGGAAAGAGAGGCAGTGGTTGTAGGGTAGGTGTCACCCACAGGGATGGAAGGGCTGCAGAGGGCTGGGTGAGAACATCATCCTGAGGCCTCCACATCATAGAAGGTTAATGCAGTGATGATGGAGGGCTCCCAGGACAAGTCCCAAGGAAAGAAGAAGTGCACGTTATTCTCCCGTTCCTGGGAAAAAGGCTTCCGATGGTTTGAGGGGTGGCCGGAACCACGAGGCAGGACCAGAGATGCAGGATGCCGAGGTGCACAGCCAGCTGATGCAGGGAAAGGGTAGAGAGAAACTCCAAGCTTTGTGGCCACCGCCCCCAGGGAAATGGGCTACCTCCCGTGGTTGCTGCCTCTACCTAAGCCATCTTGGCAGGTGATCTCACTGCCTTCTCCCCTACATGGGACCTGAGTCCCAGGGGTGTAAATCTCCCTGGCAACGTGGGACATGACTCCTGGGGATGAGCCTGGACACAGCATCATGGGATCGAGAAAGCTTTCTTGACAAAAAGGGAGAAGAGAAATGAAACAAAAAAAAATATCAGTGGCTAAGGGATTTCAAATGGAGTCGAGAGGTCACTGTGGAGGGCATTCTTATTGTGCTATATAGATAACCCTTTTTTAGTTTTTAGTGATTGGAATAGCTAGAAGGAAACACTTGAAACTGTCAAACTGCAACCCAGTAGCCTTGACTCTTGAAGACGATTGCATAACTATATAGCTTACATGGTGTGACTGTGTGATTGTGAAAACCTCGTGGCTCACACTCCCTTTGTCCAGTGTATGGACAGATGAGTAGAAAAATGAGGACAAAAACTAAATGAAAAATTGGGTGGGATGGGGGGGTGAGGGAATGTTTGGGGTATTCTTTTTTACTTTATTTATTTATTTGGAGTAAGAAAAATGTTCAAAAGTTGATTCTGGTGATGAAAGCACAACTATACGGTGGTACTGTGAATAGTTGATTGTACACTGTGAATGACTGTAGAGTATGTGAATATATCTCAATAAATGGTGCCATTTTTAAAAAAAGACTCTGCTTGTGTCATGTTTGCATGTTCTCGGGAGTGTGTGAAAGTCCATGTGTGCCTTGTGGGAGGAAAAGGTGGCTCTCCCTCACTGCTTCAGGACTTCATTTGGAAACTTAACATCTCCATGCCTACCTGTGCACTCTTACATGTGAGCATATCTCTCCCATTTGAATAGTGAATGTAGAGCTCTTGTGCAGTGTACAACCTGAATATCTTTACATGGCAGCCCTAAGAGACTGTGTGCAGCAGTGCATGGAGCTCTGATCCCCTCAGTCTCATTTTCCTCATCTGTAAAACGGGACTAAGGGCTGCTTTGCCTCTTAGAGTGGGAATCCATAGGAATTACATGAACTAATTCACTGGAGAGAACTTAAACTGTTAAGAGCTCTTATTAGAGATAACAGTTGAATCTGTCTGAGTAGATATTCACGGAACCAGAGGAAAAAAATTCAAAAATGGGGGTGAGAGGGTTCTTATGGGAAGAGGGAGTCAGGAAGAAAGACTGGGGCCCAGTAATTCAGATGATCTAGGAGGGTGGGCAGAGGGAATGTTGCCGAGTGAAGAGTCCTTTCTTGGGAAAGGGGCAATGGGCCGCAGAGGTTCCTTTAGGCCTAATGGAGGGGAATAGCACAGGGGGAACTCTGAGCCTTGCTTCCTGTACAAAGGGTATTAAATGTGGGACCGAAGCACCGGCATCCGGCCTCACGATTAACTTTTTGCTTCTGGCAGCCGCGCCAGGCTCCGGGCTTTTGGTGCCATTGCTGGCGGCGGCGGCACGTTCCTCGCTTAGCCATTCATTCTTTGGCTGCTGCCTGGCGGCAGGCTGTTCCCACAAGTCAAGATAAAACGATCCCCTCCAACCGCCCTCGTCTCCGACCCAGCTCCCGGTCTTCTCCCAAGCCCAGAGCGAGACGGCCACGCCAAGGCGATCCAGGCACTGCCTCCGGGTCCCGCCCGGGTCCCCGCAGCCCCTGCACTCGGCGCCGATCCATGCAGGCTCCCTCGGGGGTCATGGGGGGTTGGGGGCGCAGTCCAGATGCGCGGTGCGTGGGGAGCTGAGATGCCTTCTTCTCCGGAACTGCACAGTGCGCCGCTAATCCCTGCTGGGCCGATGGGGACAGACCTAGACTCATCTCTGGGGGCGGAGGCAGGGGTGGTGGGTAAGGGGATGAAGGGGACCAGGAAGTAATGAAGGAAGGCGATGGGGGTGGAAATGGGAGGAAAGAAGGAAAAGGGGAGGGAAGAAAGGAAGGAGAAAGGGGCGAGAAGAGGAAGAGGTGGGGAGAGGAATGGGACTGGGGAGGGGAGATGTGGAAAGGGAGACGGGGGAGGAGAGAAAAGGGGGAGGAGGAAGAAGGAAGGTGAAGGAGGACAGAACCCAAGGGTAGAGAGGGGGAAGGGCAAATTGAGGGGAAGGGATAGGAAGCCGAGAAGGAGGAAGGAAAACTGAAAGTGGAGGGAAGGGAGCCTGGAAGGGAAAGAAGGGAAGAGGGAGGAGTGGGCTAGGGAGGGAGGCTGGGGGAAAGGTTGGAGTCAGGGCTGAGGGGATGGGACAGAAGGGGAGGGGGAAAGGAGACGATGGGAGAGCTTTGACTCTGCTTGTCCCTATGATTTCAGTGTCCCCACCTCCATGCGTCAACACCCGCATTTCTATGAGGGATTTCGCAACAAGAAGCCATACAGAAGGGAGAATGAGGAAAGGGAGTTGTTGAGAAATTCCATCATGTAAGAGAGTTCTGAAGTGGCACATCCTGTGCCTGCAGGAGGGTCAGTGAGTCCCTGGGGCACCTGGGGCTCAACGTCCTCAGGCACTTGATTGAGGCCTCATCTTTGTGATTTACGGCTCACCTGGAGGCCACTGAATCCTCAGCCTGAGAAGGCAGGAGTACAGGATTTAGAGCCAGTTAGCCTGGGTTCGAATCCCTGCCCCGTCCAGGCAGTGTGCTGCTCACGTGACCTTGGAAGCCCTAGTTACTGCACTTAGAAAATAGGGATAATTTCAGTGCCTGCTTTAGCTTTACGGGGATGTCAAAGTTCAATTAAGTTACACAGAAGAAAGAAATAGAAAGGCCTTGGTCTCCATGGTAGTGACCCAGCATTTCATTTAGCACCTGTAGGAGATGCTGTGGGTGCCCCACGTGGGCTGGGACACCCGTAACCCCAGCTCCTGTGTGTTGGCTAAGCCCTTCCCAATGGCAGCCTGTGGTAGTTTAAAGCTATGCACCCCAGAAAATCATGTTCTTAAATTTAGTCCATTCCTGTAGGTGTAGAGCTATCGTAAGTGGGATCTTTTGATTAGGTTATTTCAATTGAGATGTGACCCACCCCATTCAAGATGGGTCTTCATCCTCTAGCTGGAGTCCTTTATAAGAGGATAAAACACAGAGCAGCTAAGATAAAATTCAGAGAAAAGCCTTGGAAAAGCTAAGAGAGGACCCACAGAAGAGCAGAGAGGAAGCCTCTGAAGACAGACGCTGAAAGCAACAAAACCCAGGAGAGAAGGACCAGCAGATGCTGGCCATGTGCCTTCCCATGTGACAGAGGTGCCCCAGATGCTGGCAGCCTGTCTTCAGAGTTCAGGTATCATCCTGTTGATGCCTTGAGTTGGACATTTTCACAGCCTAAGAACTGTAAATTGTAAGTTAATGAATCCCCATTATAAAAGCCAACCCATTTCTGGTATATTGCATTCCGGCAGCTTTAGCAAACCAAACCAGAGCCCCTTGTCCAGAAATGCCTGGGAGGTTATCCTATCCTGCCCCCACCCCTGGGGAGGTGTAGACAAGGGGGAACACCAAAACTCACCCCCTTGCCTCAAGGTGGGCAACTCTGTGGCACCCTCATACTCTGGAGCTCCCCATGGGATCAGGCTGAGGAGAGACTTCAGCCAAGCCCACGTCTCTGCCCAGCTCCCCACCCCACCCTCCATCCCCACCCCCCACCCCCGTGCCATCCTGCAACCCTCATTCCCTTGTGGCTTTCTCTCGTGAGCCCTCCCTCAGCAGGCCACTTCCACCTAAATTCCAGTCGCAGGCTCTGCTTCTAGGGAAACTGCCCTAAGACAGCACCTTCCTGAGGGTTAGTCGGTGAGCTGGGACCAAGAATGGGTCTAAGATCGGGGTTTGGGTTTCCTGGAAGTGGGGGTCAGTACACATGGCCCTGTCCCTACCCAAAGCGGCCACATCAGGCCAGCTCTGTGGGCCTCCTACAGGTCCTTGGCTTCCCCGGGCAGGGAGCTGTGTGGACTTCAAATGACTTAAAATAAAAATAAGCTGAGGTGTTCCCCAAGGCTATAGCTTCCTGGGACATCAGGCAGTCATCAGCCCTTGCAAATAGGGCTGCTGTCCCTTGAAGATTCCAAAATGGCCCCTGAGAACCCCACGGGAGGGGAGGGGAGGGGAGGAGAAGGCTGCTGATCTCCAGGGCATGTGGGGATGGGGGGAGTTTGCTGGTAATTTAAGGGATGAGAAAGAGTCAAGGCACACTTGAATGGGGGAGGTGCCCACAAAGCTTCCATTTTGTGTGCAATTAGTCTAGGGATGCCCTCATTTGCATAAGGTTCATAAATTTGCATAAAATTGCTGGAGGCCCTAACCACCAGTACAGAAAATAAAATAACATGAATCAATTAGCGGGACTGGCTGCGATTGGAGCAAGTCCGGTGTTAAGGAATCTCCTTCACCTGACTCCAACAGCACTGGGCTGGCAGGAAGACAGCTGGAGCGCGACCCCCTCCAGACAAGCTCAGCTGCCAGGGATGGGGCCGTGGGAGGAAAGCTCTGGCTTTGCCCGCTGAGGGATGGGACAGGTCCCTGAAGCGGAGACTAGCGATTGGGCACAGGAGACATGAAATCAGGGCTTGAGCCAGCAGAGGAGGGCAACAGGCGCCAGGCCGGGACCCCAAGGACAAAGAGATATGTGAGAAGGTACCAGAGATGAGGACACCTAAGTTCGGAGGGGTTACAGATTTGCACAAATGCCCAGGCAAAGCTGGGCCTGTCCAAGTCCTAGCAACCTCCCAGGGTGCACGGCCCGTAAGTATTTGTTGAATAAATGATTGATGTGTGTGGGGATGAGCTCTGAGGGAAGGTGAAAGTCAAACTGAGGACGTGGTGGCAGTTTGTAAGAGAAAATGTGTTAAAAGTGAACTGCAAGATGCTGTTTCCTTAGACAAACAAACAAGCCCTATCTGGCATCTTCAGAGTCTGGGAAGATGTAGTTCAATCAGGTTTCTCCCCCATCATAATCTCTATGAGCTGGGCCTTCAGTTCTTCTTTGGCATCACCCCATCCCGCCCTCTCTGCTTACCCACCTTCTGAGCCTTGCCCTGTACTCCCGGAATCCTAAATTTTCAATTCTGGTCTGAAACCTATCTTTCGTGAGTCAGCCCTGGCCATAGCTAAAGAATGAAGAGGAAGTGAGCCCTTATCTTTCATTCCCGTCTACTAGGAAGTCTGTGCTGATGAATTGCCAATTTCTCTCTCCATCTTTCCCCTTCCCTTTTGCACTGACCCTGCTGGTTTATAAGGACTCCCAGGGATTTTCTCTCTCTCTCTCTCTCTCTCTCTCTCTCTCTTTCTCTCTTTCTTTCTGTCACTGCTCTCTTCCTGAACCTCCTCCTCCCCCAGAGCCACTGTTAATGAATCAAATTGCCCTCCAACTTGAATTACGGGGAAAGCAGCCTCACCCTCTACTCACAGGAGATGGGGTGGTTGCCCCCAGCTCCACACTGGCCTCATCGCCAGGGCTCTGAGTGGCTGTTTATTTTTGAATTTCGCATGCTTTATCTGAGAAAATGGACTACCGATGGGAAACAATTACCTACCACTTACCCCACAGGGCTGATGGGAGCAGATGGAACGTGCGATGGAGGAGCAGCACAGTGCATTAATGTCATCAGCAACGATCACAGCCATAATGAGTCCACGTCCCGGTGACTGAGAGCTGAAGAGAGGAGAGAGCAACAGCTGGGCACTTCTTCAGCCAGATCTGGTCACAACCGCCCAAACGGCTTGTTCCAGTTTCGCTCATGGGCAGAGAGCCACGTGCAAAGTTACAAGGGGACCTGCAGAAAGCTGCCCCTGCTTCTTTCAACCCTGCCTATTAACGGAGCCACTCTGCGGGGAGCAGGTGGCAAGTCCTTGTTTACCTGGGCCCCACTGAGTCCCTTCTCTTCTGCTCTGACTGAATAAAGCATGTGTGTGTGTCTGTCTATCTGTCTGTCTGTGGCCATGCAGTGCCTCTGCTAAGTCTGCCTGGAAGGAAATGCAGGGCACAGTCTTAGTAAGGTCAATAAGGCTTGGAGTAATGCTCCAGGATACTATGTCATAGATGTGAGAGAGAACTGCAGCCACCTGCAGTGCTTGAATTTGGACACTGTGATATCAGGGACCCTAAAGACAGGACAATGGGTCAATTTCTTAGCTATAGAAAGGACAAGGGCAAGGCCCCAGGATCCAGCCAGAATCCCTGATGTTTCAGAGGGGTTCAAGTTGAAAAGGAAAAATCATTCCACCGCAGAGTATACCACCCCCACCCCCCAGCTTGTTCCACAGCCATAATTTGTGTTCCCCTCCCCCACTCTGCCCACAGTCTTCTCTTCTGGCTTTCTCTAATCCCAGACCAGCTCAAGGACACCTCCAGATCCCTTGCTCTTTCTCCCAGCTGGGCCATATAGTGGGTTCTCGGCCAATGCCATAAAAGTGTAGAGTCTTATTATGCAGAGCCCTGGCTTGACAAGTTTCCAGGGCAAAACTCGACTGTGAATCCAGCCTCATTGAACACTGGAAGCCTGTAGCAGCTTCCCGTAGATCACTCAGTTTCCAGCAGGAGGCCACAGGATCCCTGGTTTCCGTGATACTTCCCCTAGTTCAGCAGAAACATAGCTCTCTTGCAAGCACCTATTAGAGTGTTAGAAATCAGGGGAGGTCCCAGACCACCCTGTGGTGCTGAAGCCAAATTCTCAGCATCCCTGGATGTTTCTGGGATCTGTTTGGGTTTTTATCCCTAAGTCTCAGGCTGAACCTGTGGTTTTTAACTATGGGGTAATCATGGAGTGGACAGGTCTCTAGTTCCTAAATGTTTGGGGGGACAAGTTTATCTTGCAAGTTGTAACCAAATAAGAAGGTGTTTGCTGCTACCTGTCTGCAGGCAATGGGTAAGCTCTTGAAGATGTACAGCCAGACTTAGGAGAACTCAAATACCTTGGATAAACTGGGTCACTTGGAGAAGCATCAATATTTACAGTGCTTATTTTTTTTTATCTTCATTTTATTGAGATATATTCACATACCACACAGTCATACAAAACAAATCGTACTTTCGATTGTTCACAGTACCATTACATAGTTGTACATTCATCACCTAAATCAATCCCTGACACCTTCATTAGCACACACACAAAAATAACAAGAATAATAATTAGAGTGAAAAAGAGCAATTGAAGTAAAAAAGAACACTGGGTACCTTTGTCTGTTTGTTTCCTTCCCCTATTTTTCTACTCATCCATCCATAAACTAGACAAAGTGGAGTGTGGTCCTTATGGCTTTCCCAATCCCATTGTCACCCCTCATAAGCTGCATTTTTATACAACTGTCTTCGAGATTCATGGGTTCTGGGTTGTAGTTTGATAGTTTCAGGTATCCACCACCAGCTACCCCAATTCTTTAGAACCTAAAAAGGGTTGTCTAAAGTGTGCATAAGAGTGCCCACCAGAGTGACCTCTCGGCTCCTTTTGGAATCTCTCTGCCACTGAAGCTTATTTCATTTCCTTTCACATCCCCCTTTTGGTCAAGAAGATGTTCTCCGTCCCACGATGCCGGGTCTACATTCCTCCCCAGGAGTCATATTCCACGTTGCCAGGGAGATTCACTCCCCTGGGTGTCTGATCCCACGTAGGGGGGAGGGCAGTGATTTCACCTTTCAAGTTGGCTTAGCCAGAGAGAGAGGGCCACATCTGAGCAACAAAGAGGCATTCGGGAGGAGGCTCTTAGGCACAACCATAGGGAGGCCTAGCCTCTCCTTTGCAGCAACCGTCTTCCCAAGGGTAAAACCTATGGTAGAGGGCTCAACCCATCAAACCACCAGTCCCCTATGTCTGTGGTCATGTTAGCAACCATCGAGGTGGGGTAGGCGAATACCCCTGCATTCTCCACAGGCTCCTCAAGGGGGCACTACATCTTTTTTTCCTTGTTTTTCTTTTTCTTTTTTAACTTTCCCTTCTTTTTTAAATCAACTGTATGAAAAAAAAGTTAAAAAGAAAACAAACATACAATAAAAGAACATTTCAAAGAGACCATAACAAGGGAGTAAGAAAAAGACAACCAACCTAAGATAACTGCTCAACTTCCAACATGTTCCTACTCTACCCCAAGAAAGTTACCCAATATAGCAACACCTCTGTGAACCTGTTCCCACCATATCCACCAGAAACCAACCGACCACAGTCATTCCTGGGCATCCCCAGAACGCCAAATAGCTTATCTGTTCTTCTTGGATCATTGTTCCACCTTCTTTAATTGCTCTCTATTGCCAGCTCCCCAACATTCTACATTATAAACCATTTGTTTTACATTTTTCAAAGTTCACATTAGTGGTAGCATATAATATTTCTCTTTTTGTGCCTGGCTTATTTCGCTCAGCATTATGTCTTCAAGGTTCATCCATGTTGTCATATGTTTCACGAGATCGTTCCTTCTTACTGCCGCGTAGTATTCCATCGTGTGTATATACCACATTTTATTTATCCACTCATCTGTTGAAGGACATTTGGGTTGTTTCCATCTCTTGGCAATTGTGAATAATGCTGCTATGAACATTGGCGTGCAGATATCTGTTTGTGTCACTGCTTTCCGATCTTCCGGGTATATACCGAGAAGTGCAATCGCTGGATCGAATGGTAACTCTATATCTAGTTTTCTAAGGAACTGCCAGACTGACTTCCAGAGTGGCTGAACCATTATACAGTCCCACCAACAATGAATAAGAGTTCCAATTTCTCCACATCCCCTCCAGCATTTGTAGTTTCCTGTTTGTTTAATGGCAGCCAATCTAATCGGTGTTAGATGGTATCTCATTGTGGTCTTAATTTGCATCTCTCTAATAGCTAGTGAAGCTGAACATTTTTTCATGTGTTTCTTGGCCATTTGTATTTCCTCTTCAGAGAACTGTCTTTTCATATCTTTTGCCCATTTTATAATTGGGCTGTCTGTACTATTGTCATTGAGTTGTAGGATTTCTTTATATATGCAAGATATCAGTCTTTTGTCAGGTACATGGTTTCCAAAAATTTTTTCCCATTGAGTTGGCTGCCTCTTCACCTTTTTGAGAAATTCCTTTGAGGTGCAGAAACTTCTAAGCTTGAGGAATTCCCATTTATCTATTTTCTCTTTTGTTGCTTGTGCTTTGGGTGTAAAGTCTACGAAGTGGCTGCCTAATACAAGGTCTTGAAGATGTTTTCCTACATTATCTTCTAGGACTTTTATGGTACTTTCTCTTATATTGAGATCTTTCGTCCATTTTGAGTTAATTTTTGTGTCGGGTGTGAGGTAGGGGTCCTCTTTCATTCTTTTGGATATGGATATCCAACTCTCCCAGCCCCATTTGTTGAAAAGACCATTATGACTCAGTTCATTGACTTTGGGGGCCTTATCAAAGATCAGTCGGCCATAGATCTGAGGGTCTATCTCTGAATTCTCAATTCGATTCCATTGATCTATATCTCTATCTTTGTGCCAGTACCATGCTGTTTTGGCAACTGTGGCTTTATAATAAGCTTCAAAGTCAGGGAGTGTAAGTCCTCCCACTTCGTTTTTCTGTTTTAGAGTGTCTTTAGCAATTTGAGGCATCTTCCCTTTCCAAATAAATTTGATAACTAGCTTTTCCAAGTCTGCAAAGTAGGTTGTTGGAATTTTGATTGGGATTGCATTGAATCTGTAGATGAGTTTGGGTAGAATTGACATCTTAATGACATTTAGTCTTCCTATCCACGAACATGGAATATTTTTCCATCTTTTAAGGTCCCCTTCTATTTCTTTTAGTAGAGTTATGTAGTTTTCTTTGTATAGGTCTTTTACATCTTTGGTTAAGTTTATTCCTAGGTACTTGATTTTTTTAGTTGCTATTGAAAATGGTATCTTTTTCTTGAGTGTCTCTTCAGTTTGTTCATTTCTAGCATATAGAAACATTACTGACTTATGTGCATTAATCTTGTATCCCGCTACATTGCTAAATTTGTTTATTAGCTCTAGTAGCTGTATCGTTGATTTCTCAGGGTTTTCTAGATATAAGATCATATCATCTGCAAACAATGACAGTTTTACTTCTTCTTTTCCAATTTGGATGCCTTTTATTTCTTTGTCTTGCCGGATTGCCCTGGCTAGCACTTCCAGCACAATGTTGAATAACAGTGGTGACAGCGGGCATCCTTGTCTTGTTCCTGATCTTAGAGGGAAGGCTTTCAGTCTCTCGCCATTGAGTACTATGCTGGCTGTGGGTTTTTCATATATGCTCTTTATCATGTTGAGGAAGTTTCCTTCAATTCCTACCTTTTGAAGTGTTTTTATCAAAAACGGATGTTGGATTTTGTCAAATGCTTTGTCAGCATCTATTGAGATGATCAATTGATTTTTCCCTTTTGACTTGTTAATGTGTTGTAATACATTGATTGATTTTCTTATGTTGAACCATCCTTGCATGCCTGGAATGAACCCCACTTGGTCATGGTGTATGATTTTTTTAATGTGTCTTTGGATTCGATTTGCAAGTATTTTGTTGAGGATTTTTGCATCTATATGCATTAGGGAGATTGGCCGGTAGTTTTCCTTTTTTGTAGCATCTTTGCCTGGTTTTGGTATTAGATTGATGTCAGCTTCATAAAATGAGTTAGGTAGTGTTCCATTTTCTTCAATGTTTTGAAAGAGTTTGAGTAAGATTGGTGTCAGTTCTTTCTGGAAAGTTTGGTAGAATTCCCCTGTGAAGCCATCTGGCCCTGGGCATTTATTTGTGGGAAGATTTTTGATGACTGATTGGATCTCTTTGCTTGTGATGGGTTGGTTGAGGTCTTCTATTTCTTCTCTGGTCAGTCTACGTTGTTCATATGTTTCCAGGAAATTGTCCATTTCTTGTACATTATCCAGTTTGTTGCCATACAGTTGTTCATAATATCCTCTTATAATTTTTTTAATTTCTTCAGGATCTGCAGTTATGTCACCTTTTTCATTCATTATTTTGTTTATATGGGTCTTCTCTCTTTTTGATTTTGTCAGTCTAGCTAGGGGCTTGTCAATCTTGTTGATCTTCTCAAAGAACCAACTTTTGGTGATATTTATCCTCTCTATTGTTTTTTTGTTCTCTATGTCATTTATTTCTGCTTTAATCCTTGTTATTTCTTCTCTTGTACTTGGTTTAGGATTGGTTTGCTGTTCATTTTCTAGCTTCTTCAGTTGATCCATTAGTTCTTTGATTTTGGCTCTTTCTTCCTTTTTAATATATGCGTTTAGCACTATAAATTTCCCCCTTAGCACTGCTTTTGCTGCATCCCATAGGTTTCGGTATGTTGTGTTCTCATTTTCATTTGTCTCTATATATTTAGCAATTTCTCTTGCTATTTCTTCGTTAACCCACTGATTGTTTAGGAGTGTGTTGTTTAACCTCCAGGTATATGTGAATTTTCTAAGTCTCTGATGGTTATTGACTTCTAATTGTATTCCATTGTGGTCAGAGAATGTGCTTTGAATAATTTCAATCTTTTTAAATTTATTGAGGCTTGTTTTATGTCCCAGCATATGATCTATTCTGGAGAAAGTTCTATGAGCAGTAGAAAAGTATGTGTATCCTGGTGATTTGGGATGTAATGTCCTGTATATGTCTGTTAAATCTAATTCATTTATCAGATTGTTTAGGTTTTCAATTTCCTTATTGGTCTTCTGTCTGGTTGATCTATCTATAGGAGAGAGTGATGTGTTGAAGTCTCCCACAATTATTGTGGAAACATCAATTGCTTCCTTTAGTTTTGCCAGTGTTTCTCTCATGTATTTTGTGGCACCTTGATTGGGTGCATAGACATTTACGATTGTTATTTCTTCTTGTTGAATTGCCCCTTTTATTAGTATGTAGTGGCCTTCTTTGTCTCTCAAAACATCCCTGCATTTGAAGTCTATTTTATCTGAGATTAATATTGCTACACCTGCTTTCTTTTGGCTGTAGCTTGCATGAAATATTTTTTTCCATCCTTTCACTTTCAGTTTCTTTGTGTCCCTGTGTCTAAGATGAGTCTCTTGT
The DNA here is from genome assembly GCF_015220235.1 of Choloepus didactylus. Lineage (NCBI taxonomy): Eukaryota > Metazoa > Chordata > Mammalia > Pilosa > Megalonychidae > Choloepus > Choloepus didactylus. The sequence continues at coordinate 38,731,848 of NC_051334.1, read as the reverse complement.
ATGCAACATATTGATGGTTCATTTTTTTTGATCCATTCTGCGAATCTATATCTTTTAATTGGGGAGTTTAATCCATTTACATTCAACGTTATAACCGTGAAGGCATTTCTTGAATCAGCCATCTTATCCTTTGGTTTATGTTTGTCATATTTTTCCCCTCTGTCTATTAATATCCTTTATTGTACCCATACCGAATCTCTTTATTACTGAACCTTTCTCCAAGTCTCTCTGTCCTTTCTTTGTGTCTCTGTCTGTAGGGCTCCCTTTAGTATCTCCAGTAGGGCAGGTCTCTTGTTAGCAAATTCTCTCAGCATTTGTCTGTCTGTGAAAAATTTAAGCTCTCCCTCAAATTTGAAGGAGAGCTTTGCTGGATAAAGTATTCTTGGCTGGAAATTTTTCTCACTCAGAATTTTAAATATATCATGCCACTGCCTTCTTGCCTCCATGGTGGCTGCTGAGTAGTCACTACTTAGTCTTATGCTGTTTCCTTTGTATGTGGTGAATTGCTTTTCTCTTGCTGCTTTCAGAACTTGCTCCTTCTCTTCCGTGTTTGACAGTGTGATCAGAATATGTCTCGGAGTGGGTTTATTTGGATTTATTCTATTTGGAGTTCGCTGAGCATTTATGATTTGTGTATTTATGTTGTTTAGAAGATTTGGGAAGTTTTCCCCAACAATTTCTTTGAATACTCTTCCTAGACCTTTACCCTTTTCTTCCCCTTCTGGGACACCAATGAGTCTTATATTTGGACGTTTCATATTATCTATCATATCCCTGAGGTCCATTTCGATTTTTTCAATTTTTTTTCCCATTCTTTCTTTTATGCTTTCATTTTCCATTCTGTCATCTTCCAGGTCACTGATTCGTTGTTCAACTTCCTCTAGTTTTGTACTATGAGTATCCAGAATCTTTTTAATTTGGTCAACAGTTTCTTTAATTTCCATAAGATCATCCATTTTTTTATTTAGTCTTGCAATGTCTTCTTTATGCTCTTCTAGGGTCTTCTTGATATCCTTTGTATCCCGTACTATGGTCTCATTGTTCATCTTTAGTTCTTTGAGTAGCTGCTCTAGGTGCTGTGTCTCTTCTGGTCTTTTGATTTGGGTGCTTGGGCTTGGGTTATCCATATCGTCTGGTTTTTTCATATGCTTTATAATTTTCTGTTGTTTTTGGCCTCGTGGCATTTGCTGAACTTGATAGGGTTCTTTTAGGATTTGTAGACCAATTGAAGTCCTTATCTCTAATTTATCAGATCTACAGCTTCGTGGAGTACACTTTCTCTAACTAACCAGCAGGTGGCGTCCACGAGCCACCTGTTCTCCACAAGCCAGTTCTCCCCTGCTTAGCCTTTTTGGTGAGTGGGGGAGTGAGTCTTGTGGGGTCCAATTGGTGTACCAAGCTTGCGTGTGTAGTTGGTGTTGCCTGCCCTGTATATGGGGCGTGTTTCTGGGCAGTCGGGGAGGGGGTGTGGCCCTAACAATCAAATCTCCCTGGTGATCCTAGAGTTTTAAAGCTGCTGCAATAGTCTAATCCTTCAGTTCAGTCCTGCCACAGTTTGTCTCTGCCACTGACCCACAAGTCCTTGGTATTGGCGTATGGTTCCTAAGACTTGCAAGTGGGCCCCTCTTCCAGGCTGTGCACCCCGGGTCCTCTGTTGAGGGATGACTGTGCTATGTCACAGGTGAGTGCCGTCCCCCCAGGGCAGTTCTGGGCTGCTGGGCTGTGTAGGGAGGCTCCCAGTCTGCTGAAATGATGACTGAATGGGGCTTTGTTAATTCACACTGCTCCACCTTCCCAACTCTGGGACAATCAGCTGAGGTTGCAGGGAAGGCTAATGTCCACGCCCAGTTTTGTGGTGTGTGCTTGTTATTTGAAGCGCTTCCGTCACACTGGGTTGTCTGGGGCAGCTCTGGGTATGGGGCTGGCAATGGGCAGGAGTGTTTCCTGTCCACCAGGATGATGGCTGTGAGCGTACACCCCTCTTTTCTTGGGAAGTTGTGGTGTTTAGTTAATTTTCTCAGCCACTGGATTATTGCCTTTTGTCTCAGAGCTCTCTTAGTTCTGCTCTTGTCTTGACCTGCCCAAATTGCAAGTCTTTGAAGCTTTCTGTATTGGGCTTCTTAGAGTAATTGTTTTAGAAAAAGAAAAAAGGATTAAAAAAAAGGGCCCTCCTCAGAGATCTAATGGGCTATTGAAATGGTAAGTGAGAAAGCAATTAGGGCCATTAAGGAAAGGTCCACAGGGCAGAGAGATCAGCTTTTCTTCGGGATTTGCATATGAGCCTCAGGGCCTGAGCTCTGCCCTTCCCCTTTCTATGTTCACCAGAACTCCAAAAATCCTCTGCTTTTATTTTGGAGTTTTTTGTGTTGTTTTTTTCTATGCCTGTGTCCTCTCTGCTGGGCTGGCAGCTCTCAGATTCTCTGGTGTCTGGTCTCAGTCTATCTATGGTTGGAGTTTGGATCAGTAGAATGAGTTTCTGATAAGGGCTGCCACTGCAGTTCTCCCTTCTCCTTCCCGGAGCTGACAGCCCCTCCTCCCACAGGACTGAGCCTGGCAGGGAGGGGTGCGGGTCCCCTGGCCACAAAAACTTACAGATTTCGCTGATCTCAGCAGTTCCACGTTTCCATGAGTGTTGTATGAAGTATGCCCAAAGTCAGATTGCTCTGTGGTGTCCAGTCCACGCAGTTCCTGACTTTCTACCTACTTTCCTGGAGGAGTAACTAAAACATACAGCTCACCAGTCCGCCATCTTGCCCCGCCTCCTACAGTGCTTATTTAAAGTTAAAATCATGGAGTGCAAAAATTGGAAGTAAGAGTGTAGAGAAAAGACCTTGCCCAACCCCCCACCCCACTCGAATTTGGCAGAGAAAGATACAGGACCAGAGCAGGTGAATGACTTGCCCAAGGTCACACAGCTTATAATCGCCTGACTCCACTCCACAATCCAGACTGCTTGCCTCCTGGACCAATACATTTTCTACTACACTCTACACTTTATTCAGTTGCTATCTGTCCAAAGCCCATGTTGCAACATAGATTTTTTTTGTTAACTATTTCGTATAGGTATGGATGATGGTTGTCAATATAAATCACAGGCATTTCATGGTTAGTTTCTCTTCACTTCCACACTTTTTAGTAGCTGTGAATGCTGAGGAATACCTCAGCCCACTTGGTCTGGCTTCTGTCTCAACCACTCCACTGAAACTGCTCCTTGCTACTATATATTTGTTGCTACATTCAAAGGACTCTTACCAGACCTCATTTTACTTAACACCTTGGCAGCATTTGACACTGCTGACCTCATCTCCTTCCCACAATGCTTAGCTCTGCACTACTCAAAAAGCATGGTTTGTGGACTGGTACCAGTGGGCAAACTATTACTGGTCTGCAACAAGACCAATATAGAAACTGAGGAGAAGAGAAACGTATATAGCTATTTGACAGAGTAATTTTTGTTTGTTGAAGCTAATAATTAAAAATGGGGTTTGTCTTTGGTATGTCTTTTTATTTTTCTAATAATTCAATTTTATCGCATTTCACAAAAGTATTGGTCTGTGACAAATTGGGGATGGGGGTGGGGCGGGATACTGGTCTTTCCCACAGGTGGTTTGAGAAGCACCACTAGAGGTCTCGATCCCACAGGTGGTTTGAGAAGCACCGCCAGAGGTCTTTATCTTTTCTGACTCCTGCTCTCCTAGCTCCACCCCCCCGCCCCACCCCACCACTCCTCTGGTTTCAGAACCTCTGTGTGTTACCATCATCTCCCTCAGCCTCACACATGTTCCCTTCCCCTGACTACCCTGTGCGTATCCATTGGATCTCAACAGAGCAGCCACCCACGCAGGAAGCGTCTCCTTTGTGCTGTTGTGGAGCTCTATACTGCCTCCATAATAGCCCATGTCAGATTACATTGCAGCTGCAAAGCATCATTGTTTCCCCAGCCCTAGCCCGGTGCTTGGCACAAGGGGGAAGCATAGTCAACTTTTGTGCCATGAACCAGTGTCCCGTGCGGCAGCCTTGAGGTCATGCTCTGAAGCACCTCATTCAGCAAGTTAGAAGGCTCTTCCCTTCCATTCATTTCCATCATTTTTTCTTTGCCCTCCCTAACTCTCACAGTTGACATCCTGATTGGCAAAAATGAACAGCGAATTAAATAGCAGTACCCTTCTGTGGTCTGAGTCCAAGTGATAAGACCCCAGATTGCAAACCATCCTATATGTTATGTAGTTTCCTTTGTCTGGAGAGGGGTAAGGGACAGCAGTGGTGTTTCATCCACGAGAAGTCATTCCAATGGTCTAATCGCATCCTGGTAATCTGCCAGCCTACATGGAGGAAATGGTCTCACCTTGATTTAAGCACAGAATGGGGAGCTGGGAGCCTAGATTTAAGTCCTGGCCAGCTAGAGTGGTGCCTACCAAATGCACAGAGCTTTCTCACTGCTGTGCCTCAGTGCCCTGTAGGGTGACTGAAGGGCAGTCAGGGTGACCCCTGGGGCTACGCTAAGGAGGGGGACTAATTAGTGATCTGATAGCACGCTGAAAACAGAAATGTCAAGTGTTGCTATTAATAGTCATGTTTCCTCTGCTCTGGCTTCCAAGATCTCTTCTGCTTTCACTCCAGAATGTCTGGGAAGTAATGAGAAATATGAGACCTGGAGGGAAGAGTGAGCTGTAACTGTAGTGTACACCAATATGGCTGGAAACCTAAAATGCAGGTGAATATGCTCCCTTTCTAGAGTGACCCTCAAGGCTGAAACCCTAAGGAAAACGTTAACTGCTTTACTACATGAAAACGTAAAATTTTGGCATGTCTGCTCTCAAAAACAAAAAACAAAAACTCAGAAGCAGCATACAAGGACAAATGAAAAAATGAGAAAAATATTTTTTACATATATGAAAATTGAAAGGAGAGTATCGTTAATATATAAAGTGCTCTTAAGATCAATAAGAAAGTGAGGGCTACCCAAACATAAAAATGGGCAAAAGGCATGAGTAGGCATTTCACAAAAGAAGAAATACAAATCAACTATATATGAAGACTGAAAAAATTCAGTCTCACCGGTAATCAGAGACACCAAATGAAACAGCACCGTATACTCCCTTTCACTTATCATATCAGCAAAGATTAACAATATTGATCAAACCCAAGGAAAATGAGGAGAAATGGGTGTTTTCATTTGCCATTCACAGGAACGTAAATAGGTTCAGCCTTTCTGGAATCAATTTGGCAATACTTAACAAAAGCCTTGTCCTTTGACTCACAGGTTCCACCTCTACAAATGAATCCTAAGGAATAATCAAGCAAGTACAAGTGTGTGTGTGTGTGTGTGTGCGCACGCATGTATGTGTGTGTGTATAACAAAGTTGGTCATCTCAGTGCCATTTATAATAGCACGATTGTAAACAGTCTAAATGTGCATCAATAGCTGATTAAGTAAGTAAGCAATGGAATACTATGCAGCTACTTTAAGAAGATAAATAGATTTATATCTATTGATGTGGAAAGATATCCATGACATGTGAATGTCATTAAATGAAAAAAGAAGGTTGGAAACAGGAGGTATAGAACAATCTGATTTTTAAGCATTTTTAAAATGTGTGTGCACGTGTGTGTGTGTGGGGGGGGGGTGTTGTGTGTGTGTGTGTAGAATAAACTCTAGGGGAAAGTGCTCTGAAATAATTTTTGAATGATGAGATTACAGGTGATTTTTTATTTTCTTCCTTTATACTTTTCCATATTTTATAAAATTTTTTACCATGAAAATTTATAGTTATCTCCATTGAAAAATATGTTTTAGAGAGTACTTGATCAGACTATTATGGCTGTTTTACAGAGATGGAAGGAGCAATAAATAAATACGCAAAAACATAAATAAAAATAAGGAAGTGAAAAATCGAGGCACTGATAAATTTGATAAATTGGAATCCTTATTTCATTAGTCATTTTGGAATCCACTCCTTTTACTCACGGAAGCTGCGCTACCCCTAGCAGCCCCACCTTTTTCTTTTGAAAATATCCTGGAAAGTTCTATCGCATTAGCCACCCCCCAAATCATTATTGGACGTAATACTTGTATTTTTATTTTTCAAAGTCATGAATGAAAAATAATTGCCAATGAACTATTCTAAATTCTTAATGAAAAAAGCATGTCTCCCCAGGGACATAAATCACATTTTAAACCTCAGAGTGAAGCTGTGCAAAGAAGTGCCAGTGGACCCATCCATCTTCAGTGGAGGCCCAGTTCTACAAGATGGTTACTTAGCCCAAAGCCCCACCAGCACCTCTGAGTGACCTTTTCATGTGCCCACTTCTAGGTATATTCTTATAGGACCAAATCAGGAATGCAACCCTATATTTCAAAGTGTCTTTGGGTATAAGTATCAGGATGGGAATATGAAGGGTCTACAAATCTTTCCTTGAGAAAACATTTGCTAGAGAAATGAGAACATAGAAGAATCACAGTTCTCTGGACAAGATTCTTGTTGTTATATATCAAAAGATATATATGCACACATATACCATATATATATATACACACACACACACATATGTACCACATAAGTTTATACATATATATAAAATATTAGTTTGGACCATATAAAATATCAGATCTTCAACTCTTCTTGTCCTATAGAAATGGCAATTTCACAGGGCTCAACCTTATATATTATTGTCATGCTCGTAGTATCTGGACAGTATTATATTATTAGAAGAATTAAGCAGATATTAATTTTCTAATGTTGTTGCCTTCGTAGAGCTGTGAAAATCTTTCAGAGAATCAGAGAAGTGAGCATTTCAAGTGAATTTCCCTCTGACCAAAATATACCTGTGTTATGTGTACTGGTTTGTATATACTATGTCCCCCAGAAAAAGCCATATTCTTTAATGCATTCTTTAGGGGCAGACATATTAGTGTTGATTAAGTTGGAACCTTTGGATTAGGTTGTGTCCATAGAGATGTGACCCACCCAACTGTGGGTGATAACTCTGATTAGATAATTTCCATGGAAGTGTGGCCCTGCCCATTCAGCATGGGCCTTGATCAGTTTACTAGAGCACTATATAAGCTCAGACAGAAGGAGTGAGCTTGCTACAGCCAAGAAGGACACTTTGAAGAACACATAGGAACTGAGAGAGTAGCTACAGCTTATAGAGACATTTTGAAAACGGCCATTGGAAGCTGATGCAGACATTTTGGAGAACGCCATTTTGAAACACGCAACCTGGGAGCAAGCAGACGCCAGCCACGTGCCTTCCCAGCTAACAGAGGTTTTCCGGATGCCATTGGCCATCCTCCAGTGAAGGTACCTGATTGTTGATGCATTGCCTTAGACACTTTATGGCCTTAAGGCTGTAACTTTGCAACCAAATAACCCCCCTTTCTAAAAAGCCAATCCATTTCTGGTATTTTGCATAACGGGCAGTATTAGCAAACCGGAACAGTATGTATGTATGTGTGTGTGTGTGAGTATGTGTGTGTCTCCTTGGAAATTAGGTAGACAAAAATCCCAACACTTTTAAAAAAATTAGTCTTAATCTAACTTCCTGCTGGGTCTTATCCCATAATTCCCTTGGTGAGGCTGCCTTTTGAGCCTGCTTCTTTTTTCAGACCTTTTATCATAATAAAAAGAAAAAAACAATTCTTACCATGGCTCAGCTCTACTAATTCCCCTCAGAGACCATTCCATTATCTGACAGCTGCCCAGAGATGTTAAGCTACCTGCCCAAGATCACACAGCTAATTAAGGGAGAGCCGGGACTAGAACCCTGGGCTTTTCAGCCTTCCTACCCTGTGGAAAGAGTAAGGGCTATTATCATAAACTGCCCTCGTGAATGCCGTGTTGGCTGAGTTAAAAAGCAGGGCTAAGAACCAACAGCCTGGAAGGTCTGAAGGAAAAGATCATCAGTTGACAAATTATCGTGATCATTATTAACGTTATTATTCATAAGCTATTCTGCGGCAGAAAACACAGGTTTATTTAAAATGCACATAATAATTTGGGTTTGCTTCAACATTTATTTTCTGTCTAAATTATTTTTTAACTGATATGAATGCAAAGACTTCTGAAGACAAAAAACAAAGCTTTTTAATATCCATACCCTTAAATTAAGACCACATTTATTCACACTGCTGCTTGCAGCCCAGAACTTTATCCCTTTTAACCCTTCAGTGACATCAGCAAGCCACATTTCCATTTCTTCTTGGACCCGATTTTTATTTTTTCTGATAGCAACCGCATTGGAAGACCAAAGTATGATGCATTTTGCAATAAGAATCCTAATGGGATTTTTAGTAAATTGGCCTGACATGCCACTTCCCCAGCAAAAAGATGCCTCTAATTGATCTCCGTGTAGAAACAGCAGCTGCTAATCAGAACCACTGTGCTCCCGTGGGTAATTATTTTATCAGGACAAGCACTTCCTTCATGATAAGAGAGAAATGGCAGGACCTAGGGAGAGACACACAGAGAAGGCCAAACAGACAGACAGAGACACAGATAAGCCCGGGACCCACAGCCACACAACCTTAAATGGAAAGTTTCTGATAACCCATGATGGATTGGAGTCAGGTGCAGGCAGAGAGAGGCTTTGGGGGTGGGGAGGAGAGAATCGCAGCAAATGGGGAAAGTCAGAAAGAGCCTGCTCTCTGGAGAGCCTGCGCTTGCCCAGAGCTTTGTTAGGGGGCGCTGTGGGGCTGCAAGTGCCACGTTTCCTGCCTCACAGAAATGTCAGCTTCTGTAGGCCTGCGGTGGTTAAAACCCCCATAGCTCTTTTGGCAAAGAGTAGGTGTGTCCTGGCCAGGTTCCAGTTTAGGTAATTACAGCCTGTCAACCTAAATTCCCCCCAGGACTGTAGTTAAATATGGTACCCATCTTCACAATTAAATTTTAGCTCTAATAGGACACTCGATTGTCATGTTAAGTGACAGTTAAATAGAGGCTGCATCATACCCTAGAGGTAGCTGCACTTTTGTGGTGACTACAAAGATTTCTCTGGGTGTAATAAATGACCTGTATGGACAGAATTGGGGGGGTTCTTTCTGCTAAATGGTAGTTGGCAACTATAGGACTTTGCTCATCCCTATGAATTTTTCTCAGGCTCTTTCAGGGAAAAAAATATGGCGAAGGGTTAACACTCCAATATCATTTCCAGCTCTTTTAACCTGGTAATTTAAAAAATCAGGATGCTAGGATGCTGCAGGACAGATCACGTTTCAAATTATCTTTCTAGACCCAGCCCCCCTCCATTCCTTTGTATCGAAGTCAAAGGTAACTTTGCCTTTCTCTAAAGGTGTCTTGTACTCTCTCCTCCCCTTGCCTGTGTTTCTGGGTCTCCCACAGCCTGGAACATCTTTCCTTTGTTCTCTACTTAGAGAGACCATTTATCTTATCTAGGTCCAGCTCAAGTGCCACCACCATCACGATCGATGCCTTCCAGAATCTTCCACTCCAGCTAAGCATTTTTCCTCATATGGCCCCCATACCATGTTACTATTATCCTTGCTCAGCTTTTATTTAAATCTGCCTTATATTATGGTAAGCTACTTACATATCTGGCACATGCACTAAACTATAAGCTCATGGAGGGTAGGGTCCTTGACTACTTTTCCTTATATCTGAGCAGAATGCTTAATAAATATTTCCACAGGAGGGAGAGAAGGCATCCCCTCTTTTTTGTCCAAGGGCATAAATAATAATATCTGTTATGTATTGAGTGTTTACTATATAGTGATCATTGTTCTAAGCACGTTACATGTACAAATGCATTCAAACCTCATAATCCCCATAAAACATTATTACGGTCCCATTTTTGTGGATAAAAATACGGAGGCACAGAGAAGTTACATAATTTACTGAAAGCCACACAGCCAGTAACTGGTGGCACCAACAGTCAAACCCATGAGGCTTATCCCAGAACCTCATACCCTTATGCTGCTATATCCTGTAGATTTCTAATTAACTGTATCAGTTTCCAAACTGTCTTGGTTCCTAGGGTTGCCATAACAAAGTACCACAAACAGGGGCTTCAAACACCAGAAATTTGTTGCCTCATGGATCTGGAAGCCACAAGTCCAACATCAAGGTGTTGGCAGGGCCAGGCTCCCTCTGAAACCTGTAGGGGAGACACTTGCCTTGCTTCTTCTAGCCTCTGTGGTTTGCTGGCAATCCTTGGTGTTCCTTGGCTTGTAGCAGCAGCACTTTCATCTCTGCTTCTGTCGTCACATGGTGTTCTTCCCTGTTGTGTCCAAATTTCCCTCTTCTTATAAGGATACCAGTCAGATTAGAGCCCAACCTGATTCTGATTGGCCTCATCTTTTTTTTAAAATGCAATTTTATTGAGATATTCACATACCCTAGAATCATCCACAGTGTACAATCAATTGTTCATAGTACCATCATATAGTTGTGCATTCACCACCACATTCAATCCCTGAACATTCTCATTACTCAAAAAAAAAATTAAAGTAACAATAAAAATGAAAGTAAAAAAGAACACCTAAAACATCCCATCCCTCCAATCCCCCCACATTATTCATTTACTTGTTGTCCCCATTTTTCTACTCATCTGTCCATACACTTGATAAAGGGGGTGGGAGCCACAAGGTTTTCACAATCACATGGTTATACCGTATAAGCTATATAGTTATACTCTCACCTTCAAGAATCAAGAATATTGGATTGCAGTTCAACAGTTTCAGATATTTCCTTCCAACTACTTTAAAAAACTAAAAGCTAAAAAGGGATATCTGTATAATGCATACGAGTTACCTCCAGATTGAACTCTCGACTCCATTTGAAATCTCTCAGCCACTGAAACTTTGTTTTGTTTCATTTCTCTTCCCCTTTTGGTCCAGAAGGCTTTCTCAGTCACATGATGCAGGGTCCAGGCTCATCCCCCGGTGTCACGTTCCACATCGCCATGGAGATTTACACCCTTCAAAGTCATGTCCCTTGTAGGGCGGAGGGCAGTGAGTTTACCTGCTGAGGTAGCTTAAAGAGAGAGGCCACATCTGAGCAACAAAAGAGGTCCTCTGGGGGTGACTCTTAGGCACAATTATAAGTAGGCTTAGCCTCTCCTTTGCAGTAACAAGCTTAATAAGGGCAAGCCCCAAGATCAACGGCTTGGCAATTGGCCTCATCTCAACTAACCACATCTTCAAAGATCCTATTCCTAAATAGGACCACATTTACAGGATATGGCGATTAGGACTAGAACATCTCTTTTGGGAGGACACAATCCAACCCCTAACAATCATCTAAATTTTCAAATCAATCCAGGTCTGCAAAAGCAGGAGTCTTTTTCTTAAGGGGTGAGTGCGAGGATGGGAGAAGTTGATGAGACAAGATTCGACTGTCCCCTTTTACTTCAGCTATCCTAAATAACGAGTGGGCTGCTTTCCAAAATCCACATTGTTTGTCAGTTTCCATCCTTGGGCAATTATTTCACACTGAAAACGAGAAGGTGGTAATCTAAAGTATTCGTAGCCAGTCTTGCCTTACAGAGGTGTGAGCAAGGAGGAAGAAAGCATGTTGTGATTAGAGCAGGAAGAAACAAACCCCCGTGATTGCGATGTGTGAGGAAGGGGTCAGCCTCGTTATTATAATGCAGAGTTTTCTGCACCCATAGAAATATTTTATTCCAACAAGTTAATTCCTTTAAGTGGTGAGTGCTGAGTGTGGCAGACAAGATTATCTTCCTTGGGTTTCTCTCCCCTTTCTCCCCACCCGGCTGGGGAAGGATTTCTTCAGCTCACCTCCTACAATTAGAAACAGCCCCACAGGGCAGAGGTGCAGCCTGCGTTCTGAGATACTCTTCTGCGGCTGAAATAAAAACAGCCTTTGAGAATATTCTCCTGCCAAAATCATTTTAGCATTTTACTGCCACGCAGCAGGAGGCCCAGAGAGAGGGAAAGAGAGAGAGAGAGACAGAGACAGAGAGAGAGAGAGTGCACGTGCGCGTCCTTTCCGTATACAACCAGCAAGACCTCACGAGTCTTTCCTGTGTACAAAGAAATTAATTAATTTCCTTTTTTATTTTTTAAAAAGGGGGTCATAAAAACATAGTTCAAGATGTTACATTTTTATAAGGAAGAAATCTCTATTGTAAATGAGTTCTTCTTTTAAGACAAGGCTGTAATTAGATTGCCGGTGGTGGTGATGAATGGGGTGGGTGAAGGGTCCTTGCTTCTTTCTGGAGAAAGAACCATCTTCCAAGGCCGAGGTTAGGGCTGCCTTGGGTATCCACACTGGTGCCAGCACCCAAGAATGTTCTCTCCTGTGAAGTCGAAAGAAGAAAACTGTTTCTCAATCTAGAGAGGAATGACAACAGGGAAAGCCATTCAGAAGGTGAGCCAAGGTGGTTGCCTAACAGAGGGCCAGCGGTGCCAACAGGGGGCGCTGTGCGAGGCCCAGCAGCCCCAGTTCCCTCACAGATCCCAAGTGCTTTCTGCACAATCAGTTTCAACCTGGGCGTATTTTTTTCTCTTGCGGTGACTGCAAGAAGGTGAGGACGTGCCTTCTACTAAATGCCCCGGGTTGTTGTTCCTACATGCCCAAGTATTTTTCTAAATATGGTCCATGAACCACTAGCCTCAGAAAGTGATGAGCAGAGTAAAATGCTGATTCCTCAGCCCCATCCAGATTTACTCGATCCAAATCTCTGGGGTTCAGGAATCTGCAGTTTCTCACAAGCCTTCCGGGTCATTCGGTGCAGGCTAAAGTTGGAAAATCCCTGCAACAGAAATTTGCTGCGGAAAGGGGTCACGTTTGTGGTGATCTGAAGGGTGCTGCCCCAAAGCCACACTGCCTGAAACTCCACTATTAGAAAGTCATTCTTTGCACTTAAAACCTGGCCCACTCCCTGGTGGATCTCTTTTCAGTGCAAATAGCTCCTGGATGGGGGTGACAAATTAAGTCAATAACCTTTGAGTATGAATTCATCTATCAGAGGAATTCCTGTGGGATTGGAAGCATGCCAAACCTGAGAAAAACTGGAGAGCGGGGCTAAGTAGGGGGGTTGAGATGTTGGCATGGCCCGTAAGGGGAGAGGCACCATGGTGACAACGCTGCTCAGGGCTAGCCCTGTTGGGAACCAGGCAGCCCCTTAGACGGGCAGCTCGGGGCCACACCATGCACTTCTCTCCCACGGAAGGGGAAATGGAGAGATAGATGGTAGCGGGGCTTTGGGGAAAAGACAGCAAATTCCTGACTGTCTGCTGTTTTCTTATTTGCTGCTTGAAAGCAGGAAGGCAAACCCAGGTTATGTGTCCCTCCTTCCTTGGAAGGTGAGTGTGCAGGGGCATGCTGAGAGAATAGAAGAGGGGCGATGGGGATGGGGTAAGGATTGGATACAATGGGGGTGATGTGCAAAATATTTAACAACTGCTATGGCTTGGACACAGACCCATCAGAACAAAAGGCAGGCAGAGCCTGTGGCAGGATCCTGAATGTTCCCTTTGTGCCAGGAGTTAACCTTTTCTTTGCTTGCTCTGGTTTTACCCACTGCTCACAGCACAGGCCTGAATGGGTGGGAGTGACCCAGTCGGCCGAAGAACTCTTTAGTCTCTTGTTTTATTCTTTTTATTCCCCTTCCTTCTTTCCTTCCTTCCTTCCTTCCTTCCTGCCTGCCTTCCTGCCTTCCTGCCTTCCTGCCTTCTTTCCTTCCCTCCCTCCCTCCCTCCTTCCCTCCTTTCTTCCTTTTCTCCTCCTCCTTCTTCATCTCTCTCTCTCTCTCATTCTCTCTCTCTCTGTTTTCTTTCAAAGAAGGAGGAGACACCCTCCCACAGTGGCCTGGCTTAATTCACTTTGCAGTTCAGGTTCGGGGCACTCCAAACCAAAGCAATTCACACTGGATTTCAGTGCTTCCGTGTCCTCTGCAAAGTTCTAATGGGCCAGGAGCATCCGCCAATGGGTGAAGGGAAGGCCAGTCCCCAGACTGCTGACAAGTGGCCACATTAGAGAGGGCTACCAGGGGGCCAGGGCACTCATGGAAATCTTGGGAGCCACAGCCCTGGGATCAACAACAAGCAGGAACCCAGAGCACTCAGAGGACTTGAGTGGCTGTCCCTCCCATAGCAGCCAAGCATCAGGGATGTGTCCATGGCCAGGGCATATCACAACCCATCGGGTGCTCCACATTGGGAAAGGCTCTTTCTGGCTTCCCAGTTTCCAAAGAAAGGGCTGATCTGAGATGATATATGCAATAGACACTGACCGAAGATTTCAAACCTGATTCCTCGAAGAAGCAGCAGATGGCTGGAGCAGCCCGAGGATGAGCCAGGCCAGAATGCTCGCTGGCAATTCGCAGTTCTTTCTTAAGACATTGCTCATTGTAGCAGTGCTGGCACTCTAGCCAGATCCCCTTGGATCCTTTGTTGCCATTTCCAGGTGCACCCACCCCTCCACTGTGCTTTTACTTCCAACACCCAGCATGTGTGCTTTGCTTCCAGAAGCCTGCCCTCAGACTGTGAGAAGGGAGCCACTCTGCCTAAGTGCCCGGGAGGTTCCCCCTTGGAGGCTCTTAGTCATTGACTCATGGGGGCAGGAAATGTGAAAACCCAGCTCCCTTACTTTGGGTGGGACCCCTCCATTGCTCCCCTGAGGGATCAGGCTGAAGCCACCCAACAAGGGGCTCTGCTCAAGATCCTACCCTTGCTTAGTTTCTTCCTTTTCCTTTCCTTGCCTCCCCCACTGTCTCACTGGTCTCCCCCAGGAGCACCCAATTAATAAGTCACTTAACCCAAATCCTCATCTTAGGGTGTGCTTCTGGGCAACCCAGCTAACATAAGCATAAAACAACCCCTAAGTTTTCCTCCCATTAACATCCCATAAGCAAAATAAATACTTCCTCTCTCCAGCTCCTTTACCCCTCCCACAAACCAGCTCCTCCTCCAGATCCCCCTGTTGCTGTTAGAGGGACCCACCATTCTCCTTGTCACCAAGTTCAGAAACTCGGATGCCCTGTGTTGTCTCTTCTTCCTTACCCTTCTCTCCTGCCACCCCTCGCCTCCGCAGCTCAGGCCTCCTTCTCTCACCTCCTAGATGAATCACCCTCACTATTATGTCTACACTTCCTACCTCCCACTGTTCCAGAATATTCAGGATGCTGCCAGCTAGTTGATCCCGCTAAAGCCCAGGTCAAATATCTCCCATCACTCCCCAAGTCACAAAGTTGTTAGGGCCTCCCCAGTTCTTGCCAAAGTCAGTGCACCCTCCTTGTCTGGGCCTTCCAGGCCCTCCCCAATTTGCCTCCAGCCTGTGTGTCCAAATTTATAAGAGGGCCACGATGGGGAGCAGATCCTCCCCAACAGAGTCACCAAAAATGGGCCGTTGTCATTTGTCTAGTTGATGGCCATTAAGCAAAGAAAATCAACAAAGGAGTGTGACGGGAGGACCATGGGGCATATTGAATAGGGAGTCAGAGAAAGTCTGGGACCATGATTTATGGTTTTCCTCTCTGATTTTAGGATTTGGCTTCACTTCTGCTTAACAGCATCTTACAGGGGCCAGAGAATGTTTTTTTGGAGTCCCCCTCATGGGACACATTTAATTGGGTCTTTACCTAATCAGGTCTATGTCTGGTCTTTAGGACTTCAGGCTCACTGGTATACCACTCAGCTGACACCCATCCACAGCTCTCACATCAGCCATGACACAAGGCCTGAAATGCCTGACCTGGCCTTCTCTTTGACCAGGACCCTTGCCCTATGTTTCTGACCTTGGGCTTAATTTCCCTACACAGGGCTTCACCCTGCCCCTCAAATGGTATGGAACACATAGCACATGTTTACCCATTTGTTTGCTACAAGGACCTGAATTCTCCCTGTAGCAAGTTTGTCTTTGTCAGCCCTGGACAAATCTCATCTCAGCTCAGCTAAGCTCTGGGAACTTCTCCCTGGACAGCTTTATATCTGTTTCATTCCTCCACCCATACCCTTCGTCATTTATAAACTTCTTCAGTGTGGTGGACACCCAACTGTGTCACGTAGATCCCTCTTCAAGGAAGGACTTGCTGCCCAGCTGCAGGAGTGTGGTCAGTAGTCAGCTCCCAATAGTCAAGATCTGTCTTGGCGGCTGAGAACCACATCACCCAAGGTCATGTCCTTTGGTGGGGGGTGGGGGGGCTGGGCATGTCTGGTGAGTGAGCGGGAATATGAGGCCTGGCCATTTCAGTCTGGCATGGAACATTCTGATGGGCAATCTTCCCTTCAGCGCTCCCAGCCAGGTTGGCTGAGGCTTGGTCTGGCCTGCATCACAGTTTGACTTCTTCCTCTGACCAGTCTTTCATCGTTCCCTTTCTCTGCATAGGTGTTGACCGCTTATAAACATCTTAGACGCCCAACTTGGTCTCGACATCTTAACTCAGAGCCACAACTTGTGACTCTGAGTTAAGAAGTCATAATCATGCCTCTCTGTGTGCCCCACTGCACTTTCCTGTGGGGCTTGCTCTTAGGAGGCACTCAGCAAATGTTTCCCAATTCAAGTTCAATGACTAATAGCTGACATTTAAGGAGCAGGTCCATGTGCCTGGCACCAAGCAAAGCAGCCTGAATACTTGACATGATTGTATCCTTTAATCCTTAGACAACTCCATGAGAAAAGCACAATTCCTACTCCCACTTTACAGATGAGGAAACTGAGGCAAAGAGAGTAAGTGAGGGAGTGAGAGTTTGAGCCCAGGCAGTCTGACTCTTGGACCAGAGCTCCTCCCCACCGTGCTGGAGCTAAGCTTTAGGTGCAGCTGACAGCTGACCACTAACCATTAAGAGGAACCATATGTTGACACAAGGCAGCCTCAGAAAACCAGAGGGGAACTGGCACAAAGTTGGAGGGGAAAACACCTACACAGGGATGGCAGGTTCAGAACCTCTCCAAGCCTGTGTGGGTCAGGACAGCCTTCTCTGTTTGTGTCTTTTAAAATCACAATGTCATAAACTGCCTGAAGTTGCAGTAAATGCAACCAAACCTCCCTGTGTTACAAAGCAGAAGCAAGCCCAGAGACCTTAAGGAACTTCCCCAAGGTCACAGAGCTGGTTGGTGTCAGAGGCAGGGCTAGGCCAGCCAGGGTTCCCAGGCCATTTCACTCCATCCCATCTCCCTTCCCTCTACTCTGTGACCCTAAAGGTCTCCAAGAGTTGGTCGCCTTTTCCACCGTACTCTCCTGACTCATTCAGTCCCATTAGCATTCCAAGCACCCCAGTGATGTAAAGGCCAAGGGACTGAAAGAAGGTAGTTGCAAGAGAGATGCAACAATGCTGCCTCATTTTTATTGCCATCTTGCCCAAGTTCTATTATAAAATTTCTCACTTCTCCTTAACATTAAAATATAACAGCATGATGGCAAGTGGTTAAGTGCTATGAAATCAAACAAGGCTTGGTGTGAAAGCTGCCTTACCTCTTTCTAGCTGTGTGATCTTGAGAAATTTACCAAAATTCTTGGAGCCTCAGTTCCTTCCTTTGTGCAGCGAAAGAAATAATGCTCGAGTTACCTCATAGTGTGGTGGAAGAGTAAACGAAATAATGCCTGTAAAGGGCTTAGCACAGGGCCCACCCTCCCCCCCCCACACACACAGTAAGGCGACTGTAAACTGTAGCCATTGTTATTTTTATTAAAGATACATTCAGAGATAACACATGTGGCACCCAGTAATCATTAATCTGAAGTCCTCAGCAGGGAAGAACGAATCAGCACATGCATTAATTAGGGCTCCTCATAACAGAATGGATTTATCTGATAGACATGGTGCCTCTAGGGATAAAGGCAGAACCAGACTTACCATCTCTGGACCAGAATCTATCCCCAGGCAGTCTCAGGCCATGGCATCCCTTTCCTCCAAACTCACCCCTGATATCACATCTATAACCTCCACGATTCCGGTTTTCTTAAGGTTAGAAGGAACGTAGTCTGGATGAATCATCCTGAACCTGGATGGAAAATTGGAATGGGAAAGATCTATGATGTTTCAATAACTTGGTGAACTGAGCTAACAAGGGCTGTGCTCCCACTGCAAAACACAGAGAGATAGCTGATCAAACCTAATGAAAAAATTAATAAGTACCCAGTTTGAAAAGGAAGAAGGAAGGAAGGAAGGGAAGGACGGAGGGAAAAAGATATCCTCAGCTTCCAAAAAGAGACCTTCCATTTCAATCAGCAGCACTTGTTAGCTTAAGGTAGAGATGATAGCACATGTCACTAGGGAAAGGGATTTTGAGTTTTGAAAGCATGACTGTAAAGGTCTCAGAGATCAGACTTTGAGAGTCCTTAGCCTGATGCTGTAAGAGCAGGCCTTCCATAATTAGGTGAGGGGGCAAAAGTCAGAAAGGAAGAAGATAGCTTAGATGTTGGTGGAATCCCTTAAAAATCTCTGAGAAAGAGGCCCTGTGCTCTGTCCATCCATTCTCCACCCCACCCCCACAGGCCAAAACCCAGATAAGTTTGGGGAACAGAAGTGTTAAAGGCCATTCTTCTTGTTATCCCATTTGAGTTCATGTAGATTATGGGCTTGGGAATAAAATAGACCGAATCTTGGCTTTGTCACTTTCTATATGTGTGACATATGGAGGATTCTATAATCACTATGTGTCTTCATGAAAATAGAACATAACCAAGCAAAACAAAACAAAAGCAAACCCACCTTATTACCAATTATATAGAAATAGGATTCTAAATCATTTAACTGCTAGGATAAGAAACACCCACCTATATGCATACAAACACACACATGCATTCTGAATGGGGGCTGCATTACTTTAAGTAACTGAAAGGTCAGACGTGGCTAGACTCTGGGACTCAAGGGAAGTCACTGGGGCTCTGGTTCTCTTCCTGGCACTTTTCTTTACTTGCCCTTTCTTCTTTTTCCTTAGTCTCATTCTTTCCTACTGAAAACAGCTTTGTCCCTGAGCTGGGACAGATTGCTTCAAGCAGTTCCAGTTCTTTTGTCCTGACACCTTATAGTTTCAAAAAATGACACCAGATTCTTTCAGCAGAAATATCTCAGGGAAGACTCTGATGGATCTGTTTGGGGACCTGTGCCCTGCTCTGAACCAATCACTGCAGCAGCACTACATCAACATTTTCTATGCCCTGTTTCAATGGCTGGAACCTACCAGGGCCATTAGAGCCATCTGTCTGGATGGGGCTCCCTGTGTGGGCCCTGGTCCGTGTTTCTTCTCTTTGGGGGCACTCTCCAACCCTCCACATTCCCTCTCCCAGCCCTTCATATGAGGTGGATCAGATGTTCTCAGGGACTCCAGGACTCTTTCCTGTGGGATGGTCCCAGGACCTGGTTCCAGGAGGGTGGCCTGATGAGTGGATCCCTCCTGCAGGCCAGCACAGTATTTCTTTTTCCAAGATCACAGGGAATGGGAAGCCAGAATGGTGCTGACACAATGATTTGGGGTGATGCTCATTTGCATTGGACAGAAGGCAAGTTCATGGCCCTGGGAACCATTCACTACAAACCTTTAAGCTTGAACCACGAGTGTGGCCCATGGGTGAGCTGTCACCTGACCTCGTCCTGACCACAGTGCCTGCTCTGATTGACAGCGTATTTGCCCCGTGTGCCCCTGCAGAATGGTCACCCCACCTCCTCCTCAGGTTCCACATTACTTGTCTGGCAGTCCTTTCAGGGTGGGCCAACCTATCTCCTCCAAAGTCTCCTAGACTGGTACTCTGCAATGACAAAGGACCTTTCTGATCAGTGTCCTCTCTTGTCTCCAACTGATGTAACATCGTGTTCTCCTGGGCCACTCTCAAGCCATGCAAGATGAGGGATGGATATTCCTTGTGTACAGGAGATGCCCCTCTCTGTCTGCCCACAGGCAGTATCTTCCATTGCCTATCCTCTCCACTGGCAGTGGTATGTGGAGAACAGGGGTGAGATCAACATTGAAAGAGACCACATTCTAGAAATGTACTGATGACGGCCTAAAGAGTTCAAGGGAAGACCTGAGTGGAAGATGCATTATTCTAGATTGAAAACATAAAATTCTGAATGGTAAATATAACATGAAGAGAAAATGCTCCATCATTAGCATTTTCTCGCATCCTCCACAAGGCTTGCAATTGTGACCATCATCAATGAAGCACAGTAACAACTTTGAGACAGTCACTGGAAGCCAGTGTTCACGCATGGCATGACGGGTGTTGCAGCAGCACGGGCAATCTAACCAGCATTAAACAAATGCAGTAAATGGGAACACGGAATTGAAGAGGCAAGAAGAGCTATACAGTTTCAACACAAACAAGTTCAGATGAGCCACGGAGTTTGTGAGTAATGACAGCATTGCTACCTTTTCCTTGTGGTGAGAGATAAAAATAATTATCCAGGAATGACGCACTTGACCATAAAGAATGCAAAGAGATGGTTCTGGACCTGAACAGGAAGAGATGGTGCCAGGACACTAGGAAGAATTTTCACATGCACTGATTGGACAATAAAAAAGCATGTAAGTACGTCTTCTATACCCATCATTCTAAGTTTTCATTGAAAAAATCATTGTACTGCATAAGGGCTTATGAATTTTTAGCACATTTTCAAAATCAAATTGTTTATATAGAAACAGTCCATCCCCCTAAATACTTGTGCAAGGCCTGGCATATCCTAGAGGTGGCTCTAC
The DNA here is from genome assembly GCF_015220235.1 of Choloepus didactylus. Taxonomy (NCBI): domain Eukaryota; kingdom Metazoa; phylum Chordata; class Mammalia; order Pilosa; family Megalonychidae; genus Choloepus; species Choloepus didactylus. The sequence continues at coordinate 38,711,230 of NC_051334.1, read as the reverse complement.
TCACCTCTGATCAAGGCTGGAGTCTTGTTGAGTTGTAGGGCTTGAACCCAGACCCCAATCTTGTGGCTTCTTCTTTTTTTTTTTTGTAAAGTCAGTTATTCTGCAGCTTGATCCCAAGCAGTATGAGTGTATGGCTCATTACAGGGAGGATAACTATTATCTTTGCCAGGCAAAGACGACTCATCTGGAGATGTTTGGAAGGGGCCTAGGATTTAGGTTTTTCTGGGATCTCATCCCAAGACAAATTTTATCCCCCATTGGGCTTTCCTCTCCCCCACCTCAGAGAGCTCTAACTTTAGCTTGGGGCATAAAATAGGGCTTTTACAGTCCCACCAAGGCTCCAGATCATCTGTTTCTCAGCCATTTTGGATCGCTGGTCACATTAGGGAGAGCCTCTTTTAGCAAGACTATGTGCTACTCCCTTTTGCTTCCAGATACAACAGGCTGTCTAGTAGGACCTTGGAAAAAGCTGGAAGAAGTAGCCCACACATTCCAACATCATGATATTTTCCTAGTAATCCCAATAGTTACAGTGTGGCTTGGTATATTGCCTGAATCTGAATATACCAGGGGTGACAATTTAACCAGCTACTCTGATACCCCAAAATAAAGACTTATTTGATTGGCAAGCAACAGACATTGATACTGGCTATCTTATGAAGGAAAATGGTATTTATTAGAGAAACCCTCAGATTCTCACAAAGAGTTGAACAATGAAGACAATCAGAATTTGGGACCAATGGAAGCCATGTCATATCTGGATATAAATAACAAGAATGCATAAGGTGTATTTTCCAGATTCAATTGTGGCTTCTTTCATACTTGTTCATTCAGCTCCAGGTTCAAATTTTCAGGAGAGAGAGGATGATTGACTGAGCTTGGGTCATGTGCCCATCCCTGAACTATTCACTCTCCAAAGGAAGGGATGATGCACTCCAATTTGTCAACCTGGCTCGTGTGTGTGTGTGTGTGTGTGTGTGTGTGTAGATGAGGTAAGCCTCATGCAAATCACATAAAATAGGCTGAGGTGGTATTAGCTGGAGAAGAGGGGAAGGCAGTTGGAGAGACAAAAACAATAGATGTCTACCACACGGTGCCAGAATTTTGAACAAAAATTGTTGAAGTATAACACTTTTGAAGAAAAATATTGCTCAGCCCGAGGAGGGGAAAAGTTGCTGTGCATTATCGATTTTGTCCTTTCAAGGTGACAATGACATGAGGAATTGAACTTAGACCTTCCAAGTCTTCACAGGTCCTTGGAGTTTGTTTTCTGGGTAGATTAATTCCCAAAAGAAGAAAGGGTGAGACAAGCTTTCAATGAAAATCATTTTTCATCCCAGAGTTCCAAATTTGTCTTTTAGGGGATGGCTGAAGCCAGATATTAGTTGGCATATAATAAAGTGCCACAACATCCTATGGTTGTCATACTAGAATTGCAAAATAAGCTGACAATTGTTGAGAATCTACTTTATACCAACTGTGGTCATAATTGTTGAGTATTATCCCTGAATCCATTCCCCTTTCCTTTTTTCTAACAGGGTCTTGATGTTCAAGTAATCATCCCTTCTCCACCCAAACCATGTAACCTTGGGGAAGGCAACAACCAGCCACAGTAGCAAAGATGAATTCTGACTCATGTGCATCAGTCAAGCTAATCCAACCCTCTTTCCCCATGATTGGTTCACAAACCCAAACTAAAGCCAGTCACTGTGGGGCACTCATCTGTCAACAGTTATGGATTCGGGGGGCACTGACCTAAATTGGCCCAATGGAATTGGGAATAGTTTACTATTTCTCTTTCATTGGCCATGGACAAGCAATCCTACCTGCTGCCAGCAGCCAAATTGCTTCCATGGAAGCCAGTCCAAGGAAAGCCAAGCCAAGAGAATATCTGATAAATCAGGGCCAGAGCTCCAGTTGCATCACATCTGGAGTCTTCTGCATTGGACTATGTGAGATGGCATATTTCTTAATAGTTGAAGCCATTTTGACTCAGGATTTCTGTCACTTGTAGCCAAAAGCATCTTAATGCCAGATACTGTGTTAAATAAGTACTTTATATGCATTATCTCATTTTATCCACCTGCAACCCTAGAGGAGGCAGCATTATTAGATCCATTTTACAGGTGAACAAACTGAGGCAAAGAAAGATTAAATAACTGGCCCGAGATCACTTAGTAACTGAACCAGGCATCTGTCTCCAAAATGCACATTTTAATCATTACTGGAAAATTATAGAGAAATGAAAATATTATTAATCAAATCCTGTTTTTTCCACTGATTTGGAGTAAGGCTTCAGAGGCTCTTTGTCCTCATTTCTGATTGACCTTCAATTGCCAGGGGTTTAAACTTAGCAGTCCTTGTATTGTATTGGTAGTTAAATGTGTAATTTCTGTAAGCAAGTACTCAGCAGAACCAGGGAATTTTCCCAAACTTTGAAAAGTCCATGACACAAGTTCAAGTTTTCTTAAGAACAGGGCCCATCTTCTGGAGAAAATAAGGAAGACAAGTTCAAAATCTCAAGGTCTCAAGTTATCAAGGCTAACACAGGAAGTCAGCAGGCTGACATTTACGTGGTAAAGGAAATGAAAGTAGCTGGTCTCCGCACACCCCACACTATCTGAAGAAAAACACAGTAGCTAACAGCACAAGCCTTGGGATCCCACACACCTCTGTTTGAATCCCTGCTCTGGCATGTCCTAGCTTTGGGAACTTGAGAAAATTAATTAACCTCTCTAAGAAACAGTTTCTACATCTTTAAAATGGGCATAATTGTAGTACCCACATTTAGTGTTATTGGGTTAAATGAGGAAATGCTTAATAGTCCTGTAACAGTCAGTTATTTCTTCACCCCCTCCAACTCAATGGCCAAGAGAATAACTATTTAATCTCACACATAGAGTTCTACCGGTGTTTGTGGATCAGCTGACCCAGGCTGGGCTGGGCTCTGCTAGGCGGCTCTGCTGCAAGTCTAGCTGGACTTGGCTCCATGCTACGGGGCATGCTCAGGTCTGCTCAACCTGTGTCACTCTGGGGCCAGGTTAAAGGGGCAGCAATCACCAGATGGGGAAGGAGGAGTGCTCTTTTCATGGCAAGAGCAGAAGCGTGAGAAGTCAAGCCCAATAACGCAAGCACATTTCAAGCCTTTGTTTGCATCAGGTCTGCCAACATCCCATTGGCCATAGCAAGTCACGTGGCCAATCCAAACACCAGTGGACAGGAAGGCACTGCGAAGTCACAAGGCAGAAGACATGGATACGGAAAGGGTGAATAACTGGGAACAATGATGCCATATATTACTAAGCTTTTAGACCAGTGTCTAATTCAGAAAATGTTAGTGATTTTCTGGACTGCTACGGAATCATACCGAAGCTCCAGAAAGACCACCATGATAGCTTCTCTACGGTGGATGAATAGAGCAGTGATTAACAGGTTCTTATCAGTTCAGGTTTAAAAAAATGTTTCTTGCTAGCATTTACTTAAACAAAAATAGTTCTATTTATTCATTTATGTAGGGAAATGTATATTTTTGCAACTTAATTCACCTACTAATCAATGAATAAATTAAATGTCAGAATCTGTGCTGATTCTCAGCAACTTAAGTGTCGATACTGTGACATATATTTGAGAAGGATCAGCTGTAAAGTAGCTTTGCATCCTTTCCTCCTGATGTTAGGAGGTGGGCCTGTCTTGAATCTAGGTTGACAGTGATTAAACTTCAGTCTGTAAAGCTAATCCATTTGTTAATTTTCTGCCTTCTCTTATTGGCCACAATATGACAAGAGCCCTCAGTTCAATCCCTTCCCTTAGTGGAGACTCCCCTGTAGCTACGAAATTTGCATAGATTTGAGACAAGTCACAGATAAGCCCGACTTCTCTAAGTGTTCTCTGAGTTGCAGCAAGATTTGCTCCAGTGGTTCCTCCCTTTCTCAGTGCACCCCGTCTACAATCCCCCTTTGTATCTACACCTCAAGTAAAGCCCACAAGCCGTCCCTCTAATGCTCTCCTCACTGAAGGGGCTGCTACTGCCCAGCTTCACCTCAAACTCCACTCCATGAGACAAAATTATTCTTTCACCTTTGGAAGATAAATACATACAAGAAAATAATGCTTGGGGGGAAATTCCAACTAAATAAGTAATAGAGGCTAGCTGTTTCTAGTCAAGAAAGCTAAGCTAAGGCAAATGGCAGAAATATTGTAAATCTATGTTATGGTCATGGCTCAGCTTTGGTTTGTTGGGCCTGTTGAGGAAAGGCTTTATTTAACCTACCTTAAGTCTTGGCAGGCCTCATTTGTCTGCCCTGTGGCAATGATGGGTATGGATTCCCTCTACGGATCTAAGTCTGGTAGTAAATGTTTAACAAAAAAGTCTTTATGGGGTTGGGTTATGATATATTTAGAATCTTTATCATACCAGCTGTGCTGGGATATTCAATAAGTATCAGGCATCAAGAGTTGGACTTGCTCAAGGCCTATTTCGGAACCAACAAAGATTCAAAACTGAGGGCCGGAAGGCAATTTACCTTTCTAAGAGGAGACACTTCCAAGAGTGCTTTGCCATTCCAAGAGGAGACACTTGAAGACAGAGGAAGAGCTGGGCTGAGAAGCCAGGGCTCTTTAATCTCATATGGCATGCCAGTGGCCCCCGGAGGGGGTGGCTCCACTTTAACTCCCCAAGTCCAGACAGTACCCCACAGAGACAGGCCTCTTCAAAGAGATTTTACAGAACACGTGAGGGGCCAAAAAGGGACCCAAGCCCAGCATACACCAGAAGCACAACCCATTATGGTTCACAACAGGCTTCACAGAGTAGGCTTTTGGTTTCAAGTCCTGACTTGTCCACACTTGCTGAGCAGCCCAGCTCCTTGCCTGTATTAGAGAAACAGAGCTGGGAGGATCTACATCTATATGTATAGCTCTCCACACACACCCCTTTATTACACACACACACACACACACACACACACAAGAGATTTATTAAAGGAATTGGCTCACACAGTTGAATTTTGTAAGCAAGCCCAAATTTCTTAGGTGACATTGAATTCCCCAGGAGAAGCTGCAAGTTGGGAACTCTGAGGAAGGTGATGATGAATTTCCCAGGAGAAGTGGGCTGACTGAAGTTGAGATAGAAATTCTTCTTTCTGACTGCTGAACTTCTTAGTTCCAGCTTTAAGTCCCCCAACTGATTGGATGAGGAGATACCCCTCATCGTTGTGAGCAGTCTCCTTTGTTGGTCATAGATGCAAGCTGCCATAAATGTAATCAACTGACTAGAAATTTAAATCCATCTACAAAATACCCTCACAGTAGCAATCAGGATAGTGCTTGCTTGACCAAACAACTGGACACCATAACCTAGTCAAATTGACACATGAAATTAACCATCACACTGCCCCACTCTCCCATAGCCAGCAAGTGGAAGGGGTGGAGCTAAGGTGATCCCCTTCCAAAGCCCATAGCTTTTCCAGGATATCATTTTGTCTCCTTGTAAAATTAGAATAGACTCAAGCTTGCTATAGCCTGCTACATTCTGAACAGACATCCCAGGCAGGAGGAAGGAGAGGGGTGGTCCCAGTTTCCAGTCTGAGAGACCCGATTCTTCCACTAAGTGATTGGCCTGTGGTGGTGCTTTAAATAAAGATCAGCTGTGTCCTCTCACCTACCCAGTATGTTGAAAAGTTACTTTATGTCTATTAGAGGCCTGGCACACTAACATAAGTTAACTGTGAAATGCATTCAACAATCATACAATAAGAAAGACAGTCATAGAGAAAAGTTGGGGGGATGATTTTGTTATAAGATTTGCATGAACTACAGACCCTATAGATTTCTTATGGCAAACATCTTACTCCCCAACTTTATGTTTGTTCCAGTTGTGCTCTTAAGGCATGAAAAACAAAATAATAAATAATCAACAAACAGGCATGGATCCCTCTGCAGCATGAGTGATTTCATAGTAGTCAAAAGTTGCTTCAAGAGACATTCTTCAGTAAGAGGAAGATAAATGGGGAAAGACATTGAGTGGACTGAGTCCTTTACCTATAGATCAAGCCATCCAAGTGCAAGGAAGGGATATTGAGATGCTAATTGTGCAATTGATGAAGAGACTGGGAAGTGCACAAGATGAACAAAGAGAGATGGGAAGCTGGAATGAAAAACAAAAGGAAGCAAATAAAAAAAAGAACAGATGTGATACCTACACTCACCCATCAGAACAGCAAAAATGAAAAAGAAAGACAATACCAAGTATTGGAGGTGGGGAAACCAGAACTCTCCCTACACTACTGCTGGGAGGGTAAATTGGTAAAATCCTTTTGGGATACTGTTTGCCAATATCTACTAAAGCTGACCATATGCCTACTCTATGACTCAGTGATTCTACTCCCACACATATACTAACAGAAATGCATGTAAGAGCTCACCAAAAGACATACACTTGAATATCTATAGCAACATTATGCATACTAGCACCAAAAAGGAAACCACCCTCATTCCTATCAACAGTAGAATGGATAAATAAATGATGGTATAGTTACAAAATGGAATACTATACAACAATGAGCTTGAGCAAACTACAACTACCTGCCACAATGTGGAGAAAGCTCACAAACATAGCATTGAGTGAAAGAAGTCAGCCAAAAAAGAGCTCACACTGCATGATTCCATTTTTCCATTTGGATAGAAAAACCAATCCAGGCTTTTAAAAGTAAGGATATAGTTACCCTTGGTGGCAAGGATAATGTCTGATGGGGGTCTGAGGGGGAAATGGTATACTTTTCTCTATGTATGTTGTATCTCAATGAAAAGTTAAAAAAAAACACACACATGCACACACATTTAGGGAAGCCCGGGTTACAGATGGGCCAGAGTCCCTGAAAAGGGGGACCTGAATGCAGCAGGCAAAAACTTGTCAAGTGTACTTAATAATATTGAAAACCTACTATGTGCCAAACACTGTGCTAGACAACACAATGACCAGCTAATTTCTCCCAGGAACCTCCTTTAGTTTCAAGCTGGAGTTCCTGAGTTCCTCTGTTCTCCTTTTGGAGGGTCCCAGGATTTGGGGATACATCTGCTTTCCCAGGCTCTCATTTATCAATGATTGCTTCTCTAGCTGATGGGGCAGAGTAGTGTGGTGGTTTTGTAGCTTCTGGGCCCAGCCTGCTTGGGTTCAAATCCTGGTGTGGGGACCCAGGGCCCAGGCTCCCCCTCCCTAATGGGGAGTGAGACTCTGTAGCACATAGCAGCCTGTTTGACTGGGACAGAAGTTGAAGGTCATCAAACTTCCTCAGGGAAGAAAGAATGTACAGGTGGTATCATAAACAAAGCATTGAAACTCCCCTCCCCTGATACTGTTGATAACAAACCTCCAGACCCCCATGTCATGAGACTGCTGAAACTCTGTTCTCATACCTTATGGAATGTCTCTGTCTTAAACTCTTATAAGCTGCCCTTTGCATTCCCCACCCTTTGCAGAATGCTAATTCCATTTCCTCTAGCCAGCTGCCACCATGGGACCATCTCCTAATCTTAAGTCCTAATAAAACTCATGTCTAACTGTGCCTGGTGTGTTCTTCAATCTTGGGGCTGAGCTGGGTTGGAACAATTGGCAAGTCAGCCAGGAGCCCAAGGAGCTGCTGGCCTTGGTAGGCATGAGTCATGGGAAGGGAAAATCCATGGGGTGATCCCAAATTGGCCTGTGTCGTCCATGTGGGGAGGGGTGGCTGCCCTCCTGGATAAATGGGGACTGCTGCATGAGTATGGGGACACCCTGAAAACTCCAGTGGGGTTGCTAACTGTTTTGCAAGAAATAGCAGGACAACTAAATTTGAGTAAGAAGAAAAGAGACCGTTAAATAATGGCAGTCATAGCATGGCCCTGTTAGGAGGCTTGTGGATGGCTACTGAGGCAGAACAAGCATTGAAAGCCACTGCATGCCATTTAGAAGAGAAAGTAAAAGTAGAAAGAGATATGTGCCTTGCCCAGGTGGAAATGAAAGATCTCTGACCAATCGCCTGTTCCAAGTGGAAGATCAGTTAGAGACTCTGGAATGCAGATATGTCAGAGTCAAAGGTTGTAAGTTGCCTCAGGCTTGAGTCCAGAGGATTTTATCTACCCTGGGATGGGACCGCAAAGCATGGGACCCCATAGACTCCTCTTCAGAAGAGGAAGAGAGAAAGAATGGGAGGTAGAGGAGGAAGATGAGCCCTGACAGGTGCACCCCATAATAAAACAGAAATGGAAGGTGTTGCAAGATCAACACCCTGGGGATCAGCAATTCCAACCTCCTGAACAGAAATTACACATTACTGTTAGAGACTACACTGCTGCTGAACTGGATGATTTAGGGCAGCAGTATAGTAAAAAACCTAGGGAGTCCCTAACCAACTGGCTTCTGAGGTTATGGGACAACAGAGTAGAGGGAATAGTGCTTTCAGGGGTAAAGATGAGTAAACTGGTGTCTATTACCACTCACCCTTCACTACAACAATGCTTGTATGCTAACTCAGCTAATGCAAACACCACCACCTTATTGGAATGGCTGGTTGATGGGTATAAGGTTGCATGGCCTAATGAAGGGGATAAACCACACGATATCTCCCCCATTGGCAAAATATGGAGGAGGTACAAGACATTTTAAGGGGGCTGGGAATGAAATATGCCATTTATGCCATGGCTTTCATAGGTCCTGACACTGAAGCTTTTACTGTGGAAATGAAAGACACAGTATTGCATACTGCCCCCAACCATTACTGTGGGCTTCTCATATCTATCCTAAGTCTGCACTGAAACTCCCCTCCCCCTGAACACTGTTGATAACAAATCTCCAGACCCCTGTGTCACAAGACCCTGCTGAAACTCTGTTCTCATACCCTATGGAATGCCTTTGTCCTAAACTGTTATAAGCTGCCCTTTGTACTCCCCACCCCTTGCAGAGCACTAACTTCCATTTCCCCCAGCTGGCCACCACTGTGGGACCATCTGTTCGTAAGTCCTAATTAAACTTATGTCTAATTTTGTGCCTGGCATGTTCTTTGGTCTTGGGGCTGAGCTGGGTTGGAACACCTGACTTGGCTACTTACTAGCTGTGTGATCTTAAATAAATTACTTAACCTCTCTGCCATAGCATCCTCATCTATAAAACAGGGATAACAATAACACCCATACCTCATAGGATCTTTGCAAAGATTCAATACGCTAATACATATAAAGTGCTCTGTTCAATAATGCCTGTTGTGGTACTGCAACTCCCTTACTATGCCTTTAACATTGGATGGCAGGCATCCCCACTGTTCACCTTTGCCCAGTTCCCCTTTACTTCCAGGAATATGGGGAATTGTACTTCCCTATCCCTTATTTTGTATATTGAGAAACAATTTACATATAATAAAATGCATAGTTACTGAGTGTTCAGTTTGATGAACTTTATTAAGATATAGAGCACTACCATAACCCCCAAAAGATCCTTCATGCCTCTTTCCAGAATCACCCACCTCCACAGGCAACCACTTTCTGACTTTTACAACCATAGAGCAGTTTTGCTGGTTCTAGAATTTCATATAAATGAAATCATACAGTATATAGTCTTTCATGTCTGCCTTCTTTCACTCAATAAAATGATTTTTGAGTTTCCTCCATGTTGTTGAGTTAATCATTAGTTTATTCTGTTTTACTGCTGAATAGATTCCATTGTATAATACACCACAATTTGTTAACCCATTTGCCTGCTGTTGGACACTTGGGTTGTTTCCTCTTTGTGGCTATTATAAATAAAGCTGCTGTGAATGTTTGTGTACATATCTCAGATATATGTTTAACTTTATAAGAAAATGCGTTTTCTAAAGTGGTTGCAACATTTTACGCTCCCACCAACAATGTACGAGTTGCGATTGCTTCACATCCTCACCAACATTTGGGGTTAGCAGTCATTTTTTATTTCAGCGATTCCAATGGATGTGAAATCTTTATTTTGATTTGTGTGTGCTTTCTGAGCACAAGTCGGCTGAAAACTCACTATAGATGCAAGGCCGCTAGTTAACATGCCAATCAGTTTGTGTAAAAACAAGCTATGGTGACGACTCCTGTCATCTCTGTTTTATCCATGAACAGAATAGCCTCTTGGTGGATAATTCCTGGGGCTTCAACATCCTCATCGCAAGCCCCTACAGGGGTCAGGCAGCTGGCCCCCAACCCCCAGCAGGGCCAGGCCAGCAAAGTTAGGAGGAAGGCACTGACCAGGGTTGTGTGTCTGCAAGTCTGAGAATGCAGGTAATTTGGAATTGCAGAGACAAATATCAATCTAGGTCAATCAATATTTATTGCTGAGTAAATACCTACAGTATGCAAGGTGCTCCTAGGGGATCTAAAAGGGGAGTAGACAGAGGGCCTGAAAGATTTACTCCCCTTCACTTTGCATTATCTGTGCCTCCAGCCCCTTCCATTAGCATGAATAATTAACAGCTGACAAAGCTATCAGGCACAATAAGAGCATGCTTAGGATTCAGGGTTTGTCATGTGCCAAGGAAGAGAAAAAGCTTAGGGGTTTGAAAATGATGATCAGGATGATCATGGTTGTGAAGAGGAGAAAGATGAAGCACATTAAGTACAAATGCCAAACAGTCCCTTATTTTCTGTCTTTCCTACAAAATGCACATATAATGTGTGAATGCTAAATTGGAAATATACATAGAAAAACATTTCAAAACATCCTCACCTCTTCCTACGCCCCTCCCCAGGGAGTGGTTGAAGTTGGCAGTTAAAGTGCATCCTTTCAGACCTTCTAGAAGAGTATTTACACATACAAACGAACATATATAGATTTCCTTTAAAAAATATATATTCATGGGATTCTATCCTACATATTTTCCAAAGCTTGCATTTGTTTCATGATAATGTATCTTGAATATCTTTCCCTGTCAGTACATAAACAACTCCATTATACAGATATGCCATAATTTATTTAACCATTCCCCTATGAATGGGAATTCAGGTTGATAGCATTTTCCGCTTTACAAATTATATATTTGGGTATATGTGCAAGTGTATTATAGGGTAGAGTTTCTAGAGGCTAGCTTGGAAGACAGCTTGCTGGGCCAAAGGCTATGACCATTTTAAGTGTTACTAGAAGCTGCCAAATTGCCCTCCAAAATGTCTTGCCAATTAAAACTCTCACCAAGAGTGCACAACAGTGTCCATTTCCCCCCACTCTCCCTAACACTGGATATTAGCAACCATTTTATTGTTTACCACCCTTATGGATGAAAAATGGTCTCTCATTTCTGTTTGTAATTGCATAGTTCTGATTTCCAGTGAGGTTGAATACCTTTTTGTATTTTCTATATCCACCATCAAATCTGCAGGTAGGAAAAAACTGATTGTACTGTAGTCTTTTTTTTTTTTTTAACAGAAGGAAGAGGAAAAGCGAAAAATGTCCCTCCTGGCCCAGTCATCTGGTCCCTGGTGTGTGGTACTGAAATCCAGCCAAAACGAAGTTGCTGGAACCTCTGGCAGTGACTTGGGAAGGTGGATTTGTTCAGCTGTGTTCAAACTCAAGTAATTAGCTGATCATTTGGGCATTTAGCTGGAACAGCCTGCCAAGATGCTGCTCACTCTCAACTCCCCACGAGCCAAGGATGCACTTTGGTCCAGTTTATCTTCTGAACACCAACTCAGTCCTTGAAGGAACTCCCTGTTACACCCTAACAGTGATGGAGATGGATAATGACCATCAGCTCAACTGCTGGCTCCAAAACTAGGTCCCCAGGGTTGTTCAGAAAACATCTGTAAAAATATAAAACAAAAACCAACAACAAAAAAGATTTCTAGGGGTGCCTAAGCAACACTAAATTAAAATCCTGCTGCTACTGCCTCTATCCAAGTCCCCGCCCCTCCTACTGGCCTCTAATCCCCCCAGTCTTTCTTTCTTCTGCAATGAAAAGGATCTTTCCAACCTCCAAACTAATCATGGCACTCCAATAATAGAAGTGGCTTGTGAAAATTAAGCCCTGGTGTTGTGCCTGGCACCGTGCTAAGCCTTTTTCTAGCATTATCGTCTAATTTAACTCCATTGCTTAAAAACCCTGAACCCTGCCCTCTTACCCTTGGGTATACTTGCAAGTGTATTATAGGGTAGAGTTTCTAGAGGCTAGCTTGGAAGATGGCTTACTGGAAGAGTGTCTTACCCTAAGACACTCCCAACGTGATATTTCATTATGCATTTATTAGTTTATGTATATCTCTCACACTTGACTACAAGCTCATCGAGAGCAAAGACTTTGGTTACTGTTACATCCTCTCTGTTTAGAAGATTGCCTGGCATGTGGTTGGTACTCAGTAAATCTTTGCTGAAATCATGCATTTTGAAAGCAATTTGGCAATGCATTGTAGAATTAAGTATGCAATCTCACTCCTGTGTTTGTTGCTCAGAAAAATTTGTACATGGGTTAGTAAGGGAATATATGTGAGGATGTTCTCTACAGGAAGAGGAAGTTAGAAGCAACCTAGGTGTCCGTTGTTAAGGGAGTTGAGAAAAATGAGCAGGTGCCTACCACGGAACACCCTGCTGTACTTAGAAGAAAAAAATTTAAATGTACATATAGCAACGTGCATAGATCTTTAAAAAGAGTGTTGAATGAATAATGTAAGAAAGAGAATGACATTTATAGCACAATGCCATTTATGTAAATTTCACTTATGCACAAAACGTTATGCATTATACAAATACAAAAGAATATTTGAGGATACCATTTATGCACCTTGGAGAGGGTGCCTAGTGGGGAGGGAATGGACCTGGGGGAATTGAAGAATTAAAAAGGAAGAGAAAGAAAGAAAAAGGGGAACTTTGATGGACCAATGAAGATGCTATTTACAAACTGAAGAATATGGCTAATGTAGCTCTCTTGACCTCGGGTTCAAAAGGAGAAAAAATAAGGTAACATAAAATGCCCTTTCCCCTTTCTCTGTCTGACATGTTCCCACTCATCCTTCAAGCTTAGCTCAGACATCATTTCTGTTTTGAAGCTTTCATTGACCTTTCCCCATAGGATTAATTACTCCTTTATTGACATTCCCCTAGCATTTTAATGATACTTTTATTTTAGCATTTATAACTTCACATAATAGCTATTTGCTTATACATCTGCCTTCTTCATCAGGATGTGACTTAATAAATTTTATACATCTAGCACCTACAATTGGCGATGAAAAAAATTAATGGCGAGTTCATGCAGACACAGGTTGCAGGGCCTTAAGAATTACTCTAGTTTGAATTTAATCTCCAAATGCAGTTGTTTCAGAATCAGCCAATGTCTGATTGGTAGGTGGAAATAGAGTTTCTAAATCTGGAATTGGACTCCAATATCAGAGGCATTTTGTTTATCCTATGTGGAGAAGAAATGAACACGGCGCAACCGTTTGGCCTGGGGCAACTTCTGTAGCAACGGCTCGGTCACCAAACAGAATAGAGACGTGAAGAGGGGTTTTGAGTGGGCCACAGACTCACCCACTGGGCCACTTCTGGTATCCATCCAGGAAAACACCTAGCAGTCAAGGTGAGATGACTGAGACTGAGCACAGAGTCCAGGAACCTATTGTGGAGTTGGGCAAGGATGTCCCAGCAAACAGGATATGACTCCAGGGGCCCAACAGTGGGATGCAGTTCCCTGTCAATGGCAGGACATTGGTTCCTGGTAGGGGGATTGACATTGATCTTCATATTCACGTACTAGGCAGAAACAATTGCAACCAACTCCTGTTCCTGTGCATCTCCCTGGTGCCAGGCATTGGGCAGAATGACCAAAGGAAAAGGATTAGAAGGCATGGTAGAAGCTGAGTCATGGGAGTCAGGGTACATGGGGGTGGTGGTGGGACTGGGAAACAAGGCAAGCTTCAGGCTTAGGACTAGGAACCATATATGGTCAGAATTTTAGTTGTAGGGTAGACGATGCTGAACCCCCAGGTTCTGTAGCTGGAGCTGATACAGGGATTGGGGTTAGCTGTGAGAACCAGAATATCAGATGACCCCAAATGTGCTGGGTTAGAGGTCGGGCAGGGTCTGCCAGGCACAGTTCTTTCCTGCTGTAAATCTAACTTGCCCTGTGATCTTGAGTACATCTCCCCACTTCCAGCATTTTCCTTTTCTCATACATAGAATAAAATTTTAAAAGTTGTTAACATTTACCTGGCATTTGCTAGGTGCTTCTAGAATGTTCTAAATGCTTTTTATATAACTTCATCTTCGCACCAGTGCTCTGAGGTGGTATCATGATAGTGAACCTGAAGCACAAAGAGGGTAAGTAAGTAGGCTAGATAGCAAACCTGGCATTTGAACCCCAAAAGTTTGAGCCCAGTGCATAAACACATTCTTAACTATTGTGCTGCATTGCATTGCTAAAGTATGTTGAGGATGAGAGAGTGGGAAGGACCAAAATCCCCGCCATCACTTCACAAGGAGGACATGATAATTGAGAGACATCTGCTTTTTCAGTTTTGCTAGGCTGCTATGGCAAACACCACACACTGTGTTGGCTTAAACAATGGGAATTTATTGTCTCATGGTTTCGGAGGCTATAAGGCTTGCTTTCTCCTGGGGCCTATGTCGTTCTGGCTGGGTAGCAATCCTTGGGGTTTCTTCGTGTCCCATCACATGGCAATGTCTTCTCCTTTCTCTTTAGAAGACCTCCAGTAGTACAGATTAAGACCCACCTTGATTCACTTGGCCACAGCTTAACTAAAAATAGTATCTTCCAAAGGACTTATTTACAATGGGTTTGCACCCACAGGCATGGGTTTATGATTAATAACAGGTTTTTTTCCTGGTGTACATCATAACTCAATCCACCATATGTTCCAAAAGCCCTGAGTGATCCACTTTCTTGGGCCACTGTGTCTCCTCCAGATTAGAGACAGAGCTGGCTAGAAGTCAGATCTGATGGTTTTGGCATCTGTTGTCAGAGACACAAGTGACCTCAGACACTGGCTGGACGTGGATGACTCAACAAGGCCTCCCTCCTCAGCCTTTCCCTGTGTGGATCGTGAACGATGCTGTCAGGGCAGCCAAATCACTGCCAAAATCACAGGCAGTGCCCTGGGCAGCTGCAAGTTCCACATTGTGCTGCATCAGAAGGCAGGGGTGACTGGTGGAAACTCAGTTCTGTGATTTTTTTCTGAGGTGAAGCAACAGGTGCTCAGAACACAGGAAAACCCTAGCCAGGTTTAATAGTGGCCGTTGGTGCCCTCCTACCCTGCCTCCCTTACCTTATCAGGACACATGGGCCTGGTTTCAAATGCTAACACCTGCATCTCCTGGCCTGAATGATTTCCCTGAACCCCCACCTCCAACCTTACTTTGCCCACCTGTACCATAGGCCCAGCATCCTGGAGAATTAATGCACCCCTGGGAGTAGCCCTCAAAGAATGGAGAGTTAATAGGGAACTTCTCCATCTCTCAATGGAGATGGCTCTGTGATGTGTACTTTACACTGTCTCCAGGGTTAGCTCCCACTGGGATAACTTGCTTTACTCACCCCCGTCCTTCTCTTCCCTGCCTCGCTGCCCCTCGCTCCTTCCTGGGTTCCCTGCATCTTCCAAAGAAACTTGCTGCACTCAGTTCATTGCCTCGGGGCCTGCTTCTGGGGAACCCAAACTAAGACATCAGAAAGGACTCTTGGTGGCAAATTCGAACATATCCTGAAAAGCATCTTGCATCTATAATGAGCTCTAGATTCTAGGAGGGAAGCACTTCTAATCTTCTCCAAAGATAGGTAGATCATAGAAGTATGATAAGCTTAGAGAAGCCTAGTAAGGGACTTTAAAAATCTGACTGAAGGCGGGCCTTAGGTACTTGGAATTTCCACCATGTCTCCCAGGTGGCTTCCAGAGCTCTCGAGCAATCACTAGACTGTGGTTTCTACCTTTGAGAATGAAGGCAAAGGTGACCCTGCCTCTTTTATACGAGGGTTACTCTTCTTGATAACTCTGGTCTTCTTTTGCCATATCCAAGTGGAAACTACTTTTCTGCTCCAGTTAGCAACAGTTTCTGCTTTCCAGGTGAATAAACATATTCTCTGCAGGGGTAAAGGATGCATCTAAGTTGATTCCCACAGCTTGTGTTGGCTGCCCTCACATTTACCCGTAGTGC
The DNA here is from genome assembly GCF_015220235.1 of Choloepus didactylus. Lineage (NCBI taxonomy): Eukaryota > Metazoa > Chordata > Mammalia > Pilosa > Megalonychidae > Choloepus > Choloepus didactylus. The sequence goes on along the minus strand of NC_051334.1, from coordinate 38,695,092 downwards.
CCTCTCCTACCCAGCCACCCCCACTTCTTTTGGCTTAGTAAAGCCTCAACTCTGTCAGTAGCAGGAGTCCTAGCATCATTCTCACTTCTGCAAGGCCTGTTCTCATTAAGAAATATAGAAAAGGTCAACAGATATTGCATTTCTTTAGGGGAATGCCTTCTAACCATGGGACCCAAAGAAAATTTATAATATTTGCTTGACACACTGGGGCAAATGGAGAATGCTCTTAGAGGCAATTGACAGGACTTCCTGCACCCCAGGCCCCAGCAGGCACCCCAAGGACTGTGAGGATCAATAACATCCCAACAGAGCCATAACCCATTTGTGGCATTAACAGCAGATTAACAACTATTTTGAGTTTATTCCATAGAAAGTCACAGTGTGGGGCAAAAGCGCAGATGGTTCCATTCAGAAGCCACAGGTTCTCAGTGGATCTGAGTTCTGCCACTTACTAAAGTCTCCTTAAAAACAAATAACTCAATTTTTAAAAAATAGTTTGGTTGAGGTATAACATACATACCATAAAATGCACCCATTTTAAGAGTACAATTCAATGAATTAGAGTATATTTACAGAATTGTGCAACCATCACCACAGTCTAATTTTAAACCATTTCCATCACCCCCAAAAGAACTCAATTTTAACTCAGGCCTGCCTGTAAGGTGTGATAGATTGAATTATGTACCCCAACCGAGACATGCTTTTAATCTTAACCTGCATTCCCGTGGGTGTGGATTCATTTGTGAATAGGATCTTCTAAAATCCTCTTTAGATATGGTCCAATCAAATCAGAGCGGGCCTTGATCCATATTATTAGAGGCCTCATAAAGAGATGTCAGAGAAGGCCATAAGAGATCCAGAAGCCGGAAGTCAGCAGAAGACATAAAAAAGAGCGAGGGAGATCACCATGTGACAGGAGGCAGAGATGCAAGCCAAGGAACCCCAAGGATTGAGGCAAGCCAGAATCAGAACCTCATAGACTCCCAGGAGAAAACATAGCCTTGCTGATGCCTTGAATGCGGATTTCCATCTCCCAAAGCCATGAGATAATAAATGATTGTTGTTTGAGCCAACTAGTGTGTGGTAATTGTTATAGCAGCCTGGAAAACTGATATCTCAGCCACTAACAAAATACTGTCTTTACCTGCCTCCCCTACCCCAGATATTTCTGGGAGTTCACAGAGAGCATCTACTGGGTGTTTATGAACGTCTGCTCCTCTCAAACTCACACTCTTGGCTCACACGATTCTCAACGTGCTAAAGCTAAGATGTGGTATACGGCAAAGGGGCAGGGGTGCCTATTTATCATTTGTGTAACAATCTTGTATGGGATCCCAAAGTTTCATTATTCATTGGCTGTTATTGAGCACCTACAGTGTGCCAGGATTTGCACTAGCACTAGAGATTCATGGTCCAGGTTGGGTTCACTCCCAGGAAGCTCTCTGGTTTCTACTGCAAATCACGTTTGGAGATAACCCTCCCCTCCTCAGCAGCTATGCTTAGATATGTTTGATGCCCAGTGTAGGTGCATTCAAGGACCCTGGTTCCATCCATGTTTCCACAACCCAGATTAGTTATTATGAATATTTGTTATAATGACTTCATCCTTTTTAAAAAAATAAAAGAAAAGAAACATTATAGATAAGGTTCCATTCCCTTTCCTACCTCTCATCGTCAATCATGATTGTATTAAATATCACGCCAGTCCATTTTTTGTACCTAGAGTGCATGCTCTCGGTACTCTGTCCAGATCCTCTGGGATCCCTATCCCTATCTATGTGCCCCTTCCCTGACTTCTGTGGGCTTTGGCTTCTGTAGGCCCACAAGGAAGACTCCCTTTAGAGACTGCCCAGGGTTCCTGGAGCCACTTCACCTACTTCCAAAGAGACCAAAGTGCCTGGACATCCATATCCTCCAAGGTGCTCCAGTGACTGATTGGCACAGGAGAAGGAAAGCCTTGCACTAGCCTTCTGGATCGGGTGAGGATGGGACTTGGTCTGAAATCACATCCTTGCTTGGCTTCTTTCCCTTCTTTATCCTGCTTCCCCACTCCCTCACTGGCATCCAGAGGTAACACTTCCTTCAAAAATCACTTGCTTATACCTCTTTGTCTCAGGGTTTGCTTATGGGGAACTCAACCTAAGACAGCACTTATTACATGTCTCCATGAACTATGTATAGAAGTTTTTAATATATGTGCTTTTCAAATTTATATAAGTGATATTGTATTACATCATTCTGCCACTTGCTTTATTTCGTCAACAGTTTTTCCGGTCTATTTGTGTACATTCTTCATAATGCTCTTGTATATGCCATGATTATTCCACATTCTGGAGCCTTTGCACCTACAGGTGGATATTGAAGTTGTTTCAAATTTTTTGTGCTCTAACAGTGTTGCAGTGAATGTCATTGTGTACATGTCTTTCTGCAGAGGAGTGACAACCTCTCTGAGGTTTACACTTAGTGCAATTGTTGGGTCGCAGAGCCTGCACAGTCTCCACTCCACCAGGCGCTCTCCAAAGTATTTCGAGGAATTTATGGTTCCACCAGCAGTGACTGAAAGTTCTTGCAGCAATACATCCTTGAAAACCTGTGAATATTGTCAGACAAAGCTTTCCCGTTCTGGTGGCTGAGAAGCAATACCCCGTTATTTTAATTTGACATCTTGACATAATTTGTTGCCTCTTCAGTTTTCCTATTCTGTGCATTGACTGTTCATACCACTTGCATATTCTTCTGTTGGGTTGTTTTCCTTTTTCCATTTGGTTGGTAGGAATTCTAGTATGCTCTAGGTGCCTTTGTCTGTTGTAAAATTTGAGAAGTCTGTATTGTTTCAAAATAGAAATGCTATTTTAAAATTGTAAAATAACACATGCTTATTTAAAAATTCAAATAATGCCAAAGAGAAATTAGAAAGTAAAAATTGTTTCTAATAATCTCCACTATGGCCTCAAGCGTCAACCCCACCCAATGATGATAAAAATAACCACAGTTAACAGATAGGCATATATCCTTCCAACATGTATAATGCATATATAAATAAAGATAGATAGATTTACATGAATTAATTCACTAAATATTATTAAGCATCTGTCATGAGTCAAGTATAAATGATAGCAGAATATACAAATAACTCAAAATATACAGAATATACAAAGCACTCTCTAACCAGCTTTTATCAATACCCAATTGATTATAGATATCTATGTTAAAAACATATAAATCCCTATGTTAAAACATATAAATCCCCTGACCCGATGTAATATTCCATTGGAAGGCTCCATCATATTTTATTAAACCAATCTTTCAACAACAGATCTTTTGGCTGCTTCCGTTTTTTATATTTTATAAAGATTCCTTCTGTGAACATCCTTGGACATATGTCTTTTTGTAGTTGTTTGATTCTTTCTGTAGGATAAATTTCTACAAGCTGAATTTCTGGATCAAAAAGTGCACATTTCAAATTTTGATATATATTGCCAGATTGCCATACAGAAATCATGTACTGATTTACACTCCCACCATCAACGATGTGTAAGTATGACCATTTTCTCACACTATCAGGCTCTTCTTTAACACAAAATCCTTGATAGCTATTTATAGAACCCTAAACATAGTCCACATAATTTTTCTTTCCCTATAGATTTTGAAGGAAAAAAAAGGACAAGATCAAATTTGGTGAGTTTCAATGGTTCTGGATATTTTAGTTCTTTTATTAATTCATCAGATCCTCTCTATGAAACTATTTATTATAAAGTGAAATACGTCTGAAGCAAGAGATCCGGTTGAAAAACCCACCCAAAAGCATTTGGTTTTCAAATATCTAATGGACTTCTTCCTAAGGCATCTCACTCCTGGGGGGGGTTCCCCCAACAAGGACCTCATCATTCATAGCAAGGCTTCCTAGCCCACCTACAACTCCTGTGGTTCTTTTAGCCACACACATTTCTGTGTCATCTAGAAATACACTGCTCTTCTTGATGAGCTCTCTCACTTCACTTAGATGCATATGCTGGGTTTCACTTAGTTACTGAAATCTGGAGAGAGAAAAAAATCACAGGTGGAGGTAGAGTGGTGTGAACACCTGGCCTTTCATACCAGAATTCAGGAGACACCTGTGACCTCCAAACAAAGCATCCCAATATATGTCTCACCTCTTGAATAAAGTTCTGGAGAGATTTTGCCTAACTAGATGTCAGTAAAAAGTTTGGAAAAGTAACTGACAATGCAAGAAAATGAGGGTGCTAATTTCTTAATGGGGTAGCAAATTCTAACCCATGAAACCTTTCATCATCAAGACTTTTGTCTTTGGACCGTCCTTCTTGGAGGCTCGGATGGCATTATCCACCTGGGAGAGCCCTGCTTGCCTCTCTGTATCGTCCTCCCATTATGCTTCCAGGGTTGCTTGACCAAAGATGCAGCAAAGATGGCGATGAAGGTGGGTGGGAACATAGCTATTATATCATAGAATATGGAAATGTCTAAATAATGCTGACAGCCAAAGAGACCCTAGTTTATTTTGGCATAAGCATGCATGCTTAACTGATAGTTATTTTAGAAGTAGCAGTTTGGATTCACAGAAGAAAGCAGAAATCTCTGCAAGCATTATGCAAAAGAAGGAATTTAGTACAGGGAATTGGGGGCTTATGATATCATTGGAAGGGCTGAAGGAGTGGGTTCTAAGCTGCAACCCCCATGAATGATTCGTGAAACAATATAGTGCTGACTCACCAGAGTAGTACTATCTTTGAGCCCACCTCTGGAATACTGAGTTCAAAAACAGAGCATTATAATTGTACTCCAGGGGTCAGGAAACCAGAATCAAGAAGGGGTTGCTGTCCCTGGACCCATTGCTATCACTATCTTTCAAAACCCAGAAGCCTGGAGAAGGGACATGGGAACTTCACATTTCTACCAATGTATCTTTCCTGCAGAAAAACAGCAAACAAGACAGGAACATGGCCCCTGCCTCACTTATGCTTTACAGAACTCACATGGATTCATCTAGTCAGCCAAACCTAAAATTCACGTCCAGAATCCAAGCTACCAAGGAATCTAGGAAAACGTAGTTTACCCATCTATGCTCTCCAGTATAGAAAAGTAGGCGAGAAAGGGCAAGGGGGTAGAAGGTGAGCAGGCCACTCCCAGTATCCACCACAAAAGGCAAGTTTCCTTACCCATGGAAACACTCACACACTGCAATGCAAATGATGCTCAATTAGAGAGAAACACCATGCCTGAAATAATCAACTTCTATGGCTTCCAAAGGAGTTAGCTGATTGCTACCTTCTAGAGGGTCTGTCATTCTTGAGCAAAGCTGATCGTCTCCAGGAATTTGGGACATTATTTTTGCAAAACTTAGATTCACTCAAGGGCTGCATTCACAGGTGTGACTCAAATAGTCCACCTTTCTGTCTCTTCAGGACAGAGGAAGGCTCACTCTTTCCTGATCATGCACATACCTTGTTTCCTTTCCCTTCCATGCAGGTGATGGGAAGCTCTTCTGTGAATGTGACTTGTTGAAAAGTTGCCCCACAAAATAAATACTTGTAGGGTCTATTAATTTCTAGTATTATCAGGTGACATGACGGGAGTGACCTTAGTGATCAGCTAGTACAATACCCTTATTTTACAGCCAAGTCAATAGGCCCAGAGAGGGGAAATGATTTCTCCAAAGTCTCAAAGCAATTTAGTTTCAGTAGTTTCAATAGTAGGACTAGAACCTAGGTCCCTTCACTCCAAGACTAGGGTATTTGTTGCCATCTCTTTATAGAGCTCTCTGCTGAATCTCTTCAGGAAAGGGAATATATTTCCTACTAGTCATGGGGTGTGGCAGACCCTGGGATTAGCTAACCTAACAGTCATTCTTAAAGCCTTCTTTGCCACCATCCACTGAAAGCTAGATGCTCAATTTCCCAGCCTCCTTTGCAGCCAGGAATGGATATGTGACCCAGTTTGGACCAATAGTATGAAATGAAAGGCTCCCAGAGAGCTTCTCTGACAAAAGGGATGTCACCCAATATAAAAGCCTTTTTGTTTGTTTGTGTTTTTGATCATCAACATTGCTTCCTGTCTTTGAATGAGGTTGTGATGCTTGGAATTGTGGCTACCATCATTCAACCATGAGTCTACAAACAAGAGGACAAAATGCCAACACACAGGGCTTGGCAGAGTAGAAGGGAGGCAAGAGCTTGGGTCATTGAGCAGATCACTCAGCTGCCTGAGACCCTGAAGGACTTTCTTAAAGGTGAGTTAGAGAATGGAAAAAAGTCAGTTAATTGCATGACTTTTAAGTGTCTTTGATATGATTACACAAGTAGAACTGTACATCATGAAAAAAATTAGAAAATGCAACTAAATAAAGAAACAAAGGTGAAATCACCTGTAATCCCACCACCTAGAAATAATGACTGTGGAGTTTTTGTGTGTGCCTTTCCAGATTTACACATACACATACACACACATCTAATGACATGGTGACTGCAAGCACAGGCTCTCAAACCAGACTGCCCGAGTTCAAATCCCTGCTCTGCTGTTTTTTTAGCTGTATAATTTTTTAGCAAATTTCTTAACCTCTCTGTGCCTCAGTTACCTTTTTTAATAATAACAGTATCTATCCCATAGGGATTTTATGGAGATTAAATGAGTTCATTTTGGTAAAGCACTTGGGTCAACACCTTGAAAATAGTATTTGATAAGTATGAGCTATTGTTATATATTTACACAAATATCATCCTACCATACACACTGCGTAGTGATCTGTTTTGTTCACTTGAGAGTTGCATCCTGACCAGAAGGACCTAGGTTATTCACATACTTAGTCACAGCTCAGGATCCAAGAGAGTCAACTGATACTGTTTGTAGTCGATTGTTTATTGTTTACAGGATGGTTTTTGGCATTGATGGGCCTTCCCATAAGCCCTTTCTTACCACCAGAGAGCAGAGCAATGTATTGCTGCAAGAGTTTTTGCTACTTTCTATAATTTACTCCTCTTGGCTGACTCAACATCATCTTCTTGTAGGTACTACTTACTTGTGAGTTTTCCACCACCAGCACAATGAATTAAAATATTTTTGTCTCCTTTATGCAGCCTGCAGCATGATAGGCAAGAAAGTGTTTTTTTATTATCTTCTCATAGTTGGGATGTTTTCAAGTGTTCATCTCAATGCCAAAAAAATGACCAGAAATGCCAGTATGATCAAATGAAATGGCAAACCCATACACACATAAATGCTATGTGCAATTTCATTAGGTCATTTCCCCCACCCAAAATGAAGCTGAAGAGGGACCTCTGGGGAAGATGGAGGAGTAGGGAGCTCCAGGACCCAGTCCTTCCACCAAAACAACTATTAAACATGCAGGAACTTTCTGAAACAACTATTTTGAAACTCTGGAGTCTAGTAGAGCACTGTGCAGCATCCAGGAAAGAGTAGGGGGAAGAGGCTGATCAATTATGGCAAAAAAACTGTAAATTGCTCTCTCCATGCAGAGGCTATGGGCACCCATCCCTCACTCTCATGGCAGACTAGCTGCTGGTAATAGAAATGGACATAAAAAAGCCCCAAGACAGAGATGTGCACAGCTGATTGCTGACTGTGGCTTTTGATAAGTGAGTTTGGATGGCTGGTTCCCAGCTCTGACGGCAGCTGTTTTTTCAACATGCCCTAGACAAAGGTGGTAGCAGCCATTGTTTCAACCTTCCCTAGACAGTGGTGGAGGCACTGGAGATTTAAACACACAGCATCTCCTCAGGCCTGCAGGGGAAAATTAGCTGAAAGCCTGCATTTGCTGGGCAAGCCAGGAAAGTTCAGCTTCGGGGAGACATCAGAGAAGATTTTGGAGCCCTTCCTGATCCCTACCCCAGGGCACATTGGAGACAGCCAGCGCCCCCTTTGTGGATCCATGGCCTTGTTGTGGCTGGGAAAGTCTGACTTGGGAAAGTCCTCTCCAGAATGACCTCCCTCCCAGAATTTTCCCTCCAGGCAAAATCAGCATGAGACAATGAAAGGAGTATAAGAAACTATAGAGGCAGACAGTCTGAGGCAAAGGCATGCCAGTGTTAAAGAGAGGGAGGTCTTGTCTTTTGGGGAACAGAGAGGAAAACCAAACTCCTGCAAACAGGGAATGCCAAAACAACTAGCAAGCAAAAGCCCAGGAGAAGACAGGGAAAACCCTGTACACTGCATTCACCTTGGGCAGACCTTTCTGATAAGGCTGAAGCTCAAGAAAATCTCCATCATATCACCAGCTGGTTACAAAATGAGGACACAGAATCCAAGGAAATAAATCCCAGATTTAAAAAATATTAAAATGTACAGTGTGCAACAACAGAGTACAAGACAAACAGAGAAACAGGAAATGATGGCTTATCCAAAGGAAGAGGATAAAAATACAAAAACACCAAAGAAGAAGATGATAATGTGGACATACAGAACAAGACCTTTAAAAAAATGATCTCAAAAATGCTCAAGAAGTTGAAGGAAAGTACAGAAAAAGAACTAAATGATATCAGGAAAACAATGAAAGAACAATATGAAAGTCTAAATAAACAGATAGAAATTTTAAAAATGAACCAAACAGAACTACTGGAGTTGAAGACTACAATAACTGAAGTGAAAATGCCCAGGAGGGTTTCAAGAGCAGATTGGAGCTGGCAAAAGAAAGAATCAGTGAACTTGAAGACTAGACATTTGAAATGAGTCAGGCTGAAGAGCAGAAAGAAAAAAGAAATATTAAAGGCCAAAATAGCCTAAGACAGCTATGGGACACCCATATATGCATTATGGGTGTCCCAGAAGAAGAAGAAAGAAAGGGGCAGAAGGAAGAGTCAAAGAAATAATGGCAGAGAATTTCCCAAACTTAGCAAAAGGCATGACTATGCCCATCCAAGAAGAGAAAAATACACCCTGTCATGTATTGATTACACTCTCAAATGCAAAGGACAAGGAAAGAGTTCTGAAAGCTGCAAGAGAAAAGCAGCATTTCATGTACAAGGGAGTCCCAATTAGATTGAGTTCCAATTTCTCATCAGAAACCATAGGGGCAAGAAGGCAGGGGGTTGAGATACTTAAAAAGCTGAAGGCAAACAACTGGCAGCCAAGGATTTTATATCTGGTGAAACCCTCTTTCAAGCATGAGGGAGCGATTAAGACATTCTCAGATAAACAAACGCTGAAGGAGTTCATCACTGCTAGACTGGCCCTACAAGCAATGCAAAACGGATTTCTTCAGACTGAAAGGAAAGGACAGTAGACAGTGGTTCAAAACATCATAATTATAATTATGGGTAATTATAAATGCCAGTATTATTGTATTGCATTGTTTGGTATGTAACTATACTTCTTACTTCCTACAGGTGCTAAAAAGCAAATGCATAAAAAGTAATGATAAATTGATGTCTTTGTAAATATAATTTACAAAGATATAAGTGGTGTGCCAGTTTGAATGTATTATCTCCCCCCAAATGCCATTATCTTTGATATAATCTTGTGTGGGCAGACCTATCAGTGTTAATTAGATTGTAATTCTTTGAGTGTTTCCACGGAGATGCGCCCCACCCAACTGTGGGTGATGACTCTGATTGGATAATTTCCATGGAGGTGTTGGCCCCACCCATTCAGGGTGGGTCTGAATTAAATTACTGGAGCACTTTATCAGCTCAAACAGAAGGAGCAGGCTTGCTACAGCCAAGAGGGACACTTTGAGGAATGTGCAGGAGCTGAGAGAGGAACTGCAGTTTACAGAGACATTTTGGAGACAGCCTTTGAAAGCAGACTTTTGCTCTGGAGAAGCTAAGAGAGGACAAACGCCCCAAGAGCAACTGAGGGTGACAGTTTGGAGAGAAGCTGAAGCCTAGAAAGGAACATCCTGGGAGAAAGCCATTTTGAAACCAGAACTTTGGAGCAGAGGCCAGCCATGTGCCTTCCCAGCTAACAGAGGTTTTCTGGACACCATTGGCCATCCTCCAGTGAAGGTACCCGATTGCTGATGTGTTACCTTGGACACTTTATGGCCTTAAGACTGTAACTGTGTAACCAAATAAACCCCCTTTTATAAAAGCCAATCCATCTATGGCATTTTGCATTCCAGCAGCATTAGTAAGCTAGAACAAGTGGTAACAAGTACAAAAAATGGTGGGGGGACAGAGGGGTATAGAGGAAGTAAACATGCATGCATCAAAGTTAAGTTGGTATCAAACTAAATACTATAGTTATATATCTAGGATGTTAAATTTTAACCCCATGATAATCACAAGGAAAATAGATGAAAAATATATCCAGATAGCCGTGAGAAGGCACTCCAAAAGGTACAACACAAAAAAGCAAATAAGTATAAAAATAAGCTTTAATGGAAGTAAGGGACAAAAAAGCTATAAGACTTACAAAGGCTAAATAGCAAATGGCAGAAGAAAGCACTATACTGAATTATCAGTAGTGACTTTAAATGTAAGTGGATTAAACTCTCCAGTCAAAAGGCAGAGATGGGCAGAATGGATAAAAAAGCATGACCGTAATACATGCTGCCTGCAACAGACTCACCCTAAAGTAAAAAATGCAACTAGGTTGAGGGTGAAAAGATGGAAAAAATACACCCTGCTAGTAGTAACCCAAAGAGAGCTGAAGTGGCTATACTAATATCAGGTAAAATAGACTTAAGTCAAAAACAGTTACAAGGGACAAGGACATTTATTATATACTGATAAAGGGGAAAATTCAACAGGAAGATGTAACAATTATAAATATATATGCACCTAACAGCAGAGCCCCAAAATATATGAAGCAAATACTGCCAGATTTGAAGGGAGAAATTTATGGTTCTATGTTAATAGTAGGAGACTTTAACACATCACTCTCAGTAATGGATACAACATTGAGTCAGAAGGTTAATAAGGAAGCACAGGACTTGAATGATATGCTAAACCAACTAGACCTAACAGACATATAAAGAACTCTGCTCCCAACAAAAACAGAATACACATTCTTCTCAAGTGCACATGGATCATTCTCTAAGATTGACCATATGTTGGGTCACAAAACAAGTCTCAATAAACTTAAAAATATTGAAGTCATACAATGTATATTCTCCAACCACAATGGAATGAACTGGTAATCAATGACAGAAGGAGAAAATGGAAAATTCACAAATATGTGGAAATTAAACAACATACTCTTAAATAACCAATGGGTTAAAGAGGAAATCAGAAGCAAAATGAGGAAATGTCTTGAGGTGAATAAAAATGAAGATACAACATACTGAAACTTACAGGATTCAGCAAAGGCAGTGCTGAGAAGGAAATTTATAGCTCTAATGCTTACATTTAACAGAAGAAAAACTACAAATCAGAGACCTAACCTGAAAACTGGAAGAACTAGAAAAAGAAGAGCAAAATAAACCCAAAGTGAGCAGAAGGAAGGGAATAACAAAGATTAGAGTGGAGATAAATAGAATAGAAAAAAAGAGAGGATTAACAAAACCAAAAGTTGGTTCTTTGAAAAGATCAATAAAATTGACAAACCTTTAGCTAGACTGACAAAGAAAAAAAGAGAGAGGATACAAATAACAAAAATCAGAAATGAAAAGGGGAACATTACTGCCAATCCCACTGAAATAAAAAGGTCTATAAGAGGATACTGTGAAACACACAAACTACCTGCATTGACTATAGAAGATAGAAGATCTCAACAAAGCAATTACTAGTAAAGAGATTGAATTGGTAATAAAAAACCTCCTAACAAAGACAAGCCCAGGACCAGATGGCTTCACAGGAGAATTCTACCGAAGTTAAGGAGACTTAACTCCAATTCTGCTCTCCCTCTTCCAAACAATTGAAGAGGGGAACACATCACCCTCATACCAAAGCCAGATAAAGATACCACAAGTAAAGAAAACTAAAGATCAGTCAATATCTCTTATGAATATAGATTCAAAAATCCTCAGCAGAGCACTAGCAAAGAAAATCCAACAGCACATTAAAAGAATGATACACCCTGATCAAGTGGGATTTATCCCTGGTATGCAATGTTGGCTCGATACGAGAAAATCAATTAACATAACATACCACATTAACAGAATGAAGGAAAAAAAACAAACAATCATCTCAATTGATGCAGAAAAGACATTTGACAAAATATAGCACCATTTCTTGATAAAAAAATTAGAACACTCGGAATAGATGGAAACTTTCTCAGCATGATAAAGGGCATATATGAAAAGCTCACAGCTAAACATTCTATTTAATGGTGAAAGACAAAAAGCTTTTCCTCTGAGATCAGGAACAAGACAAGAATGCCCACTGTCACCACTGTTATTCAACATTGTACTGGAAGTTTTTTTTTCACAGCAATTAGGCAAGAAAAAGAAATAAAAGGCAATCAAACTGGAAAGGAAGAAATGAAACTTTCCCTATTTGCAGATGATATGCTCCTATATGCAGAAAATCCTGATAAAACCACAATGAAGTTCCTAGAGCCAATAAGTGTATTCAGCAAAGTGGTGCCATACAAGATCAACACCCAAAAATCAGTAGTGTTTCTATACACAAGCAATGAACAATCAGAAAAAGAAATCAAGAAGAAAATTCCATTCACAATAACTAAAAGAATCAGATATCTAGGAATAAATCTAACTAAGGATATAAAGGACTGGTACACAGAAAACTGCAAAACATTGCCAAAAGTTATTAAAGAAGACTTAAATAAATGGAAGGATATTCCACATTCATGGGTTGGAAAACTAAATGTCATTAAGATGTCAATAATACTTGGAGCAATTTACAGATTCAATGCAATCCCAATCAAAATTCCAGCAACTTTCTTTGTAGAAATGGAAAAGCCAACCAGCAAATTTGTATGGAAGGGTAAGGGGCTCAGAACAGCTAAAGCCATCTTGAAAAAGAAGAATGAAGTTGGAGGACTCAAACTTTCTGATCTTAAAGCTTATTACAAAGCCACAGTAATGAAAACAGCATGGTAATGGCACAAATACAGACATATAGAGACCAATGGAATAGAGTTGAGAGCTCAGAAGTCAACCCTTGCATTTATGGCCAATTGATTTTTTTTATTTTTTTTACCACCCTCACCACTATCTGTATAAGGACATCTCCATTTCTTCCACAAAGAAGGAGGAATAGTCAAAGAAAGTAGAGAGACAAAAGAAAAAAAAGGAAGAGAAAAAAACATGACAGCTAGGAAGCAACAAAAGGAAAGATAGCATTAAACTAAAATAGAATAAAGAGTCAGACAACATCACCAATGCCAAGAGTCCCATACCCCTCCCTTATGTCCCCCTCTTATATGCATTTAGCTTTGGTATATTGCCTTTGTTACATTAAAGGAAGCATAATACAATGTTTCTGTTAATTAAAGTCTGTAGTTTGCATTGATTGTATTTTCCCCCCAAACCACCCTATTTTTAACACCTTGCAAGGCTGACATTCATTTGTTCTCCCTCATGTAAAAACACATTTGTACATTTTATCACAATTTTTGAGCACTCTAGGTTTCACTGAGTTATACAGTCCCAGTCTTTACCTTTTTTCTTTTGTTCTGGTGTCCCACATGCTCCTAACCTTCCTCTTTCAACCATATTCACAGTCATCTTTGTTCAGTGTACTTCCATTGCTGTGCTACCATCACCCAAAACTGTGTTCCAAACCTCTCACTCCTGTCTTTTCCTATCTGTCTGTAGTGCCCCCCTTTAGTATTTCCTGTAGAGCAGGCATCTTATTCACAAGCTCCGTCATTGTCTGTTTGTTAGAGAATATTTTAAACTCTCCCTCACATTTGAAGGGCAGTTTTGCTGGATATAGGATTCTTGATTGGCAGTGTTTCTCTTTCAGTATCTTAAATATATCACACCACTTCCTTCTTGCCTCCATGGTTTCTACTGAGAAATTCACACATAGTCTTATCAAGCTTCCTTTGTATGTGATGGATCGCTTTTCTCTTGCTGCTTTCAGGATTCTCTTTGTCTTTGACATTTGATAATCTGATTATTAAGTGTCTTGGCATACGTCTATTCAGATCTATTCTGTTTAGGGTACGCTGTGCTTCTTGGATCCATAATTATATGTCTTTCATAGGAGATGGGAAATTTTCATTGATTATTTCTTTTAATATTGCTTCTGCCCCCTTTCCCTTCTCTTTCTGGGACACCCATGACAAGTACATTCATGCATTTCATGTTGTCATTCAATTCCCTGAGACATTGCTCATATTTTTCCTTTCTTTTCCCTATCTGTTCTTTTGTGTGTAGGATTTCAGGTGCCTTGTTCTCCAGTTCCTGAGTGTTTTCTTCTGCCTCTTGAGATGTGCTGTTGTATGTCCCCACTGAGTCTTTCATCTCTTGTGTTGTGCCTTTCATTTCCATAGATGCTGCCAGTTGTTTTTTTGAACTTTTGATTTCTACCTTATATTTGCCCAGTGTTTTCATTATACACTTCATCTCTTTTGCCATATCTTTGCTAAACTTTTTGAACTGATTTAGCATTAGTTGTTTAAATTCCTGTATCTCATTTGAAGTGTAAGTTTGTTCCTTTGACTGGGCTGTAGCTTTATTTTCCTTAGTGTAGGTTGTATTTTTCTGTTGTCTAGGCATCTGGTTTGGTTTCTTTGGTTACCCCAATCAGTTATTTCCAGACCAGAACGGGCTCAGATCTCAGAAGGTGGCAATATTCAGTATCAGGTCTCCCTGAGGGCGTGTACATTTATAAAAATGTGCTATCGTCAATTGTAACAAACATTCCACACCAATTTAAGGTGTTGTTTGTGGGGTGGTATATTGAAATGTTGTATTTTATGCATGATTGTTCTGTAAATCTACACTTCTCTAATTTTTTTTTTTTAAATGAAGCTGAAGGGCAAGGCGATTAGCATGATATTTCAAGTCACAAGCTATGCTGCTGTATAATTTATGTGGGAATGATTAATACCTGTCAAATCCCATGAAAGTGAAGTTCTAGGGACTATCCAACAATTTGGTTGCATTAGGATTTCACTGAATCAAATATTGCTCACAGTAAATATGCCATAGCCTAGAGGTTTATGGTAGATTGCAAAGTGACCATAAATTCTTTTATGGTTCCTCCCTCAAAAGATGAAGTCTATTTGTCCACCTCTTGAATTGGAGCTTGGCCATGTGACTTGCTTTGACCAATGGGACATTAGTAAACATCTTGAGCATTGAGATATTTATCCTCTTGCTGCTGGGAACTCTTTGGCAAACATGTTACTAGCCTGAACTCCCCTCTTGGAGGATGAAAGACGATGTGTCCCAGCAATCCAGCCATACCAACCATCCCACCCAGTGCTCGGCTCTGATCTACAGAACTGTGAGCTAATAGATGAGTGTGTTTTTAAACCATGAATTATGTGATAGTTTGTTATAGCAGCAATAAAATACCAGTGCCAGTGATTTGTTATGCAGCCAAAGTTAACTGAAACAGAGTGGAATAATTTCTATATAGAATTCTAACAGAATTACTTGTAATAGAATATTACCTATGTGACATGGGTACACCTGAAATGCTACAGATTCTGGGATCATAGGAGTCAGTTCATCAAAAGAGATATAAAGCTATACCTCCATTCCGTGTTTAATGACTTTGATCAATTCCTGAAAACCCTGTTGTTTGAGGCATTACCATTACATAAAAACTTTCATTTGCTTTTTTTTTGTTGTTGTTGTTGTTGTTTTTTGACTTTCTTAGGCTGATGCTTTATCATACTCTAAATCACAATGAACAGACTTGATCAGAAAGATTTTAAATGGAAACAGGATGAAGAATAAACCAGAACAGCACATTTACCCATACTTCGAAATGCCCTAAACACATACCAACAGCAAATGATTATCACTGCTATTTCTACCTTGAAATTTCTTGTGTACTCCATTAATAATGAAGAACTGTAAGATGATTTAAGGAAGTTTAGATGGTAGGTGGTAACATATATTCATCTTAGAACCACACAATAAAAAAAAATACTCCTTTTGGTGACCACAGATTGTAATTTACTTTAGGTATTTAAACATTTCTTCTGGTTAAGATCCTTATGATACTCTCTATATTTTAATGTTAGAACAATTGTGACCCATTTACCTTCAAATGTCTTTTAAATTTATAGTGTATAAATTCTTCAGAGTCCAAGCTGAATAATATTTTGATACTGAGGGCATTTTCAGTTTCTCTAGTAGTGTTTAAGCTTGGTTACAACAGCTGCAAAACTTTGTCAAAAAATAACCGATTAATGGAACAATTTATAAACAGTCAAGGGGCTAGTTGAACACAATGTAAATACTTTCTTGATTAAAAACAGGACCTGAACTCTCAAATTTCTTTTTATAGTACTATCGTAGTTTCTAAAGTATGAAATCGGTGTTCCGTCATTTATGATATATACCTACGTGTGTCAATTTCTTATATCAGGCTTGTAGCAAATTCACTTTTAGCTGCAAGGTTCCAAGTAGTTGGGTGTTTGCTTTTCTGCAATGTGGTTCTCTGTACCTTGAAACGCCTCTTCTCCCAATGAGATAAGAGTCCTTCTTATAGAAGAGTTTGTGCTAATTTCATCATAATATCATAGTATTTTAATTACCTGTTTATCAGCCTCCCATTAGACATGTAGCTCCTTGAATGCTGGGGCTGTCATGTTCACCTTGCCTTGAGAAATACCTGGTACCGCATTATTAGCTAAATGAGTGATGAATAGTATTTTTATTCAAATAGTACATTTATCCATAATTAATAATTAACCTCCAAATATCCTAAAATAGTCTGTAATCTGATTCAAAATTCTCAAATTTAAAATTGTAAGGCTTTATGCTAAACCATTTCTTAGAATTACAGCTTTGAGACATTTTATTATAAATAGTTGGTAATTCATGTACATACACTAACATGAATTTAAAATTTTCATCCTACATTTACTTTCATTTTTAGCTTGACCTTCTAGTAAATCTTTAGCTCGACTGATTTTGGCTGCTAAATAAGGAGATCCTCCCTTGTTTGGGTGATTTAAGAGCACCATTCGCCGATGAGCATCTCTTATTTTTCCTTTATTGGCAGTCAGGCTTATGCCTGGTAGTAATGCTGCTTCCTGTTTTGTCATTTTGGGCTCAAACCGACCTCCGTAATAGCCACCGCTGAAGGCCTGCAAGTCTTGCAGCTGCAATGGTCAGTCCAGCTGTTTCCACTGTGCTGGCCATGGCTCCGGCTCGGCTCCCCTGCCTTCAGTGGGAGCGCAGTTCATCCCGGCCCAGAGGCCTTGGACACCAACCCACGCCTCTACCAGAAAGCGACGGGCCCACCTCCAGCAGCTACAAACCACCTAAGCCTTGGCAAGCCTCCATTTACTTTTTAAAATATTTTTAAATATGAAAATAAGGAAAACGTATCCTCAGAAACGGGAAATTTTATAAAAGTTCACAACAAGAAAAAATAATTTGTAAAATTTCTATTTTGTAATAATTATAAACCCACAAAAAAAAAGTTGCAAACATGCTACAGAGAGTTTCCATATACCCATGAACCAGCTTCCCCCAATGGTAACATCTTACAAAACAATAGCACATTATCAAAACCAGGTAATTGACATTGGCATAATACAACGAACTAGATTTACTCTGATTCTACCAGTTTTTATGTACACTCATCCATTTGTGTGTGTGTGTGTATGTGTGTGGTTCTATAAAATTTGATCACATGTATAGATTTGCACAATCATCACAATCAAGACATGGAACTATTCTGTCACCACAAAAGAGCTCTTCTATGTCACTTCTTCATAGTTGTACCTTCCCATGCCCTCCCCTGATCCCTGGCAACCACTGATATGTTCTTCTCTAGAATTTTGTCATTTTGAAAATGTTACACAAGTGGAATCATACAATATGTTATCTATTGAGATTGGCATTTTCACTCAGCATGATGACCTTTATCCATCCAAGTTGTTGGATGTTGGATGTTCACTCCTGTTTTTGGCTGAGTAGTAATATATGGTATGTATGTACCACAGTTTGTTTACTCAGTAACCTGCTGAAGGCCATTTGGGCTGTTTCCAGTTTTGACTTTTGCACACAAAGCTGTTATTTTCATACATGTACAAGTTTTGTGTGAACAAAAATTTTCATTTTTGTAGGCTAAATTCCCAGAAGTGTGATTGCTGGGTTGTATGGTAAGTGTATGTTTAACTTTTTAAATATTTTTTATTATTTTATGTTTAGCTTTTGAAGAAATAGCCAAACTGTTTTCCAGAGTGGCTATCAATTTTACTTCCCCACTAGTAATGTATAAGCAATCCAGTTTCTCCACATCATCACCAGCTCTTGGTGTTGTCACTTTTTTTTTAATTTTAGCCATTCTAATAGGTGTGTAGTGGTATCTCATTGTGGTTTTAATTTAAATTTCCCTAATGGCTAATGATGTTGAAGATTTTTTCATGTGCCTAGTTTCCATTCATATATCTTCTTTGGTGAAGTGTCTAAGTCTTTTGCCCATTTTCTATTTGTATTGTACGTTCTCTTACTGTTGAATTTAAAAGCACTTTATATATTTTGTATGTGAGTCCTTTCTCAGATATATGATTTGCAAATATTGTCTCCCAGTCTGTCTTTTCATCCTCTTCATCTCACAGAGCAAAAGTTGTAACTTTTGCTGAAGTCGACTTAATTGATTTTTTTCTTTTATGGATGGTGTTATGGGGTCATGTCCAAGAACTCCCTAGGTAACAAAATTTTTTTTCTGATGTTCTTTTCTATAAATTTTATAGTTTTACATTCTACATTTAGCTATATGATCCATTTTAGTTATTTTCTATATAAGGTATGAGTTTTTTTTTGTTTTTGTTTTTGTTTTTGCCTATTGATGTCCAATTGTTCCAGCACCATTTGTTGAAAACATTATTTTTCCTCCATTGAATTGCACCTTCCCCCAAAATCAGTTGGATGCCTTTGTGGAGGGAAGTGGTCTATTCTGTTCCATTGCACTATATGTGTTTCCCTCTACCAGTACCACACCGTCTTAATTACTAGATATATAGTAAGTCTTAAAATTGGGTAATATGATTTCTCCAGTTTTATTCTTCTTTTCTACATTAGTTTAGTTATTCTAGTTCCTTTGCATTTCCATATAAATCTTAAAATAAATTGTCTATAGCTATAAAAATATTATTGGGTGTTTGATAGGAATTTTGTTGAATCTATAGAACAATTTAGGAAGAATTCACATCTTTATTATGTTGAGTCTCTTAATCCATGAGTATGGTCTTGTCTCTCCATGTATGGAAATCTTTATTAATTTCTTTCATCAAAATTCTGAAATTTTTAGCAGATAGTTTATGTACATGTTTTGTTAGATTTATATCTAGATGTTCATTTTTTTGAAACAAATATAAATGGCATTGTGTGTTTAATTTTGGTTTCCAATAGTTCATTGTCAGTATATAGACATGAGATTAAGTTTTGTGGGCTAACCTTGTTAAACTCATTAGTTCTCGATGTTTTCCTATAGATTCCATGGAGTGTTCCTACATAGACAATCATGCCATCTACAAATAGGAAGTTTATTTATTCCTTTGTAATCTCTAAAATTTGATAACCTTTTCTTGCCATATTGCATAAGCTAAGACTTATACGTTAAATAAAAATGGTGAGGGCATACATCCTTGCTTTGTCCCAGATCTTTCACCATTAAGTATGAAGGTAGCCATAGATTTTTTTTCAAATTACCTTTATCAGGTTGAGGAAGTTCCTTTAATTTCCTAGTTTCTGAGAGTTGTTTTCAGAAATAGAAGCAGGCATTCATCAAATGCCTTTTCTGCATCAATTAACATGATCATGTTATATTTTTCTTCAGCTGGTTCATATGGTGGCTTACACTGATTGATTTTGGAATGGTGAACAACACTTGCATTCCTGGAATAAACCACTTCTGTTGTCGCTTACAGTTGTTTTTATATATTGCTGGATTTGATTTGTTAATATTTGGTTGAAAATTTTTGTGTCTATGTTCATGAGAGACAATAGTAGTTTTCATTTATTGTGCCATTCAATGGCAGTTGAATTTATGTGTGTAGAGTTGTTTGTAGTATTCCCATATTATCATTTTAATGTCTGTGGTGTTCATAGTGACATCCCTTTTCATTCCTGATTTTAGTAAATTCTGGCTTCTCATTTTTTCCTTTGTCAATATTTCTGTAGGTTTATCAATTTGATTCTTTTCAAAGAATCAGCTTCTATTTTAATTCATTTTTCTATTGATTTTGGTTTCGATTTCATTGATTTCTATTCTAATTTTTATCATTTTCTTATGTCTGCTTGCTTTGTGATTAATTTTATTCTTTTTCTACTTTGTTGAAATGGAGGCTTAGATTATTGATTTGAGACATTTATTCTTTTCTATTATAAACATTTAATGCTATACATTTCCCTTCATGCACTATTTTAGCTACGTTTCACAAGTTTTGATATTTTGCATCTTTTTCATTCAGTTCTATGTCATTTTTTTAATTTCTCTTGAGACTTCTTCTTTGACCCATGGATTGCTTAGAAGAATATGATTTAATTTCCAAGTATTTGGAGATTTACCTGTTGTCTTTCTATTAAGGATTTTTAGTCTCATTCCATTATGATAAGAAATCATACTCTATGTTATCTTACTTCTTTTAAATTGTTGAGGTTTTTATTATGGCCCACAGTATCATCTATTTTTGTGACTGTTGCATATAGGCTTGAAAAAGAATATGAATTCTGCTGTTGTTGGGCAAAGTGTTCTATAAATGTCAGTTCAGTTCTTCTACATCCTTGCTGATTTTCCGTGTATTGTTTCTATCACTTATTGAGGGAGTAGTATTGAAATCCCCTAGTATAATTGTGGACTTGTCTTTTTATTCGGTTTGATTCTGTTAGTTTTTGCTTCATTTTGAAGCTCCATTATTTGGTAACATGCTTTTAGGATTGTTATGTTATCTTGGTGGTTGACTCCTTTATCACTATGTCATGTCCCTCTTTGTCACTGGTTATTTTCTTTACTCTTAAGCCCACCTTACATAATATTAGTATAGCCACTCCAGCTTTCTTTTGATTAGTGTTTACGTTATGTCTTTTTCCATCCATTTACTTTTAACCTGTCTGTATCAGCATTCTTGAAATGAGTTTCCTGTACACAGCACATAGATGGGTCATTTTTTTTTCTCTAATCTTCTCTGCCACTCACTATTTTACTTGGTGTATTTATGCCATTTGCATTTAGTATTATTATTGATATGTTAGGACTTAAGCCTCACATTTTATTATTTTTTTTCTTTCATTTGGTTTCTGTTCCTTTGTTTCCCTTTTCCTTCTTTTCTTGGGGTTGCTTAATGTTTTTTCTTGCTTTATCTATAGTGTTTTGAGACTGTTTCTTTGTATAGTTTATTTTTAGAGCTGTTATAGAGATTATAGTACATATACGTAAATTGTCACAGTTTACCAGTAACAACATTTTAGCACTTCAAGTTAAATGTATGAACATTACCACCATTTTGGTCGTTTGCCCTCTCACCCCCTTTATAATTTAGTTGTCTTAAATATTTCTTCTACATATACTGAGAATAACATAAAACAATGTTTTCATTTTGCTTTCAAACTTCTAATATGATGTTTAAACTCAAGCACAAAAGGATAGTCTGTTATATTTCCCCTGTAGTTTATTCATTCTGTTGTTCTTTCTTTATTTTTTCTATGCTTGGTGTTCCAAATTTCATTCTACCATTTCCTTTCTGTTTGAAAAAAATTCCTTCAGCAATTCTTTTAAGGCAGGTCTGCTGGCAACATATCTCTTAGTTTTTCTTTATCTGAGAATGTCTTTATTTAACTTTCACTCCTGAAGTCTGCATTTTCTGGATATAGAATTTTTGGGTTAACAGTTCTTTTCTTACAGTACTTGAAAAATACTGTGTCACTCTCTGATGACCTCCAAGGGGTTTCTGATGAGAAATTTGCTGTCATTTCACTTAATTTCCCCTATAGACAATGTGTCCTTTCTCTCTGAATGCTTTCAAGATTCTTTCTTTGTCTTTAGTTTTCAAAAGGTTTGTTATGATGCATCTGAGTGCAGATTTCTTTGGGTTTTTCCTGTTCAAGATTTACTCAGCTTCTTGATTCTGAAAGTTTATGTTTTTTTGCCAAATTTTGAATGTTTTCAATCATTATTTCTTTGATTATCCTTTGACTATTTTCTCAGTACCACTCTCTCCTTGCCTTCTGAGACTCTAATTGCAGGAATATTACATCTTTTTTTGTTGTGCCAAAGTTCTCTGAGGCTCTGTTTATTTTATTTTTCAATGTATTTTCTCTGTTATTCAGACTGGATAATTCCTATTGATATAGCTTTAAGTTCACTGACTCTTTCCTCTGTTATTTCCATTCTGCTTTTGAGCTCCTCTGGTGCACTTTTTTAATATTCAGCTATGGTATTTTTCAGTTCTAGAATTTCCATTCGTATCTCCTTTATGTATCCTATTTACTTGCTGAGACATTTTATTTTTTTTTTCATTTGTTTTAAGATGGTTTGTAATTGATCACTGTATCATTTTTAGGATGATAGTATCCAATTTCCTGTCAGAAAATTCCAACATCTGTGCCATCTTGGTGTTGGCATCTTTTCTAATTCTAGTTAAGAGCTTCCCGGTTCTTGATATGACAAAGGATTTTCAATTGTATCTTGGACAATTTGAGTATTATGTTATGAGACCGTGGTTCCTGTTTACATATTTTTACTTATTACTGTGGGGCCGTGATGGTAGTCAGGGCTGTATTCTCACAAATAGCCTCTGCAGATGCTGCCAGTCAGGAGGAGAAGGGAAACTGACTCATAATTGCTGGGGCAAGATCATACTGGGGGCTCTGCTCATAAACATATTTTCCATAGATGTCCACCTGCTGATAGGGAAGGGTCAAGAATGTAATCAGGACTATGTTTATGCACAGACTCTGTTGATGTCAATCTTTCAGGAGGCAGAGGGGCCTTCCTTGTTAGTTACAGACTGAGTTAATAGTCAGGGCTCTGCTCACACAGACCTAGCATTGGATGCCATGCATAGGGAGGTTGGGGAGGGCACATATTTTGTTGTGTTCTTCACCTGAGTAGGGCTGGTGCTGTCAAAAGGGTTCTGACCTGCAAATCTGCCCATTCTCCCAGCCTTTTTTATATAGAGAGGAGGCTTATCTTGTTGTTTTATTTTTTCTGTGCCTGTTGTTTCTGGTTTGTGAGCTTTTATGGCACACAGACCAGGATACATACAAGGAAAAAAAAACAAGGAACTCACCACCAGGTAATTCCTCAAGTGCCAAGATCCCTAGACAGACCACCTTTCTTTCCTCAAACTTTCAGTGTCTTCTGATGCTTTCTTCATATAGTTTGTCCAGTCCAGGGATTTTAGGGGTAGGGTAAAATGTGTTTACTACATTTTGTCAGGAAACAGAACTTACACTTATTTTAATGAGGAAAATCATGATTTGTACCATCTGAACCCAAGATACAGAAGGAATAGCCACAGAGACAAAATATATATTCAATTAAACAATAAAAATGAGTTTCTATAAATAATAAATAATTTGAAAGTAAATACATTCAATTTGTACATAAAAAATAATGTCATGAAGATTTGGTAGTCATGCCAAAGAAGGGAGAGAGGATTTGGTAGTGAGTGGTGGGTGATGGAGGAGGGGTGCTAGGGAGTCATTCTTTGGAAACTTCATTCATTTTTTTATCTACTATACTCTTCACCAATTTTCAATCTGTTTGTGATCATGGTTATATTGCATTCAAACTGTCTTGAAAATAAAATTATAGCAGAGAAAAACACCTCTAGGCAAAATAAAGATTAAAAGGAGTGCTTTGGAAATATGGAAATAGCAGAATATGAACAACAAAGTTGTAGAAGAAGATGTTACCTCTTCAGTCTTCTTTCTAGGCCTACATATGCCAGGAGAGCATTTTGGGTTCACCCAAACATGGCATGCAATACAAATTTGTTCCATATGATATACTCTGACTAAAAACTGATGTGTTGATTAAATTAGTGTTTCTTTACCTGTAACTGTAATGTCAAAATATCACTTCTTATAGTGCATTTATTTAGTGTATTTTGGGGGGAGAAAACTATTATGCCAAAATTAAAAAGAGAAATAAATAAAAATAAACAATTTACCTAAAAGCGATATAACATTCTAATAGCCATTAAGACACATAGTCATTAACTAAATAATCACTAAGAGAGGTAAATCTACGTATTTTAAACCTGAATCATGCTGAAATAACTGAAGATCTGTTTATGAAGCAGAGACTTGGTACAATCTCATTGTGATTCACTGAAGTCCACCTGGGAAGGGAAAAAGAAGACAGGAACCAGGTTGACCACATTCTTGGAGAACACTGATTCTGTGTATATCTAGTGGCTCTGACTTAAATTCATCCCCATTCCAGCTCTAAGGGTGATACTGCACCTAGGAGAGAAGGACCATAATTTTTTTTTAAAACATTTTATGAAGGTTTCTGAAGGACCCAGCATTACAAGGATCCAACTCAAAGACTGTAACAGAGAAGGTTCTGTGTTAGTTTCCTAGGGCTGCCATAACAAATTACCACAAACTGGGTGGCTTAAAACAACAGAAATTTATTCTCTCGCAGTTCTGGAGGCTATAACTCTGAAATCAAAGTGTCAGAAGAGCCATGTTCCCTCTGAAACCTGTAGGGAAGAATCTTTCCTTGCCTCTTCCTAGCTTCTGGTGGATTGCTAGTAATCCTTGCATTCCTTGGCTTGCAGCTGCAGCACTTCAATCTCCATTGGCTCATGGCCATCTTCTCTCCAGTCTGTCTCTTCTCCTCTTCTTATAGGGCACCAGTCACATTAGACTAAAGACCCACCCTACCCCAGTATGACCTCACCTTAATTTAACTAATTTCATCTGCAATATCCCTATTTCCAAATAAGGTCACATTCTGAGATACTGGGGGTTAGGACTTCAATGTATCTTTTTGGGGGACACAGTTAATGCATAACAGGAGGCATGGAGTTTTTGAGTTTATTTGTTATGCAGCAGAATTTTGGAAATAGATAACTGATACAGTGAAAGAGACTTGTTCATGAGCCCATAAAGGACACCTCCTGAAGGACCACTTATAGAGGGGATCTATATAAGTGATGAGATAAGAGCTAGTGAAATTAGATTCATTACTACGAAGATGACTTCCATTAGCGTCCACTGTGCTCTGAGCATTGGAGATATTCTCTCTGCAGGGGTTGGTAAAGAGTTGCAAAAGCCTTTGACATGTTATATATATGTAAACATTTATCAAACTTCACACTTAACATTTATTTTATTGCATGTAAGTTCTATCTCATATTTAAAAAGTAAATTAAAACTGAGGAAAACAAATTTAATAAGTCAAGCCCTCAATCTTGGGGTTTGCCCTTATGAAGCTTGTTACTGCAAAGGAGAAGCTAAGCCTACTTATAATTATGCCTAAGAGTCACCCCCAGAAAACCACTTTTGTTGCTCAGATGTGGCCTCTCTCTCTAAGCCAACTCTGCAGGTAAACTCACTGCCCCCCCCCCCCCACATGGGACATGACTCCCAGGGATGTAAATCTCCCTGGAAACGTGGGATATGACTCCCAGAGATGAGCCTGGACCCAGCATTGTGGGATTGAGAAAGCCTTCTGGACCAAAAGGCAGAAGAGAAATGAAACAGATTAAAGTTTCAGTGGCTGAGACATTTCAAATGGAGTTTCAAGGTCATTCTGGAGGTTATTCTTATGTGTTATATAGCTATCCTTTTGTAGTTTTTAGTATATTGGAATAGCTAGAAGGAAATACCTGAAACTCTTGAACTGCAACCCAGTAGCCTTGATTCTTGAAGACGTTTGTATAACTATATACCTTACATGGTGTGACTCTGTGATTGTAAAAACCTTGTGGCTCACACTTTGTTTACCCAGTGTATGGACAGAGGAGTAGAGAAATGGGGACAAAAATTAATAATATAGGGGGATGGGAGGATGGGATGTTTTGGGTGTTCTTTTTTATTTCTATTTTTTCTTTAGTTTGGAGTAATGAAAATGTTCTAAAATTGATCATGGTGATGAATGCACAACTATATGATGATACTGTGAACCATCGATTGTATTTTTGGATGGATTATATGATGTGTGAATATCTCGCTAAAACTGCATTGAAAGTGTGTGTGGGGGGAGCCTATGCCAGTATAACTCAGGGTATCCTATTCCAGGAGCACCCTATTCCAGAAGCAAGAGGGCCATTCATAGTTCTATAGAATGCTGATTTAAGACTTGCAGAGTTCCACAGAGGAAGAGAATGTGACTAATGCAGAAATGCATCATCAGAGACGGCCCCAGGTCTGGACAGCCAGTAAGCATGCAGGCTGAGACAGCCGGGCTTGCAAAACGAGGAATCTGTAATGCAAATAACTAATCATCAGACTCCTTCAGCAGAGGCACTACTCAGCACTCCACCTGAACAGCTGTGTCTTGCTCCTGACCAGGGAGTATTAACAGCATCCTTGTGATTCCCTTATTATAGTGATCATTCCTAAGCAGACCACAGGAAGAATTTAGCAATTTTCTTCAACCTCCATCCTCCTCCATTGTTCATTCATTTTCTTTCATAATTCTGTTCATTTCTTCCTTCCTCTATCCCTGTTCCTACAAGGAACCACACTGATGCCTACAACTGACTTATCAGTCTCAATACACTTTTAAAAAGTTAATCCTGAAGCACAATGCAACTGTGGTCAAATATACTAGGAGATAGGCAACTCGTCATAGCCAGGGCTGCTGGGGGGCTAGAGAGCTGACTGTGAAAAAGAGTGCTTTCTGTTTTCTGCTGCACAGGACTGTACCCTGGAACTGGCAGCCTGTAATTAACTGCCACATTGCCTTCTATCAAGCTGCAACAGGAGCAATAAAAAATCCCTGTAGAAAGCATTGTAAAAACAAAGAACACCAAGCTTTGACTCTGAAGATCAGAGTGTGAATCTTGGTCTTGACTTACTAGGTTTGGAACATTAGGCCCTGGTTACTCAAAGTGTGGTCCACGGACCAGCAGTATTAGCATCCTATGGGTTCTTGCGAAAAATGCAGAACTTCAGGACCTACCCTACAGCTATTGCATTAGAATCATCATTTTAACAAGACCACTAGGTAAAGCTTGAGAAACACTGAATTAGGCAACACACTGTGTATTATTTTCCACATATGAGTTAATATATAGAGAGAACTAAGAACAATGCCTGACATAGAGCAAGTGTTATCAAAGTAGTGCTAATATCATGACTATAATTAGTATATTTTTCTCTTTTAATTTTACTTTTTAGGTGAACATAAGGCAAGCTGACTTTTTTGGGGGTGTGCACTTCTATGAATCTTGGCACATGTTCGGGTAAAGTTCATGTACATTCATGTAACTACCACCAATATAAGAATATAGGACAGTTCCATCATCCCCCAAAACTCCCTTATGAAATCCATTTGTAGCCACTCCCTGCCCCCACCCCTAAACCCTGGCAACCATTGATCTGTTCCCTGCTATTATAATTTTGTCTTTCAGAGCACATCATATAAATGGAATCATACCATATGTTAACTTTTGTGACTGGCTTCTTTCACTCAACCTTTGAGTGTCATACAAGTTGTGTTTATCAACAGTATACTCATTTTTATTGCTTAATAATATTCTATTGTATGGGAGTAACATAGCTTGCTTATTCATTCACCTGTTGAAGGACATTGGGTTTTTTTTCCAGTTTTGGGCAATTATGAATAGAGCAGCTATAAACATTTGTGTGCAAGTTTTATGTGATTTACACCTAAGTATTTCATTTTCTTTGGAGCTATTGTAAATGGCATTGTTTTAAAATTTCAGTTTCCTACTGTTTGCTGTTAATATATAGAAATATGATTGACTTTTTGTGTCACACATGTATTTTGCAATTCTAAACTTACTGATGTCTTAGTTCTAGGAGTCTTTTTTCAAAAAATTCTTTGAATTTTCTATGTAAATAATCATGTCATTTGCAAATAGTTTCATATCTTCCCTTCAAATTTGTATGACTTTTATTTTTTTTTCTATGATGTTGAACAGGAGTAGTGAGAGTGGACATCCTTGCATTATTCCCAATCTTAGAGGAAAAGCATTCAGTCTTTCACCATTAAGCATGATGTTAGCTTTAGGTTTTTGTATATGTCCTTTATCAGGTTGAGAAAGTTGTCTTCTATTTCTAGTTTGTTTAGAGGTTTTATCTTAAATGGATGATGGATTTTGACAAATGACTTTTCTGCAATTGATATGATCATGTGATTTATCTTCTTTAGGCTATTAATGTGGTACATAACATGGATTGATTTTTTAATATTGGACCATCCTTGCATTCCCTGGTTAAAATCTACTTTGTTGTAGTGTATTATTTTTAGATAGTGCTGGATGCAATTCTCTAATATTTGGTTGAAGATGTTTGTGTCTGTGTTCATGAAAGATAATGGTGTGTAGTTCTCTCTACTTGTACTACTTTTGTCTGATTTTGGTATCAGGGTAATGCTGGCTTTATAAAATGGTTTTGGGAGTACTCCATACTCGTCTGTGTCCTAGAAGAAATTTATAGAAATGGTGCTATTTCTTATTTAAGTGTAAGGTAGAATTCACCTATGAAACTATCTTAGCCTGGATATTTCATTTTCGGAAAGTTTTTAACTGAAAGTTTAATTTCTTTAATAGTTATAGGACTATACAACTTACCTATTTCATTTTGCATGAATTTTGGTCATTTGTGGTTTGCAATAACCTGGTCTATTTCATCTGACTTGTCAAATCCATGTGGGAAGAGCTCTTCATAGCATTTCCTTATTATCCTTTTAATGCCTATGAGGTCTGTAGTCCCATAATTAATTCCTGATATTAGTAATCTGGGTTCTTTCTTTACTTCTTTGTTCAGTATTGGTAGAGGTTTACCAATTTTATAAGTATTTTCACAGAAACAGTGTTTGATGTCATTGATTTTCTCTATTGTTTTCCTGTCCTTGATTTCATCGATTTCTGTGTCATATTTATCATTTCTTTCTCTCTGCTTACATTGGCTTTACTTTGCTCTTCTTTTAAGGTGTAATCTTAGATTACTGATTTAGACCTTTCTTCTTTTTCTAATATAAGCATTTTTATTTATTTTTATTTTTTTTATTTTGAAATAAATTCAAAGTTACATGCATAGTTGCAAAAACAATACTAGCCCCATACACAGAATTCCATCATACCCTGACTCCCTCCCCCGATAGCTCAATCCACCAACTTTAACATGCCGTTGCATCGCTATTTCTTTCCCTCCCTCCCTCCCTCCCTATCTATCATCCATCATCTATTGCTCTGTCTTCTGAACATATGAGAGTTAGCTGCACACATCCTTGAACATACACTATAATTCACGTATGTACTTCCCATGAACAAGAACATTCTTTTATGTAATTCCATTAAGCGCAGCTAAGAAGTATAAGAGATTCAACAATGATACAATGCTTACATTCTATATTTCCTTTTCCTTATGTCTCAACTGTGTCCCTTCGAGCCACCTGTCCTCCACCCTCCAATCCCATCCAAGTTCATCCTTAGCGTTCAATTGTCGTCTAGTTAGACTGTCTTTTTATTTTTTCTTTTTTCAGTTGTGGAAACATATATACAGCCTAAATCTTCCCATTCCACCACCTCCCTAGCCTTCCATTAGTGGGATTAATCACATTTAGAATGATGTTATGCTCTTTCCCACCATCCATTACTAGAAATTTCCCTTCACCTCAAACAGCAACCCTACACTCCTTTCTTAACTCCCCATTGCCCCTTCCCCCATTTCTCTTAACCCAAACTCTACTTTTCATCTCTATGGTTATATTCTCTGATAATTTCTTTGTGTTTACTGTGGGGCTTAAAATTAACCTCTTAAATCCCTATCAATCTTGTTTTTCTTTGATACCACCTTCCCTTCAATAGGGCACATAAACTATGTTCCTATACTCCTTCATTCCCCCACCTTTATATAGTTGTCTAAAATTACATATTTTGCATTGAGTTCAAAACCACTGATTTGTCCTTAGAGTTTGTGTATTTTTTATCATGTAGGGAGTAAATAGTGGAGTTATAGTTAAAAAATTATTGACTTCTATTTGTATTCCATTGTGGTTGGAGAATGTTCTTTGAGTATATTCAATTTTTTTTAATTTCTTGAGGCTTGTTTTATGTACCAGCTTATGGACCCTTCTGAGAAAGATCCATGATCACTAGAGAAAAATGAGTGTCCTGGTGATTTGGGATGTAAGGTACTATATATGTCTGTTAAAATTCTCTATATCTCTTTCTCTTTCTTTGTTTCTCTGTGGTAGGGCTTCCTTAGAATCTGAAGTAGGGCAGGTCTTTTATTGGCAAAGTCTCTCAGCATTTGTTTGTGAAAAATTTAAGCTCTCCCTCAAATTTGAAGGAGAGTTTTGCTGGATAAAGTATTCTTGGCTGGAAATTTTTCTCTCTCAGAATTTTAAATATGTCATGCCACTGCCTTCTCGCCTCCATGGTGCTGCTGAGTAGTCACTACTTAGTCTTATGTTGTTTCCTTGCTGTGTGTGAATGTTTTTCTCTTGCTGCTTTCAGAACTTGCCTTCTCTTCAGTATTTGACAGTCTGATCAGAATATGTCTTGGGTGGGTTTATTTGGATTTATTCTATTTGGAGTTCACTGGGCATTTATGCTTTGTGTGTTTATATTGTGTAGAAGGTTGGGGAAATTTTCCCCAACAATTTCTTTGAATACTCTTTCTAGACCTTTACCCTTCTCTTTGCCTTCTGGGACACCAATGAGTCTTAAGTTTGGATGTTTTATTTTATCTATCATATCCCTGAGATCCATTTCAATTTTTCCAATTTTTTTCTCCATTCTTTCTTTTGTTCTTTCATTTTCTGTTCTGTGGACTTCTAGGACCCTGAGATGTTGTTCAGCTTCCTCTAGTCTTGTATTGTGAATATCCAGAGTCTTTTTAATTTGGCCAACAGTTTCTTTTATTTCCATAAGATCTTCTATTTTTTTATTTACTCTTGCAATGTCTTCTTTATGCTGTTCTAGGGTCTTCTTTATGGCACTTATATCCTGGGCCATTGTCCTCTTGATGTCCTTTAAATCCCTTGCCATGTTTTCATTCTTTGATTGTAGTTCTTTGATTAATTGTGTGAGGTACAATGTTTCTTCCAAAATCTTGATTTGTGTGTTTGGAGCTGGATTCTCCATATCGTCTGGTTTTATCATATGCATTAAGATTTTCTGTTGTTTTTGGCCTCTTGGCATTTGTTTTGCTTGATAGGGTTCTTTCAAGTTGTAACAAAAAAAAGGATATCGATCTAATTTTTCAGAGACACAGTTTGGTGACGTACACTTTCTCTAACTAACCAGCAGATGGCGTCTGTGAGTTACCTATATCCCTCAAGTCAGTTCTCAACCTTTTTTCCACGATGTGTGGGGAAATGATTCTTGTGGGTTCAGTTGGAGAACTCAGTTTGGGTGTGTTGCTGGAGCCGTCCACCCTGAATGTGGGGCATGTGTACGGGTGGCCAGGGAGGAAGGGCAGTTCTACTGTTCAAATCTCCCAGGTTCCAGGAGATTCAAGGCCGCTGCAAGAGTCTAAGCCTTCATTTCAGTTCAGCCCCAGACCCTCTCTCTCGCTGTCCCACAAACCACCGGACTTGGCGTAGCCTCTCTGGGTTCTCTGAGCAGGTCCCCCCTCCCAGCCGCAATCCTCCAGGAGCTCAGCTGAGGGAATGCCGTGCTACGTCATCAGTGCGCGCCGTCCCTTAAGGGAAGCCCTGGGCCGCTGGGCTGTGCCATGGGGCTCTCAGCTCGTTTCAGAATGCAGAATGTCTGAGGCTGTCTTTACTGCAATGCCTTGCGGGCTGAGAACAGCTGAGGTTTTCTCCACAGAGAGAGAGTGAGGGACAGAAAAACTCCCAGGTTCAACCGTCAGCCAGAGATAGCACCCGATTCTCTGGGCTCCCTATCCTGAGACAGCTTTGTCCCCAATTCTCCCAAGGTCAGTTGTCACCAAAAGCCTCTGTCTGCTTGTTGAGGATTCGCTGTCTGTATTGAGCAGTTAATATTAAAACCTCACTTGGAGCTGGGCTGAGAGAGTGCACGGTGCAGCTTCCATGAGGGAGGGGCTCTCGGCTCTAGGTTCTCGGCTCTCAGCATGGGTCCGCAGTTTTACTTACAGATTTTATGCTGTGATCTCAGGCATTCCTCCCAATTCATGTTGGTGGATGTTGAGTGTACAGTCACGTTTGTCTCCCCGCTGTTATTCCAGGTTATTTACTGGTTTTTTGTTCATTTATGAATTGTTCTGGGGGAGACTAAGTCTTCCACTTCTTTCTATGCCGCCATCTTCCCAGAATCCTCTAATATAAGCATTTAATGCTATAAATTTCCCTCTAAGCAGTGCTTTAGCTGCATCCCACAGATTTTGATATCTTGTGTTTTCATATATGAAAATTTACCATTTTGCAGTTTGCTCCTTAATCACTGGGAACTTTATTTGCTCTGGAGTTTATTTTATCAGATACTAATATAGGCACTCTAGCTTTCTTTTAATTAGTATTTTCATGGTATATTTTTCTATCCTTTTACTTTTAACCTCCCTATATCATTATATTCAAAGTGAGTTTCTTGTAAGTCATATTTTAAAATCCATTCAGACAATCTCTGTCTTTTAATTGGTGTGTTTAGAACATTTATATTTAAAGTAATTGCTGATATGCTTTGAATTATGTTTACCATTTCATCATTTTCTGCTTATTCCCTCTGTTTCTCATTCCTCTTTTTCACCTTTCCTACTTTCTTTTGGGATATTTGAATATTTTTCATTATTCTATTTTAATTATTCTTTTTTTTTTACTATATCTCTTTTCATAGATTTTTGGCTGTTGCTCCAGGTATCAGAGTATACATATTTAACTTTTCCCAGTCTAGACAGAACCAGTATTTACCACTTCAAGTTGAATATAGAAACTTACTGATATATAAGTCCCTTTACCCACTCACCTTTATGTTGCAGCTGTGTTATGTATTACATTTAAAAACATTAAAAACGTTATCAGATAATGTTATAATTTTTGTTTTAAGCTTGTTAACATATTTTTTAAAACTCAAGAGAAGAATACTCTGTTTTATTCACTTGGACATTTACACTTGTATTACTCTTCCTTTATTCCTGATGTTCCAAGCTTCCTTTTTGTACAATTTCCTTTCTGTCTGAAGAACTTCTTTTAACTATTATTTTAGAGCAGATCTTTTGGCAATGGTTTCCCTTAGTTTTTCTTCATCTGAGAATATCTTTATTTTACCTTCATTCCTAAAAAATGTTTTCCTTAGATATAGAATTCCAGGTTGATTGTTCTTTTTCCCCCAGCACCTGAAAAGTGTTATACCACTTCCTTCTGGCCTCCATGATTTCCCAAGAGAAATCCATAGTCATTCAAATCATTTTTCTCCTATAAGTAATGCACAATTTTTCTCTGACTGCTTTTGAGATTTTTTCTTTGTTTTTATTTTTCAGCAGTTTGATTATGCTATGTTTATGAATTTCTTTGGGTTTGCCTTATTTGGAGTTCTCTCATCTTCTTGAATCTTTAGGTTTATATATTTTGTCTAACTGGGGGAATCTTCAGCCATTATTTTTTCAAATATTTATTAAGCATATCATTCTTTCTACTCTTCTGGGACTCTGATAATGCAATTGTTAGGTCTTTTGGTATGTTTGACAGGTTTCTGAGGCTATTTTCATCTTTTTCAGTCTTTTATCTCTTTATTGTTCAGATTGATTAATTTCTATTGATCCATCTTCAAGCTTATTGATCCTTTCCTCCATCATCACCATTTTTTGTTGAGCATTGCCAGTGAGGTTTTCATTTCAGTTCTTGTATTTTTAAATTATAAAATTTCCATCGGTTCTTATATTTATCTTTTATTTTTTATTTTTGTTGAGACTTTCTATCATTCCATTCATTTCAAGATTAGTCACTGTTACTTCTTGAACATTTTTTATAATAGCTGTTTTAAATTCTTAGGCTGACAATTCCAGTTTCTGTGTCATCTTGGCATTATAACCTGGTCCTTTGTATGCTGAGTAATTTTAGACTGTATTATAGACATTTTGAATATTAAGTTATTAAATTCTGAATCTTGTTTAAATCTTATGGAGAATATTGCTATTTTTCTTTTAGTGGACAATCAATCTGCTTGCATTCAGATTCAGGTTCTGACCAGCCTTCAGTGAGTTGCGATTTCAATGTCAGTTCTGTTTTCAAAGCCTTTGCCATGCTATTTAGATCTGTCCCACAATTATATTTGTGCATAACCCAGTGGCCAGTCTGGGACCTGCACATTGGTCTATATCTTAATTTAGCATTCAAAGTCTTTGATATACTGTTTAAGATTGCATCCATACATATACAAGTCCAGGATGAACACAAGAATTCATAAACAATTTTATGGGGTCACCTTTGAAAGCACCTCCTTCTCTGTGATCTCCCCATTCATCGACCATTTCCCTGGGGCTTCCCTTTTCAGTCCTCTAGCCAGACATAATTGTAATCCATTTGTGGCACACTGTTATGGAATACCTCATTACATAGCAGTTCCTCTGGAATAACATTTACTGAGCACCTACCATATGCGAGGACCTATTCTAAGCACTTTACATATATTAATTTATTTAACCCATACCACACTCCTATGAGGAAGGTATTGTTATTGCCATCCCTGTTTTACAGAATTGGGAAAATGAGACCTAGAGAAGTTAAGCAACTTACCCAAAGATGCACAGCTATTTTTGGTGGAGTACGTAGTGGGCCAAGAATTGAACACAGGCGGTTCTCTTAATGATCTTACGATTTGGCCTCTATAATGTTACCCCATTGTATGATCCATTCTTTGTCACACCCACCCATTTTGTGCATAACCCAATTAAAGCAATTATTATATAATAATCATTTAAAGTACTACTAATAAATTTTTATGCCACTCTCTCCAGAGAAATGATTCTCTCTTTTCAAGTTTAAATCATTAGCATCTCGTGTGTTAGTCCCATAGGACTGCCATAGCAAAGTACCACAAACTGGGGGCTTAAAACAGAAATTTATTCTGTCACAGTTCTGAAGGCCAGCAGCCCCAAGTCAAGATTTTGTAAGGGATGCATTCCATATGGAGGCTCTAGGGGAGAATCCTTCCCTGCCTCTTCCAGCTTCTCATGGCTGTTAGCATTCCTTGTGGCTGCCTCCATCTCCACACACCCTTCTCCTCTTCTGTGTGTCTACACTGTATGTGTCTCTTATAAGAACACTTGTCACTGGATTTAGGTCCCATCCAGATAATCCAGGCTGATCTTATCTCAATATCTTTAAGTTAATTACATCTGCAAAGACCCTTTTTCCAAATAAGTCACATTCATAGGTTCCAGGATGTGGACTTATCTTTGGTGTGGGGGCACCATTCAACCCACTACACCTGACATAGACCACCTAACATATTAGGTGCTCAGCAAATATTGTGTTAGACATTTTCTTCCTTGCAAATGATATAAACTATTTTAAGAAAAATGGGAATTTATTGGGTTCACATAACTGGCAAGTCTAAGAGTAGTTCTGACATCAGACATGGCCAGATCCTGGGGCTCTACAGTATCTTTCAGTCTCTCCACCTATCAGCTTCTCTTACCTCTGGATGTTGCTTTATTTTTAAGAAGGCTCCCTCTAAAAAATTGAGGGACTCTCACTCTGCCGACATCCATATGTCAAATTTCAGTGAAGAGTTTGATTATTCCTATTTAAGTCACACACCCACCCTTGAATGAATCACTGTGACTAGAGGAATGGAGGTATTTGATTGACTCTTCCTTACATACCCACCCCTGTGGCTGGGGCATCTGGTGGTGGTTCTGGTGGTGGGCAGAGAGCAAGGCACCACAGTTGATATCTCACCAGAACCACATAGAGTGGAGGTGAGTCAGTTCTCCAGATGAGAGGACATTGATCAGAGAATAACATTTATCTGTGACAACTTCCAGGACTGTGCTATTTGAGGCACCAGTGCAATGCTGATGAATGATTTAATAGGTCTTTTCAAAACGCATCTTCTATGATCCTTTCATATACTTAATTTTCTCAACCTCAAAGGCTTCATCCTACTCATCTCTGAAGCATGTAATCTTCAGACTCTCTCTAGAAGTTAAGTATTTACAAAATAAATGCATAGGGGAGGTTTCCCTTCTCTTTACAAGTTTTCCTTTGCAGTGCCTCAGAGACCCTTGACTGCTCCCAAGGTACTTTGCTGCAAGTAGGAGTGGCGATGTCTATTCCCTGGCTTTGTAGGGCAAACAGCTCCAAAAATCTAATCAGGAGTCCAGCCTGAGCCTTCCCTGTTTGCACAGCAACCATCTCTTTGCACTCCAAGCTTTCTAAATACCCTACAAAGGCATGACCCTGATGTAGCCCTGGAATCAATATTCCATAGGCCATCCTGGTCCCTGTCCACAGAGGTTTTTTACAGTTGGCACCAGAAGACCTCATTGTAGTGTGGTCTCACCTTCTTTATGACCCAATGCTGAAGACTCTGTTGGTTTAGGGCTCAAGTGCATTCTAATGCATAAGATGTTGGGTATCCAAAAGGACTTCTGCTCTTTTCTCTGCCATACCCAATTCCCAATGGACTGCACCCCTCTCCCCCTTCTTTTAAGCCTCTTTACTTTTTTTGATTTGAGTCGCCCAAAACATCTTATTTTCTGAGAGGGCTTTTGTCCACATCACCTTCATTCTCTGGCTTCCCCATTACAGTGTATTAGCTTCTTGTTCTCTTACCCTTTGGCAGACTTATGTCCTGTAACAGATGCATCTGGTGGCCTGTCACACATCCTCTCTGTCATAGCTCTGATTCTAGCCATGGCTGGGATCGACTGATCTGTGTGAACTTGAGCTCACATTTTTCACCTCGAGGGAGCACCATACCTTTGCCCTCTGCCCCACAGCACTTATGAGGTCCAGGGCATTGCATGCACAGCTCAGAAGTTCAGGGATGTCAACATCCCTAGAAGCAACCCTCAGCCAATGGGGAATGGAAGCTTGTGGATTAATGCCCCTGCCAGCCATCTGTTAAAAGGACATTTTTGGGAGGCATTCTAGACACTTCTCAGGAGATCCTGGCAGTAGTGCGCCTTTGTTGCTCATAACAGTGACCTTGATAATACACCCTTACATTTGCTTTGCTTCCTTCCCCCTCTCACACTCTCCACTCCTTCACTCCTGCTCCCTGGAATCATCTGCCAAACTACCTGCTCTCAAATTCTTCTTTCAGGCTCTGCTTTAGAGCTAACCCAAGTAAGACACGGCTTTGCTTGCCAACCAAAGAAGGTGTAATTCCAATGGCTGTACAGCCCTCACTGTTTCTCTCCTCCCAGAGGAGGAGGAAGGAGGGTGAAGGGGAGGCCAGGAGTCTAAGCAAAGAGGTAGTGTGCGATAGTGGGAGGGGTCTGGACCTGGGCTTATGTTCTGTCACTGCTCTTATTGATAGCATCCCAGGAATGCATCCCATAGTGCTAGATTTCAAGTCCTATCTCTGCCATCCCTTGTCTCCTAGGCTCCTCTGAATTTTCTCAATCACCTTTTCCAGAGGACATGCTCTGACTTGATGTAGTACATTTACTTCATCTGTGAGTTACTGAGCCCTGTTAATAAACCACAAAGCCAAGTGGCTTGGTCTTCATGGTTGTTTATGCTATCAGTAATGATAGAGCTTTTTGTACATGACTTGCTTTTTATTTCAGCCACCTCCCTTTAAGAATCTGGAATGCCCCTCATGATTGTCTGTTCTCTGGGTTCCCCTACCAAGCTCATGCCCTCAGACCTTCTCCCCCAGAAGGGAGAAGATGTACTGTGCTGTTGTACTGCACAACACGTGGGAAATTTGTATTGGCTGATTGTTTGGCTTTCCTTGTCCTGGGGGAAAATCATCCTCCTTGCTGCCCATGTCTGAATCAAGAACAGCAGCATCACTTGGGCCCTTTCTCACGGGCCTTCACTGCACTCTTGCTGCGTTTACACAAGTTGCTCATTCTGTCAACTGCCCATCATCTACGAAACAAGGCCTAGAAATATTGGCCTTGCCCAACATTTGTGGATGATTCCTGATGTCTTTCATCTCTTTGGGCCCAGAGGACAAACTCTTTTCCTTTGTGTTTTATCTTGACATTACTCTGTCTCTTTGTTCCTATTTTAGGGCAGTGAGAGGGAAGCTGTGCATTAGTTTTTGTGGGCTTTAATGAAGCAGGATTTGACAGCATCTCATATCAGGTATCATCTTTTGCGTGCATGGGGAGAAGGGCTGAGAAATGTTCCTTTAACTGGTGCCAAAAGAGAAGGCAGTGAAAGACAAGGAAAAAAAAATCAGGTAACTACTTTTTTTCCCATTAAAGTCCTGGCCCCCTTCTAAAACATGCTATTCGTCTGTATTTCAAATCAGTCGGGAATCATATCTTTCCACAACAGCATTTCCTTACTTCCTGGAAACATATATTACAGGATGTATAATAAATGTTTATGCTAGCCATAAAGAGGAAAGTAGCATTTCATAAAATTTACCATAGACCCCAAGGTGAATTTAATATAGGAGCCTGAGTGACTAATCCCAAAGGAAGTGAATTTGGGCTTCAAGCCCATCATGAACAGACTTCATTATGCTCAGCTGATGGTCAAGAAAAATGCAACAAAACTTCCTGAGGCCCCTGCAGGAATGAATTGGAATGTGGCTCTTGCATTAACCCTGCACTTTCTCATGTGTTTTTCAGATGCCTTACATCAAGGATTATTACCAAGTGGTTGGCTCAGTAATAGCCGCATGATGAGGCAAACTAACAGGGAAAATTTAAATTAGACGGAAAGGACTGATTCTTCCAGGAACAAAGATGCTGACCTGAGGCAACCTTGGCCCACCGTGGAGTGGAGGGTATGCCCTGAAGTCAAGACTGTTACAGGCTACAGCTTGCCTGCATGAGAGGCTGCTAGAAATACAGCAGAGTTGCACCTGCCCAGGACAGTGAAGTCTCACTTCAACTCAGAGTCAGGTGCATGGATGATTCAGTTACATGCAGAGGCCCCCAGAGCTTCCTGTCTGTTGGCAAATCAGTGTGCCTGGAACTGGACTCAAGTGCTTTTCTATAAAACTGTAGGAGGAGCCGCACTGGAGAAACTCGAATCAGGAAATAATTTTCTGGCACTTT
Source organism: Choloepus didactylus (assembly GCF_015220235.1). Classification (NCBI taxonomy): domain Eukaryota; kingdom Metazoa; phylum Chordata; class Mammalia; order Pilosa; family Megalonychidae; genus Choloepus; species Choloepus didactylus. Next base: position 38,655,755 of record NC_051334.1, on the reverse strand, counting down.
TTCTGCTGATGCTGTTTTATGAAAGGCAGGAAGAAAGAATTCCACAGAAAAGAGCTGGTATGAGTAATTTCCATATGAACTGAAGCTTCATATAAACATCTGAAATAAAATGTCTCCAGCCTGAGGGAACAGTGAGAGAACCCTGAGTACAGTCCTGCAATGGGACAGACTTCCTGCTCCACTGTGATGGGGCCACGTGAGTAAAATCTGAGGAACTAGGCCAAGCGGGATCAAGCCTTGCCCACCAGACAGATTTACATGACACACCTTGATTCCTTCCTTCCCACTCTCCCTTCCTTGCCTCTCGCTTAGGGAACACACCCTCTCCATTTCTATTATGGGGGAAATAAGTGCAACTGGAAATATCATGTATCTGGAGGGAATGAAATCATGGGTCATCCAACTAGGATGTTTCCTAGCGCGACCAACACACTCAAAACATCCTTCCTTACAGCAAGGAAAGCAGTGGGACTAAGCTGAGGCAAGCACAACATTTAAGGAGGCCCTGACTCTCAAACGCTGACTCTGCATATGCACATCCCGGAGAGTGAGTGTCTCCTTAAACTTTGTGCCCTAGGGGCCTGGCTTGCTAAGCCAGGGAAGGATCACCAGCCAGAGCCCTCTTGGGAGCAGCTGCCCCTCCTTCCAATGGGCCACTAATGGATGACCCAGCCCAGCAGCAATCCCAGAAGGGGTTCCAAGTGACCTCAGGGAACGGATTTGGGTCATCCGGTCCTGCAGCAATGACTTACAGGTGCAGCAAGTTGTAAAAGGACAATTTTTCATGTGCAGCAGAACTTGCCTAGGAGATATCAAAACTGAATGCAGTGTTGTCAAAGAATCCAGAGGTCCAACCCTCACTGAACCACTGAACCTAACCAAAGACACTTTCCTGACCAATAAACAGTGGGACTTGTTTTAACCAACTGCATGGGTACAGAGCTTTGGACTCCTATCTCAGTGGCTAGTTTTCAATCCTTAATTAGCATAACCGTGGACTTCCCCTTCTAGTACTTAAAATCCCCACTGGCCTCCCTCAGACAACACTTACGGCTCTCTCTCTCTCTCTCTCTCTCTCTGTCTCTGCCTCTGTGTGTGTGTGTGTGTGTGCAAGGTTGAGTGGTCTTTGTTTTATTCTTTGACAATCAAATTCCAGGAATGTGCTTTCTCTTCCCAGTGCATTTGAATTGTGTGCCGGTTTGAATGTATTATGTCCCCCAGAAAAAGTCATATCCTTTGATGCAGTCTTGTGGGGCAGACGTTTTAGTGCTGAATGGCTTGGAATCCTTTGGGTGTTTCCATGGAAATACGCCCCACCCAACTGTAGGTGATAACTCTGATGAGATAATTTCCATGGAGGCGTGGCCCCACCTATTTAGGGTGGGCCTTGATCAGTGGAGCCATGTAAATGGGCTGAGAAACAGAAGGGACTCAGTGCAGCTGAGAGTGACATTTTGAAGAGGAGCTACAGCCAAGAGGGACACTTTGAAGAAAGCACAGGAGCTGCAGATGAGAGACATTTTGAAGATGGCCATTGAAAGCAGACTCTTGCTCCAGAGAAGCTAAGAGAGGACAAATACCCCAAGAGCAACTGAGAGTGACATTTTGAAGAGGAGCTGCAGCCTAGAGAGGAACATCCTGGGAGAAAGCTATTTTGAAACCAGAACTTGGAGCAGACGCCAGCCACGAGCCTTCCCAGCTAACAGAGGTTTATCCGGATGCCATCAGCCATCCTCCAGTGAAGGTACCCGACTGCTGATGACTTACCTTGGACACTTTATGGCCTTAAGACTGTAACTGTGTAACCAAATAAACCCCCTTTTATAAAAGCCAATCCATCTCTGGTGTTTTGCATTCCGGCAGCATCAGCAAACTAGAACAGATTGGGAAAGAAAGAAAGCACTGTTCACTGTCCACGTGGGTCCAGTGAAGCAAAAAGTCTCACTCGCTGTGTTGAACTGGGCTGCTGCCTGCTGTTCAGGAAGGAGCCAGCAAGGCCCAGCCCTGGCAATCCAAGAACCATCCAATTAAGTAGTAGCAATCACTGGGGCTGCTTCAGGATCCCTTAGCCAGTCCTTTCAGTCTGCCTTCTTTTTGTTCCATACTTCTGAGAATCGGCAAGTGTTTGTGGGCTGCCTTGTCCCAGGGTTGTGCAACCACAGTGGACAGGGCTGCTCTGTAACATGGAGCAAAGATGCCCTTGGACTTAGTCTTATTTTATGTACTAAAGAGAGGAAGTGCTGAAACCCAACCAATGGGTTTAAAACCAACAAATTGGGGGAGGGGGACTCCAGTAAAAGGTCCTGTTAATAACCTCCATGGTGTTTGTTCTTCACCCCAAAACTTAAGAATCAATGCACCTAACTCACCCCTGTATTAAATTTCCTATTACCCTCAACTGGCTTCTAACAACAGAAATTCATTCTCTCATGGTTCAGGAAGCCAGAAATCCAAAATCAAGGTATTGGCAGGGTTGCTTCCTTCTGGAGGCTCTGTGGGAGAATTGGTTCTGTGCCTCTCTCCTGGCTTTTGGTGGTTGCCAACAATCCTGGGCATTCCTTGGCTTGTAGATGGATCATCACTCCAGTGTCTGCCTCTGTCTTCTCCCCTTCTCTTTTCTTCTAAGGACACATTTCACTGGATTTAGGTCCACCCAATTCCAGTATGATCTCATATAGATCCTTACCTTATTTACATCTACAAAGCCTCTTATTTTCAAATAAGGTCACTTTCTGAGGTTCTGGGTGGACATGAATTTGGGGGGGGGGCATGATTCAAACTACTGTGTGCCCTAGCTCTAGAATTTCCCAAACAGACCAGCTCATGAAAAGTATGCAGCATGCTTGTTAAGAATTCAGACTTCCAGGCCCCTCCACTGGATAATCTGAATCCAAAGGTCATAAAAGAAAATGCCCCCCCTTCCCCAGTATGTGGATACCAGGACTGAGCTAGAAAGGACCAGTGAGTTCTTCATGCCCTGCCAGTGCTGTGTGTGTGAGCCAAGAACTGAAGCATTAGGAAGAGACTGTACAATGCAACTGTTGGGCACATAGGCTCTGGAGTCTGTGTGTGTGACTCTCTGTGTTTGGATCTCACCTCTACCTCATATAGCTGTGTGGCTTTGGGCAAGTTACTTAGCCTCTCTGTGCCTCCCTTGCCCCATTTGTAAAGTGAGAATAACAGCACATATATTGTAGTGTTGCTGTGAAGACTCAATGCCATTAGACATATCCAATGCTTAGAACTGTGCCTGGCACTTACAAGCGCTGTGTAAGTGTTGGCTTTTATCCCCGGGGAGGCTGCTAAGATCCCTGCCACCTCTGATGCTGACTGATTTTTGTCAGGTGAAAGCCACTAACCACACACCAGATGAGAAGCCAGACAAGAGAGGGCAGGCCAGTCTGACATCGAGGCTAGACCTTGGCCTCTGGGCTAACATCATCCACACTGTGCTCCCAGCTTAGCTAGCCTCTGAAGACCGAGGTGGAAAAACACACTTTCTCAGCAGGAGCCAAAGAGACATTATTTCCAAGCAGTGGGAGGCGCCCCACTAGGGAGGAGAGCTGGACACTGTCCTCCCCTCACCCTCCAGGCATGAGCATCATTTAATAAGTACTTGCCCTTCCCAGGACCGGACGTCTCAATCCATCCAATCCCCTTCCAGCTCACCATCAGGCTGACGAACCTCCCTTGTTTGCCTGGGAGAACTGCCAGGAGGAATCCGCGCAGCAGTGAGCTCCAATAATGCTCAACAATGGATTAATTACACTCCTCGCCTGTTTAGCTGGAGCTCCCAGGGTCGCCTGCACGTGTGGTCACAGCAGACAACAACAGGTGAACGGCAACTGCCCACAGCACCGCCCTCTGCTCCCCTCCACCCGCCCCGTCTCCTGAGTTCAGTTCAAGTCATCAAGCCCCTCCCCCTTCCCCAAGAGACATGAAAGGCTTTTGTCTTCTCTCTTCCTTCCCTCCTTTTTAAGAGGTTTCATGCTGGGAGTGCTGCTTGTTTTCACAATCACGTGGAGCCACAGTTGGGGCGCTCCATGAGGCGAGGTGAGACCCCTTTCCAGGAGGGTATCTAGCGTGGGGATACAGCTAGGCTGGCACCACTCTGAGCCCACCTGGCTAGGCAGGGAAGAGGCGACAGCTGCTTTGCGCTCCTATGAGTGCCAGCTTTCCGGAAAGGAGGTCAGCCTTGAGACCAAACTGCTAATTAGGTCGCGTCCTGCTTCCTGCTGCCACTTTAATTTCCACCCCAGAAAACCTTCAGCTGCGAGTCCAAGACCGTCAGCCCCTTTCGCCCAAATGCAAATGTCTTCAAGGCCTTTCTGGCTGGCGGGGCCTTCTGCCGGGGCTGGCCGGAGGAGCAGTGGCAGAACTCTCAAAGAAGAGGAGTTTCCAACAGAGAAGGGGAGCATTAAACAAAATTGACTGGGAAAATTAGGAGTCTGCCCGAGTCCGGGGTTGCTTTTAAGAAAACGGGCAACCCTGTGAAGATTTATAGAAGCTGGGTATTAGGAAAACGATCCTGGAACCAGGATTCAGGGACATTGGGCCAATTCTTGACTGTGACACTAATGAGCTGGGTGACCTTGGGCAGGTCACTTCCTCTCCCTGAGTCCAGTCCATCCCCTCCTCTGTAAAATGACTGAGTTGAGCTTACCAAATGATTCCCAAGACCCCTTTGGCTCTGAGCCTCTGTGATTCTGATAATGATTTATATCTCACTTCAAATTCACAGAGGGCTCATTTGTATCTGCGTGTCCCCAGCAGCAAACATATATGTGGAGCATTTTGCCATTTTTCCCCTACAGGCTGAAGTCCAAGGGTTGGACTGGCACCACCAGTCCTCATTTTCCAAGTGGGACAGATGAATCAGAGAAATTAGTTTCTGCCTGCAGTCTCTCTGAGGGCAGGGTGCAGCTCTTACTTTTTAATTCTTTGACACTTGGAGGTACAGCTAGCAGAACTCTACAACACAGAGGCCCCAGGGCACAACTACATGGTTTGAATCCAGATTCCCCTCTTCCCCACTCTTCACATCCTCTTCTTTTCCTCCCCTCCCTGAGTCCGGTCCATCTTGACCTCAAATCCTCTTCTCCCATGAGCCTTATCACAAAAGGCTCTGGTGTCAGTCACCTACTTCTGGGTATCAATTTTAAACCATTTGTTGCCTTTCCCAGGTGTATTTGCATTTTCATCCTCAAATGGTGAGTGCTGTGATGTCCAGATCCCTGAGGGGGCACTCCCTCCTCCAGCTACTAAGACAGTTGTCGTGGTCCCCTCTGGGAACTTCTCTCAGGGGATGGGAGCTTCTTTGCCCCAGGAGAAAACCCCTTCCTGGGGTGGAGGAGCAGCCCGCATCAATTGGGGGCAACTCTGAAAGGCCACCCCAGCTCTAGAGCCCCATGAGGGATCAGTTGAGATCTCTGTTGCAACAGAATCCCAGCTCAACTTCTCCCTCTGCCCAATCCAGCTTCCCTCCCTCCCCAAGAGCTGTCGCTCCCTAGGACACTCCCAGTAAACTGACTGCATGCAAATCTCTGACTCAAAGTGCGTTTCCCAGATGACTCAATCTAGGACCCACATTTCTTTTGGGAAGAAAGAAGGGCTGCGTTCCAGAGTAAAGGAAAATTGACTCAGTGGGTGGAGTCCTATGTGGGAGCAGTTTCCTTCCTGAATTCACACAACTTAGGCAGTTAACCTCTGGCAAAGTGAAAGGGCAAACCTTTGTGGCCAGCTTTACATCTGCCCCAATACCAAAAAGCAGGTAGAAGGCCTAGGATTTACGTTCCTTTCCTGACAGGACACACAGGTTTGTGCAATTCACAGAGGCAGCAATACCTGGCTAGATGATCTGAAGTGCAAACTCTTAAAGTCCTGGGCCTGGTCCAGGACAGTCTACCCTCTCTCCTTTCACATCGTTTCCTCCTGGTTGGATGTTGCAGTCCCTTGCATCACACTTTGACCCAGTAACGTTGCATCACCGGCTGTTATTACCTAATCGGTGGCACCAGCTCCTTGTGAAAAGATCTTGTGGAATCTCTCCTACGAACAGTGCTGAGAGAATGCAGGATAGGGCTCCTAGAATCAGAAAGGGACTCCAGCAATAATACGTCATTACCCCTCTGGGCTCATATCTAGTGGCAAAATGGTACCTACCTGGGGTTTTCTTTCAGCAAACCCTTGTGGCCCCCTAGTCTTTGCCAGGCTCCGTGCCACCAGCCGAGGCCTGAGAGATGAGTCAAATCTGGTCCCAGCCCTCAGAGCTCCCAAAGTGACAGAGACATAAAGACATAATTACAAAACAGTATGACAAATGTCATATTAGGTGTTTGTGACTGGCTGGCTAAGGGAGGGAGGAGGTTCCACATTCCGGAGATAAGAGTCTGGAAATAGGTGCCATTTTCCTTTTTTTTTTTTTTTTTCCTCGTGAGCCAGAGATTACTGAGCCAAATAGGACCATTTTTCATCAACACATGTTCATTTACAATATGTCAGGTAGTAGTGGTTGATTTGGAGTCTACCAGACTGCAAGGGATGTCTACCCAGATGAAAGGAACTGGTAAGTGTGCCTGGAGTTCATTCTGGGTCTTCTGCCCTCCCTGTACTGATGCCAGACAAAGCACAGAGCAAAAGCTCACGAAAGAACTGCTGCTCACTCCACACCAATGGTCATGATATGACTCCACCTCGCTCAAAGCCCCAGACCAGTCCCAGACTTGGTTTAAAGGTCTCCTGGGAAATAGCTTCTCTGGCTTGGTCATTCAAGTGTCTTGATATGTGAGAAACTCTGCTAAATGCAGGGATTAGTATGGTGAATAAGATAGAGCCAACCCTATGGCTGGAGTGGGATGGAGGCATGTAAATGGGCAGTTAACAGTACAGCAAGATGAACTCGGGCAGCTTGGAACAGGGCACCCCATCCAGTCTTGGGTTGGGGGTGGGGAGATCAGTTTGCTCCAGAGAAGCTAAGAGAGGACCCCGAAACTTAGATGCACGGGAGCTGAAGAAGCTCAGAGAGATCCAAAGACATTTTGGAGAAAGCCATTTTGAAACACAACCTGGGAGCAAAGGAACAGCAGACGCCAACCATGTGCCTCCCCAGCTGACAGAGTTGTTCTAGATGCCATCAGCCATTCTTCAGTGAAGGTATCATCTTGTTGATGCCTTAGTTTGGACACTTTCAGGGCCTCAGAACTGTAAATTTGTAACATAATAAATCCCCCTTTATAAAAGCCATCCCATTTCTGGTATTTTGCATAATGGCAGCTTTAGCAAACTGGAACAGCTTTCAAGAAGAGATGACATCTAAGCTGAGACTTGAGGAATGAGGAGTTATCCACCAAAGGGGGGTGGGGGGAATATAGAAGATAAAAGTAGCAGAGAGAGAGAGAGATCGGAAGTAGCACAATGAATAATTTCAGACCAGGAGGAGAAGGAGAGCCTCAGCATAGCTGGAGTTAAGAGAATGAGAAGGGGGAATGGGGATTATGTGGGTCAGAACTGGGGAGGATGCAGTTGGAGAGAGGTGCATGGATACAGGAGACATTTCTAGAAGGACTCAACTCGGTGAGTGATTGGACATGGCGAGTGAAAGAGGAGAAAATGAGGTCAGTGCACAGATGTCAGGCTTGAAGGACAGGATGGATGGTGGAGCACTGTCATCCAGGACAAAGAATGGGAGCAAGTTTCAAGCAGCAGATGTGAGCATGTTTTCAACATGCTGCATTTGAGATGGCTGTGGGACTCTAGCTGGACATAGGGTCTGAAGCTCAGGAGAGCGATCTGAGTTGGAGGCGGAGATTGGGACACATGAGAACATAGGCAGGTGATGGTTGAAACTCCAGGAATGGATGAGGCCTCCAGAGGTCAAGGAAAGAGGGCCCAGGACAGAATCCTGAGGAACAACCCTTAAGAGATGGTTGGGGGCCAGGGGGTGGGGAAGAGCCTGCTAACAGCCAGAGAGGTTGAAAGTGATGTGTATGGGGGGGCGGGGTGGGGGGGGTGGCGGTGGTCACAGACACCAAAGGGGAAAGAGAGGTACAAGAAGGAGGGTGGTCATCAGTGCCAAATGCTGCTGGGAAATCACAAGGGCCAAGGACTGGGTAAGCGCCCATGACAAAAGCCATGTCAATGGCATGAGGCAGACCACAAAGGTGAAGGAGGAATTTCCCAACCTTTCTAAGAGAAGTAGGGTCATTTCAAGGCCACCAAGTCAGTCTCAGAGGCCCTGGCCATGACACAAAAAGGCAATGGCTGAGGTTTCCCTTTGCTCCCCAGCCTGCTGCAATGCATGCTTGGAGCTTTACATAGGGAGGCAGTTTTCTTTGGCACTGGACTCAACTCCTGTTCAAGAGACAACACAGACCTCATACTCCCCCCAGGTGTTCCTCAGCATGGGGAGAGGCACAGGTGCGCAAGCATCACATGATCCCTGAAAGGCACTAGACTAAAGGGGCAGCCAATCAGAACTCCTGCAGCTGACTGCTGGGGGGCTGGGGGATCAGTGTCAGCCTCACCCACAGGCGGAGGGGACTGCTCGTGGCACATGCCAGTTGGAATGAGGGGAAGGAAAACGTTGAACCAGAAATATCTCTTGGCAGGCCTTAAAATTCCCACCTCTAGGGCCTTTTTAAAAAAGAGGTGTCTTTTTTTGCTTGTTTTATTTTGGGGGAGGACATGAGACCTCCTTTATAAAAACAAAGCCTCAATCCATCCAAAGTTTGAGGTCAGTCAACCTCCAGGAAGAACATCTTTAGAATAGGTTGCAGGGTGGGGAAGAGCTCTTACTTTAAGTTCCATCTCCCCCATAGAGTTCTCATGCTCCCTCAACCACCATTACCTCCCAGGCTAGTCTTGGGGGTTCTCCCTTTAAAACTCTGGTCCTAACATGGATAAAAGGTCTTTTCCTTTTACCATCCAGACTGCTGAGAAGGTTATGAATTTACAATATAAAATATAAAATATAAAATTCTAAGAGCAAACAAAGGAGAATGAAGAAACATATGCACACCCAAGTATGAAGCAAGCCATGTTTGCCAAGTAAAGAGTTCTGATTCTACCCTAGCTTGATTCTTCACCCAGCTCTCAGGTCCCAACACCCAAAACAATAATACCATTTTTAGATTCCTAGGCCCATTTCCCACCTTCTTTCCTTGCTTTTCCCTTTCCAAGTAGATGTCTCTTGTCACACAGACCTTCTGGATATACAAGCATGATGACTCATCCCTGGGGAAGCATTGCCCCCTTCTCCAGGTGCTCATCAGTGTAGAAATAGTCTAGGCCAGGGCTTCTCGAACTTCAGCCTGCACCCAAATCACCTACAGGGCTTGTTGGGTCCAACTCCAGAGAATGTGGTTCAGTAGGTCTGTAGTGGGGCCTGAGAATTCACATTCCTTAAAAGTTCCCAGGTGATACTGATGTGCCCTAGGTACCACACTTTGAGAACTACTGGTCCAAGCCCAGGTTGGGAACTGTTTAGTATATAAGATATCTTTTCCTGCTTCTGTGTCCATGGCAGAAAGAGCTAACTAGTCAATGCACACTTTCCTACCAACCTTGGTCATGGCCTTGGAACCCTTATCTTCTCAAGACAGTGTCCTAGATAGCCATAAAATAGGGTTGAAAGTCAAGATGACAACGATGATGGTAATGATGCTGATTATAATGCTAATGATACCTAATATTCTTCATATAAAAAAGTGATACTACTATTTGCCTAGTTGCTCAGGCCAAAGGCATTGATGTCATCCTTGATTCCTCTCTTTCCTTTTCCACTCTCAATTCATCAGCAAATGCTCTCAGGTCTAACTTTAGAACACCTCAAATCTGATCACTTCTTGCCATGTCACAGCTGGGATTCATTTGTTGTAGCAGCTAATGTTACTTCGTGCTAGCTGATTCCATACACTATTGCAGGATCTCTCCTTTCCTTCACAGCCACACTTCTTGAGTTGTCCTCACCATCTATGCCTCCTGACATTCATTCCTTAGGCCACTGCAAGGAGTCAACAATATGATTACCTCCATATTGTCAAATCCAGTGAACACATTTCTGTTCTCTCTTCCTTGGTCTCTCTTCAGCATTTGAAACTGCTGGCCATTTTTGTGTGCTTTGGTGATATCACTCTCCCAGGTTTGCCCTTGTTTCTCAAGTGGCTTTCTCTTTGTCTCCTTTCTTGGTGTCTAGCCTAGTACTTCACTCACGTCCTAAAGATTGGAGTTTCCCTGTGGTTCCATTCTAGATCCTCTGCTCTTATTCTATAAACATCTTCCCGATGATTCATTTCAACCCATAGCTTCAACTACAATTACACTAGGGTTCTCCAAATATTTTTGCTACGCTATCATTTTGAAAATTGAGCACACACTCTGTATGTATAGTTATTTATTTATGGTTTACATATATGCATTACTATATGTATTTACTTTGTACATTATAAAACCTGCATATAAGATAAATTTGAAAAAATGAGAAAAATATAAATATACAGAAGCTGTAATCATTTCTTCTCCCATCCCAGTGAATCACCTTGCCCATATCCTTCTTGGAGATTACTGCTTGGTGAACTGATTACTCTTTATGGCAGAGATAGCCAGCAGTCCACCAAATATCCATGATTACCCTTCCTTAGTTGCAACCAGGCTGGAAGGGGTCTGCCAAGCCTGTCAATTAAAAAGCCTACCATTCAAACACATTGGAAACAAAGCTGAAGATGTGTGTGTGTGTGTGTGTGTGTGTGTGCTGTGCTGTGCACATGCTTGTGCATGTGAAACCACCTACTGGATACCAAATATCGTAGAGGTATCTATCATGAGCATGAGCAAAACTAAATTCATCATTTTTCTCCCAAACTCTGTCCCTGAGGAAGTACCAGATGATGCTGGAAAGCAATATTATATCAGAAAGCAAGGAAGCATTTAAAGGCTACTTGGGACATGCCAAAAGGACACAAGAATTGGTTTAAAGGGGCTCCTGCTGGCCAAATTGGGGAAAATTAGAACAGCAAAAGAATAGCAACAGTAATGGAAAACAATACATTGTATAAAAAAATCCAGAATTCCAGAGTATTACTTTAACTAAAAAGGTGAGGAAGGTGGAAAAGTGGGAGAGGGGAAGCTCTTCTTTACAGATGAATGCCAGCTAATAAATGTATAAGGAATGATCGATTTAGGAAATGACTAGTTTGCAACCAACAGTAGAATAATTGATACAGGTGAGGGTCATTAATGCAAGAATGGGTGAAAGATTGTTCAGAACTTGATATTTACACAGTCTCATCATATAACCCCCCAAATTTCTGATTCATTACAAAGAAGGAAAGTCCCCTTTATGGTGGAGAGATCAAATGTAGCATCATTAACAATGGGACAAATAGCTATTACATATCTCTTGAGGTGACACATCGGGCAGGACACATCACCTATGTGGAAATCTCACTCAAAAGTTACAACCTGAATCTAATCATGAAGAAACAATCAGCCATACCCAGACTGTGGCTCATTCAACAAGGCAACTGGCCTAGAGTCTTAGAAAATGTCATGTCGTGAAAGACAGAAAAAGGCTTGTAAATTAAAGGAGATGAAAGAGACATGACTATGAGATGCAATTCATGGTCCCTGGGTTCTAGATTTTGAAAAGAAGAAAAAGAAGAAGAAGTTATAAAACACATATCTGGGGACAGCTGGGGACGTTTAAAAGCAGACTGCATATTAGATAATTTTATTGAATCAATGTTAAATTACTTAGGTATTGTGGCTTTGTAAGAGAATGACTTCACTTTTAGGAGATACACATTGATGTATCTAGAGGTGAAATGTCATGATGTCTGCAACTTACAAATGGTTCAGTTAAAAAGTGTATACGCATATATATGTAATGTGCATATATAGCAAATGAGAGAGAGAGAGCGAGAGATGGAGACATAGACACAGAGAAAGCAGATGTGGCAAAATGCTAACAACTTGTGTATCTAGTTGAAGAATATAGAGTTATTCATTGTACAATTCTATCAATTTTTTGTAGATTTGAAAAATTTCAAAGTAAAACATGGAGAAACAAGCAAACAAATCTTGCCCCTGCTCCTGCTAACAGAGATTATCAGGGACCTGATTAGGAAAAGCTTTATTTGATTAGCTGAAGAGGTTGAACTTTTTCTGAAAGTTAAGGAGAATCATGGAAAGATATTAACCAGTAAAAGGCCACGATCAGGTTAAATGTAGGAGGTAAGAGAGAAGATAGAGCACAGCGTGACTCCAACTTCTGGTTTCTTCACTCTCATCTCCCCATCTAGATGACTATATTCTGAATATTCTACCTCCTAATTGTCTCTCTCCTCAGTCTGAACCTTAGCACTCTGATTCTCATGACAAGTGACTTGGTTCAGACCCTCACCCTTGCCATCTGGACCACTGGGCCCCCTTCCTTCACTACAGCCTTTCCCATATCACTCTGCAGTTGAAGCCAGAATGACCTTTCTGAAATGCAAGCCTGACTAATGCATTCTCTGTTTAAACTTTTTCAGTGATTCCTCTGATCACCCAAGGGGTGTTCAGACTCTTTGGCTAATGACCAGGACACATACTGGTCTGGTGTCTGCCTGCCAAACTCTCTGAGCTTTCCCTTCTGCCACACTCCCATGCCTGTCCTATGTCCCAGCTGCTCTGCTAGCAGTGCCTCAAATGTGCCCTAATTCCGTACACCTTTGGGCCTTCCTGTCTAGAAAGAATGCATCTTTCCCCCCTTAACTCTGCTTGGGCTGCTTCTGCCCAGCCATTGAAACTTAACTCACACATCCTTTTCTCCAGAAGCCGTCCCTTTCTCTGCCAAATCTAAGCTATTTCCACATCTGTACATCCCTGGCACCCTCTTAAGAACTCCATCATGGCCCTCCTTCTTACTTGTATCTCTTCCCCCATTGTACTCTAAGGTTCTTGAAGAGAGGGGCTATGCTTTATCTGTAATTATATCTCTGCCTTGCAGATGGTGGTGCTGATAAATGATTATTGGATAAATGAAGGCAAAATGAATGGGTATATCAGTTAGGGTTCTTCAATCAGAAGGAACAGAAATCAACTCTGGCTAATCTAAACAGAAAGAGGAATTTTCCAGAAGGCTCCTCCATATTATATATAAAAGCTGAGAACCAGACCTTTGGAGGGAGAAGTGTGCACAGACTGTGAGCCTCAGCAGTAGAACCCCATTAAGATTTTCTCAAGGTCACTGCCATTAGATGAATCAACTAATACCAGTTATTACACATTTGAACTTATGGCTGCTTTTTAGTTTTCTATGTAGCACCCTGTAGATTAGGGCAGATGCAAGGGAGCAGTGGAAAGATGGCCTGGGTTCCAGAAGAACCAGCTGAGAACTGGGGTCTCTGCTCCCCACTTTCCAGGTTGGTTGACCTCAACATTCCAAATGTTGACTTCAATGACTGTTAAGGGCCCATTGAGATCACCATTGTTTGGTTCTGTGGTTGCAGCAAAATGTCTCCAGTGTCAAGGTTTCAAAGTATCACTTCTTTGTGGAGCCTTCTCTGCTCCTGGCTGCATTAGAGACCTGCCATTGAGAACTTCAAATCACTCGAGTTTATGGGAAAAGGCTGTCCGCACACTTTCTGGGAGCCATCCCATGCCTTCCTCTTCACCGAGAAGGGCTGCCTGGGGTGTTTCTTCCTTCTCTGAGGTGAAGAGGAAGCTCATTCACAGTGACCCCCACCGGCCGTGCTTCAGCTCCATTCTACCCACCAGAAGCCAAAATTACCAATCACAAAATGCCCGATTTCTGTACCCCTGGGGTTCCTCTCACAGCCTCCACAGGGCCCCTGCTGCCCTTCTAGCTGGTGAAGGGGCTGGTGTGAGAGGGTGATAATGTATCTGCAGAGCGGACACCTTATCAGAGTCATGGACAGATCAAGTTCATACCAGAGAAGCCCCAAGTGGTTCCTCCTGGGCCAGAAAAGACAAAAATTCCCTTCCTTTCCCCCTTCGCCTTCAGCAGACTGTGGCCTTTTATGCTTTCTTACAAAGGCTCCTTTGTAAAAAATCTTTCTCACTTCCCAAAGGCTTGAGAACAAGGTCTGGGGCCAAAGGTAGTGCAGCCATCCCAGCCACTGGGAACAAGCCGCTTGTTATGTATTGAACACTGGTGAAGTGCTGAAAAGAGTTCTAGCACCTTCGGAAACAAGGGTAACCTAGTTCTCTCACCCTGAGGAGTTGACCTTTTAATGGAGGAGAAGGAGCCAATAGATAGCTGTGATCATACTCCCAGAGGAGAACGCTGAAGCAGCTACCTTAAATAAAGCCCCCGAATAAGAGTCTTTGGGCAGTATCTCTGCAAAAAGCCACCTGAGGAGTCACCCAGAGCCTGTCTGCCCTGAGATCTGCTTGCCCTGAGGCTCCTGTACTCCTTGCCTCCATCTGTAGCAAGTCAGCTTCACCCTGGGACCATCTTAAGCAGAGCCTCCTGTGGCGTTCCACACACTGACACTCAACCTTCCTGCATCTGCAATGTGTTTTCGTCTCCTGGAGCTCCAGAGGGCATGCATCTGAATTCCATAAATATTGTAAGACTCCACCTCCATGTACTCTGGCAGCTGGGAGCTTGTCCCAGAGCAGGCCCAGATGGTTTTGGCAGAAGGCAGCTTGCTCGCTGTTCAAAAATATGATCTAAAACTGACAGCTAACAAAGACGCTCAGATCTCACTGCTGCTCGGCACCCAGCTTCTCCCTCGCCCCCTCCTTTGCTGCCTTGCTGGCCTCTGACTCGGCTGACCCCTCAGCTACTCCCCAGTTTCTCACCTCTCGTGTCAGTTCACCACCAGAACACGCAAACAAACAAGCATTTCCTCATAATTTACACTGCCTTCGATCATCCGGCTTCATCTTTCTGCTTGTTCATCAGTGGCCTCCCCAATACCACTTCCCAGGGCTTTCTCCACAAAGAGCCTCATGCTACTGAGTGTACTTCTTGAAACACTCTCCTATTGGGGTGTCTCTGGTGATACGATGATTGCCACCATTGCTGTCATCGTTACATCATTATCACCATTGCCAATTAACGACAATGCATTATATTTGAATACCACTTAATGGCCTTCAAAGCACTTTCACGTGTATCAACTCAGTTGCTCCTCATGACAATCTTATAATGTATGTAAAGTGGCATGAGCATTCCCATTTTACAGATGGACCTGGGTACTCAACAGAGTAAGTGACTTGGCCAAGGCCACATGAGTGCTGGAGTTGACCCTAGAATTCAGGTCTTCTCACTCCTCGTCAAGGGGTGGTGCACAGTTAGAGAAAGAGCACGGGCTTTGGCCACAGAAAGGTTTGGGTTTCAATCTCAATTAGGCTCAGTGCACACTTTAGAGGGCACCACTGAGGATTAGAGAGCCAGGGTGGGAGGACACAAGGCCCTCAAAAGACCCTTGGAAAACCTCGGCTGCCATCTACCCTTCCTTCTTAATCACGTTCTCATCACAGCCCACCATTGAACTCAATGAATACTTAGCAAATAACTAGACCACCAGTGTTTTGCCCTGATGTGGGGATGTTTTACTCGCCCAGAGAAGCAACCCTAAACTCCAAGCCCTTCCTCAGATGCTGCCAGGCCTTGCTGACGACTGAGTTGCTCTTGGCAAGAAGCACATATTCTTCATGGCCCTGAAGCAACATGCACATCCCAAGTGCTTATACGATGTATAAATGTAGTGTCACACATCTAGCACCAAGTAAGTCTTCCTTTCCTTCTCCAGGAGTTTAACTTGATTCCAAGATATTAAAATTCATTTGGTGAAATGCCTCCCCAGGTAGATCTTAGCTGCTTCACCTTTAGCAGATACGGCTGACCTTCCCTTAGGTGCAGCAAAATGGAAGAACTAGCAGGCTGCAAGAGGGGAGGTAGACCCTGTCTCCAAGTTCTGTGCTTCTGAAGCCTGTTTTACAGAGACACAAAGTCTCGTATATGTCAGTGGAACCACTTAGAACAAGACTAGATGGGTCGGGAAGGGACCAAATGTCTTCTCTCTGGCCTCCAGTGGGGTGTCCCTATCCCCAGAAGGAAACTCTCTCTGCCACCTTGCTGGAGATGAGGCTGAGCAGCATCCTCTGTTTAGAACTCCTGCTTTCATCCAGGCAACTCCAGGGAGCTGAAAAATCTTAGCTCTGATGGATAAAAATCAGCTTTGGAATAGGCAAGTACTTGGAGTCACTGGGGAATGAATATAATCTCCAAAACACATTTACTGCTCACATTCAAATGAAGATTAAATGACTCTTTTAATACTCATCAACTCTATTAAACTTCACAGAAGCAAAGCCTTTTGAAATAAATTAACCAGATACTTGCTGGAAACAACAGGCTTTTGCGGCTGCATTCTGTTGCGCCATAGTGCGTGCTCTTGTCAGCCAAGGGAAGGGGACTGGTGAAGGGGAAGAGAAGGAGGTGGAAAGCCAATAAACACATGCACAAGGCAGCTCCCGCACGCTGGGCACAGTGCGAAGCACTTTGAATGTATCATGCGTTTAACTTCTCCAACAACTCGGGAAGATAGTTACTATTCTTATTGCCAATGCACAAGGAAGCACGCAGAGGGTCAGGCAGCTAGAAAATGGTAGCTCAGGGGCTCAAACCTGATCTCAAACCCACTGTACTGCTTTTCTGTTTGAATTTAAGCCCAAGCTACGCGTGGTGACATATGATGCAATTGGAGTTCAATGAACAGTCACTTGGGTTCCAGAGTCCGACTGCCTGGTTCAATTCCTGTTTCTGCTGCTTTCTAGCTGTGAGAAGTCAGCCAGGTTATTTGATTTCCCTGAACCGTGGTTTCCTCATTGGTAAAATTGAGATGATAATAGTGAAATGCAGAGAGCAGTGCCTGACAAGCCGTATGCAAGCAAAATCAATGGGATAGCAATAGAGAATTGTCTTAGGTTGTGTCTCCTAGAACAGACCCTGGGAGAAGGAATTGCATGCAAAGGGTCCATTAGGGAAATATCCAAGGAAAATATTCTAGGAAATACTGGTAAAGGAGTGCAGAAGCTTGACAGGGAAGGGAAGGAAAGTGATAAAGGGTGCCTGAATGATCAGGTTACTGCTGTGGGCAACCAAGACTCAATCTGAGTGGCTATCTCTGGCAGATGGTGTAGGACATAGGTGTCAGAATTATGCCTCCCGAGGGATGAGGGAGCAGTCACCCTCCAGCTCCACCCATCATTGGCTGAGCCTTGCTCTGGGAGGCATCAACCCTTTGGCCTTTCTGGCTTGCCCAGGCTCCAGCAAAGAGAATCCATTAGGTGGAGAGTTAGGGGTGCCTACTGACAATGTTTAATATCACCCAAGCCCTGTGTTTCTGGAAAACAGTGACAGTTAAGGACTCCCCCCACCCTTTGCTCTCCTCAAAACAGCTTACTGCAAAGAACTACCCCTCCCCATATGATTTAGATAAGACTCACAAATGCCCCCTTGTTTTTTTATGATGAGGCTGGGCACAGAACTTCTGCACTCCTATTCTTTGGCTCATAAATAAATAAATTTATTTATTTATATATAAATTAAATAAATTTATGGCTCATAAATAAATAAATTATTTGGCTGACATGCTTCTTCCCACTGGTCAATTGGAACAAAATGCTAGTGAACCAAATTTTGGTTGTATCTCTGCTTCTTCCAGGCCCCTCCCAGAAAATAGGCTGCTTCTGCATAAAATATTCTCAGATTTACTATCTGATCACACCAACCTCTCATCCCACTTCCCTGTAACTGGTTCATTCTTCTCTATAAATGAAAAACCCTTTTTGCTTAACACTTGAGACATTTGCAGCCCTTAGGGTCACCGTGTTCTCCCTGTTGCAATGGTCCTCACCATCTATTGCAATAGTCCCTTTTCTCCCTTGCAATAATCCTTTCAAATAAAGACTCTTCTTACCAAATCCAGATTTGATTTTTATTTGACATTATAAAATGATGTCATTGGCAAACACTGGAATACCATGTGTTGAGGGGATATGAGCAGGGTAGGGACAACACCCGCTATAGTCACTTTTTTAAAAATGCAATTTTATTGAGATATACTCACACACCATATAATCCATCCAAAGTATACAATCAGTGGTTCACAGTGTCCTCATATAGTTGTGCATTCATTGCCACAATCAATTTTCAAACATTTTCATTATTCCAAAATAAAGAAAAAATATATAAAAAAAGAAATAAGAAAGAAAACCCAAACCATCCCCTTATCCCCCCTATTATTTATATATTTTTGTCTTTATTTTAGTACTCATCTGCCTATACACTGGTTAAAGGGAGTGTCAGTCACCAGGTTTTCACTATCACAGTCACACAATAAAAGCTATATAGCTATATGATTATTATCAAGAATCAAGTCTTCTGGATTACTGTTCAACAGACTCAGGTATTTCCTTCTAGTTATTGTAATACACTAGAAACTGAAAAGGAATATCTATATAATGTGTAAGAACACCCTCCAGATTGACATCTCAACTCTACTTGAGATCTCTCAGCCACTGAAGCTTTATTTTGTTTCATTTCTTTCCCCCCTTTTGATCAAGATGTATGGCCACTTTTAGGGCTCAGCTGATGCTTGTCTTGGTCATGGTGGGCTGGCCCCTGCTTGGAGCCCTTCAGGACCCAGGGACCCAAGACCAGAGAGCCCCCACCTCCACGTGGTTTCCCGACAAGCTGCTTCCACATTCAGCTCTGGTCCCATCTGAATTGACAGGTTACTTTTTTTTTTTTTTTTTTTGGGGTTTTTTTTTTTTTTTAATCATCATTTTATTGAGATATATTCACATACCACGCAGTCATACAAAACAAATTGTACTTTTGATTGTTTACAGTACCATTACATAGTTGTACATTCATCACCTAAATCAATCCCTGACACCTTCATTAGCACACACGCAAAAATAACAAGAATAATAATTAGAGTGAAAAAGAGCAATTGAAGTAAAAAAGAACACTGGGTACCTTTGTCTGTTTGTTTCCTTCCCCTACTTTTCTACTCATCCATCCATAAACTAGACAAAGTGGAGTTTGGTCCTTATGGCATTCCCAATCCCACTGTCACCCCTCATAAGCTACATTTTTATACAACTGTCTTCGAGATTCATGGGTTCTGGGTTGTAGTTTAATAGTTTCAGGTATCCACCGCCAGCTACCCCAATTCTTTAGAACCTAAAAAGGGTTGTCTAAAGTGTGCGTAAGAGTGCCCACCAGAGTGACCTCTCGGCTCCTTTTGGAATCTCTCTGCCACTGAAGCTTATTTCATTTCCTTTCACATCCCCCTTTTGGTCAAGAAGATGTTCTCCGTCCCACGATGCCGGGTCTACATTCCTCCCCGGGAGTCATATTCCACGTTGCCAGGGAGATTCACTTCCCTGGGTGTCTGATCCCACGTAGCGGGGAGGGCAGTGATTTCACCTTTCAAGTTGGCTTAGCCAGAGAGAGAGGGCCACATCTGAGCAACAAAGAGGCATTCAGGAGGAGACTCTTAGGCACAAATACAGGGAGGCCTAGCCTCTCCTTTGCAGCAACCGTCTTCCCAAGGGTAAAACTTATGGTAGAGGGCTCAACCCATCAAACCACCAGTCCCCCATGTCTGTGGTCATGTTAGCATGACAGGTTACTTTTAACTGGAGAAATCATTTTTGAGGGAAGCCCAAGACCCAGCCCATGGGGTGTGTGTTTGGGCACACGTGTGTGTGTGGTGCAGAGGGGTGTGTCTGGATCAGCAGTCGTAAGGTCAGGGCCACCCCAGCTTAGCCGTGACCTAGCCCTCTCAGTTAATGGGCAGTTCCATCCCTGGCCCCAGACAAGAGATGCCTTTGATTTGGACCCTGTGCTTTAGAGGATTCCACTCTGGCCTTCCTCCCACTGCACCCTTCCCATGGGGTGAGGATCTCAGAGGGGCAATGTTATAGTGTCCTAGGGCAGTCGTAACCAAGGACCACAAACTAGGTGGCTTAAAACAACAGAAATTTACTGTCTCACAGTTCTGGAGGCTGGAAATTTGAAATCAAGTTGTCAGCAGGGCCATGCTCCTCCCAGAACCTATAGGAAAGAGTTCTTTCTTGCCTCTTCTAGCTTCTGGTGTTCCCTGAGAAGCCTTGGTTTACAGATACCTAACTCTAGTCTGTGCCTCCATCTTCACATGGCTGTCTTCTCTCTCTATCTCTGTCTGTGTCTCTTCTCCCCTTCTTATAAGGACACCAGTCATATTGGGTTAAGGGCCCACCCTACTCCAGTATGACATCATTTTAATTTGACTAATTCCATCTGCAATAACCCTATTTCCAAATAAGGCCACATTTTGAGACATTGGGGAATGCAAATTCAACATATCTTTTTGGGGGACACAATTCAACACATAAAGGGCAAGGGAATATACCTCGGGCTTGTGCAGGCCTCTTCCCAGGTCCCTTCTCCTGAGGATGGACCATCCAGCTGATGTGCATCCTTAGCCCCAAGAGGTAGTCAAGCGATGGCTGTTGGCAAGGTAGAATGGATGGACCTGTGGGACCTCTTGCAATGTGAGTTGGAACCAGGGATGGGAAGATAAGGGAAGCAGACCAAGGGCCAGGGGCATACTCTCCCATGCAGAAACTCAACTCTGAGAAGTCCAGGAATTCTAAAATCAAACCCGAGCTTCCAGATCACCGTGAAGCTGTGCTGATCAGTGTAAGAAGATGAACATATTTTAGTTAAAAATTTACAAGTTTAGTTATATCTTGTAAATAGTTGGATATAGCCTGCAGGCCTCCATTTGTACTCTTGCTCTGATTCTTACAAATGTTAGGCGCAGGTCTGGGCCTGGAGACTGTGTTTCTGGAACTTGCTAAAGATCCCCCAAATCCAATCCACCAGAACTAGTCTGAAGGGAATCTGCCCTGAAGTGAAAATTAAGTAGACGAGAATGGAATCTCCTATAATGTTTCCCCTCTCAACCAAAAAAGTTTAAGTATCCAAAGTATGAACTGATGAATGCTCATTATAGAGAAAGTGAAAATGTAGGCGAGCATGAAGAAAGAAAGAAAACACTCATAATCCTACTATGCTGGTAGGAATTTAAAATTTCTATTTGTTTGTTTGCTTGTTTTTATGAATGTGCTACAAGGTGGCTATAGGGCAACACAGCTAACTATATATCTTGGTCATCCAAAACTTCTGAAAAGGTGAGTAAGCAATGTGCTTGCTGGAAAAATCACATAATTAATATTATATTACTATCACGACCAATATGGAATCTTTTTAGATTAGCAATAATCTAATCACTATGTGGAAAAATCCTTCAAGAATAACAAAAAATCATTTCTTTTGATGGATTCTGAAAAAAAATGATCAATTCAGTGAAGGCCTTCAAAACTGCATCAGTAGGAGGCAGAAAAGTGTAGAAGTTGGTCAGCTGTTTAAGCCCCAATCCCAGAAAGGCTGACGGCTTCTGTTGGCCATGGGTGGACAATAGGTGGAAATGGGAAGGAGAAAAGAAAGTAGGGTCAGGATATAGTCATTCTTTTCTTTATTCATTAACTCAGTCAGCATTTATTAAGTACCTACTGTGTGCCAGACACAGTGCTATGCCCTGAGGAGCTCACAGTGCAGGGATGGACATTTGCTATTTTTGTGGTCCAGTATCCACTTCCTTCTTTTGCATAACAGCATCCCCAATTTTACTTTCAAAGAACCACCCCTCTGCCTCTTTTCAGCCCAGAAGGCTTAGGCAATTGGCCTCCACTTCCAGATGCCAAGTGTGAGACATGTGACCTCTATTAAGCTAATAAGACACTTACATCCTCCAGACCACAGTGATTGGTTACAGATGGGTATATGATGCTAGCCAGGCCAATCAGGATCAAGAAAACTTGTGCAGGATTTTTACTCTAGCTTCAGGGAAAAGGAGTCTTTTTCTCTTCTTAGCAGGAGTTCTAAAATGATTTAAGCTTGAAGCTCCTGAGGGAAAAACATATAAAGCCAGAGAGCACAGGAAACCTGAGAACAGAGCCCACCCAGATAGATCCTGGAGACACTGCTGAATGAAGTTGCAACTGAAGGTGGACTTCCCAATGACATGAACTAATAAATGCTAACTTTGGCTTAAGCCAATCTTTTTTCTATGTTTTTGTTTGGTCACTTGCAATAAAAATATCCTAACTGATCCAAAAATAAAATAGTTTTGATATAATGGCATCCATCCTGTAACACAGAGGTGGGTTTTGGTAAGATCTTGGTGCTTTGGGAGAAGAGAATAGAAGAGAATTCCTATTCCTATCTTGGGAATTGGGAATTCCAGGGAGATGAGATACTGAGCTGGGTCTTAATGGCTAAATAGGAAGTGATCAAGTTGAAGAATGGAGAAAGGGCTTTAAAGTATAACAACCTTTTTATGTAGGACCTGGAAGACCCAGCTGGTTTTGGTGCTTGTTAGCGAATTGGGATCTTTTCTTGGGAGAGACTGAAAATCCCTTTCCTAATGTAAAAGCCTGTACTTCCCAAAGAAGGAGCTGATTCCTGGATTGTCATCAATGAGTTATCCCTGAAGCCAGAATTGGATCACTCAAGACCAAAGTGAACCCTTTTCCCCTCCCTTTCACCTGCTGATCCTCACCTGCTAGAGCCCCAGCACAGAGCTGGGGTTGAACTGGCAGCCTCTAGGGGACTGGGGACCCAGGAGCAAGATGAGGGGCCACTTGCCTCATTTAGCTTTTCTGAGCAACTCACTGCATAACTCCATTGCCCTGTTGACAATTTCAATGAAATCTGTGCTATGAAGGCATTTGACTCACTCTATTGTCAGTGCTTTGCAAGGAACGCAAAACAACAGCTCTTTTACTCACACTTACTCGCAGAGGTTTTTGTTTCTAGAACATAGTTCTTCGTTCCTTATTATAGGTTGCCTGCATTTTCTTTGCTTCAGATATATAATGCTTAAGATAGCAGAAGCTTGGCTATTTGTATGTTTTTTTTTTTAATCTATTAAGACTTAAGAGGGGGCATGCAATCAATGAATCTAACTTCCAGGCTTCTGCAGAGGCCTCCCATTAGAGACTCAGGGCCAGTGCACTTTCCACATGAGTCAATTTGCTGATTCCCTTGGAGTTCACAAGAAACTTTGCTGGGGGAATTATGCTGGAACCTCACAGCAACTGTGATCACTTTGTAGCACACACACACTCATGGAACCATAGCACTGGGAAGTCTCTCAGAGACCATCTTGTCTAACCCTTCAGGAAACATGAGTGACAAAGGCTCAACAGGGTAGAGGGATTAGCCAGGTGGGTTAAGGAGAATAAGGACCAAAACCCAGAACTGCTGGATTCTAGGATTTTTCTATCATTTCAAGCCGCTTTGCTGACATTAAATGAAAAAAGAAATTGAACAGCAAGAAAAATGACAGCCAGATAGCTTATATTCTACACTTTTTGTTCAATATTTTTTGGTGTATTCAAGTGCATGGAGCGAGCTAGATTAGCAAATCTATCCTAGCACCAGTGTCTGTCTCTCTTGGACCCTTCACCAAGGATGTTCCATAAAGCTTCACATTTATCAGTGTGAGAAGCTTTATTAGAAGATACGAAGCTGGCAATTGGATACTTATGATGAGTATAGTGGAGTATACCTGCTACGCATCTGTTTGCATCTGTTGTTTTAATTGGAGCTAAGAAGTTTCCTGTGCAAAAACCTTGGTATCGAGACATGCAAATATATATTATACTCATCTGGAAGGTCTTTGGTAGAAGCAAGACCTCATGGAGGGAAACAGGGTCCCTGAGAGGGAATTCTTTATAAGGAAAGAAATGAAGCACGTTCAACAACAGGGCACAAGCCTCCAAAGCAAATGGTGGCTTCTGGGTACAACAGGGTGGCAAACAGCAGTTAGGATCCAGCCACCCCATGGATGTGCGTGCCCCCAAGGAGAACTTAAGCAACCATAATGCTAAACTCTACACCATTTTGTACACTCTATGGCCCAAGCAGTCTTGCCCTTTACCCCACCCCCCCAACTCATTGCTGCCTTCACTTTGCAAGAGCCATAACATGGCATTTCTGCTTCATTGTATTAAGGCTTGGTAGAGTCCCAGTGTCATCAGTGCCCACACAGTCCCTTGGACATGGGGTGCAGGGGCCAGAAGGGAGTGGCACTGCTGGAAGACTTGCGTAGGGGGCAGAGATTGCAGATTCTAGCTTGGCCAATTGGTCGTGGTCTTAAAAAGCTGGTACTCTTCAATGCATATGTTGATCCTCTAGCCCTTTCTGAACTCAATAAGTAGTTAAATGTATTAATAATGTAGCATAAGTTACTAAACGTACTTTCTTTGCAAAATGTTAGTTCATGCTTACCTTGGGCCCCCAGCCTTCTTTAGGAATGTGGATTTCTGTTAGTAGTTTTTACGACTCTATAATGTAGCGAGCAAACACAAGATAAGGAGTTTAAAGATAGAGTTTGAATACTGGCACTGTTATTAATTAACCACATGACCTTGGGTTAGTCCCTACACCCAGCACTTCTTAGCGGAGGTGCCTAGAACAATCGAGGGTGCCATAATCACTGTGTAGTGTGCCCCCAAGTAATTAGTTAACAATAGTAATCAAAGCACTGAAGTTTGAAGCAATTTAAAATACATAAATTAGAGTGAATTCAAAGTAATGCCAATAGTTTCATCATTCTGATTTGCCTGCATACTGATGTGTTTTTTCAAAAAGAAGAGAACAGGTTAGGAAATTATAGTCAGTATAATGGGAACTGAGCATGACTTATCCACTGCTTTCTGAACTGGTATGAGGGGATGGGCAGGGGAGTTTGAAACCATGTAACAGACATGGGCATTCAATGTTAAATGATGGTATCTAAAACATGCTTTTTTATATTAAACCAGTGACACAGATGCCTTCTGGAAAAGAAAGTAAAATGTACATGAATTTTCAAGATCACTCATAGAATTGGGGCTCCTTAGGACTATGTCTCCAAGGGCTCAGGATTATGTATTCTTTCTCTTTGGCTGGTATGGGTCCCAAGGTGGAAAAGTTTGTGAAACTCCTAAACCATAGCCCACCCAAACCAAACAGCTATCGCTCTAGCATTACCAGCTGTAATGATTATGGATTATTACAGTGTCCATGAGTTATGATTATGCAATTGCTCCTATTTTCCTTTAAATTTCACACAACAATAATTTTTTTAATAAGAAAGACTGCAAGGAAAGACAGGGGAAGCAGAAGTGGAACATGGGCTTTTATATTTCACACAAGTGAAAACAGTATTAGGAGCATTCTTTCTATGACTCAAAAGTCAACAATTTCCAAATAAAAGCCAAAGTGGTAATAGAAGTGAAATTGTAAAATGCTTTTCATTCTCATAATAAGATGTGAATGCTCTATAAATCCTATCTTTTGTGATTTTAAACAATAGAGTATGATTCGTTTGTATTTTCCTTCAATTTGCATACTTACTGCCTTATTAAATTAGCCTATGGAATGGAAGTCTGGGAAAATTCAAGAATCATTTTCCCACAAATAAGTTCCATTTAAGAAAATCTGGCTGACCATAGTTTTTCCAATTACAGATCTCAGAGGCACAAAAATCATAATCCTTCATTCATGATGTATTCTGGCAGATTCTGTTGTCCAAAGATGGCTACAACAGTATCTACCTTCCACATGGTCATCAACAACGTGACCTGGACACTCCTCCCATTGAGAAGTGAGATATCTGTCCCCTCCCCTTGAAACTGGACAGGACTGTGACTCACCTGTGGCCAACAGAATTTGACAGGGAATGACACTGTGTGACTTCTGAGAGTTGATCAGAAAAGATGATGTAGCTTCTGCCTTGCTTGCTGGAACCCTCAGGCTGATATCCTGAGCCTCCATGCTGGAAGGAAGCCCAAACTGTCCCACGAAGGAGGGACACAGGAGAGACAACCCGAAGAGAGAGATGCCGTGCCAGCCCCAAGCTGTTCTGGCCCCAACCACCATCTAATTGCATCTGCACGAGAGATCCCAAGAGAGAATCCCCCACAGAAAGAATGAGAGAGGATAAATTGCTGTAACTGCATCAAGCTACTAAGTTTTGGGGTGATTTTGTTACACGGCGATAGTAACTGGAATATACACTGTCATCAATGGTCCATGAATGGCTCCATTGATTGATTGATTTAAAATAATACAATGATCACTTATGAGCCCTGATGTTTCTTCTTTTCTCCTGAAAATATTTTGAGGTTTTTAATGGTTGATTTCATTCTTCAATTATTTATAACATTTTAATAAATAAAATGCCTCTCCCTGTTTCAGATCCCCCACCCCACCCCTGCCCAATAAAGTTTGTAATGTTATTCACTTACCGTAGAAATTTGAATTTCTTCTCAATTTGGATATGGCTCTGAGCACTGATTTGGCAAATGCTAAAGAAAGTGTTTTTGTGAATGATAAGGATTTATATCATAAAGAGGTATCATTTTTACTGTTTCATTGTGTGTATCTCACTGCCCTCTCTCCTTCCTTGTCTGGTAAGCACAGGTGTCATCCTCTTTCCTACTATGTGAACTTGAACTCAAAAGTTTCTCTGTAAATGATCCATTGTCTCTGTGGTGTACGTTTGTGTATTTCTTGAGAGCAGGGGCCAAGTCTTCTCATTCTTTTATTTCCTTTACATTGGAGATGCCAGTGCTTTGTGCTTAATATTTACTTTCCTCATCCAGATGTACCAAATTCTGGCCTGGCATTCCCACACAAACTAGAAAACAAATAGGATCACAGGTAGGGGGCATCCAGCTTAGATCTGATTGTAGAGGGGTCATTACTGAAAGACCAAGAGGGTCTCATTAGATGGCGGTTTTGCCCTCAAGGCAGCCCCATGGCATGGCCCATAAGGACAGTTTTATAGAGTCTGCTATGTGAGTCTCTGAGATTTTTAGAACTAATATCTGTATGTCCATCTGCTGCACAGAAACCGAGAGGATTGTTTTTGATTATGTGATGTTCCTAATTTCTATTTGCAGGTTGAGTATATTTCCTGTTTCCTTTGGGAATTAAAGCTGGGGTCTTGGGTGTAGAAATCTCCAAAGAGTCGGCGACATGACTCTTAGATTTCCATCTTGCATTCACCTCAGCCTCTAATTGCCCACAGAACTTCTGTTTACCATGCAAGGATAAGGGACCACATAAGCCTTTCTTTCTTTCTTTTTTTTTTTTTTTTTTAGGTATAGGCTGAGACCTCCTTGCAGAAGGCTGGCAATCTCGCCTTGGGGGATATTTCGCAGCTCATTATTTTTTCTCTTTAGATACGGTAGCCTCACTTCTGCTCATTAGGCTCCTTTCACTACATCATTGCCTTTCTTTAATGTGGCTGGTCTATTAAACAGCTCTCACCTGGCAAAGCACCCCAGTGTCCTGAATGCAGCGCTGCTCTCCCGTTTTCATGACTTGGTTTGGACATCGCTTTAATAAGAATGGCACTGGCACCAGAATCCCAGGTTTCCTCAAGCCATACAGTCCCTCTGCAGCAGACAGGGAATAACACAGAATGCTGAGGACATGCTGCTTAGTGTTCAGAGGTTCCTGAAGGCATCTGCAGAAACAAAATGAGGCACACCAGAGGAATGGCTCAGAGCAGAAATATTGGCATCCCATTTATTCAGCGCTACCAAATATCAAAAGGCAATTGATTAAATATTGATCTGACAACTGCCTGAAAAGGAGCAGGTGCTTCTCACAATCTGGCAAGGAAACAGGGTCAGGAACACCAAATGTGGGTGCTGCAAAAGCGTGTTTGCAAAATATCCGTGTCTTCTTGCCATGATTAAAAGGCTTGTTAGTCATGGGTAAAATCCTATAGAGGGTATGTGCTCGAGTGCCAGCTCATATTAAGCTGCATGAAATTCAGGTTTCTCCTTTAGTCAGAATCCCTCAAACTGACCCAACAGATGCAGTTCCTTTTGTGGTTCAGATGAGCTTCTTTGGACCTTTTCTGAAGGTTGCCCTTGAACTAAAAAAAGATCTTAAAAGGCTAGCGTTCTTGCCTTTATTTGTTTGCAAGTACAGAAATCCATTTGAACTGGCTCAAGTAAGAACTGGTTGATTAAAACACACTCATGTACATATGCATATGTGTATTCATGTATGTATGTGTACGTGTATGACATGTGTCTATATGTAAACGTGCGTGTATGTGTATGGGTACAGGTACAGACAGGTACAGGTGTATCTGTATATAGGTATCGGTGTATCACAATGGCTTAGAACTGAGAGGTCTTCAGAAAACAACTTTCTCTCTCTTCCTCCATCCCCCTTTCCTCCCTCTCACCACTAGAAAGGGCTATCATTTTTGCCTCTCTCTACTCATGTGGGTTTTCTTTCTCTTTCTCCACAGGCCAGATTCCTCTTAGCTTGCCCATAACTGGCTTGGCTTGGGTATGGGTTTTCCTAGCATTGACTCCTGTCCCCCAATTCATGGCATCTTACCATTGCTATAAGCTAGATGGCAGTCATGAAATGGTTGTCATTGGCCTGGAATATGCAAACTTGGTCATAGCTATTCGTACTGTCATCATTTGTGATCTGTGCATTGCTGGTGCGACACATGCTAAATTGAATTGTTGTTTAAAATGTCCTCAGAAAGATGATACTTTGATTTAGCATTGAAATGAAAAGGTATCGTGTACACAGAAAGGCATGTAAATGGAGCAATGGGGCATAAATTTGATATTACCAGAGCAAATATTCATAATTGGAGGAATGACAGTCATTTCATATTTTCTTGCAAAGCATCAACCAAGTGCTTTATAAGACCTAAGAAAGGAAGTCATGTACAAGTAGATAAAGCTGTGCTATATTTTGCTTCTGAGAAATGAGCAAAAGGATTGTCTATCTCATGCCAAACAATGCAATCGAAAGGAGGAATTGCCAAATCCTTCAGAGCAGACAAAAACTGTCAAAGCCACCAGAGACTGATGTGACCAATTCCTGTGTTGAGCAGGACCAATGTGAAGACAGCAAACATCTGTTTATCTTAAACTACTCAACTTCTAGCAACATTTGTTTCAATCGAGAGAAAAATAATACTGTTAGTATTAATTTGGTCAAATGGTAAAGCAACAGCACCAAAACTTGCCAAATGAGTGTCAGTATCTTGGAAGAAAATCCTGGAGACAATAGTAGAGCACTCTAAAGAAATTCTGCCTCACCCATGCTCTGGATGGCATGGAGAAAGATCTTGTGTAGAAAACTACAGACACTAACAATTCCAAGTCAAAAAGTAACTCAGAAGATTCAAACTCAATGCAAAAAATTTTAGGAATTTATTTCACTTTATTCCTTTTATTCAATTTATTCCTGTTTCACATATATTCTTTTTCATGTATATATGCCTAGGGCATCCAAAAGCCTCTTTCAATATGTACAAAATAAATTATTATGTGATTAAGAAAGCATTATCACAGTTTAATTGACAGTATTTTTTCCTTTCTTTTTTAGTGGTGCATCAAATCATGGTTCATCATATAATTGATGGCAATTTAAATGCAGTGAAACAAGATTGCTCAAATTTTCAAGGAATATAATCTATTTGGTTGTTGGACAATCAGTGGTTTGGATGGTTTGGGTCAGGTGCCCATCCTCGATCATTCAGATGTTCCTGAGCCTGGGTGCCAGGGAGTAGGGTCACATGACACAAGACATATTTAGGGAAACTGAGGTTACAGGTGAGGCCAGAGTCTTGTAATGGAGACTTAGATCTGGCAGGCAGTAAAACCTGTCATGTGTGATCAAAAATAATTTTAAATACCTACTTGTGCCAAGAACTGTGCTGGGCAGTAAGTAAACAGGAATAAACAAGACTAACACTGTATCTGATCTTCATGGAGCTTGCAGTCTTTGAAGAGCACAGATAAATCAGCATTTGCAATGTACTATGAAAAGGGAGGTATGGGGTGCTTCTCTGCATCCGTAGTTCCTTCACTCTGGAGCACTACCTTTCCCATAGTTGTTTATTACCTCAACCTTCAGGTCACAGCTTTAATGTCACCTCCTTAGAGAGGCCAAACATGACCATCCCCCCTAAGAAAGTTCCACTCTATTGCTCCTTATTGCTTCTCACTAGAACCATTTTAATCTACATCTTAGCATTTGTCACCATTAGGACTATATATTTTAGCCAATAAGGTAAAGACTGCTCACTCTCCTTCAAAATTCTTTCCTCTATTTTGTTCTAGGCATAAGATTAGACTACATTTCTCAGCCTCTCTTGTAGCACAGCGTGTCCATGTGACAAAGTACTGACCAATGGAATGTGAGCAAAAGCTGTGGGTGCAACTTTGATCTCACTTGCTTAAGAGGAGATTATGGGCCCCAGAATTCCACTGTTTCTCCCATCCCCCTGGGAGATGACACTCTGCAATACAGTAGCCACTAGATAGACATGTATGGCTGTCTCAATTTAAGTTTTAATTAAAGTTTAACATTTAGTTGTACTAGCCACAATTCAAGTGTTCAATAGCTATGTGTGACTGGTGGATACCATATTGAACAGCACAGGTGAAAACATCTCCACCATCATTGAATATTCTATTGGACAGCACTAGACTAGAGGGACCTTGCAAGCCACATATTGAAGAGAGCAGAGCCACTGTCTGTCTGGGTTCTTGCAGAACTGCTTGAAGCACATCTCTACCTGGAATTCCCACAAGCGACCAAAATTTAACATGCCCCAACCCCTATTTATTACCACTCCCATATCTTGCCCACAAAATGCTCCCCCTTGTTTCCAATCTTGATAAATGATAACCTCCTGTCCACCCAGTTACAAAATCGACAAATTTGTGAGTCATGCTTGTTTCCTGCCCTTCCTCAGACCCCTCAGCCTCTCCATTACTAACCTCAGTAACATCTCCTGCCAATTTCATCTTCTCCAACCCTTCTAATTGCTGCCAGAATCTAAATCCTCATCATTTCTTATCTCTATCCCCAAGCTCCTGTAATTTGGATGATAATCTTAAAATCCAAATCTAATTACATCACTCCTCCACTTAAAATTTCAAAATGACTCCCTACTACTTTCAGGATAAAAAGTCACACTCAGGAACAAAGTGCACAAGACCCTTTATAACCGTATCCCTTCCTATCTCTCTAATTTCATCTCATCTCATCTTTCACCTCTCCCCTTAGATCTCCTTATGCCTCGTGTCCAGCTACTGACAGACACAGTAGGTTCCTGCTCCACTTTGCATAACTTTTCTCTTCATCAGGGATGTACTTCTACCTCTGTTTTCACTTGAAAAAAAAATTCTCCCTAGCCTGCAAGTTTCAGCTCAGGTAGCATTTACCTAGGGTCGCCTTTTCTGATTTTCAGGTAGCCAATCCTCAATACTTAAGAACACCGTGCTTTTGTCTTAATACTTAAGGTACTCTGTGCAATTGCTTGTTAACTTGCTTCTCTTCCTGACTAGACTTGTGGTTCATCAAGGCCAGGTATCTTCTCACTCAACTCTATAAGTGTAGTATCTGCTGTAGCGCCTGACACATAAAAAAAAAAAACCAACAAATTTTGTTGAATGATTGACCATCTTTTCTCCCCTTTGATACAGTCAAAATGGTAAGAAGAAAAGCTTTAAGGGGTGTGTTGGTATCTTGGGGACACAAGGATAACTAGGGAGTGGAGGGAAAGACTAGAGTTCCACAGCCAGCAGCAAACCTCAGGACTAGATCTAGGAGGTAGAGGCAATCTAGATCCACTTCTGGATGGTGATCTGAAGATCTGGTCTGGCAAGCAAACATACAGGGTTGAATTGAGGGAGATTTGATGCCTTACAAGCCCAACAATCTGTAGGCTGAATATAGTTTTATTTATATATCTCTCTACGTACTTATTTATTTATATTACTCATCAAGCCAGGAATATTGCAGGTGGCTTACATAAAAACATATGAAACAATAGGCTAAACCAAATAGATACAGAAATCAGGGCAAGGGAGAACAAAAGCAAAGGGCACAGTTGCACCTCTTTCTTTTCCAAACCCATAGGGACAATAGATAAAAAATTTAAGAGAAATTTAAAGAAACCCAGCCATGGTAAAAAAAAAATAATAATAATAACTAAAACATCTCTGGCGGGGAAAATAAAGCAGAAACTCAAGGCAGTAATGGATCAAAAGCTATGGGTTTTCTTAGCAACAGACCAGAATCAGGGATCAGGTTTAATGTGGTGGCAGGAGGGCTGGAGTTTATCAACTATAGGTAAAAATGGGAGCAATAGTGCCCTACACAAAGCTGGAGACTGGATCCGAATTTGAATTAGGGCTGAGGAGGCAGGAGAACACAAGCACAATCTTATAGTTAAGACTTAATTGAAGCTACTCACGGTTCTGTGGCTGGATTGATGACATCCTAATGTCATCATGAGATGGGAGTTTTGAGCAACCAATGTAAGAACTGGGGTCCTAGTGGGTCAGGTGGAGGAAACCCAATACTGCTATACAGGGTGAAGTACCCCATAAGGAGAGTAAAAAACCAGCTAACAACAACTTCCCATTCAAGATAAGCCTGAAAACCAAAATTCCAAGCTCATGAAGAAAACAACACCAAGAAAGACAGTTGACAAAATAAACAATAGGGAGATAAATTTACTCCAAATAAAATGAAACTAACATAACGATCTTAAAACAACGTCAATATTAGTATATTTATCTCCTCAAAGGGATAAAAGAAGGAATAATATCCATTAGAAAGGGAAAGTGGGAGACAGAACAAGAAATTATGAAATGTAAGCAGGCAAAGTGGCTAAAATGAACCAGGAACAAGTAGATATGAAAAAGAGCCATTTAACAATCCTGGAAATAAAAAATATATACTTATGAAAACAAACCAATAAATGCTTAAATAAATGAAGTCAATCCTATACCAGACTTACCCAAAGAGAAAGGGAGTGAATTGAAACATAGTGCTGCCTAATTTATGACACACAGCACAAAGAAATAAAAGTATAAAATGAAAGAGCAGTTAAGAATGAGGCTGAGAGGCTCCAATAAACATCTAATTGGTGTTCCAGAACAAGGGAACAGAATTTTCCAAAGTTATAGAAATTAAAGAAAGCTGGAATGCACTCATTAAAAATCACACCAAATTCTAAGCAGTATGAACAAGAATAAATCCAAACTTAGGTATATTATATTGAAACTTCAGAACATCAAGGGCAAAGAAAAGATTTTTAAAGCTACCAGAAAGAAGACAAATTATCCTCAAAAGAAAAGTATCCAATCTAAAGTAGACTTTTCATCTGCTGCAATAGATGCCAGAGGACAATGGAGTCTTCAAAACACTAAGGGAAAATAATTGTAAACCTAGAATATGATTTAAAGGCGGGGACAAATAAAGACATTTTCAATTATCGAACACTCATAGATAGTCATTAAATAAATAATTAAAGGATATACTTCAATAAGTAGAACAATGATTTCAGAGAGAAAGAGTAGGGTACTAGAAACAATGGAGAGCAAGGAAATATATAACAATAATACAGGATATTAAATGTAATTAACTTTAACAATTGAAAAAGTAAGAGCTATAAATTATGTGTTTTACAAAAGAATGGAACTAAACTTCCAGACAAAATGCAGAAAATGGGCATGTTATCAGGGGGTAGTTAAAGGTTTGGGGAGGTAAATAGAGATATTGACTAACCTTAGACTTTGAAAATTTTAAATATTTATAATTAATTATGCATATTGAAAGTCTAAGAATAATTACTAAAATAAAATACAGCATACAGCTTTCAGAGTAGCAGTGGAAAAGAGAACTATTTTTCCCCAATCTGTCAGAAGTCTGGAAAGGAGAACAAAAGTGTGATAAGCAAAAAACACAAAATAAAATGATAAAAATAAGTTCAATGATACACGAAGCACAGTGACATTTGTGTAATGTTTGAAAAACCACAAAGCAATTCTATTTATTATTTTCAGATATATATCTATATGGATATCTATAAATCTATGTGCATCAGACTATGCATGAGGAAATGCATGCATGCATTAGGAAATGAAGTGTAACCGCCTCTGGAGGGAAGACATGGGTGAATGGGATGGAAGTGGGGTGTACAGAGGACTTTTACTGCACAATTTATCTCTTTTAAAAATTCTGTAGTAAATATAATATGAGGTTAATATTTCATAAATCTGGGTGATGGCTCACAGGTGTCTATTATGCTATTATTTGTAGTTTTCTGGGCATTTGAAATATCTGTATACAACGAGTTTTCTTTTACCAACTGCTAAAACAAATGCCATACAATGAGTTTGCATAAACAATGGGAATTTATTGGTTCATGGTTTTGGGGCTAAGAGAAGTCCAAAATCGAGCCATCAGCAAGGTGATGCTTTCTTCCAGGAGTCTGTGACATTCTGGGGCTGGCTGCCATGAATCCTTGGCCTTTAGCTTTTCTGCCACATGGCAATGCACACCGTGTCCTCTCTTGGCTTTTCTTTCCATTTGACTTTAACTCTATAAAGGACTCCAGTGAGCTGAATTAATGCCAGCCTGATTCAGTGGGGCCACGTCTTAACTGAAGTAAGATCATGAAGAGATCTTATTTACAATGGATCCACAACTACCAGAATGTGTACCAAGACCAAAAACATGTCCAAGCTGTAATATGCAATTCAATCCACCACATAAGGCTACATCAAATATAATGTAAACTCCAATTTTTCTAATGAAAGGACACTTTAAAAGACTTTTTGGTCACCTCAAAGACATAAACTTTCAAAGATATAGATAGAATAGGGAAAGGCCTGCTTACAATATTTAGTTTTCTAGTAAGGTTACATATACATGTTTTAATCCTCATTGTATTTAGAATAAAATATCAATTTGGAAATACTGTCTTTTTTCTCTGTGAAACAATTATATTTAAACTCATCACACATCTTTGACACCAGTGCCTTTCTTAGTAATCATAAGGATATTTTTGAGTCATCTGACACAGGTCTCCAGGTCATGTTATTTTCATTTCTCTCAAAGTTGAGATACAGCACTCTTTTACTCTGTGTATGATGCTGTTAATAGAAATATCTGAAGCTTCAAGTTCTAATCTGCAGAATATTAAGACAGATTTATTTTTTAATTCATCTTACAGGTTTATATTGACTATCCCCAAAGGTAGACACTTACTTCATTGCATTTTTTTAAGAATGTTTATTGGGAAGAAAACCAAAGATTTTGCAGAGGACAAGGACAATGTCTACAGATCCCCAGGATGAGTGGTCTCAAAAAGAAATTTCTGAGGTCATTTGATTTCTCTGAGGGGTTAATCATACCTAATTTTCTAATTGTTTCAGTCTTGGTACTACACTTGGGGAGTGAATCTCTGTCTTAGAGTAAAACCAGGTGATTGATTATGGCCAGACCGAATACTCCATTTTTATAAAATGTGGCCCAGAGGAGAAAATGAGCAGCAGTATCCTGAGGTCCCCAAACGCTTAGAATTCATTAATTAGTTCACTGAAGATTTGTTAAAGATGTTTCCTTCTAGGAATTAAGACTTCATGGGGGTAGAAAGAAGGCTCAGAAGTAGTCACCAGCTTGACCAGAAACCCAAATGCTGCTACTGGCCAAAAACTTGGTGTAAGAGGAAAGAAAATTGGGTAACAGGATTGGACTGAGCTCTTTGGAGATCACCTCAGCAGCCTCCTAGGTCACACCTTACACTTGCCCAAGATGCAATTACTTCATTGCATTTTAAAAAGTCATCCTTAAAAAGCTTGCTTGTACCAACATCTCACTCTTTGGAGGTGGTACACCCATGCATAATGACTATATTTGCATTTTAGTTTTTGCCTCCTTCTTAAATTTATTTTTTTCAGATGATCATCCAGAAGTAGCATTGATTGAAATTAGTTCTGTCTAATGTGTCTTGCCCAAATGAGTATTTTGTTGTGCAAAGTAAATATAATAGAGAGAAAACCACAGTGGGAGAAACAGTGTGATGGCAGCAGGAGATTACTGGGTATCTGGTATTAGCCTTATATTCAGTTATTTTTTGGTATTTTATACTCACAGAAATGTACAAACAATAATATAAAATGAATACATGTACACCTACCACCCAGAAAGACTCTTTTCCTGAGCAATAATTTTGCTTTTGCTTTGTTTTATTAAAAAAAAAAATTGGCTTCTGCCTTTGGGACAAAATGCTATATACTCAATTTTCCCTGCTCCTTGCCTCTAAATACAACTAAATATTCTGGAAATAATTCAACAGGCAGTGATAAAAGGGAGGACTCTGAAAGCTAGAGAGAAGAAGTGAACTGGTTAGGGATGTCAGAACTTGAAGAATGACACTGTGGTGAGTTCCCACTGGCTTTTCATTTTTTGTCTCCCATATATACTTGACTGGTTGCTGGAGAGACCTGTAACCTGAAATACACACACACACACACACATACACACACACACACACACACACATCAAAGGAAAAGGGAAGCTCAGTAAGGATTTAGCAGGAAGAGCTATACCTAGTGGCAGTGGTGGGTCAGCAGTGGTACCAGTAGAGCTCAGGAGACCAATCCATCTCCTGTCCTACACCCACCATTATCAATGGGCCTGATCCATCTGCAGCAATGACAAGAGAGGATCCTAAGAAGGCCAACCCACCCCAAGCCCCACACCAACCAGAAACAGGCAGGGCCTTATGCAGGTATCAGTGGCAATAGCAGGCCTGGTGTTTTCCAACCATCCACCCAGTGGCAGAAGATGACCAAAGGCTAGCATCTCCTGACCCTTCACTCAATGGCAGAGAGCCACCCAGACGCCGTGACTCCTGATCCTCCATCCAGTGGCAGAAGGCAGACTGGTAGGCTCCTCTTTCTCCCAGATATACCTGCAGAGATAGAGTGGGAAGCCCAATGGCACTGGGTGAATAGTAAACAAGCCAGGGCAAGTGCTCTCTGTCCCATAAGGGTGATACCCCACCCCCACTCCCCACATAACACTGGGAGGCCCAGAGAAGCACCTTATACCACTGCAGCTGGCATTGACAGGGGTCTAACAGGAGCTTGAGCAGAGCCAGAATAATAAAGCTGACCAGAATATCATTGCAAGGGATCAGAAAACTAAATAGTCATTGGATTTGCAACCCACAGATGTAGGACAGAATCTACATGCCAAATCTAAAGTGAGCAAAAAGACTGCTAAGGCAGAAAATGTAAATAGAATCAAGAGTCTCCTAAATAATATCCAAAATATACAGGATTGTTAAAAATTCATTCATCATCTTAAGAACCAGGAAAATCACAACTTGAATTAGAAAAGATAATCACCTGATGCCAATAGCAAGATGAGTCAGATGTTGGAATGTTTGACAAAGATTTTAAAGCAGCCACCATAAAATTGCTTCAACAAGTAATTATGAATTCCCTTGAAACAAATGAAAGAAAAAAAAAAAGAAAACCTCCGCAAAAAAATAGATATTATAAAAAAGTACCAAATGGAAATTATAGAACTGAAAAAACAATAATTGAAATTGAAAAAATAGCTAGATGGGTTCATAGTAGAGTGGAGATGACAGAAGAAATAATCAGTGAATTTGATGAAAGGGCAATAAAATTTACTCAATCTGAACAGCAGAGAGAAAATAGACTGAAAGAAAGAAGAACAGAGCCTCAAGGACTGTGGGATGAAAAAAAAAATCTAACATTTGTATCATCAGATTCCCAGAAGGAAAAAAGAAAGAATTTAGGGGTGAAAAGGTATTTGAAGAAATAATGGCTAAAAAATTCCCAAATTTTGCAGAATACTTAAACCTACTTAATCAAGAAGTGGAATGAACCCCAAATAGGAAAAACCCAAAGACACCCATGCCATGATGTGTCATGATTAAACATCTGAAAACTAAAGACAAAGAAAAAATCATAAAAGCAACCAGAGAGAAAAGTTGTATTGCTTCTAAGAAGAAGTAATTCAATGACAGACTATGTCTCATCAGAAACCATGGAGGCCATAAGCAACTGGCACTTTTTCCAAGTGCTGAAAGAAAAGAACTGTCAACCACAAATTCCATATCCAGTGAAACTATCCTTCAGAAAAGAAGGAAAAATAAAAGACATTCTCAGACAAAGGAAAACTAAGAGAATGTGTTGCTAGCAAACTTATCTTTAAAGAATGGCTACAGGAAGCTCTCCAAATGGAAAGAAAAGTTAAAAGAAGAAGGAATGGAACTTGAGAGAAAAAAACAGAATGAGTAAAAATGGAGGTAAATAGAGTATTCTCCTTCTCAAGTTTCTTAAAATAGTATTAGATGCTTGACACAAAATTATAACAACTGTTCTGTTGCTTAATGACTGCAGAGAAAATACTTGAGACACTTATGTTTAAAAGTGAGGAGGGTAAAAAGACTTAAAAGAATGTAAGCTTTCAATTCTTCACTCAAAGTGGTAAAACATCAATACCAATAGTTTGTGATGTGCTACATATGTATATTGTAATATCTAGAGCAACCACTAAGAAAACTATATAAAGTTATGTATTAAGCAACAGTATAAATAAAATAAGTTGAAATCCTTAAAAAATGCTCAACTAATACACAGGAAGGCATGAAATGAGAAACAGAAACAAGAAACAGAGGAAACAAACAGAAAACAAAGTAAAATGGTAGACTTAAGGCTAACATATCAATAATTAGTTTTAAAGGCAAACAATCTATATACAACAGTTAAAAGAGATTGGCAGAGTAGACAAAATATCATGACCCAACTATATGCTATCTAAAAGAAACTCACATCAAACCCAATAACATAGGAAGGTCAAAAGCAAAAGAATAGAAAAAGATAAGTCATGGTGATATTAATTTTTATAAAAAGTTTGACTAGCTATATTAATATCAGCTAAAGTATACTTCAGAGAAAAGTTTATTACTAGAAACAAACAGGGACATTAGATAATTATAAAAGAATCAAGCAACCAAGAAGACATAGCAATCCTAAATATGTATGCACCAAACAATAGAGCTTTAAAATACATGAAACAAAAACTGATATAGCGGAAATGAGAAATAGGCAATCCATAATTAATGTTGGGAGCTTCAACATCAGCAATTGATAGAACTACTAGACAGAAAATTAGCAAATATGTAGAAGAACTGAACACCACCATCAACCCATAGGATCTAATTGACATTTATAGAATGCTCCACCCAAAAACAGCAGAATACACATTCTTTTCAAGCACCCATGGAGACTGCACCAAGACAGACCATATTCCGGGCCATAAAACAAATCTCAGCACATTTAGAAGAACTGAAATCACACAGAGTGTGTTCTCAGACCATAATGGAATCAAGGTAGAAATCAATAATAGAAGTACAAGAAGAAAATCCTCAAACAGTTGTAAATTAAATAACACGTTTCTAAACAATCCAT
The DNA here is from genome assembly GCF_015220235.1 of Choloepus didactylus. NCBI lineage: Eukaryota > Metazoa > Chordata > Mammalia > Pilosa > Megalonychidae > Choloepus > Choloepus didactylus. The sequence goes on along the minus strand of NC_051334.1, from coordinate 38,616,329 downwards.
GAGTCAAAGGGGAAGTCTCAAAGGAAATAAGAAATACATATAGCTGAATGAAAATAAAGTCACAACATAACAAAATTTGTGGGATGCAGCTAAGCATTGCTGAGAGTGAAATTTGCAGCACTAAATGATTACATCAGAAAAGAGGAAAGGTCTCAAATCAATAAGCTAAGTTCCTACCTCAAGAAGCTAGAAACAGAAGAGCAAAATAAAGCCAAAAGGAGCAGAAGAAAGGAAATAATGAAAATAAGAACAGAAATCAATGAAATCAAAAATAGAAAAACAACAAAGACAATCAATAAAATGAAAAGCTGATTCTTTGGAAAAAATCAATAAAATTAATAAACTTTTAGCAAAACTGGTAAATATAAAAACAGTGAAACACAAATCACAAATATCAGGAATGAAATAGGGGATATCACTAGAGTTCCTACAGCAAGTAAAAGGATAAGAATGGCCTACAATGAATAACTCTACACTCATAAACTTGACAGCTTAGAAGAAATGGGTCAATTCCTCAAAAATCACGAAACAGCAAACCTCAATCAAGATGAAACAGATGACCTAAATACTCATATAATCATTAAAGAAATTGAATTTGTAATTTAAAAACCTTCCAAAAAGAAATCTCCAGGCCCAGATGGCTTCACTGGAGAATTTTACCAAACATTTAAAGAAATGACATCAATCTTGCTCAATTCCTTCCAAGAAACAGAAGAGGAGGCAACACTCCCCAACTGATTTTATGAGGCCAATATTATATAACCAACCAGATAAAGACAGTACAAATAAAGAAAACTACAGACCAATATCCCTCATGAACTTAGACATAAAAACCGTCATCAAATTATTAGCAAATCTAATCCAACAACATACAAAAATAATTGCATACAAATGATCAAGTGCAGTTTGTTCCAAGACTGTAAAGCTGGTTCAACTATTGAAAATCAACAAATGTAATCCATCATATCAACAAGCTAAAAAAAGAAAAATCATATGATCATATCAATGGACATAGAAAAGGCAATTGACAAAATCCAACACGCATACATGATAAAAAAAAAAAAAAACCTCTCAGCAAGCTAGAAATAGAAAGGAAATGCCTCTGCTTGATAAAAAGCATTTACAAGAAACCTACATTTAGCACCATAGTTAATGGTGAAAGACTGAATGCTGTCCTCCTAAGATTGGAAACAGAGTAAAGTCCACACTCATCACTCTTATTTAACATAGTACAGGAAGTTCTAGCCAGTGTAATAGACAAGAAAAAGTAATAAAAGGCATACAGACTGGAAAGGAAGAAATAAAATTGATTCTATTTGCAGATGGCATGATTGTTTACATAGAAAAAAAAACAAGGAATCTAAAAAAAATTCTGAAACTGTTACATGAGTTCAGCAAGTTTGCAGGATACAAGATCAATGCACAAAAATTAATTGAATTTTATATACCAGCAGTGAATATGTGGAAACAGAATAAAATACTTTATTTCTGAAATAAATATGTGGAAACAGAATAAAATACTTTTTTTCTGAATGAAATACTTAGGTGATCACTTTACAAAATATGTACAGGATCTGTATACTGAAAATTACAAAATGCTGATGAAAGAAATCAAAGAAGACCTAAATAAATGGAGAGTTATTCCAATAAATGGATTAGATGACCCAACACGGTAAAGATGTCAATTCTCCCCAAACTGATATATAGATTTAATGCAATTCTTATCAAAGTACTAGCAAGGTTATCTGTAGACATAGACAAGCTTATTCTGAAATTTATATGGAAAGGCACAGGCCCTATAATAGCTAAAACAATCTTGATAAAGAAGAATAAAGTAGGAAGGATCACTCTACCTGATATCAAGGTTTATTATTTAGCTACAGCAATCAAGACAATATGGTATTTATGAAGGAATAGACACATAGATCAATTGAACAGAACAGACAACCCAGAAATAGACCCACATAAATGTGCCTGACCGAATTTTGACAAGGCATAAAATTAATTCAGTGGAGGAAGAACAATGTTTCGACAATTGATACTGGGAGAACTGGACAGCCATTGGCAAAAATAAATAAAAAATAAGCCTCAACTTTAACCTCACCCCTTATACAAAAATTAACTCAAAATGGATTATGGACTGAAATGTAAAATATAAAACAATAAATATTTAGAAAAAAGCAAGAGAAAAATTTTGTGATTTAAGGCTAAGCAAAAAGTTCTTAGATTTGACATCAAAAACACAATCCATAAAAGGAAAAATTGATAAGTGGACCTCATCAAAATTAAAAATTTCTGTTCTGTGAAACACCTTGTTAAGAGGACAAAAAGACAAGCTACAGACATGGAGAAAATATTTGCAAACTACATATCTGACACAAAGGACTAGTATCTACAATATGTAAAGAACTCTCAAAACAACAGTAAAAAAGCAAACAGTACAATTAGCAAATGGGCAAAAGACATGAAGAAACATTTCACTGAAGAGGATATACAGATGGCAAATACAGGAAAAGATGTCCAACATCATTAGCCATTAGGGAAATGCAAATTAAAACCACAATAAGAAATCACTAGATGCCTATCAAAATGGCTAAAATAAAAAATAATGACAATATCAAATGCTAAAAAGGATGTGAAGAAATTGAATCATGTACTCATTGCTGGTGAGAATTGTAAAACAGTACAGCCACTCTGGAAAACAGGTCTTATAAAACTACCATTGAAACCAAAAGTTTCACTCTTGGGCATTCAACCCAAAGAAATGGAAACTTATGTCCACACAAAAACCTGTACATGAATATTCATAGTATCTTTGTTCATAATAGCCCAAATCTGGAAACCATCAGATGCCCCTCAGTGGGTGAATGAAACTGTGGCACATCCATACCATAGACTACTAATCATCAATGAAATGGAGTGAACTATTCCCTTTAATCTCAAAATTTCTGAAATTTACAAACACTGAGCCTACCAACAATAGCTCTGCCTCCCTCATCCCCCATCCCCGGTAAACTGTAGGCTACTTTCTGTCTCCACAAATTTGCTCTTTCTAGGTATTTCCTATAAGGAAAATCATACAATATTTGTCCTTATTGCCTGCTTATTTCACTCATTATGTTTTCAAGATTTATCCATGTACCAAAACTTCATTCCTTCTTACAGCCAAATGGTATTCCATTGTCTGTATGTACCACATATTGTTTATCTATTCATGAATATCCATTCATCAATGGACATTTGAGTTTGAGTTGTTGCCACCTTTTTGCCATTCTGAATACTGCTTACCATGAACACTGGTGTACAGTTATCTGCTTCAGTCCCTGTCTTCAAGTTCGTTGGTTATATACCCAGGAGCAGAGTTGCTGGGTCATATGATAATTCTATATTTACTTGTGGAAGCACCTCCATACTGCTTTCCAGGAATGAACTATCGATACACACAACTTGGATGAAATTTGACTGAATTGTGCTGAGTGAAAAAAAATCAATCCCATAGGGTTACATACTGTATAATTCCATTTCTATAACATTTTTGAAATGACAAAGTTGTAGAAATGGAGAATAGAGTAGAGATTGTCAGGGGTTAAGGAGGAAGGGAAGTGCGTGTGGTGATAAAAGGGCAACAGAAGAACCCTTGTGTTGATGGAAGTCTTTTTTATCATGATGCACCTACATATTTGATTAAATTGCATAGAACTAAATACACACATGCATACACACACACACACTCACACACACACATGAGTACAAGTAAAACTGGGGAAACTTGAATAAGATTGGTGGATTCTATCAATGTCAACATCCTGGTCATGATATTGTACTACAGGTTTGCAAGATGTTACCCTTCTGGGGAACTAGGTTAAGGGTACAGGGGATCTCTCTATAGTTTCTTACAACTGCATATGAATCTACAAATATCTTAAAATATAAAGCTTAATTTAAAAACATCACATTATGTTTGTGCATATATCATATTTCCTAATTTAAAAAAGAAAGAAATAATAAGGTCCAGAAAAATTTACACTGGCAATCTGAATAGAAGAAATGGGCTGAATATTGGGCTGTGAGCTTCCCAATAGTCAAAGTCAGTAATGATCTGGAGCCAGCTTCGGAGAGTCAACTGTGAGCATTTCTCCCCAATTTCCACTCTGTGACATCATGTTGGTGGCTTGGCATCAGCCACACTACAGTATTTATACCCCAGAAATCAACAACCTTACAAACCGGGGCTCCTCCCACCCCACCCCAATCCCTCCACCTGCAGCCAGTCATTAAATATTTACCAGCACACAGAACTAATTCTCTTCGGAGAGTGGTCTTTGTGTCAGTCAAGTTTTTTTTGTGGTTTTTGCTCTGAGTGCCTCACAGGAGACAAAGGGGGTGGCTGTGGTCAATGGAAAAGCCACTTTACTTCCCTTGGCCTCAGTTTCTTAATGTCTAAAATGGAGAGTTAGTACTAGAGGGACAGAAACTTAACATTTACAGAAAACCTGTTTTTACCAATGTCTCCTTCCTTCATCCTCTCAGCAAGCCCAGTGAGCCAGGTATCCATGGGTTTCCACGTTACAGATGAGGAAACGGGCTGAGAGACACATCTTCTATGGAACAGAGCAAGGGTTAGAGTTCAAAGTCCAGGCACGTTTCACTACCTGCTCATCCATCTATCTGATCCCAAGCCCTGCAAGGCAGCCTCTCCTTGTATCGAAGGTGAGTTGGGCAGAGAATGCCTGACCCTGTAAATGGAAATGGGAAAAGATTGGAAAGGGCTCATCACAGACCCAACAAGCAGATACGATTGCACCCAAGGCCACAGACACCACCACCAGGCCGGCCTCCCTCCATGTACTCTCTGGAGATAGAAACACCTGCTGGTTCTCTGATTTTACCCTGGTTGGTTGTTGCTCTGTCTCTTCCCTACTGTTGCCTGCAGTACAAACCCAAGACAGCCCCAAAGGCTGAGCACACGCCTCTTAGGGGACAGGCAGGGAGTTGAGGCCACCAGCTGTTAGCCATGGAAACATGGGTACCATTGGTACAGGGGCCATGGCCCCTGAGAAAGGAAAGAAATCTCTCCTGGGATTAGGACATCACATTGCCCAGCAGAGACTATCTTCCAGCCCTTGGCAATCTCCTTGGTGCTCTTCTCACACGCAGTACAGTCTGTGGTTCGCGATGGTCAAGGGCAGGGCAGTTCAGTAGTTAGAGCCCTGCACTAGGACTAAGGAGATGTAGACGTCCTCTGAGACTTTGGAGGAGCCATGGCCTGTCTCTGAACTTCAGTATCCTCATCCATAAAATGGACAGGTCCCATTAGGTGGACACGGGGGCCGCTCCAAGCCCTGCCAGCCCTCATGGTCAAGGTTAGCTCTAAGACCTATACACAGAGCCTGCCTGAATCCACTTCAGCTCACAAACATTATTGGAACAGAAGTCTTAGTCAGATTTCATTTTTCTTCCGAGGCTGTTTATTCCCTGACAAAATGTACTTAGTGGTTAATTCATGACTGTGGTGTTAAGCGTAGGCTACAAACCCAGAGACAAAAAAATAGTTATGGGAGGGGTGGGGAGCACAGGACCAGAAGACGGAGGGCCATCTAGAGAGTCAGGAAACCTTGAATTCACAGGAGCATCTCATAAACACGGGCCCTGTTCCTTATTTATTCACATCCCATGCCCTGTCTGGGTTCCGCGTGGTCTCCACTTCTTGTTAGCTTTTCAGCTGCACACCAGGCCCCAGCTGGCAGTGGCTAATTGCAATCAGCAGGTGAGAAATGTAGGTTCTCCGAAAAGGAATTATCTCCAGGGCTGGGAACCATTCTGGGAAATGTAACAGACCTGGGAAGAGAGGGGGAGATGTTTAAAACCTGAACTTCCGTGAAAAGCATTAATTGAAAAAGACAGCACTGCGCACCAGGAACCCATGACTTGCTCGTCTGAAAATATAATGAAGCAACTTAGTGTGCAAGGGAAGACAGCGGAGTGTATTTCCACTTCTGCCAAAGCAGCTCCTGACTCATGCACACGAGCCTTGCCTGCCCTCTTTTTCCTGGAGACCCAACGAGCACAAAGGTTTGCTTTTCTGCCTTAAAATGTCTCTGCACGAGTAAAATCACTTCATTAAGCTAAGGACTTATTTATTTATTTTTTTTTTTAAAAAAAGACTTAAAACAATCTGTTGTGACACCAAATTGACTTGAGGTGGCAAGTTCAAAATCGGTTTCAAAATCTCTGGAAGTCACTGAATACCCAGGCCTAGTGCCAAGTGATGAGGTGGGACGTGGGCGCCGCCACATTCCCTCAGAGGCAATTCAGCTACCTAGGAAAGTAAGCCCCGGAGTCAAGAAGCAAGATTCTTGAGGCCCCCCTGTGTCCTCAGAAACATTTGTGGACAGGACAGGGCCTGGGGGGCCGCCTGCAGGCCCCTACTGCCTGGTCCAGTAAATGCCCACCTGCTCACCTACAGAATCAGCTGCTCTCCCATGTTATCAGGAAAGTGTACAAGAGGGGTGACTCGAATTTCATTTTCTCAGTATGGACCCCTGTGGGGAATGCTGTCTGGTGCTGCATGCTGATTCAAGGAAAACTGTCTCTGCTAGTCCTGGGCAACTCACGTTGCACAAGGCTGTGGGGCACTCTGAAACCTGCCTGGGCAGGGGGTGTCACCCAACCTGGGGCCTTCTTTACAGAGAAGCTGCATGATCTGGGCAGGCCCCAGAACCCCTGTGGACCGCAGTGTCCTCATCTATGAAACGAGTGACTTGCACACTGCGACCCTTCGCCTCACTTTGGTTCTCAGATTCTATGAAAGGCAAGTGATAAGATGTGGCTTAAAACCTAAAAGATTCACTCCCCCAAATAAAAGTTTACTGGGGTTTCTTGGAGTGCGGGGGGGGGGGGGGGGGGGGGGGAGGGGGTGGCGGCTTTGTTTTCCCTTCTTTTGGTTGTTTGTAGGACAAAGGGGAGTGAGAGGTTAGGCTCTTGAGCCAATCTCAAAAGGAACCACAGTCCCTGGTGGGGGTCAGACTGAGGACAGCTACCCTGAAGAGGCCGGGGAATCTTTGTCCACCTGCAAGTGCACCCCCCCCCCCAGCTCCCCAGCCACCCCATGGGCCAAAGGAATGTCAGAGGAGAGATTAAAGTCTCAAGGGGAGGAGATAAAGAGGCCTCAAGACCTTTCAGCCTTGGAGCCAAACCCCAGGCTTTGTGATCAAAAGACAAATAAACAGCCATTCCCCACCGGGGCTCTCAAACCTGCTGAGCGGCACAAATGTTTCCTCCTTATAAACAAGCTCACCTGAAGAAGGCAAAGAAAACCCAACCCTGAAATCTCACACAGTTTTTGGCAGCTGCCTTAGGAGAAACTGCTGCAGATAGTTCAAGTGCCTTTTGCACATCTTCTCCAAAATAAGATGTCAATGTTTGAACAGAAACCCCAAACAAACAAAGCTGATGGATAAGAATCTGTTGAAAGGATTTTCAAGAGGTAAATGGATCAGGAAGATAGGCGGAACCAGGAGGCCACCTCTGTCTTCCTTTCACTATCCGCCTCTGTGCCACAGAATTGCAAAACTCCAGGGTGCACTCTTCCCACTGAGTCCTCTGGACCTGTGTCCCAGGAGGCGTCATTCAGTAGTGAATACAGTGCTAACGGTGCCCCGTGGCGTGAGGCAACATAATACACAAGCGCCCACTATGTGCCGCCACTTGGGACATGGCAGCATGCAAAACAGACCAAATCTCTGCCCTGGTGAGGCTGACATTCTAGTGGGGCGAGACAGGAGACAAACAAAGTGTAATTAATTAGTTACAGAGTATGTTAGAAGGTGATGTGTGCAATGCATTAGTCACATCAGGGGCAGGCGGATGGAGAGTGGGGGGTGGAGTTGGTCATGGAAGGCCTCATTGACATCAAGGAACTTTTGAGCAATGGCATGAAGGATGGTGGAGTGAGTCCTGTTAAGAAGCTCTCTAGGGAAAGAGGGACTCAGGTAGAGTGAACAGCAAGTTCAAAAGCCCTGAGGTAAGAGTGTGGCCTGGAGTAGTCAAAGTGCATCATGGGAGCCAATGTAGCTGGAGTGGAGAGATGGCGGTGTCTCCGCAGGTCCTGAGAGCAGTAGAGAATCACAGAGCATTAAAGCAGGTGCCCCCACCCACCTGCAGGAATCTCAATAGCCTTCTCCCTGGGGCCCATGGGACTCCCTTGTTCTCCATTAACTAGCAATGGGTCCTTGATATGGTCCTGTTTAATTAATAACCGAGTAGGGGTGAACCCCTACCCTCCTCCCAACTGGCTGGATCATCTACATTTCAATAATTCAAGGGTGGCTATAAAAAGTGGTGAGGCTTCAGACAGCAAGCCTTAAGAGGACTGGGAGACGCTGATTTCTCCCTGTTCCAAAGTGCTGGGGACCTGAGACCATAAAGTCACCCACACTAACCCCTCCCTCTCAACATCATCTTAGCAGAATTCCCAACTCCACATCCTGTGGATGGAGATGCGTGGGAAGTGGGAGGGTGACTTGAAAGGGTCCTTCACCAATCTTCCAAGCCCCACTGCGAAGGACACACTCTCTCTACTTCCTCCTATCTCACCCATGCCCAGAGTAAATGAAAACCTGGCTGACCTTCTCCATCCACTTTTTCCCCACATAAAAAGTGGAGAAACTTCTGATAAGAATTAACTGCATCCTAGACTCATCTGATTTTACTCAGAATCTCTTGCACGAGAACCCGGGACTGGTTCAGCAGCTGTCATACACAGGTACTCAAATGCCCTGACTGGATGAGTAGTGCACCATGTGAGATGAGCCAGGGCAGGGGGTCACACAGGCTTCTTAATGACTAGGTTTTGGCTGAGCATCCTGAGGATTTCCTTGACCAGAACCTCCCCATTAGTTTCCCGGCATTTTTTTTAACACTTGCTTTGTGCCATGGAGTCAGCCTCTGAAGCAGAGGTGACACAGGAAGCAGGAAGATTGTTGTCCTGGAAGCCTAGGGACTTGAGTTCTGCTGCATGGCTGTGTGACTGTATCAGTTAAAGTTCAGCCAGAGTGACAGAAACCCACTATGAGACTAAAGAATAAAGGATTTATCATAGGGACTAGACCCTATGTGATGGTAGAAGATGGTTAAGCAGTCTATGTAAGTCTCTTGCCCAGCGTCTAGGGTTTGACCTAAAGACAGCATGAGTGACATTGAGGAAGAAGAAATAGACATGAAGTAGGGGATAATAGGGACAAAATGGAACTGATGAGGATAAATTAGAGCCCACCTAGACAGACTGGACTTGCATCAGTCTCACCACCTCCAGCTTTGCTGATGTGGGTGACCTACAGGCTAAGCCAGTGTCTTTTTCACATGGCCACACACATGCCAGCCCCAGGACTCAGAGAAGCCAAGGGAGGAGATCTGGAAGGAGCTAGAGGAACTGGGGGCTCAGCTTCTGCCCACACCAACAAGGTGAGCCAGCAACTCAGTGGACAATATGTGTGAACTGCAACAGTGCCTGCCCTACACCAATTGTCAGAGCATAAAAACGGCTGCTCCTTCACGTCTACCTTCCAAATCTTGCCCAAATGCACATCCTGGCCAACCCTCACTCAGGGGGGGAAGGCATTCTGTGAAATGTAGCTCCAGCTTAGCTGTCATGGTACAAAGCCACTGCAGTGACTTTGATCTCAGGCCTCAGTTTCCTCACCTGTAACATCTGGGGCTTGGTCTAAGGAAACTGGTGGGAGTGGCCACCTGGCAGGAGCAGTTTCTTTTCACCATCCCTGGACAACCAGTGAGGGCAGCACAAGGCCTCAGGTCAACTTGCACTGCGTGCTGAGGTGTCAGAGAGACCAGGTGTTGCAACACTGGGAGTCTCCACTTGTTGAAATGATTCCAGCATCTTAGCTTTAATCTTCTGAGGAATTCCATGTTCTCTGGGTACACACATTGCCCCATTTCCCCCCTTATCTGAGGCCATATGAGAAAGATATTATCACCTATCTTTTTCAAGCAGTAAACCTCAGGCCCAGCATGCTGCTGACCTGGCCCCAGTCACCTGGGGAGGTGGTGGCAGCAGGTGGCAAAAGTCCATGCTCTGGCTCCAGCAGTGAGGCTAAGAAGCCCCAGGAGGTTGCAGAAAGACCTTTATGCTGCACACAGTTCAATTAGCAATCTGGACCCAAACATTTTCACCAGAAGTCCAACTTCCAGGTGATTCCAGAAAACTCAAATACAACCTACCGAAAATCTTCCTGAGCAAATAAATGTGAGCATTGTAATCTGCGGAGAGCTTTCTGCAGAATATCTTCTTTGCAGGCTCTGCTCTTATATCCCCTGGAAGAAAGAGAGAGGAACAGACCCCAACCAAGACCACAGACAATAAAGACAGAATAATGCAAATAGCAGAGAAGAAAGTGGGAAAGAAGTAAACTGTATAGAAAGAAAAGACTCTTCATTCATGACCAAGGAAATAAAGATTAAAAAGAAGATGGTTGTTAAAGAGTGTCTGACCTTCCCATGGTGGAAAGGAGACTGAACTTGATGTCTTCTCTGAAATTCCTTGAGCTTAGGGGAGCATCAGCAAAATCTCACCCCAGCTAGAGGAGCCCATATCAGCATATGTGAGATACAACCAAAGGAAGGAAAGGAAAATGGCAGAAGGAATGCTTTAACACAGAGTACCTCTTGGAAGAAAGAACTTTCACTTATTGTGGGACAGAATTGGCACAACACTGAACAAGACAGGGGTCCTGAAATTATGTCTTCTGGACCTTGGCCTTGAGAGAGGTATGGCTGGAGCATATGTATATCTTGATTGGAAACTGAATTAGAGAATCCTTTGTGTTCAGAATAGCAAAAAGTAAAGTTTAGAAACTCCATCCTAATTTAGTTAGTGATCACTACATTCTTACTGAATGCTCATCTCCTCAATGGTTCAGTATCAGCACGGCTCAGGTCTCCCATTATTCAGGCACAAAAGTTAGTTCTATGCCTCTTCGGGAACAGGGATCACCTAAATTGGAATTTAGTTTATAATATGTTTATCTAGTGCAGGGATTGACAAACATTTTCTGTAAAGGGTCAAACAGTAAGTATTTTAGGATCAGTTGGCCATCCCATCCCTGTCTTAACTATTCAACTCTGCTGTTATTGCGTGAAAGCAGCCCTCAACAATATTCAAATGAATGACTGCAGCTGTGTTCCAATAAAACTTTATTTACAAAAACAGGCACAGGTTGGATTTGGTCTGTGGGCTGTAGTTGGCTAACAGCTGGTCTAGCACTTTTCTAGAAAGTTGTCTTTGCATGTGCTCAAAATATGGGCAAACTCAGGGTTTAGATTTGGTATTATATACAAATTATGCATGTTCTCACACCGAGCAGGAGGAAGAAAAAGAAAACTGATTTTTATTTCATAAGCAAGAAGGAGAAGAGTGCAGAGAAGGAGAAGGCAAAGCTTGTCTTGTAAAGGCAGCGCACACTTGGATGAGCACAAAACGATAGAGAGAACACGGGATTGGAAATCCAGGACCCGGCTTCTGGGCTGTTCTCCTCCCTGGCCAGCCCTGTGACAACTCCTCCCAGACGTCGGTTTCCTCTTCTGCAGAATGCAGCCCTCCAAGGGGGCCTTCCATCTCTAACATTCTGTCCTTCTGTCCAATCTCAGCCTCACCAAGACCTTAAAACCCCGAGCCAAGCAGGAAACAAAGCCACAGCCCGCTTCGGAGAAGCGGCTGCATGAGTGAGCAGGGCTGGGATTACCGCCGCCCCAGCCGCCATCCCTCGGTGAGGACAGATCCCTATCTTCTTCCTACAGCGCGTTATGCCGAAGACGGATCTAAGCTGGGGCTTAAATAAACAATTTAATCATCAGCCCAAAGTTTCCTTTTATCACCCCATCTCCCAGCTAGACTGAATAATTATTTTCCATCTTCTAACCGTTGGACTGTTACATATCAGATGAAGCCAACAGAATCTCAGGCATAGTTGAATGCCGCCGCGGCCCCGGTCTTTCACTAATGCAATTCCCATGGTGTCAGTTTTTTTTTTTTTTTTTTTAAAAGACCTTGCAACTAAACATGGCTCTCTGAAGGATTGTGCTGTAGAGAAGTACTTTGTAGTGTGGGAGGGAGGGTAGGGCCTTTAATCTAATGTGACGGAGGTCCATGTTCCGGACATTAACAAAGAAAATGATGTATATGTCAGGTTGCAAGCAGTGCCATCAGCAGTTCAAATAGGGAGGCTATTTCTAGACCCCACCTGATGAGCAACCCATTAGAACTCTGTCAACCTTACTTTCCCACCTGCAAAATGGAGCTAATAATATTTACCTTGTGCCATTGTTGTAGAGAATAAATCAGGTCGAGTAGAAGAGAGGCTAACTCAGCTCCCAGCACATGGTGGATGCTCTCTAAACAAGAGATACCCTGATGATAGACATGACGGATAGAACTCAATTCTTGCACAAGCAAGGTCATTCTAATCGGGTATGAGAATTGATGTTCTTAAAAAAGAGGTTTTTCCTGCTCTTTATCGATCTTCATGTGGTATGTGCCTCCTACAAAGGAGCTCACTGTAATAGGTTTATGGCTGGTATGGACATTATTTACATTCAAGAAAAGGCACTATGGACCCCACCCCTTGGCTGCTGTCCCACCTCTGAGGCAGCATGGAATTATGGAATTAGATAGGAGCCAGGGTAATTTGGGACTGCAAAGACTTCTGGGTAATCAGACATGCCATCCTCTGAGTCACTGGTTTCTTTTGGCAGGTGTAGGGTGAAAACACCCTTTCTGCTACTGCAGCCCTTCCCAAATCCAGTCCCGCTCTTGGCCTGGGCTCCAGCCTCCTCCCAAGCTGATGTCCCTCACACACAGATCCCACCCCATGCAGCTCGCAGGGAGGGGAAGGATCTACCTCAGGAAAAACCCGAGCCTTTTCACTGGCTCTCCAGACCCACAGACATGGGAAGTCTTGCAGCTGCCTCCTCGCTGTTCTCTGTGACCTCAGCCTCGACCTTCTCCATTCCATCCTTCACACGTGGCCAGGAGGCTTGTTCCAAAGACCCAGATCTACTCCTGGCACCACCCTTCTTAAAAACCATGGCCTGCCAAACAATGTCCAAACTCCTCAGAAAGATCCAGAAGGCTTTTCCTGACCTAGCTAGCTCCAGCCAACTCTTGGCAGCCTCACCTTCAGGCCTGTGCTCTTGGTGTTCCTTCGGCTTTGCAGGCCCTCCCCCTCTTCATCTGCTTGTCCGGTTTCTGCTCAACCTTTAAGATCCAGCTCAAACGCCAGTCCATGTCTGACACTCCCATTCCAGGCAGTATCAATTGCCCCCTCTTCGATATTCTTGCAGTAACTTGTACATAACTCTATTCCAGCACTTGCTACACATTATTACAGATGTTTGCTGATGGTATGCATTCCTGCTAGGCTGTAACCTCAATAAGGACATGAGCTATTATTTATTCAGCTTGATGTTTCCAACCTCCAGCATACTACCTGACATGTGGTAGCAGATGTGCAGTATATTTTGCTAAAAAAAGAGTGAATTGGATGAACAAATTCTATGGGTGTGGAGGGGAGAGGAAGAGGAGGAGCTGATGCAGTCAAGACATAAGAACTCCAGAAGCACCATCAAAGGGATCTACTGATATTTCTTTGTTAATGGTTTTTTACTTTTCTTGGGATCGCCTTTGGAGAATTATCCAAACTTTACTGCTATCTCCCTGTTGGAGATTGAATCATGTCTCCCACAAAAGGCATGTTCAGGTCCCATTTCTTGGTCCTGTGGGTGTGAACCCATTGTAAATAGGAACTTTGAAGATGTCATTAGTTAAGGTGTGGCCAAACTGAATGAGGGTGAGCCTTCATCCAATATGATGGAAGTCCTTATAAGCAAAGGAAATTGGAGACAGAAGGAGATGCCATGGGAACAGCCAGAAGCCAGAAGTCAACAGAACCTAGAAGAGAAGGAGAAGACACTACCAAAGACATTGCCATATGATGGAAAAGCCAAACCAAGATCGCCAGCAGACAGCCCCAGAACATCATGTTTTCAGGGAGAAAAGATCACCTTGCAGACCCATGGATTTTGGACTTCTCCTAACCTCAAAACCGTGAACCAATAAATTCCCTTGTGTGGTATTTGCTTTAGCAGATAGGAAACGAAGACACCCCCATTTCCTACCAAATCAATAACTATCTCTATTCTCAGAGTTGTCAGTCATCCTATATCTATGATTTTGTACCAGAATTATAATCCACCACTTGCCTACTTTTACTCAGCATCCACAAAGCCCATGAGGCACCATGAGATTTTGTCTTTTTAGCACTTGCCTTGCCAGCCCTCTCTACCCCCCACCATATACAACAGCCTTATCAACAGTTTGCAGTTGTGAAGCAGAGGGACTCCCTATTCTGGTACAAGAGTTTTCTAGGGGCTCATAATAACAGATTTCTGTGTAAGCCCTCTGCCATTTCCCACCCTAGGCCCAAGGGAAAGGTCCACACCCCTTGGCAAGTCATAAGGTCTTCCAAAACAGGCTCTCCTCCCCACCTCTCCCACTTCTGTTTTTGTTTTTGCCACTTTCACCCAACTCTGGTTGTGACCACTCTGCTCCACCACTGTTCTGTGAGCAGACCCAGCTCTGTTGAGCTGCTCTGCTTTCCACATACCTGGAATGCTTTTCCCTCCACCATCTGGTGACCATCTATTCATCCTTCAAGGCCCATTCCAGCTGTTGCCTCCTCAGAGGGATTTTCCCAGCCAGTGTCTCTTCCCCTCTCACCAGGGGAAACACTGTAGGCTTCTTTAATGGAACTCTGCCTACCTCAGCTTTTTTCCTTTCCTTTCTCTTTAAATTTCATTTGATTTAATTTTTGGATAGCAGGTGCATATTATTGAATTACTCATAATTACCAGTTCATGACATACTCCCATCACTGGTCCATGCATACCCCATAAGCACTATCAAAGGCACAACCTAAGACAAAAGTCAGGACCTTGACCATGGCCTATACCTCTTATCTTCATCAACCTACACCTCTGCTTCTCCATCTGAGATGGTTTAGCATCATCTTGAATCCCATGTTCACCATTCTCTTTCTTTACTCTTTATATAGTTTTAGTGCAGCTACATACATTTCTTTTAAAATACACATTTTATTTTTAGTTGTTTATAGTTGTATAAATGAAAAAAGGGCATCAGTCTGTATGTAATCTTTTGGAGTCTTATTTTTTTGGTAGATTTTATATCACTAATATTCATCCATATTTTGCTGTTTTCCATTCATTTTGACTTGTGTGTAATTTTTCACTGTGGGTATATGCCACAGTTTATTCTTCCACTCACCCTTTGATGGTCATTTTGATTGGGATAGGATTATCAGATTTAGCAAGCAAAAATAAGGGCACCCAGTTAAATTTGAATTTCAGATAAAGAAGGTAAATTTTTTTTGGTATAAGTATGTCCCATGAAATTTTGGAGACATACTAAAAAAATTTCCTTCTTCATCTGAAATTCAAATTTAACTGAGTATTCTGCATTTTATCTGGCAAACTTAGGTTGGGAACAGAGCTGCTATGAACATTCCTGTACATGTCTCCTATTGGATATGCCAGGGTTTCCTTTGGGCACATACATAGGTGTGTGAATGCTCAACTTTAGTAGATAATGCCAAACTACTCTCCTAAGTGACCGCCCTCGAGGACTCTTGATCCCCATCTTCCACTTTGAGATTATAAAAAAGGGTCAGAGATGATTGTATATGAGGAGATTGGTGTAAAACTGTGTCTTTGTGGTGAATTCCTTCTCCCCTTCTTAAGGCAGATATTGATGGTGTTACCCTTTAACCCCAAATGCAGTGAGGGGGCTTTCAAGGTGACCACACAGCCAGCTTTGCAATACACCTCATTCCCACCCATGAAAGCTAAAGTAGACTGTGGGTCAGGGCTTGCCTCCTACTCGGGGCCACCTAGGGGGGAAAGAAGGGCTGTTATTTGCTCTGGTGGCCAAGTCAGGAGAGGCTGCCGCCTTGGGGTGAGCCTGGACTCCCAGAGTGTGTTGGGGAAAGAGACCCGAGACGGTTGCCCATAGATCAGAAGTGGCCATGGAGGAGGGCTGGTATGGAGTTGGCATGGGTCCTGAGCAGTGGTGCAAGGCAATCTCAGCAGTGTCCTGCCAGATATCAAACTGAGGATCAATCCTAAGCCACCACCCTTTGTGGAGACACATGGGCCAGAGGTCAAGAGAACTGTAGGAGAAAGGTCTCCAGGCTTGGGAACATCTGAGAGGCCTAGAAGAACACCTTGTGAGAGAAAGAGTTGGCTTTATTCATTTTCCATGCCTATCCAGGGATGCTAGCTGGGGACCCAGTTTAACCATCCAAAAACAAGGCTCAGAAAGAGTGATGCCAGTCTGTCAAATCAGAGCTGTCTGCTCCCTGGCCTCCCCTCCTTCTCCCAGCTTCAACTGTGGCTACAGCAAAATAGCAGCTGACATATGGAGAAGGAGGTGAGGAGGGAGAGAAAAGTTCCACATCCCCACCCTTCTTCCCCACTGTAGCTTTTCAGGCTGAAAGAGACCTAAGCCTGGCAGGGAAAAGATTTAATCCTAAGTCAAGCTTGGTGTTTGGACGTTTTACATCACGGATGGGGCATTCTAATTGTGCAATCATAACTTGAAGTGACCATAAATAGCAATCTATTACCTAACAATGCTTTTGGGTTTGGGGGAAGATTACCCTCCCTGAAAAAAGTCAAACGATCAAGTCCCACTTTGTTCACATCAGCTGCCATACTTGGTTGGCCCACTATTTACACAGGCATGCCCTGATTTATGCACGTTCACCTCACACTTACATTCAACCACATTCAACGGCCTCCTGGAGTTCTAACCAGCCAAGAGGCCAAAGGGCCCCCTTTCCTCCCAGCCTCTCCTGCATGGGCTTTCCTTCCGCTTTCCACTTCTCTTTATCTCTCTCCTCTTCCCTTCCTACCCCTCACCGTAGAGACCACTGCATTTGATATTCTCAGTCTTGGACCCTTTGCCTCCAAATCCCAGGGTCTTGGTCCTCACTTTCTAAGAAAAGCAGGAGTTAAGGGAAATGGGACTCAGGACTGGCAGGTGATAGATAGGATCAGAAAGGTCCAGCAGGATGTGGGTATCTTGGTGATAAGAAGATTATGCTGCAAGCCAAGCCCTTCAAGCATAGAAACCATGTTTTATTTGCTTTAGGGTCTCTAGCAGCTAGCACTGTACTTGGAACACAGTAGCTCTTAGCCAAGGTTTGTTGGAAGGATGATCAAGTGGATGAATACATGAGTGGGCAAATGGATTGAGTAAAAGATCATAGGACTCAGCACTCAGTGTTGCCCTTTTCAAGGTTTATCCCCAGTGATAAGGACTGTAGCTAGCAAATCTGTGGAGGCCAAAGCTAGGAGGAAGCCCTAATACAGCAGATGATAGAATCAGGACTCAAGATCTCAACTGGAGGGGAGAAATGATGGAAAGAAACAAGATGAAATCTAATAAAGATAAAATGTAAACATCCACACTGGATTCAAATAGTCAGTGGCACAGGTTAGGGAAAACAGCTCCCTTTAAAACCCCCCTGGGGATTTTTCTTGGCGTGAGTCAATGGCAAAACGTGGCTGCCTACATAGAATGTTCAGAACCAGGCCTAGTCAGGCCATATCAGAGAGGGCTTGGAGAAGGACAATGCCAAACTGCAACATGTCAAGTCCTGATGACTGGGAGGATGAGAGATCTGGCAACCTTTAGATGTAATACATAGTTAAAGAAATGGGACATTTGTGCCTGGAGAAAAGAATCAGGGAGCCACAGAGTTGTTTTGGATTGGCCGAAGACCCATATTGTAGAAGAGGGGCTAGTTTTAGAGGGCAAAACCACAGCAGAAATTACCAAGCACTAAAGTGTAGTTGAGATATATTGAAGAATCAGCTCTCAATCAGAGCTGCACAACTATGGAATGGGCTGCTTTATGAGGTAGGGGCACTCTCAGTCACCCAAAGAAGTACAAAGGAAGCTCAAGAATGATCTACAAGAGTTCTATATCGGCTGTGACCTGTGAAATCCCTTTTGGTCTTGAATTGGTATGATTCTACCTTGGATTAATTGGGGAAACTGTTCTGAATTATAGAATGAGGCTTTAGCATATATGGATTCCAGCTATATCTAAAGCCAGGTAAACAGTGTGGACTGATGAAAGTTCTTGGGAGGGGAGGGGATGCTGCTATATTTGCAAGACTGATTTAGAACTTAAATCAAAAGACACTCACAGTGTCAAAAGGCACTCATAGTCAGTTTCAAGAAGAACAAATAACATTCCTAAAGCACTAATAATAGGCGGATCCCAAAGGTTCCCGTCTCTTGGAATTGAAAATCTCAAATCTTCTAGGATCAGAAACAGGTGAACTGAGAGTGAAGGAGAAGGGCCTATGAGACTAAATCAGAAGCCAAATGTCTTCAGATGGTTTGGTTCTGCCAAATTTAAAATACGTATTTCGAGTCTCTGGTTTTAAATGTGTACTTATCTTAAGGGCAATTGGATTTATGTGTGGCATCCATCACCTGGGCTCTTGTTAGAAATGCAGAATCTCAAGCCTTATCCCTGACCTACTGAATCAGAATTTGCCTTTTAATAAGATCCCCAGGTGGTTCACAGGTGTGTTAGAATTTGAGAAGCACTGCTATACATTACAGTTGACAAAATGCTGCTTGTTGCTGTCATGTTATCAGTGGCCATATATTGCAATCCAAATATGGGACACATGGGTTGACAAGTATGAATGAATTTATGTGGACAATAGGGCAGAATATTTGGCATTAAGACTGTCCTATCTGTAAAATACATTCCTGTGGTCACAGAAAGGCCAAAAATTGCTATCCAAGAGATTCCTTGCTGAATCAGAAAGATGAGTTTAGCCTGAAATAAAGAGAACTTACAAATCAGAACCTGATGGGGTGTGAGAGGACAGGGAAGTCAGTTTGTTCCTTGGGATCAAACATCACAGGAGTCAACCAATACTCCGGAAACCATCAGTTCAATGTTCAAGGATTGAGCAATAAGGGTGGTTAACATAAGCACATTGTTACTCCTAACCTTTATGTGTTCCTTTATTTTTGTTTTAAATATGTGACCCTTTGCTCCACAATGATGGCATTTGGCGGCATTTTAGAAGAGGTGGCATAAGTAGCCTGGAATGGAGCTAGGAAGAACAAAGGGAATTTTAGGTTTTATAATTAAATGCCTTGAAACCATTTTTGCGCTGCCCAGGTGTTACATTGTTCTTTTTTAGTGTGAGAAACAACTCAAGAACCCAAGATGAATGCAAAAACATCAAGGCTTAAAGTGAAGGATATTCTGGCCTTCAGTGAATTAGAAAATCCATGATTTTAATTCACATCTAGCCACAAGCAGCAATGAAATGGCTTTTTGATTTGTTCCAGTTTTAAGACCAAATCCAAACATCTTATCTAATACAGATGCTCAAAACTATTACTCATTCAATAATATTCCACCTCTGAAAATCTCAGGAAGGGCTTTTGTTACACCAACATTTAAAGAGAATTTAGCCTCCCAGTTCCCCATGGTTCTGCCCTGTTACCAACCGCAACTGACCCAGCAGGTGAAGCCCAGATTTGCAATGCACAAATCTTGAAAACTCTCCAAAAAAGCCCAAGAAGAAATAGTAGTTATCACTGGGGTTCATAAATTAGATGGACAAAAGAAAGTCTTGTTTCACCTTTGCAGCAGGACCAGTCACCTTCAAGCAGAAGTGTACTGGGTGACCACACCCTCTGCTTGATGGGGCAACTTCTTTGACAGGTGCCTGCCGAAATGAGTAAGTTTGGAAACAAGGGCAGGATGGGGGAGGATGGGTTGGTTGGGGTTGCTGCAAGGGAACTGGGAGCCCCAGAGGGTACAGGTTTCTGCTCCACACCCTTCTTCTCCAAATGCCTGCTGTCCTGCAACGTTGTCTTCCAGACACTAGCAGGTAGCTGTTAATCACCAGCCACACACTTTCAGTGAAAAAGTCACGTTGATGGGCAATTTTCTCCCTGGCTCCAACCAGAGAGGGAAGCTGCCCTCAAAACCCTGGTAGTCCATGGGTCAGAAAAGACTCAGCCTGCCCCAAGGCAGAGCGCACATGCCTGCTTTAACCATCAGTCCAGTCAGCCAAAGAAATCACCAGCAGGATTTATTTAGCAGTAATTATGGGTTGGTGCTGAGGGACACCAAAACCGAATGTGCAAGATTCCATGCCTGCCCTCAAGAAAGTCACTCACTGTTTTGTGGTGGGAGAAATACGATACACTAACACGAAAAAACTAGCAACAAAAATGCAGTTGATAATAAATGCCAAGAGAGAGGTAAAAACAGAAGGTGGTCGTAATTATATTGAATTGAAGTGCATTAGAGGTTTGGCAGAGGGGAAGGGTAGAGGGGTCAAGAGGTCAACGGGCCTAAAGTCATGGGGGGGCAGGATGTGAAATTTGCATGGACAGTGTCCCGGCATTCAAGGGTGGGCAGAGAAGATGGGGTTCGTTTCAAGTGGGCTGCAAAGCTGAGAGGAGAGGTGTGCTTGAGCCGCAGTGGGGGACAATGGCTGCAGTAGAGGCCTCTACTCTGTGCCCTGGGCTCATGGCCTAAAGGATAAAGGGAAGGGCAGAGTCATTCTCTGGAATGGCAGGAGGGATCAGTCTGGGCCTTCAGGTGCCAACCCTTGGTGACAGGAAGTCAGGATATTTCTCCAGTGCTACCTTCTGCCCAACTAGTTGGCCTCGGATTATCCCAAGGCCTCAGGGGTGCTATCCTTCCACACGAAGACTCAGGACCTATGACAGTAAAAGGTCAAACTCATGGCCCAAAACAGCAGAGCTATTTGTCATAACGGAGACCTTGGCAGAGAGGGAAAAACGCAAAGCAGTGCCAACTCCACACCATGGGTGGGTGGGACCCCAGCAAGCTCTAACCTCCCTGTAGCTGGTCCCTGCTCAGCACCTCCCCCATTCCCCTCAGACACTCTTCAGGCCTGACTCTGTGCTTTCCTCAGGCTCCTTGCCCAGCCTCCACGGCCCAGACTCTTTGGGGATGATGATGCCTCTAACAAACTGAGAAAACTGATTACAGAGGCTTCCCCCACCACTACCACCATTTCCCACCTACTGACTTAACTCCATGATATCCACTCCTCCTCTCAGAGGATCAGGTTAGCCTTCTTGTTCAAGGCGAGCCTCTCCCTCAGAGCCCTATCAGTCCCTCTTCTTTCCTCTGTTATTGAATCCTTTCTACTCACTTTCTCAGACTCTAGACTTGAAAAAAATCATTCCAGTCCAAATTTTTTTAAACTCACCCAAAACAACACACACACACACACACACACACACACACACACACACACACACACACACGCATGCACACACCCCTCCCTTTAACATCCTCCAACCACCTTCCATTGATCTCCTCTTGTAAGTCACAGCCCTTCAGAGAGCAGTCTTGTACTGGCTGTCTCCACTTCCTCAATTCCATTCGTTCCTCAACACTGGCTCTTGCCTCCCTCTCTCCTCACTGCCCTGATACATGCTATATTTAAGGTCACCAATGACTGCCATGTTTCCAAATTCCATGGAAACTTTTTATCCGTATCTTTTGTATTCGACACAGTTGCCTTTCACTACTTCTTGAATCTCTCCATTCCCTTTGTCTCTATGTCCCCTGGTTCTCCTCCTGCCTCACTGACTATTCCATTACTGACCCCATTAGGAAGTCAGGCATCCTCTCTTTCTAGAAGCTTCCATGGCATCCTGGGCTGAGCTATGTGGTTCTCCTCTGTGCTCCTTTAGCACTCTGGCCCTTAGTAAATTATATCAAATTTATCTGTTTATGGGTTTGTATCCTCCATTAGGCAAGAAGGCTCCAAAAGGAAGTGGCTATGCTTATTCATTTTTTACCCCCAGCGCTTATTACAGAATACAACGCCCACAGGTATGCAATCATGTCCAACTGGCCTAGACAAATGCCAAAGACAAAGTAGATTGATTTTCAGCATAGCAATTTATTCAGGATTTCATTTTACCACACACACATTCTCTCTGTTTTACTCAGAGCCCCACATCCCAAGGGGAAGCCAGATGATGAAATTGACCTGTGGTGAGGACAGCTGAGGTTAGAGCTCCACTTTCAGAGGGCTACCTCCAAACCCTATTTAATCAAGATCTTCCTTAGTCCACTTATTTAGCTTGCACCATGCGGCTATCTTCTACTGACCTGCCCTTGTGTGTGTTTGTGGGCACTCGGTTCTTGCTGAACAGAATGTGGCACTTGATTATGCAATCAGCTCTGCTCCTAAGCAGTTCTGTGTTTACAATTGGCAATCCTTTCCCATATTCGTAACTATAGCGGTTACCAAGTAGACCAAGGTTACACACATTTTTTTCCTACGCTTTTACAGAATTACCTACATAACAACACTGGCATTCTGGAACTCCTGTGAGCCCACACTACAATCATTTTTACAGGACAGTTATTATGTTACCAATGCATGGAATCTCTAATCCAATGTGCCTTAGATCATTGCCATGACCTCAGCCTGTCCACACTGACACAGTATTTGGAATGGAATTGCTACCCTTTCCTGGGTGGTCCTTATTTATACTTAGTGACCCTGACTTTGGGTTCTGATTCTGATCTGGAATATTCCATATTCAAGGGTGTGGAGCCTGGTAATGTTTTGGGGATATGTTTCCCCCTTGCCTTGGCTTCTTGTCCTGGCTGTTGCCCACTAGCTTTGACCCAGGTTTACTGTTCCAGTCCTTTATGAAAGAGCTGTACATCCACCATTGCAGACAGCACGTTCCTTCTTCTTTCGTATGTCCACAAAGGCTTTCTCACAATGCTTCCCATCTCCTTAACCCTTGTAGAAACTGAACTTCCCTCAAACAGCTATCTCTGCGTAGCAGGTCCAGAACGTAAGGGATAGGCCATGCTGAACCTATAAACACACTCCTTTAGCCCACTGGGTATCTGAGACAACGTGCCCAGAAGAGGCTGATATCAGTGGGTGGGAGTAGGGAGGCAGGGAAGAGAAGCAATTGCTCTCATCACTAAAATAAATGCTGGGAAGGAAAAAAGCTATCTAATTCAGAGCATATCTAATCTTTTGCAGAGAGAAAAAAGTAAAAGCAAGATCCTGGTTCTGTTGGCTGTGTTTTCTCTGAGAGTTCTTAACAGTGTTCCTCCAACGCTCACAGGGCTTTGTGATGAGACAATGTCTTTCTGGCTATCAAACTAAAGTTGCATTAGTCTTACCTAGAAAAATATCAATCCCTGTCTACTGGCCAAACCAGGTGTGAGGCTGAAGAGCTGATAGCTTTCCAGGTAGACGCAGGTCAGCACAGCACACAGCTCTTTTGTTGTCATCACCAAGCATGCCCCAAGGAGTGGGTTGGTTTGTGTCCAATTTTAATACCTTAGAACTAGGTCTCTTACTTAGACCATCACTACAGAAGGATGTAGACCCCAAGAACATATATATGTCATATATATACATATATACATGTCATAATATATATGACTAATCAATACAACAATGACATATATGACTAATATATATGACACATATGTAAGTTCCAGTTATCTATTTTTATTATTATTATATATTCAATTTTGAGTAGGAGATAAATTCACACGGCTCAAATAAAACCCATTAAAAAGCAGATAAATGGAATGTTTCCTCACCCCTTTCTCCAGTCTCCTTTCACCATACCTAAGACCCCATCAATTTTAAGATGCACCATTATTTTATGTACCACCAAGAAAGAAAATAATATGATTGTTATTCTAAATTATCATTTAATGGGAAGACACATTCCCATTTCACAGATGTTGAAATGTGAAAAAATGCGTACCTTAGACTCAATAAACTATGGCATTATTTCTGTGTATATTTCCTAATTTCTTTGTGAATGTGCAAGCAAATATGAGCATTGATATCAGTCCTACACTGTAATGATTACAAAGAATATATAATGTTCTGTTCCTATTTACTTTAAAGTGTATCTTGGAGATCTTACTCTATCAGTGCATAGAGATCCCCCATTTATTTTTCCAGTTGTATACTGTTCTATTAAATAAATGTGATATAATTTATTTAGCCAGTCCTCTATTGTTGGAGTTGTGTCCAATCTTGTATATTTCAAATAATGCTGCAATGAATAGACTTGCATGTACCTCATTTCACAAGGTGGCAAGTATTTCTATGGGATAAAGTCCCCAAATTGAAGAGCTCAGTAAAAGAGAATGGGTAAAATAGAATAGGCATTTGTAATTTTGATGGAAATTGCTTAATTGTTTGCCATAGAGGGTTGTATCAATTTATCCTCCCATAATCAAGATATGAGTATACCTGTTCCTCACAGCTTTGCCAACAGGTAGTTGGTAGAGGTATAGATAGATAGATAGATACATCATATATACCTATATATAAATGATAGGTAAAAATATCATATATAAATGATAGGTAAAAAGCTTCTTAGTACATTTTATTCTATATTTCTCATATTATGACTGCAGCTGAACATCTTTTCATAACTTTTAGAGCCATTTGTATTTACATTTCTGTGAACTATATGTTTATATTCTTTGCCCATTTTTCTATTAGGTTGTTGTCCTCATTGATTTTTCCAGGGACATTTGTACTTTGTAATATGGGTGGCAACTTTTCATCTAGTTTATCATTTTTCTTTTATTTTGTTTATTGTACTTTTTGCTATGCAGAGATTTTAGTCTGATTTTAACATAAATTTATTGTCCTTGTTTTTGGATTCTGGAATTTAAGTTTGTAGTTAGAAAGGCCTTGCTTACTCCAAGGTTATACAAGAATCCCCTCATATTTTCCTGTAATAATTTTTTATGATTTCATTTTTTTGCATTTGAATTTTTTTATCAAATTTGGAATTTGTCCTGGTATGTGTTATGAGGGCTGGATTCATTTCTGTTTTTTCCAGATGGCTATCCAGTTGTCCCAACACTGTTTATTATCAGTCCATCTTTTCCCACACTGGTTTGAGATGCTGCCTTTATAATATACTATATGCTAAATACCTATGTGCATTTGTTTCTATCTCTAGACTTTCCAATCCATACCACTGGTCTTGGATCCTCCTATTTATGTACCTATCTATATTTTTAAATTAAAATCAGTTATTATTTCAGAGGTGCAGTCTAAAAGTCACTCTTGAGGACTGGCCACTCTTAAAGCTACCACCTGAAAATGCACCTTTGACACACCCTACCCTGTTTTACAAACTATGCAATAAAAAAAAACCGCAAGAATTGCCCTGCTCCATGAAGGCCTCAGGGAGCACTTAATAGAATAGTAATATTGATCATTACAGATTTATCACTTACAGCTCCACAGGCACTTACACACCAGAACCCTACATAGCAATGGCCAATGCCTCTTAGCAACAAAGTCCACTGCTCAAACACCCCAGGAACTACACAGCCCTCCTTCTGCAGACTAAGTCCTAAATTGCTGTAACCAAACTGTCTTTAACATGTCTCCCTCTTCCTCTTTTTTTAATATTCATTTTATTGAGATATATTCACATACCATGCAGTCATACAAAACAAATCGTACATTCGATTGTTCACAGTACCATTACATAGTTGTACATTCATCACCTAAATCAATCCCTGACACCTTCATTAGCACACACACAAAAATAACAAGAATAATAATTAGAGTGAAAAAGAGCAATTGAAGTAAAAAAGAACACTGGGTACCTTTGTCTGTTTGTCTCCTTCCCCTACTTTTCTACACATCCATCCATAAACTAGACAAAGTGGAGTGTGGTCCTTATGGCTTTCCCAATCCCCTTGTCACCCCTCATAAGCTACATTTTTATACAATTGTCTTCAAGATTCATGGGTTCTGGGTTGTAGTTTGATAGTTTCAGGTATTTACTGCTAGCTATTCCAAGTTATTAGAACCTGAAAAGGTTGTCTATATTGTGCGTAAGAGTGCCCACCAGAGTGACCTCTCGGCTCCTTTTGGAATCTCTCTGCCACTGAAGCTTATTTCATTTCCTTTCACATCCCCCTTTTGGTCAAGAAGATGTTCTCCGTCCCACGATGCCAGGTCTACATTCCTCCCCGGGAGTCATATTCCACGTTGCCAGGGAGATTCACTCCCTTGGGTGTCTGATCCCATGTAGCGGGGAGGGCAGTGATTTCACCTGCCAGGTTGGCTTAGCTAGAGAGAGAGGGCCACATCTGAGCAACTCCCTCTTCCTCTTATCTTTTTAAACCTCCATTCTGACTTCCCAATCTCCCGTTATGCCCTTGCCTTATTTGCTTTTGCCTTCCAGGTCACAATTATTTAGTTCAATTCCACTCTCTCTTCACTCTCCACTAACTTCACTACCAACATCCTGGCACAAACCACCAACATCTTTCTTGTGGACATAGGCCCTAACTGGTCTTCCTGTCTCCATTCTTGCCCTCTTGAATCCAGTCTCCACATGGCAGACAGTGATATTTTCAAAGCCCAAATCTGGTCATGGCACTGTACTGCTTAAAACATGACAGCGGCTACCCACTGCTTAGGATAATGACCAACATCCCTAACACGGCTAGAAAGTTCTGCATGACCTGGCCCTGATGACTTTTCCACCCTCATCTTACCCCATACTTCCCCTTACTCGCTCTGCTTCAGCCACACTAGGCGTCCCTTTGGTTCTGTGAACACATTTTGTGCATGCTGTTCCCTCTGCCTGGAATTCCCTTCTTCCCATTTTCCACCTATTCTTCCCATTTTTCCCCTATTCACCCTATTCCCATTTCCCCCCATTTCCTCAGTGTTTTCTGTTTTAAATCTCCCAATGCCATGTCCTTTCCTTCATGGTACTTACCTAGGTTTGTAATTACATATTTATCTGTATTGTTATTTGGTTAATATATGTGTCTCACAAGCACAATAAGAGCAGGGACCTTGTCTTTTATTCTTACTGCTTTCCCCCAGGATCTAGCACGGTATCTGGCCCAGTCCACAGAAGGATGCCATAAACTATTGAGTATATTAAAATGATGTTTGTGTCTAATAACATAGTTTGACTTATCATTGGGTAGCCATTTATTCATCAGTGGCTTTGCTACTCTTATATACAAATACCCTTGGTATGTGCAAATCACTGAGGTAGAAGGAATAAAAAAGTATTCAAATTCTTGCAGGTAGCTTCTTTCTGCATGTGGTCAGTAAGCAGATATCCAACCTGGAAGCATGAGAATCTGGTTGAATAGGTTCTGTACCCAGAACTTGGGCCTGGCCGACAATCTAAGTGATGTTAGACCTTCAGGGTGCTCGTCACCCTAGTTTAGTTATCAAGATACCTTCAGTTGCTCTTCACTGCTAGCCCTCCTTCCTGGCTTCCCTATCAGCCTTGTTTTCACCTCCTCCTTCCTCATCAAAGCCACCATTTTGTCTAGGACCATAGGGCTTCTAAGATATCAAACATATCATCTTCTCATAAAATACTTGGCTTCCTGCTCCAAAAGGCTTATCCTGGAACAGCAAACATAAGGTAAGTAGGTGGGGGGCTGAATAGTTTTTTGCATTTAACACATGGGAACTTTAAACTCAAGTGGTGAACTACAAGATGATTTGTACCTCCTGGTATCGGTGTCATTTTGTAGTCCTCTCCCACATTGAATCAGAGCTGGTGTGTATGGTTGATAGAATACAACAAAAGTGACACTGTGCAAGTTCCATGTAAAGTCATAAAAGGCATTAGAACTTTTACCTTGGTCTCTTGGATCCTCACTCTGGGGGAAGCCAGCCACCATGTTGTGAGGATACCCAAGCATCCCTGTGGAAAGAACCATGTGGAAAAGAACTGAGGCCTACAGCCAACAGCCAGCACCAACTTACCAGCCCATATAAGTGAGCCATATTGGAGGACCCCAGCCCCAGCTGACATATAAGTGCAACTTCATTAGAGATCCTAAGCCACAAACCACCCAACCAAGCCACTGTTAAATTCCTGACCCACAGAAGCCATGAGCAATAGTAAATACTTATTGTTCTTTTAAGCCACTAAGCTCTGGAGTGATTTGTTAGGCAACCTCAGATAGAGGGCATAAGGCCCAAAACTGGGACCCAGTGTTTGATCTGTGTCTTTAATGTTCTGAACACATGATCTTTCCCTTTCTCTTATTAGTCCCTTTTCTCTATTGCTTCCTGTGAACTACTCTATCTAGGAAGGAATTAATGTCCCTTCATCTGGGCTCCCTTTATAATGTATACATGCGTCTATACTGGTCTACATATGTGCAATGCAGCATAGTGGCTAATAGCATCAGCTCTGGAGACTGAGAGCCTTAGTTCAAATCCCTGCTCTGCCATTTACTACCTTTGTGACCTTGGGGAAGTGATCTAACCTCTATATGCCTTAATTTTCTCACCTAAAAAGTGGAAATAATAATAGTATCTACTTCATAGCCTTGTTTCTAGTGCTTAACACAAGGCCTGGCACATAGGAAGCCATCTGTTCTAGTTTGCTAATGCTGCCGGAATGCAGAACACCAGAAATGGATTGGCTTTTATAAAAGAGGGTTTATTTGGTCACACAGTTACAGTCTTAAGACCATAAAGTGTCCAAGGTAACAAATCAGCATCGGGTACCTTCACTGGAGGATGGCCAATGGTGTCCGGAAAACCTCTGTTAGCTGGGAAGGCATGTGGCTGGTTCTGCTCCGGAGTTCTGGTTTCAAAATGGCTTTCTCCCAGGACGTTCCTCTCTAGGCTTCAGCTTTTCTCCAAAATGTCACTCTCAGTTGCTCTTGGGGGGTTTGTCCTCTCTTAGCTTCTCCGGAGCAAAAATCTGCTTTTAAAGGACACCTCCAAAATGTCTCTGTAAGCTTCAGCTCCTCTCTCAGCTTGCATGTATTCTTCAAAGTGTCCCTCCTGGCTGTAGCAAGCTCGCTCCTTCTATCTGAGGTTTCATAGGGCTCCAGTGAACTAATCAAGGCCCACGCTGAATGGGCGAGACCACACCTCCATGGAAATTATCTAATCAGAGTTCTCACCTACAGTTGGGTGGGTCACATCTCCATGGAAACATCCAATCATAAGGTCAGAACCTAATCAAAAAGATTAATCAGTCTGCCCCACAAGATTGCATCAAAGATAATGGCATTTTGGGGGACATAATACATTCAAACTGGCACAAGATCCAAAGCAGTTGTTGTTATTATCATTATTCTGACCATGCTGTATTGATTTTGGGGTTTCATGTCTCATTCCCTCTCCAGGTTGTGATGCCATTTATCTTTGTCCCTTCAGCTGCCCATTGTCACCCAGCACATGGCAGGTGACTGACATATATGTCTTACCAGAGTTGCCTCTAGGGGTTGTAGGCAATTTCAAGACCAGGTGCTTGAGTTACAGGGGGATAAAACAGAGATATTGTTTGTAGTCCAAGAAAGGGGACAAAAAAAACACAGGGCCGAGCCAGGACTGGAGCAGAAGGAAAAGCAAGAGGTTTTCCAGATGCCCAGAGCTGTAGGCCTGGTGAAACAGCCCTGGCAAAGTTGGCCAGATCCTTGCCTGAGGGTTTCTGCTTGCCTGCCTCATACTCAGGGAAGCTCAAGTTCTCCTGCTCAGCTCTGGGCCTCTGATGGGATCTTCTGAATGTAAAAGGCCCTCACTTGTTGTTGGCATGGGTGGGGCCTTGGACAAGTCTCCTAAACTCACTAAACCTTGGTTTCACCATCTGGAGACTAAGGATAATTATCACAGTGAAGACTTGAGAATGTTGAGAGTTAAACATGATCAAGCTAGTAAAGCACGTAGCACTGTCACAGGCACATAGAAAGAGTCCAGTAAATGTTGGTCCTTCTTTGCTTGGCGAAAAAAGTCTCAGTGAAAACAATCTTTCATTTACTTGCATCTCAATGCCAAAGAATTTCAATAATTCTCAGGCTTTTCTGCTTCAGTTGCAAAAAGAACCAAGGCACACATGCGTGCGTGTGTGCGCACACACACACACACACACACCCTTCCTTATGGAAGAGGTTAACTATTGTGACCAGTACAATTAGCCCCTTTCCATCTAATAACAACCCCATCTAAGGAATTCACAACCGTTAATTAGAGGCACCCGGCAATCTTGTGAGGGAGGAAAATTATCACTCAGACTATGTGCGTCTGAACCAAGTTGCTCTGGGGTAACCTCAGTCACAGAACCTGGGCCTGAGCGGGAACAGAACAGGATGGAGCCCGCCAGCCCCTGGCCCCTCCACACCACCCCTTCCTTCTTCCAAGGCTCCAGGGGGCTGAATGGAGGCCCTGCAGTTGTAAATTCATTATTAAATCATTTCTCACCAAAAGGAGAAAAGGACTCGAAGCTCCACACACAGTGGTTTTTAAAATGCTAGTCTCTCTTCAATAAAAATTGAATTCACTGTTGTAGCCCAGGGAAAAGCAAGCTCCTTCCTCTTCTCCAAATGATACTTTCAGGGTAATATAGCAGTTAAACCTTCAGGTACATAATAGCACGCCGGTCTATTAGCTAAGGCGATTTTATTCCTCAGCTTGCAGCTTTTTGCCTGACAGTTGTCACCTAGACAACCATGTCTCCATGAACTCAAGAGGAGACCCGGGGGGTCCTCTGAGGAGACAGCCAGCCTGATACATCAAATCTTCTGGTGCGAGGGAACCATTCTTGGCTTTGCAATGTGGAACACACTAAATAATGCATTCAACTGTTGTCTATTCATCTTTTTCCATCACCACCACCGCAGGCCCCTCCTTGCCTGTGAC
Source organism: Choloepus didactylus (assembly GCF_015220235.1). NCBI lineage: Eukaryota > Metazoa > Chordata > Mammalia > Pilosa > Megalonychidae > Choloepus > Choloepus didactylus. The sequence continues at coordinate 38,585,483 of NC_051334.1, read as the reverse complement.
CTTGAAAAGCTCCCTCAGCTTCAGGCCTTCCCGTTCTCCTGTTATCAGCAAATCGGGTTTGGTGTGATGTGTTTGTGTGTTTAACAACTTTCCAGCCTTGCAGCTCCCTAGCTATGCTTTTTATTTTGAAACAAAAGAACCGCAAAGGCAGAAATTTCTCTGTACCGATGTGTAAGGAGACTGTAATCAGACAAGCCCCAGCAGGCTCTGGTGACTTAATGAGGAGGCGCCATCGTGGTCTGTCCCTGCCTGGGAAGGGCTGAGCTCCAAGGCAGGCAGGGAGAGCCGCCCTTCCTGACCTAATACAGCCACCAATACGTGGTTAGAGAAGTTGAGGAGCAAGGAGAACAAAGCGGCAGTGACAAGATAAAGGGCCACAGCTGCATCTTCCTCACGCTGGGAAGTCATGTGGCATGGTGGATTGAAGGCATCAGCCACCAACTGTGGTCCTTCCCACTGTTAGGAAGGAGAGATGGGGGGCTTGATATGACAGCCGTGAGGTGCAAGGTAAGGTCTGCACATCTTTGGCATCACAAGCAAAGGGATAGGTACCACAAGATGGGTTTGTGGTGTTGAAGAATGCATCTAGCTCCATGGATTGTTTTGGGGACACGGTTGTCTATGTGACAACTGTTAGGCAAGAAGCTATAAGCTGGAGAATGTGCAAATAATGTCTCTAATCACCTTAGCGAATAGAACTGGCATGCTATCATGCATTCGTGCAGCAAATATTAAGTGTCTATGTGTTTTCCTGAGCACTCACTGAACCAACCGGGTAAAGATCCCTGTCCTCATGGAGCTTACACAGTAGTGGAATAAATGGTGCTAAATATTGTTTTATTTGCTTGAACTTGCCAGGTAGTATTCCCTGGAGGTGCTTGCAAGATGAGAAGGGTAGAGGAAGAAGTCCACTTGTTTTAATTTATCAGTCTATCTCAAATATCATGCACATCAAACAAAGCAAGCTAAACTGCCAGCTCTTTCTTAATGTGGACCTTCATGGCTACCAGGACTCTATAAGATAGGCCTTGACCTTCTGTTTTACAGCTGTAGTGGCCACACCATCTGCCCAAGAGGTCTCTTTATGGGGAAATCATGCAGTGGTGTGCTAGCGCTAGCTCACTCCATGTTCTGTGATACCAGCTCACTCCATGTGCTGTGAGGGCATGTTGATAGCTTGAAATTAGTCACATGGGAGTATCTATACCATGGAAATCAGCAAACACTATAAAGTAGGGCTTTTTTTGTTTGTTTGTTTGTTTCTTTGTTTGAAAGCTGGTTTATCAGCACGCCACCAGAACCACTCCTCCCCCAGGTCCAAGCCATTCTGCTTGGCCCCTGCTGTTTGGGTGGGATAACACTACCCTCCCAGCCCAATACGTGGCTTGCCTCTGGCCAGTCATAGTGTTGGCCACAACAATTGGTATAGGGTATGGGCACATGACCCACAATAGGCCAGTCAAAGCCTTCCCCCAAAATTTTTACCAGAGCTATTAAGAAAAATGTTCTTCTCCTCTGAGATCAAGAGCAAAAAAAGGATCAGGTAAGCTTAGAACTTCCATCTTTTCCACTCTCTCAACTTAGGAGTGCAGAACCAAGATATGGACAAAACACAGAGCCCCAGTGGCATTGTTTGAGCACCTGGAGCTAGCTGTGCCTGAGGCCACTTACCCCTGGACATTTCAGTGATATAACTCACATGAATTCCTTTTTTTTTTTTTTTGCTTAAGCTGAGTTGCGATTTTGTCACTTGCAACTGAAACAATCCTAATTACTATCTATTGTTTTCCCTTACAACTTCCTCCTCCATAAACTGGGTTGGCTCTTGAGTAGACAGTAGCAGATGATGTCAGTGCCCTTCTCATATCCCTTTGGCACTCACTGTCACCATGTAGCCTGATGCCTTCTTACCATAAGCAAATGAGACTCTCTACATGAGGAATTTCTCTGACTTCAGGAGAATGATCAGCCCATAGGTGGGAGAGGCCACAATGCCAAATAATTAACAGAGGATCAATCTTAAACCAGTGATTGACAGGAGTTGGTGGATAAATCTCCCAGCTTCCTTGTCCTTCAGATTGGACTTTGAGGCATGATCCACACCATCTTCCTGAGGTCCCCAGCAGGATTGAGCCTCAGTTGCCCAAAGCAGCAACATCTTTGGATACTCTGAACTGGTTTCCTTCCCTTCCCTGTCTCACTTCTTCATTCCCTACTGGTTCTTCCTGGAATCATCTCCGCAATAAACTATTTGCACCCAAATTCCTTGCCTTGGGGTCTGCTTCTGGAGAAATCCAACCTAGGAAAATAGACAGTAGCCAAATAATTAAGTAAATATGACTAATGATTACTATAACCCAAACCATTTTGTTCTTCCCCTTCTAATAGCTTCCTTTTGCGGTTTCTCAGCTGAAGCATTGTTTTACTTGTTTTGTGTTACCCAATGCCTGCTTACAGAGTCAGTTTGCAAATGAGGACAAAAAATTGCCATTCAGAACTGAAAGTGGGAGTCATATTCCTGCTTTGTGGCCATTATCACAAATTCTAATGCCCTCTAGTTTTGATTTTGGCTAGGAGATTTTATAAAAGTCTGCACTCAGCTAGAGATTTCCTTTGGGGCACTAGTGAATGTTGGAGCAAAGCTTTTACTGGTTTTCTCTTGTGAGAAAGTTGGCCCCGGGGAACTAGAGATACTATCACATTCAAACCAGCTCCCTCCCTTCCACTTCATTTGTTCATACTTAGCTCAGGCTTGTGGAGACGCCTCAGCAACAAAGTGCACAATTGTCAGGGAAGTCAGGGCTGGAATTACCTTTTCCCAAAGGGAGAGCAGACTCTCTGGGCGTGTGAAACTTTGGAGTACGCATGCACAAAATCAGCCAGCACTGTGAGAACCACACCCATCCGCCCTAGGAAAGAGGGCAAGAAAATACCTGCTCCAGGCATTAGACTGCCAAGCCTTAGCAACTCCCAACACCTAGACACCTGTATTTTCCCAAAGCCTTGATTTGGGAGTAATTTCCTACTGCATTACAGCTCCATTAGATGGGTATGCTTCTGACTTCATAGCAAGTAATTAAGGAGGGACTAATCAAAGAAATGTAAGTGAAAGACTGAGCTATCAGATGAAAAGAATCCAAACTTAAATTGTTGCTGCTAATGCTTCTAGGAATAAGGGATCTTTAAGGAGCACATTTCCGAAGAGTGGTGTGGCTCAGGAGAAAACCTGAAGTTGCACGATGAGTACCTACATGGAATACCAGTCTTGTCACTGCCAAGCCATCTGGCAGCATGTATAGTAGTTACAGATATAGACCCTGGAGCCAGACTGCCTGGGTTTGAATCCCAGCTCTACTATTTATTAGCTCTGTGACCTTGGGCAAGTAAAGTAACCTCTCTGGGCCCCATTCCCTTATCAATGAAGTAGAGATAATAATAGTATCTGCCTTGTAGAGTAATGCAAATATGAAATGAATGGATACACCTCAAGAGTTTAAAGAGTGCCTGATGCATAGTAAGCTCCAAAATGTTTACTAATGTTACATGGGGACAAAATGACACAAAGTTGTTGGAAGGGAAAAGCTGGTAAAGTAAGATAAATATTTAGGTTGTGATCAAATAAGCCCAAGATTTTGTGGCTGACCTACCTACCCCCAAAGACCCCAGCAGGGCATTTAGAAGTTTGGTTCATTTTCACTTCCGGGGAAGGGACCAAGAGCTCAGGGGAACGCACCCTCCCTTCTACGGGGGTTGGACATATGGCTAGTGTAAGAAAGGAATAAGTTTCGTTTTCACATAGAGACAGCATGGAATAAGGGAAATGGAGGCAAAACCAGTTTAAACAAGCCCCAGACAAAGAGAAGAGAGAATCTGCCTGATGTAAAGAGACATGAGGTAGTATCAGAGGCGGGAACTCACAGCAAAAAAATAAAAATTTGGGGGGGCATTGGCTAATCAGTTCAAAATCTCAATAATGAGCTAGTTGGCTCTCTGGGATTGGCTGTACAAATTAAAATCTCAAAAGATGAATTAGTTAGTGTTCTCGAATAGGCTGTAACCTCTGTAGTACCCAGTCAATGGGGAAACAGGGGAGGGACTTGCGAATTAGGAGTAGGAGATTTAAACATCGCCATTCTCTTCCTCTGGGGCGCCAGCCTTCCGCGTGTTTGGCTGGACGCCCCATCTTGCAAGATCGTAAATAAATTCTTTTCTCCTCCAGAACCGAGAGAGCGTTTATTCCCTTACAGGTACCACTTTATTTCCAACAGCTAGCAGCCGGGATTTATGCAAAGTATTCTTCACATGAGTCCAAAAGACCCACTGTTTGGTTATTTTCCCCAATGTGGCTGTAAAAACCATAGCTCAAAACTGCCAGCAGTCCGTTACACCCCCAGCCTATGCTCACCCCAGCCCTTCTCAGCTGCCAAAGCCATGGCCACTCCACATTCTATGGCCCCAGAGCCACCTGCATGGCCTCTGGTTAACACAATCTTCTGTCAAAAAGGCAGAAGTAATTAAATGGGGGACAAGTCAGTCCCACCATAGGCCCTAGAGAAGCCAGTAAAATTTAGTCATCTGAAGGGGAGCTGGTTTTTAACCACTCTGCTCTGAACCATGGCACACAAAAAGGATGTCAGCTTCAGGCCATACAGCAACCAAGCCCAAGAACTTTAGGTGTTCAGCACAATTTCCCTAAAACAGCTTCCGTGGGGCAGAAGGAAGGAGAATGAAGTACTCTTTACTCCAGTGAAATGTGATGTGAGAAATCAAGAAGAAAAGTCTTGTTTCCCCCATAACTCTATACACTGAGGGGATATGGGGGAGGGATAGCAGCAGTGGTTAAGAGTAGAGAAATGGAAGAGAGGGCAGGCTAAAATATCGTTACTAGACAGTTAGGTAAATCGGGCTCCAGGAAATTGCACATGAGAAAATCAACTGTTGGGCAGCAGTCGAATCAACAACTTTGTTGTTTGCTTTCTGCTTCAAAACCTTTTTGCCCTCCTGTTCCACTGTTCCAGATTCTGAACCAATTTCTTCAGCAGTTACTGGGCCCTGTTCCCAGAGTGGGGGGTAGGGTGGGAGGGTGAGGACCATTATAAGGAAAGAGAGTCAAGGGATACAGGGAGGAGGGGAGGGGAGGAGAGAACCAGAGTATATGGGAACCAAAATTCTGGTTGGCTGAGCTGGCCCACCCTGCCTGGCTGGTTGGCCTTTCCTTCCTCTTGGTACTTTTTGGCTTTGTAAATCAAGTGAAATTTCTGTGAAATCATCACTGACCACTTACTGGGAAATTCTGGCTACAACCTAGTAGGACCAGCATATAGATTTGGTCAAAAGTGTTTGGGGGTGGTTTGGGGTGGGGAGGAGAGGAGAAGATCAATGAAAAGGAGAGTGCCTCCTCATGCATTGGAGACATCACAACAGATCCAGAGTCACAGAAATGTGCTAAATCACCCTTTACCCACAGCCTCATGCTTTCTTTGCAAGGCCTAGGAATCTTTTTGTTTCATTTTGTTTTATGTTTCTCTTTTTTCTTTTTAAAAAGTCAAGAGTGATTTAATTAAATATTTGAAATACTGAGTGCAAAATGCAGGGCAAAACTGAAAGGCACACTGTCTTTAATTTTAGTAGCTAACATTTATTATTATATTTATTATTTCTTTTAACCCTCACACATTTCCGGGTAGTAGGTATTCATATTATCATACCTCTTTTACAGATGAGAAGACTATGTCCCACAGAAGTTAAGTAACATGCCCAAGGTCGTATGGTTGGAGAGTAGTCGGGACAAGATTGGAATAATACTCACTCAGTATTTAGTCCCTGTTATCCTTCCATGCTAACAGTAGCTTACATTTTTCTGATATTTAGCAGATTCCCAAACCCTTTCATGAACATTACTTTATTGGCTACTTAGCACATCTTTAGAGGCAGGAGTTCTTGTCCCCATTTCGGAGATGAGGAAACTGAAGTTTAGAAGGATTAAATGTTTCTCACAATATTATAGAGGCAGAAAGTGAAGAGCAGGGGGCAAACACACCCTCTGGTCTTCTTTGCACAGTACTCTTGCTGCCTTATTCTAAGACTTTTACCTATGGTGAGCAAGCACTCATCAACCCTGATAAAAATCTCCAGGCTTGCCCCACAGGAGGTGCGCTCCTCCTCTGCTTCAGGAGACAGGTGGGATGAGTTCCACATTGATTGACCACATCCACCCGGTTGGTGATGCTTGTTCGTGTATCCTTCAAGGTGATCACATATGGCTGTGCAGGTTGTTTGGTCCACAATCTTGCCCATCTAAGGGAGCGTCATTCACATCGTAGATATGGTAGATTTGTATTTTTATTAAGACCATTTTCCAGCAGATGGCAGTAATGTGTCTTGAGGAAGAGGTGGGGGCCTCTTCCTAATTCAAACAAAGGCACTTTAAAAGCTGGTGAGGCCCCTGATGGGTCTATTTAAAATTCTTCCTATCCATGGTAATTAAATACCCTGATCTATCTATCCTTTTCTGGGCCCTCTTAAGACCAAGGGCAGGAGGTGCTGTCTGCAGGAATTCATTTACTCATTCATTTACATTCAACAAAATACTTATTAGGTACCTACCAAGGGATAGACATTTCACAAGGTGGGCTTGTGATGGTGAACAAAAGAACCATGGTTCCTGCCCTCTTAGATATTGAAACTCAGTAAGAGAATATGGAAAGTATTATAGGTTGGTCCATTTTAGTTAGCTTACCCTTCCTCTCTGATGTGCCTCTACTATATAGGTTGTAAAAGCTAAAAACCACAACCAACAACAACAGATTAATCTTTTCAACTCCTTTGCAGCTAGAAGCAGCCATGTGAACCAGTTCTGGCCAACGAGACATAAGCAGTAGTCAATTGATGCTTACTTTTTCCTCTTTCCCTCTCTTTCTGACTGGAATACAGATGATATGCCTGGAGTAGCAGCAGTCATCTTGTAAACATGAGGAGTAGAGGCATTTGCTATAGACAGCAGAGAAAGAAAAGAACAGGAGTCTGAGTCCCATATGGCATCACTGAGTCACTATATACCCATGCTGGACTGCCTGCCTTGTTATGGGAGATAAATAAACCCTTTTGCAACTAGGTTTGATCAGTCAAGTTTTCTATTACTTGCAGCTGGATAGTACCCTGACTGTCACATGGAGACAGACATCAACCAAATAATAATGAAATAATGCATAAATACAAATATTTATATATGTGTGTGTGTGTGTGTGTGTGTGTGTGCGTATGCCATACTAGAGAGGTACAGGGCACCATGAGAATGTAAGCTGAGGCAACTGACCAGGTTTAAGGGTGAGTTAGGCTTTGCTGAGGAAATGACATTGAATCTTAATAATTAGGGGCTGGAGCAAGAGGGCTCCTGGCAGGGTGAGAAAATGTTCAAAGGCCTTGAGATGGAAGGAAGCACATACATTGGGGATAGGGAAAGAAAAGGCAGTGTGCAAAAGCAGACAGGTAAATCAGTCCTTGGGGATCAAAATTGTGACCTTATCCTCTTTTGTTCAGTTCATTAACCACCAGAATTGACTAGCCACAACTAACTCACCACTCAGTCATTCCCAAAGGAGAAAGGAATACAAGTGGAAGTTTCCCCAGGCCTGGCTGAAGTGAAAAGTGAATAGTAAATTAGGGTCACTCCTGATTATTCACATGAATGTAGGGCAAGAAGAATTCCCCAAAGGGGAGCCAGTTTAAACGTAATAATGGTGAGTACCCAATATGATGAGTGTCTGGCACAACGTGGGCACTCAATAAATGTTTGTTGAATGACTAACCAAAGATGCCCATGAGAGTAATTTCAGACTATAAAATGATGGGCAAATCATTATCCCCAGCCTACAATGTGTTGTACCACAGATGTAGTTTACTAAAGGTAACAATAGAAGCCATTTTACATTCTTGGTGAGTACTTGCTGAAACAAGGAGGGCTCAGGGCCCTGTCTTCCTATTGGTGAATCTAAGTCTAGCTCTTTAGGGTGAAAATGGGGATGCTTTCTCTGTGAAAGATCATTCCTCTGCGCGCCAGCCTTTCTTTTCCCATGGCATGCCCAGCTCCCACCTGCTGCTTTGGTCCAAAGCATATAGTCAGCTCACAGAACAGCTGAACATTTACACACCCAGCTCAGTAGTGGCTTAAAGCAGGAAACCATCTCTGGCATTAATGCCCTCACAGCCTTGGAATTGCAGTTCTTCATGCTGGCCCTCCCAGCTTGACAGGACCCAAGGCTGTTCTCTTTGGATTCCAGGAGAGAGCATGGCATGGGAACAAATGTTTCCTGAGTGCCAATTCTGTGCCAGGGACGGTGCATCTGAACCTCATTTAAGTCTCCCAACAACCCCTCTGTATTGGATTTTATTATTTTCTCTCACAGATGAGGATTGTGAGGCATGGAGAGTTTAAATGACTTGTTCAAGGTCACACAGTAAGTCAGTGCCAGAGATGGGACTAAAACCCAGGTCTGTTTGCATTGAACTTTGTGTTCTCCTTTCCCTATATCAAGCTCTTCCAACCTTCTGAGTCACTTCCTTGAAAAATGTTTGTTTTCAAATCCGGCTGAAGTACTAATCCTCAGTTCTGCCTCTGGGAATATTATGATTCTCTCTTCCCGTCTCTCATCTTCGTTTCTCTTTTCTTTTGCCCACCTTCTTCTTCTTCTTCTCTTCCTCCTCCCCCTTGTCCTCCCCTCCCTTTCCCTTTCTTCCTGTCCACCCTCTTCCTCCTCTCCCTCCTCCTCCTGCTCCTGCTCCTCCTCCTCCTTCTTCTTCTTCTTCTCTCTCTCTCTCTCCCTCTCTCATCTCTATCTATCTCTATCATCTCTAGCTCTAGCTCTAGCTCTAGCTCTACCTCTAGCTCTATATCTGTCTCTATCTCCTAGATACCATCATTCTAGGCTTTTTTGCCCAGGTTCTCTAACCTCTACATTACACTAGACATCACAGAAGACCTTGATGACTTCCACACTTGCTTCGTCTTTTCTGCTCCCCTCCAAATTTTTGTCCAATAAGATTCCTCTTGAGTTCTTCCTAACCTCTCACCATCCCCACCTACATACACATGTGTAGAGCACACTGACTCATTGCAGCGTGCTGGCCCTGATGCAGGGGTGAGGCCCCAGGACAGAAATGTCCTGCTGGGGTTCTGCAAAATGTTTAACCCTGCGCCAACTCCTCCCCACCACATGCTATGCCATCAGACATCCAGCTAACACTGGGGTAAAACCGCTCTCCTAAACCCACATGGAGAGTGGGCTGGAGATCATTTCAAACACGATCAGGGAAGAAATTAGGTGCTCTCAGGGAAAGTAGGGATGTTTAACATCCACTGGTGAAGTGGCAGCCTCTCCCGGCTCTACCTTCCCTTCTCGCCCCACCACCCCTACACCACAGGGCCTTTTCAGCCACCCAGCACTTCTCAACAATCCTGAATTGCGCCAGGCTCTTGTGCATCCCTACTCTCTGCTTGAATCACTCTCCCACCCCTTCCCTTACCTGCTTAATGCTTACATATATTCCATGTCTCACCCCGGCCATCACCTCCCCCAAGAAGCCTTCCCGGAGTGATGCTCTGGCCACCGATGGGGTTTGAGCCCTCTGGTTTTCCCTCTCCACACCCTACCACACTGAACTGTAATTTCCTGTTCGCTGGCCTGGGGACTCCATGAAGCAAGGACTATGCAATCTTGCTCACTGTTGAATTACCAGCCTTTGGGGACAGTCACAGCACATAGTAGGCACACAATACGTATTTCTTGTGGTCACATTACAGTAGATTCTTTTCCTCTCTATTTTTCTACATAATTGTAAGCTCCTTGAGAACAGGGTCTAAGTACTTTTCATCTTTGAATACCTAGGACCAAGGACACAGCCTGACACAGGATAAAGAAATGTCAACATCCTAAGATGTTTAATCCAGAGAATATGTGACTGTGAAAGGAAGTGGGGACCCACTCACTATCTTTAAATTCTGAAAGGTTGCCGAATGGACTAATACAGAGCTACTCAAAGCATGGTCCCCAGACTGGCAGCAGTAGCAGCACCTGGGAACCTGGTAGAAATGCTAATTCCCAGGCCCCAGCCTGGCTGTGCTGAATCAGAAGCTCTGGGCAAGGAACCCAGCCATTCAGGTTTTAACAAGCCCTCCAGGGGATTCTGATGCACACTCAATTGTGAGAATCCCTGGACTAATAAAAAGATTATTATTAATAAGTAATTAATAAGCAATTATTAAGAAGTAATTTTTCTTAACTTATTCTGAGTAAGAAGAAGGTAGTTTTCCGTTAAATACACAGAACATTTTTCGATGAGTTAATCCCATAATGGCAAAGGCTACTTTACTAATTCCCCTTGAAGTTCTATGGGTTACAGAAAAATCAGGGTAAACTATCTTCCCCCTCAGAGATTATGTGCCTTGATTCTTGTTTTTTTTTAATTAAATCCAGTTTTATTGAGATATATTCACATACCATACAATCATCCATGGTGCACAATCAACTGTTCACAATACCATCATATAGTTATGGGTTCATCACCACAATCTATTTTTGAACATTTTCCTTACACCAGAATCAGAATAAGAATAAAAAATAAAAGCAAAAAAGAATATACAAATCACTCCCCCTATCCCACCCTATTTGTCATTTAGTTTTTATCCCCATTTTTCTACTCATCCATCCATACACTAGATAAAGGGGGTGTGATCCACAAGGTTTTCACAATCACAGTCACCCCTTGTAAGCTACATTATTATATAATTGTCTTCAGGAGTCCAGACTGCTGAGTTGGAGTTTGGTAGTTTCAGGTATTTACTTCTAGCTATTCCAATACATTAAAACCTAAGAGGTGTTATCTATATAGTGCATAAGAATGTCCACCAGAGTGACCTCTCGACTCCATTTGAAATCTCTCAGCCACTGAAACTATTATGTCTCATTTTGCATCCCCCTTTTGGTCAAGAAGATACTCTCAGTCTCACGATGCCGGGTCCAGGCTCATCCGTGGGAGTCACATCCTGCGTTGTGTTGCCAGGGAGATTTACACCCCTGGGAGTCAGCCAGGAGATACAGATTGGGGTAAAGAAAGCCCTGCAGGGATTCCACACTAATTTCTGGTATGTGGGATCGGGAGCTGGGAGGTGGGGGGGGAGGAGTCAGTGGGGGGAGAGTGACACAGGCAGGAGGAGGGCAGCACTATTTGTCTTTTTAATGAGAGAAAGGCTTTGTGGCTATGGAAAGGTGGTAAACTTGCAGTTGCAATAATAGCAATACCAAGTTTAACATTTATTAAGCATTTACTATGCATCTGCAAGGATTTTCTCATTTAATTCTCCCAACAACCCTAGGAAAATCAGTAATATTATTTCAGAAAAGGAAATGAAGTCAGAAAGAGAATAAAAGGCTTCTCAAAGATCACCCTGTTAATAAGTGATAACATTGGGATTTGAACCCACATTGTCTGACATCAGAGTTCGATTTCTTAACTTCTCCTCTATGCTACGACCTCCCTGGCAGTCAAGACCAAAAGAGAGTAAGTGTTCAGAAAAATGTGCTATCATCAGTTGGAACAAATGTTCCACACCAATGCAAGGTGTTAATAACAAGGTGGTATATGGGAATCCTGTATTTTATGCATGGTTGTTCTGTAAATGCACAAATTCTTTAATAAAGGAAAAAAAAACCTTAAAAAGAGACTAAATGTTCAGGATCCAGAGAGTCTTCGGCTGGAGACTCAAGCAATGGAGTTGGAGGAGAAGAGTGAGCTATGAATGTATTAGTCAGGATAGGCTGCAGTAACGACACCCCCTACGCCGAAATTTCACTGACTTTAAACAGTCAATGTTTATTTCCTGCTTCCGCAAAATCCATCACAGATACTCTTAGGTGGGCTGCTTTCCGGGGTAGCACTTTTCCAAGTTGGGTCAGACTCAGATCCCTTCCACTAATGGGTCCATTCTTCCCTGGAACTTTGGGGGATCGTCTGCATCCTGCCAACTAACTAGACAAGACTGAGGGCAAGTGGGCGGTCTCACCAGTTATTTTAGGAGCCAGGCCTGGGAGTTGAGTGAATGACCCCATATCATTGCAAAGGAGCTGGAAAAGGGTCGTCCCTGGGTTCTCAGGAAGAAAACCAAAGGATGGAGAACCCCAGAACTATTTCTGCTGCAGGGGCATTTTATTTCTTCTCATCCATGTAGGGGTGAACTTTGTGGTCTCTAGACACAATCTCTAAACTCTTTTGATTGTTCTCCCCTAATGGTAAAACATCTTAGGCCCATACCTTAATAGATGCATATTTATCTAGAAATCATATGCATGTACTTAAGCCAATCTATATATTGAATGTTTGGTTGTGCTTGATTTCTTTATTTTTTCAGATTAGGAAATAAACATAAAGAGAAGTTTCAATATTTTATGCTTCCATTCCAATAGATTGCCTCGGTATCTCTGGAACTTTTGTACCCCATTCCAGAGACCCCCTGCTGCGTCAGAAACAAACTTTCCTGGGCCACAGGGACTTCCCTGATATGTCCCAGCATGGTGTGTACGAATGGGCAGAAAGCAGACAGAAGGACATCCTATGAACTGTTCCATGTTTCTACCTGTGGAGGACTCTATCCTGTTCTTCCCTGCCTGTGCCCAGGGAAAAGGTTTAGGGTCACTGATAACTCCCTTTTTATTTTATAGGTCATGAACCCTGGATCTTCCTTCCCTTTTACTTAATTTTATTATTGACATCTGTATTTTGGAAAAGAAATCATATGTGCCTGATATTTTATGAAACAGTAAACATATTTTCTATGCAAAATAATTGAACATACCAACTTCATCAGATAAACTTTAGAAAGTACAGAATAAAATAATACAGAGCGAAAAGACATAGGAGATGGCAGACTGATGAGCTGTATGTTTTAGTTACTCCTCCAGGAAAGTAGGTAGAAAGCCAGGAACTGCGTGGACTGGACACCACAGAGCAATCTGTCTTTGGGCATACTTCATACAACACTCATGAAAATGTCGAACTGCTGAGATCAGCGAAATCTGTAAGTTTTTGCGGCCAGGGGACCCGCGCCCCTCCCTGCCAGGCTCAGTCCCGTGGGAGGAGGGGCTGTCAGCTCCGGGAAGGAGAAAGGAGAACTGCAGTGGCAGCCCTTATCGGAAACTCATTCTACTGATCCAAACTCCAACCATAGATAGACTGAGACCAGACACCAGAGAATCTGAGAGCAGCCAGCCCAGCAGAGAGGAGACAGGCATAGAAAAAAAAAAAACAACACGAAAAACTCCAAAATAAAAGCAGAGGATTTTTGGAGTTCTGGTTAACACAGAAAGGGGAAGGGCGGAGCTCAGGCCTTGAGGCGCATATGCAAATCCCAAAGAAAAGCTGATCTCTCTGCCCTGTGGACCTTTCCTTAATGGCCCTGGTTGCTTTGTCTATTAGCATTTCAATAACCCATTAGATCTCTGAGAAGGGTCCTTTTTTTTTTTTTTTTTTTTTTAAATCCTTTTTTCTTTTTCTAAAACAATTACTCTAAGAAGCCCAATACAGAAAGCTTCAAAGACTTTCAATTTGGGCACGTCAAGTCAAGAGCAGAACTAAGAGAGCTCTGAGACAAAAGGCAATAATCCAGTGGCTGAGACAATTCACTAAACACCACAACTTCCCAAGAAAAGGGGGGTGTCTGCTCACAGCCATCATCCTGGTGGACAGGAAACACTCCTGCCCATCGCCAGCCCCATAGCCCAGAGCTGCCCCAGACAACCCAGTGTGACGGAAGTGCTTCAAATAACAGGCACACACCACAAAACTGGGCGTGGACATTAGCCTTCCCTGCAAGGTCAGCTGATTGTCCCAGAGTTGGGAAGGTGGAGCAGTGTGAATTAACAAAGCCCCACTCAGCCATCATTTGAGCAGACTGGGAGCCTCCCTACACAGCCCAGCAGCCCAGAACTGCCCTGGGGTGACGGCACTCACCTGTGACATAGCACAGTCATCCCTCAACAGAGGACCCGGGGTGCACAGCCTGGAAGAGGGGCACACTTGCAAGTCTCAGGAGCCATACGCCAATACCAAGGACTTGTGGGTCAGTGGCAGAGACAAACTGTGGCAGGACTGAACTGAAGGATTAGACTATTGCAGCAGCTTTAAAACTCTAGGATCACCAGGGAGATTTGATTGTTAGGGCCACCCCCCCTCCCCGACTGCCCAGAAACACGCCCCACATACAGGGCAGGCAACACCAACTACACACGCAAGCTTGGTACACCAATTGGGCCCCACAAGACTCACTCCCCCACTCACCAAAAAGGCTAAGCAGGGGAGAACTGGCTTGTGGAGAACAGGTGGCTCGTGGACGCCACCGGCTGGTTAGTTAGAGAAAGTGTACTCCATGAAGCTGTAGATCTGATAAATTAGAGATAAGGACTTCAATAGGTCTACAAACCCTAAAAGAACCCTATCAAGGTCAGCAAATGCCACGAGGCCAAAAACAACAGAAAATTATAAAGCATATGAAAAAACCAGACGATATGGATAACCCAAGCCCAAGCACCCAAATCAAAAGACCAGAAGAGACACAGCACCTAGAGCAGCTACTCAAAGAACTAAAGATGAACAATGAGACCATAGTACGGGATATAAAGGAAATCAAGAAGACCCTAGAAGAGCATAAAGAAGACATTGCAAGACTAAATAAAAAAATGGATGATCTTATGGAAATTAAAGAAACTGTTGACCAAATTAAAAAGACTCTGGACACTCATAGTACAAGACTACAGGAAGTTGAACAACGAATCAGTGACCTGGAAGATGACAGAATGGAAAATGAAAGCATAAAAGAAAGAATGGGGAAAAAAATTGAAAAAATCGAAATGGACCTCAGGGATATGATAGATAATATGAAACGTCCAAATATAAGACTCATTGGTGTCCCAGAAGGGGAAGAAAAGGGTAAAGGTCTAGGAAGAGTATTCAAAGAAATTGTTGGGGAAAACTTCCCAAATCTTCTAAACAACATAAATACACAAAACATAAATGCTCAGCGAACTCCAAATAGAATAAATCCAAATAAACCCACTCTGAGACATATACTGATCACACTGTCAAACACAGAAGAGAAGGAGCAAGTTCTGAAAGCAGCAAGAGAAAAGCAATTCACCACATACAAAGGAAACAGCATAAGACTAAGTAGTGACTACTCAGCAGCCACCATGGAGGCAAGAAGGCAGTGGCACGATATATTTAAAATTCTGAGTGAGAAAAATTTCCAGCCAAGAATACTTTATCCAGCAAAGCTCTCCTTCAAATTTGAGGGAGAGCTTAAATTTTTCACAGACAAACAAATGCTGAGAGAATTTGCTAACAAGAGACCTGCCCTACTGGAGATACTAAAGGGAGCCCTACAGACAGAGAAACAAAGACAGGACAGAGAGACTTGGAGAAAGGTTCAGTACTAAAGAGATTCGGTATGGGTACAATAAAGGATATTAATAGAGAGAGGGAAAAATATGGCAAACATAAACCAAAGGATAAGATGACTGATTCAAGAAATGCCTTCACGGTTATAACGTTGAATGTAAATGGATTAAACTCCCCAATTAAAAGATATAGATTCGCAGAATGGATCAAAAAAAATGAACCATCAATATGTTGCATACAAGAGACTCATCTTAGACACAGGGACACAAAGAAACTGAAAGTGAAAGGATGGAAAAAAATATTTCATGCAAGCTACAGCCAAAAGAAAGCAGGTGTAGCAATATTAATCTCAGATAAAATAGACTTCAAATGCAGGGATGTTTTGAGAGACAAAGAAGGCCACTACATACTAATAAAAGGGGCAATTCAGCAAGAAGAAATAACAATCGTAAATGTCTATGCACCCAATCAAGGTGCCACAAAATACATGAGAGAAACATTGGCAAAACTAAAGGAAGCAATTGATGATTTCACAATAATTGTGGGAGACTTCAACACATCACTCTCTCCTATAGATAGATCAACCAGACAGAAGACCAATAAGGAAATTGAAAACCTAAACAATCTGATAAATGAATTAGATTTAACAGACATCTACAGGACATTACATCCCAAATCACCAGGATACACATACTTTTCTAGTGCTCACGGAACTTTCTCCAGAATAGATCATATGCTGGGACATAAAACAAGCCTCAATAAATTTAAAAAGATTGAAATCATTCAAAGCACATTCTCTGACCACAATGGAATACAATTAGAAGTCAATAACCATCAGAGACTTAGAAAATTCACAAATACCTGGAGGTTAAACAACACACTCCTAAACAATCAGTGGGTTAAAGAAGAAATAGCAAGAGAAATTGCTAAATATATAGAGACGAATGAAAATGAGAACACAACATACCAAAACCTATGGGATGCAGCAAAAGCAGTGCTAAGGGGGAAATTTATAGCACTAAACGCATATATTAAAAAGGAAGAAAGAGCCAAAATCAAAGAACTAATGGATCAACTGAAGAAGCTAGAAAATGAACAGCAAACCAATCCTAAACCAAGTAGAAGAAAAGAAATAACAAGGATTAAAGCAGAAATAAATGACATAGAGAACAAAAAAACAATAGAGAGGATAAATATCACCAAAAGTTGGTTCTTTGAGAAGATCAACAAGATTGACAAGCCCTTAGCTAGACTGACAAAATCAAAAAGAGAGAAGACCCATATAAACAAAATAATGAATGAAAAAGGTGACATAACTGCAGATCCTGAAGAAATTAAAAAAATTATAAGAGGATACTATGAACAACTGTATGGCAACAAACTGGACAATGTAGAAGAAATGGACAATTTCCTGGAAACATATGAACAACCTAGACTGACCAGAGAAGAAATAGAAGACCTCAACCAACCCATCACAAGCAAAGAGATCCAATCAGTCATCAAAAATCTTCCCAGAAACAAATGCCGAGGGCCAGATGGCTTCACAGGGGAATTCTACCAAACTTTCCAGAAAGAACTGACACCAATCTTACTCAAACTCTTTCAAAACATTGAAGAAAATGGAACACTACCTAACTCATTTTATGAAGCTAACATCAATCTAATACCAAAACCAGGCAAAGATGCTACAAAAAAGGAAAACTACCGGCCAATCTCCCTAATGAATACAGATGCAAAAATCCTCAACAAAATACTTGCAAATGGAATCCAAAGACACATTAAAAAAATCATACACCATGACCAAGTGGGGTTCATTCCAGGCATGCAAGGATGGTTCAACATAAGAAAAACAATCAATGTATTACAACACATTAAAAACTCGAAAGGGAAAAATCAATTGATCATCTCAATAGATGCTGAAAAAGCATTTGACAAAATCCAACATCCCTTTTTGATAAAAACACTTCAAAAGGTAGGAATTGAAGGAAACTTCCTCAACATGATAAAGAGCATATATGAAAAACCCACAGCCAGCATAGTACTCAATGGTGAGAGACTGAAAGCCTTCCCTCTAAGATCAGGAACAAGACAAGGATGCCCGCTGTCACCACTGTTATTCAACATTGTGCTGGAAGTGCTAGCCAGGGCAATCCGGCAAGACAAAGAAATAAAAGGCATCCAAATTGGAAAAGAAGAAGTAAAACTGTCATTGTTTGCAGATGATATGATCTTATATCTAGAAAACCCTGAGAAATCGACGATACAGCTACTAGAGCTAATAAACAAATTTAGCAAAGTAGCGGGATACAAGATTAATGCACATAAGTCAGTAATGTTTCTATATGCTAGAAATGAACAAACTGAAGAGACACTCAAGAAAAAGATACCATTTTCAATAGCAACTAAAAAAATCAAGTACCTAGGAATAAACTTAACCAAAGATGTAAAAGACCTATACAAAGAAAACTACATAACTCTACTAAAAGAAATAGAAGGGGACCTTAAAAGATGGAAAAATATTCCATGTTCATGGATAGGAAGACTAAATGTCATTAAGATGTCAATTCTACCCAAACTCATCTACAGATTCAATGCAATCCCAATCAAAATTCCAAAAACCTACTTTGCAGACTTGGAAAAGCTAGTTATCAAATTTATTTGGAAAGGGAAGATGCCTCGAATTGCTAAAGACACTAAAAAAGAAAAACGAAGTGGGAGGACTTACACTCCCTGACTTTGAAGCTTATTATAAAGCCACAGTTGCCAAAACAGCATGGTACTGGCACAAAGATAGAGATATAGATCAATGGAATCGAATTGAGAATTCAGAGATAGACCCTCAGATCTATGGCCGACTGATCTTTGATAAGGCCCCCAAAGTCACTGAACTGAGTCATAATGGTCTTTTCAACAAATGGGGCTGGGAGAGTTGGATATCCATATCCAAAAGAATGAAAGAGGACCCCTACCTCACCCCCTACACAAAAATTAACTCAAAATGGACCAAAGATCTCAATATAAAAGAAAGTACCATAAAACTCCAAGAAGATAATGTAGGAAAACATCTTCAAGACCTTGTATTAGGCGGCCACTTCCTAGACTTTACACCCAAAGCACAAGCAACAAAAGAGAAAATAGATAAATGGGAACTCCTCAAGCTTAGAAGTTTCTGCACCTCAAAGGAATTTCTCAAAAAGGTAAAGAGGCAGCCAACTCAATGGGAAAAAATTTTTGGAAACCATGTATCTGACAAAAGACTGATATCTTGCATATATAAAGAAATCCTACAACTCAATGACAATAGTACAGTCGGCCCAACTATAAAATGGGCAAAAGATATGAAAAGACAGTTCTCTGAAGAGGAAATACAAATGGCCAAGAAACACATGAAAAAATGTTCAGCTTCACTAGCTATTAGAGAGATGCAAATTAAGACCACAATGAGATACCATCTAACACTGGTTAGAATGGCTGCCATTAAACAAACAGGAAACTACAAATGCTGGAGGGGATGTGGAGAAATTGGAACTCTTATTCATTGTTGGTGGGACTGTATAATGGTTCAGCCACTCTGGAAGTCAGTCTGGCAGTTCCTTAGAAAACTAGATATAGAGTTACCATTCGATCCAGCGATTGCACTTCTCGGTATATACCCGGAAGATCGGAAAGCAGTGACACGAACAGATATCTGCACGCCAATGTTCATAGCAGCATTATTCACAATTGCCAAGAGATGGAAACAACCCAAATGTCTTTCAACAGATGAGTGGATAAATAAAATGTGGTATATACACACGATGGAATACTACGCGGCAGTAAGAAGGAACGATCTCGTGAAACATATGACAACATGGATGAACCTTGAAGACATAATGCTGAGCGAAATAAGCCAGGCACAAAAAGAGAAATATTATATGCTACCACTAATGTGAACTTTGAAAAATGTAAAACAAATGGTTTATAATGTAGAATGTAGGGGAACTAGCAGTAGAGAGTAATTAAGGAAGGGGGAACAATAATCCAAGAAGAACATATAAGCTATTTAACGTTCTGGGGATGCCCAGAAATGACTATGGTCTGTTAAATTCTGATGGATATAGTAGGAACAAGTTCACAGAAATGTTGCTATATTAGGTAACTTTCTTGGGGTAAAGTAGGAACATGTTGGAAGTTAAGCAGTTATCTTAGGTTAGTTGTCTTTTTCTTACTCCCTTGTTATGGTCTCTTTGAAATGTTCTTTTATTGTATGTTTGTTTTCTTTTTAACTTTTTTTTTCATACAGTTGTTTTAAAAAAGAAGGGAAAGTTAAAAAAAAAAAGAAAGAAAGAAAAACAAGGAAAAAAAAAAAGATGTAGTGCCCCCTTGAGGAGCCTGTGGAGAGTGCAGGGGTATTTGCCTAACCCACCTCCATGGTTGCTAACATGACCACAGACATAGGGGACTGGTGGTTTGATGGGTTGAGCCCTCTACCATAAGTTTTACCCTTGGGAAGACGGTTGCTGCAAAGGAGAGGCTAGGCCTCCCTATATTTGTGCCTAAGAGTCTCCTCCTGAATGCCTCTTTGTTGCTCAGATGTGACCCTCTCTCTCTGGCTAAGCCAACTTGAAAGGTGAAATCACTGCCCTCCCTCCTACATGGGATCAGACACCCAGGGGAGTGAATCTCCCTGGCAACGTAGAATATGACTCCCGGGGAGGAATGTAGACCCGGCATCGTGGGACGGAGAACATCTTCTTGACCAAAAGGGGGATGTGAAAGGAAATGAAATAAGCTTCAGTGGCAGAGAGATTCCAAAATGAGCCGAGAGGTCACTCTGGAGGGCACTCTTACGCACACTTTAGACAACCCTTTTTAGGTTCTAAAGAATTGGGGTAGCTGGTGGTGGATACCTGAAACTATCAAACTACAACCCAGAACCCATGAATCTCGAAGACAGTTGTATAAAAATGTAGCTTATGAGGGGTGACAATGGGATTGGGAAAGCCATAAGGACCACACTCCACTTTGTCTAGTTTATGGATGGATGAGTAGAAAAATAGGGGAAGGAAACAAACAGACAAAGGTACCCAGTGTTCTTTTTTGCTTCAATTGCTCTTTTTCACTCTAATTATTATTCTTGTTATTTTTGTGTGTGTGCTAATGAAGGTGTCAGGGATTGATTTAGGTGATGAATGTACAACTATGTAATGGTACTGTAAACAATCGAAAGTACGATTTGTTTTGTATGACTGTGTGGTATGTGAATATATCTCAATAAAATGATGATTAAAAAAATAATAATAATAATAATACAGAGCAAAGCAGTTCAAATCAGTTCTGAATCATCCAGAAGATAGAACTGCTCCTAATGTCCTCTTCCAAAGTGGAGATGTTTGGTTTTCAGTACTTGGTTGTTTGTTTATGCAGCACAGTTTTTTGAAATAGGGGAAAAATGGGGTCTCTATCTTCAACCTGGTCTCCTTCTTTAAACAACTATTGAAATAATTGGTTACTCTGTCTAGAGATTTATTTACACATAGCAAATTCTAGGGCACTTAGGAAAGTTTCAGAGATAGGATTACAAACTCTAACTAGAATTGTCTGTATTGATTCCTCATAATAGTTAAGATTTCCCATGTTGAGTATTAACAATGTGTTCATCACACCACTGCGTATTTCAAATGGATTATCTCGTTTAATCCTCAAGACAGTCCTAGACAGAAGGACATTGTCCCTATTTTATACATGAGGAAACTGAGGTTTAGATGGGCTAAATGGAAACTTAAGTGGCAGACATGGCACAAGACACCGCCAATTAGGTGGGACTAACTGACCACCTGAACCTACCCCAAATTTAAGGTTCTGCAGTTCCATGAACATATGGGGAAGAGCTACAGTGATGGGGGAGGGACAGGCAGGGACAACTGTCACCCCTGGAGGTTGTGTGGAAGTCTGAAGGCTGTCTTGATTCATTGCTGCACAGATGTTCCAATATCTGAGGGGAAGGGTCAGGGTAATGCAGTTTGAAATTTGAACAATTGTTAATATCTGGCCTGGGTATGTGACCAGCAGGAAACTCAAACAGACAAATGTGAAAGCATAAAAGAATAAAAATAATGGTAACTAACATTTATGGAGTGCTTACCATATGCCAACCCCTGTTTTACATACTTTATCTGCATTAATACACTACAATCCTTTGATGGTGATATTATTAACTGTAGTTTTATAAAGGAGGAAACTGAGGCAAAGATAAGGTTAAGTGAAGCATGTAGGGTTTTACTAATGCCTTGCTACTCAAAGTATGGTCCACTGACCAGCCTCATCTGGATCTTGCTGGAAATGCTGACTCTCAGGCCCCACCCAGCCCCTTTGAATCAGAGTCTCCATT
Organism: Choloepus didactylus; assembly: GCF_015220235.1. Taxonomy (NCBI): domain Eukaryota; kingdom Metazoa; phylum Chordata; class Mammalia; order Pilosa; family Megalonychidae; genus Choloepus; species Choloepus didactylus. The sequence continues at coordinate 38,563,669 of NC_051334.1, read as the reverse complement.
TTAACAACACTCCCAGGAGCTTCATGCACACATTAGAGTTTGAGAAGAACCAGACTAAAGGGAGCAACGATGTCTTGCTTAACCCTTCAGTGGCTGTTCTAGTTTGTTAATGCTGCCAGAATGCAAAACACCAGAAATGGATTGGCTTTTATAAAAGGGGGTTTATTTGGTTACACAGTTACAGTCTTAAGGCCATAAAGTGTGCAAGGTAACACATCAGCAATCAGGTACCTTCACTGGAGGATGGCCAATGGTGTCTGGAAAACCTCTGTTAGCTGGGAAGGCATGTGGCTGGCATCTGCTCCAAGTTCTGGTTTCACAATGGCTTTCTCCCAGGACATTCCTCTCTAGGCTGCAGTTCCTCAAAAATGTCACTCTTAGTTGCTCTTGAGGTGTTTGTCCTCTCTTAGCTTCTCTGGAGCTAGAGTCTGCTTTCAACAGCCGTCTTCAAACTGTTTCTCACCTGCAGCTACTCTCTCAGCTTCTGTTCATTCTTCAAAGAATGGCTTGGCTGTAGCTCCTCTTCAAAATGTCACTCACAGCTGCACTGAGTCTCTTCTGTTTGCCAGCTCATTTATATGGCTCCAGTGATTTAATTTAGACCCACCCTGAATGGGTCGGGTAACACCTCCATGGAAATTATCCAATCAGAGGTCTTGCCCACAGTTGATTGGGTCACATCTCCATGGAAACACTCAAAGAATTACACGCTAATTAACACGGATAGGTCTGCCCACACAAGATTACATCAAAGATAATAGCATTTGGGGGACATAATACATTCAAACAGGCACAGTGGCTTTCTTTTTTTTATATATTTTTAAGAGAGGTTGCCTGCCTGTGCTGAACGTAGGCATCTGCTGAGCTAAGTTCCTCCTCTATATGTTCTAGAAGTGATGTTAGCCAATCCCAAAGGCAAAATGTTAGGTTAGGGTGGCCAGATTTGCTATCATAGAAAAATCATGCTTCCAAAAGGGAAGAGCTCATGAATTTGGCAAATAGAAATGCTTGACTGGTTTCTTTTTCTTTCCCATGGCCCTAAAGCAACAGTAGTTAGGAATGGACTCTAATATCTGTCTTCCTCATTCTACTTCATATCTACTTTCATTCTACACCAGATTGCCCACTTAGTGCAACAAGTCATTATCCCATCTAAACCTCAGTTTTTTCATGTATAAAAGAGGGACAACGTCCTTCTCTCTAGGGTTGTCTTGAAGATTAAATGAGATAATCCATGTGAAATACTCAGTGGTGTGCTGAGCACATTGTTACTACTCAACAGGAAATCTTAACTATTATGAGAGATCAATATATAGAACTCTAGCTAGGGCTTGAAATCCTGACTCTGAAACTTTCCTAAGTGCCCTAGAATTTATAAGTAAAT